>NC_072427.2:154505000-155159318 GCF_028878055.3 Symphalangus syndactylus
CTCAGGAGGCTGAGGTGGGTGGACAGCTTCAGTTTGGAAGGCGGAGGTTACAGTGAGCTGAGATCCATTGGTGGATGAATGGATAAACAAAATGTGGTACACATATAATGGAATATTGTTCAGTCTTAAAAAGGAAGAAAATTCTGACACATGCTACAACATGGATGAACCCTGAAGACATCAGGCTAAGTGAAATAAGCATAACAAATATTGTATGATTCCACTTACATGAGGTACCTAAAATAGATTCATAGAGACGAAAAGTAGAAGGGTGTGTTCCAGGAACTGGGGTAACAGGGATGTGGGAGTTACTGTTTAATGAGTATACAATTTCAGTTTAGGAGTATGAAAATGTTCTAGAGTTCAATGGTGGTGACAGTTGTGCAACAATGTGAATATACTTAATGCCACTGAACCGTACACTTCAGATGGCTAAAATGGTAAACTTCTTGCTGTGTGTATTTTACCCTCCCACTCCCGGCACACACACACAGAAGTGCACTGTAATGGAACATGTAGTGTACGGCTCAGACTCCCCCTCATGACCATATCTCCCAGGAGCTCAGTTCTTCTCTAAAAATTACACTTGGCTGAAGGGGGCTTCTTCTCCCGAGTTTACATCCCCTTCCTGGGGACAGCCTGCGTCCTATGACTGGTCAATGTGGGGACACAAAAGTCTGAGTCCTTTGCTGCCGAAAGACCACCCTATCCTTAGTGCTCCCTATGGGGCTGGCTAAGGCTTCTGTTACCACAGTATCCGTTCGTATTCTACCTCTGCCCAAATCTGCTCATAGCTATTATTCCAGAGAGCTTCTCCAGTAACTACCCTGAAGGCAAATCTCCATCTCAGAGCCCATTTCCTAGGGAATACAACCTAAGAGAATTAATGTGGAGAAATGTTATCTTTTTAAAAGTAATTTAAAGGGCTGGGCATGGTGGCTCACGCTTGTAATCCCAACACTTCAGGAGGCTGAGGTGGGCGGATCACTTGAGGCCAAGAGTTCGAGACCAGCGTGGCTGACAGGGCAAAAACCCATCTCCACTAAAAATACAAAAATGAGCTAGGCATTGTAGTGCACACCTGTGGTCCCAGCTATTGGAGAGGCTGAGGCATGAGAATCGCTTGAACCAGGAGGTGGAGGCTGCAGTGAGCCGAGATAGCGCCATTGTACTCCAGCCTGGGCAATAGAGTGATACTGCCTCTAAATGAATGAATGAATGAATGTAATTTAAAGTTAAACTCCAACATTTCCCTGCTCCTATTTGGTACCTGATTCTCAGTCGGTCATTTTCTGAGTAGAGGCGTAAAACATGTTCCCGTTCCTGGAAGAGGCAGACCTGCATATCACTTAGAGCTTTCTGCAATTCAGCAATCTCTTCCTCCCTCTGCTGCAAATCACATTCAAGTTTATGCTGCAAAAAAAACACAATAAGATAGTTGAAAGACACTGGGTTTCAATGGAGTATCTCTCACTGGATGGGGAGGAGTCTACTCATGTAGAAATATTCCAAAGTAAATAATTTTGCCAATACAGAATTCAAATGACAGCAATAGGCATGTATAGGCTGGAGTTTTTTTGTTTGTTTATTTATTTATTGAGACCAAGTCTTGCTCTGTTGCCCAGGCTGTAGTGCAGTGGCACGATCTCGGCTCACTGCAACCTCCACCTTCTAGGTGATTCTTGTGCCTCAGCCTCCCGAGTAGCTGAGATCATAGGTGCATGCCCCATGCCCGGCTAATTTTTGTATTTTTAGCAGAGACGGGGTTTCGCCATGTTGGGCAGGCTGGTCTCAAACTCCTGACCTCAGGTGATCCACCCGCCTCGGCATCCCAAAGTGCTGGGATTACAGGCACGAGCCACCATGCCTGCCAAATCCTACTCTATTTCTAATTCATAGAAATAGCAAGTAAAATAGTGGTTACAGGGAGTGTGGGGAGAAATGATCTGTTTAATGGAATGGAGTTTTGGTTTTGTAAAACGAAAACGTTCTAGAGATCAGTCACACAACAATGTGAATATACTTAACACGCCAGGCATGGCAGATCACTTGAGGCCACGAGTTCAAGACCAGCCTGACCAACATGGCAAAACCCCATCTCTACTAAAAAAACAAAAATTAGGCCGGGCGCGGTGGCTCACGCTTGTAATCCCAGCACTTTGGGAGGCCGAGGCAGGTGGATCACAAGGTCAGGAGATCGAGACCACGGTGAAACCCTGACTCTACTAAAAATACAAAAAATTAGCCGGGCATGCTGGCGGGCGCCTGTAGTCCCAGCTACTCGGAGACGCTGAGGCAGGAGAATGGCGTGAACCCGGGAGGCGGAGCTTGCAGTGAGCCAAGATCGTGCCACTGCACTCCAGCCTGGGTGACAGAGCGAGACTCCGTCTCAAAAAAAAAAAAAAAATTAGCTGGGTGTGGTGGCGCACCCTGTAATCCCAGCTACTTGGGAGGCTGAGGCAGGAGAATCGCTTAAACCCAGGAGGAGAAGGTTGCAGTGAGCTGAGATCGCACCACTGCACTCTAGCCTGGGTGACAGTGCCAGACTGCCGCAAAAAAAAAAAAAAAAAAAAAACATATATATATATATATATATATATATATATATATACACACACACACACACACATAAACACTTAACACTACTCAACTGAACACTTAAAATTGGGCAAAGTCATTAAAAATAATTTCATAAAGGCTGGGTGCAGTGACTCACACCTGTAATCCCAACACTTTGGGAGGTTAAGGTGGGAGGATGGCTTGAGCCCAGGAGTTCAAGACCATCCTAGAGAACAGAGCGAGATTCTGTCTTTACAAAAAATAAAAAATTGGGCAGGGTGCAGTGGCTCACACCTGTAATCTCAGCACCTTGGGAGGCCGAGCCAGGCGGGTCATCTAAGGTCAGGTGTTCAAGACCACCCTGGCCAACATGGTGAAACCCAGTCCCTAGTAAAAGTACAAAAATTAGCCAGGCGTGGTGGTGGGCGCCCATAATCTCAGCTACTCAGGAGGCTGAGGCAGGAAAATCACATGAACCTGGGAGGTGGAGGTTGTAGTGAGCCGAGATCGCACCACTGCACTCCAGCCTGGGTGAAAGAGCAAGACTTCATCTCAAAATAAAATAAAATAAAATAAAAAATAAAAAATTAGCTGGGCACGGTGATACATGCCTGTAGTCCCAGCTACTTGGGAGGCTGAGGCAGGAGGATTGCTTGAGTCCAGGACGTTGAGGCTGCAGTGAGCTATGATCACACCACTGCACTCCAGCCTGGGCAACAGGGCAAGACCCTGACTCAAAAAAACAAAAAACAAAAAACCCAGAGGTCTACAGATACATACATAATGTGATAAAAATGACAAATAAATATTAACAACTGATTCAGAGAAAGGGACAGCACACAAGTCCACAGTGGAACTCAAAAGGTTGGAAACACTTTTTTTGTAGAATCTACAAAAAAAATTAGGCTGGGCATGGTGCCTCACACAGTGTCCCAGTAAATGTATTTAGAGACGCTGCATCACTGTCATCTGGCAACCAGCTCCCATCCCTGAAGCTATTCAGGAGCCCAAATGGAACAAATTACCCTGTAATTCATTGTATACATACATAATGTGATAAAAATGACAAGTAAACCTCCAAAAAACAAAAGCCTAATCAATTTGGACAAGTACAAATATTTCAGTACTGCTAGAGTGAAAAGTGTGAGGCCAACTGCGGATGTAAGAGACCAGAGGGAGGCCAGGCGCGGTGGCTCAAGCTTGTAATCCCAGCACTTTGGGAGGCAGAGGTGGGCAGATCACAAGGTCAGGAGATCGAGACCACGATGAAACCCCGTCTCTACTAAAAATACAAAAAATTAGCCGGGCGTGGTGGCGGGCGCCTGTAGTCCCAGCTACTCGGAGAGGCTGAGGCAGGAGAATGGCGTGAACCCAGGAGGCGGAGCTTGCAGTGAGCCGAGATCGCGCCACTACACTCCAGCCTGGGTGACAGAGCGAGACTCCGTCTCAAAAAAAAAAAAAAAAAAAGGGAGACCAGAGGCAGGTACTGGCAAGGAGGATACTGTCATAGTTTAGATGCAACTCAAGGGTCTGCGTGAGCATCGTGGCAAAAGTGATGTGGGTGTGGGAATGGACTGAGTAATATTTAGGAAGCAGAATCAACAGGACTTGCCAAATGATCCAGTGTAGGGGGATCGAAAGAACTATAGGCAATGATGCCATTTACCAAGACAAAGAAGAAAGAAAAAGTTAAGGCATGAGGAATAGAGGGAGGCGAAATGGTGGCAGTACATGTGCGGGTGGGGAAGGGAGGGTAGAGAAAGGAGCCTCAGGAGAAAAGTAGTCAGCGTTAGTTATTTAACAGTCATCATCACATATGTAGTAGTGTAAAACAAGGATAAAACGAGATCATTTATAGTAGAGTCTGGAAGAACTTTGACATTTAAGAGTAAGGAAGAGAGTTGTTATGGACACTGAAATGAGCTGATCAGAGACGTTAGATAGAAATTGGGAAAGAAAAATGACACAGAAATCAAGAAGGGAGGCCGGGCTCACGCCTGTAATCCCAGCACTTTAGGAGGCCGAGGCAGGCGGATCACAAGGTCAGGAGTTTGAGATGAGCTTGGCCAACATGGTGAAACTCCGTCTTTACTAAAAATACAAAAATTAGTTAGGTGTGGTGGCGGGCACCTACAATCCCAGCTATTTGGGAGGCTGAGGTAGGAGAATCGTTTGAACCCGGGAGACAGGGGTTGCAGTGAGTTGAGATCATGCCATTGCACTCCAGCCTGGGCGACAGGGCGAGACTCCATCTCAAAAAAAAAAAAAAAAAAAAAGGAAATCAAGAAAGGAAGAAAATTTTAGAAGAAGAGAGGTCAAAAGTGACAAACACTGCAAAGGGCAAAAAGAGAAAAGTTTGGCAAAGAGGTACTTGGAGACCACAGAAGGCACGGTTTTAGTGGTGTGGCAAGGGCCAAGATGAAACTGCAGTCAAGACATTTCCCAGCCGGGCGCGGTGGCTCACGCCTGTAATCCCAGCACTTTGGAAGGCCGAGGCGGGCAGGTTGCCTGAACTCAGGTGTTTGAGACCAGCCTGGGCAACACTGTGAAACCCTGCCTCTACTAAAAATACAAAAAATTGGCCGGGTGCGGTGGTGGGCACCTGTAGTCCCAGCTACTCTGAAGGCTGAGGCGGGAGAATGGCGTGAACCCAGGAGGCGGAGCTTGCAGTGAGCCAAGATCGCACCACTGCACTCCAGCCTGGGTGACAGATCGAGACTCTGTCTCAAAAAAAAAATAATAATAAAATAAAATAAAATAAAAATAAAAATAAAAAAATAAAAATACAAAAAATTAGCCGGGCATGGTGGCAGGCTCCTGTAGTCCCAGCTACTCGGGAGGCTGAGGCAGGAGAATGGCGTGAACCCGGAGGTGGAGCTTGCAGTGAGCCGAGATCGCACCACTGCGCTCCAGCCTGGGTGACAGAGCAAGACTCCCTTTCAAAAAAAAAAAACAAGAAAAAGAAAAGCAACCAAAGAAAAAAGAAAGGAAGGAAGAAGGAGATAGATATGGATGGAGTAACTGTGTAGATGAGCAGAAAAGATGTTGAGAGAGGAGGGCTAAGAAGGGGTTGCAGGCTGGAGGTGAGGGTATGGCACAGATGTGGAAGGAGAGGAAACCCAGTATGGACAGGTAAGACGACTGCTGTATAGTGGTTGAGGGTACAGCTGAATTTGTTTACCATCGATTCATTCTATACTGATTTGTGACCTTTCTACAATAGTGTTCTCAATCAGGAGTGACTGTACATACATACACCCATTCCAGAAACATCTGGCAATGTCTGGAGACATTCTTGATTGTCACAGCTGGGGGTGTTGTGTTACTGGCATCCGGTGGGTAGAGGCCAGGGATGCTGCTAAACATCCTATCATGCACAGGACAACCCCTCACAACAAAGAATCATCCAGCCCAAAACGTCAATAATGCCGAGGTTAAGAAATCCTGCTATAGGAGAATATGTGGCAGAGAACTGGATGATGCCACAGCTCAGTTTTTGCTATGCGGGTGGAGCAAAAGAATAATTGAGCAAGGGGTCATTTGCAGGCACTGCAGTTACTACTCAAGTGAAGCATCATGGGGTTTAGGTTTGAAGGACTTGATATCAGAGCTATATACAGCACTTAGAAAACTGAAAAGTCAGGAAGCTACGGAGGTAACAAAGAAGGACTACTCAGGTATAAGGAGATGAAAGAGCTAGGTGTAAGAGATACAGAGATGTCAGAATTTAAGATTTGAGAGAAAGGGCAGTTTTGGGGGTTATGATCCAAGGAGGGCCTGAAGGGGCAGTAGCCAGGCTGGGGAATAAAAAAGGAGTATTTTTATAAAACATCTGCTTATGATATAAACTGGCACTTGTAGAGCATCTCTAATTAATGAAGACTTCATCAGACTTCTAAAACAGCATGCATCGTCTCTTTACCTGTCCTTCACAAGCTTCTCTGTAGAGTTCCAGTTTCTTCAACAAGTCCTCATTTTCTGCCTCACACTCAGCCATCTTCTTTTGATAATATTCCAGGAGCTCCTTAGAAGGACAGAGTTTGGCCAGACGATCTTCGAGGGAAGGCAAGGGGGTTGACTCCAGTGAATCTGCCATTCCCCTCCTCTTGGTGGGACCACTGATGGCAACACCACGTTTGGAGACGACTGTTCGCCTATGTGAAATTAGAAATGATAGATTCATTACACTCTGTGAAAGTTTATGAGTTATAACTTTCTAAATAAAAGGGGGTTTTGTGTTCCCAAAGTGCTTATAATTAAGGTGCTCATAAATTTGGAAGTTTGGACAGGCATAGTGGCTCATGCCTGTAATCCCAGCACTTTCGGAGGCCAAGGTGGGAGAATCACTTGAGCCCAGGGGTTCAAGACCAGCCTGGGCAATATAGCGAAACCCTGTCTTAATTAAAAAAAAAAAAAAAAAAAAAAAAAAAATCTTGGCCGGGCGCGGTGGCTCACACCTGTAATCCTAGCACTTTGGGAGGCCAAGGCAGGCAGATTGCCTATGCTCAGGAGTTCGAGACCAGCCTGGGCAACGTGGTGAAACCCCGTCTCTACCAAAATACAAAAATAAAAAATTAGCCGGGTGTGGCAGTGTGAGCCTGTAGTTCCAGCTACTCTGGAGGCTGAGGCAGGAGAATTGCTTGAACCCGGGAGGCAGAGGTTGCAGTGAGCCGAGATCGTGCCACTGCACTCCAACCTGGCGACAGAGCGAGACTCTGTCTCAAAAAAAAAAAAATTGAAAGTTTGATATTACAGGATAGTAAATAATTTTATTAATTATCTTCCAAGTACTAACGGTTTAAAGCTGGATTCAAAATACATGTTAGAGCCAGGAATGGTGGCACAGCTGAGTAGCTGAGCAGTCCCAGCTACTCAGGGGGCTGAGGTGGAAGGATTGCTTGAGCCTAGGAGTTCCAGTCCAGCCTGGGCCACATAGCAACACCTTGTCTCTAAAGAAGTAAAAATAAAATCCAATAGAGACTAAAAAGATAATTTAAAAAAACAGAATATAAACTAAGGGAGACCATGTAGTAACAATTAGAAAATGTAGTACTATAAGACATATTGCAGGCCGGGTGCAGTGGCTCATGCCTATAATCCCAACACTTTGGGAGGCCAAGGCGGGCAGATTAGTTGAGGTCAGGAGTTCAAGACCGGCCTGGCCAACATAGCGAAACCTAGTCTCTACCAAAAATATAAAAATTAGCTGGGCGTAGTGGCGAGCATCTGTAATCCCAGCTACCCAGGAGGCCGAGGCAGGAGAATCGCTTGAACCCCGGAGGCAGAGGTTGCAGTGAGTAGAGATCGCGCTATTACACTCCAGCTTGGGCAACGATAGTGAAACTATGTCTCAAAAAAAAAAAAAAAAAAAGACATATTGCAATTGGAACAAACATATCAGATGCTAATCTCTAGCATCTGAGACATTTGAATTGCACAGATTAGAACTAAATGTTATAAATGGCAAAAAGACTCTGATCAAAGGCTGGACATGGCTGGGCGTAGTGGCTCATGTCTATAATCCTACCACTTTGGGAGGCTGAGGTGGGTGGATCACCTGAGGTGGGTGGATCACCTGATGTCAAGAGTTCAAAACTAGCCTGGCCAGCATGGTGAAACCCTATCTCTACTAAAAATACAAAATTAGCCAGGTGTGGTGGCACATGCCTATAATCCCAGCTGCTCGGGAGGCTGAGGCAGGAAAACTGCATGAACCTGGGAGATGGAGGTTGCAGTAAGCCAAGACTGCGCCATTACACTCCAGCCTGGAAAACAACAGCAAAACTCCATCTCAAAAAAAAAAAGGTGAACATGAAGTTTTTGTTTATTTGCTTCTAGCAAACAAGACTTGAGCTAAAATAATGAAAGTTGGAAAACAAATAGTACAGGCCGGGTGCAGTGGCTCATGCCTGTAATCCCAGCACTTTGGGAGACCAAGGCGGGCAGATCACCTGAGATCGGAAGTTCAAGAATAGCTGACCAACACGGAGAAACCCCGTCTCTACTAAAAATGCAAAAATTAGCCAGGCGTGGTGGCACATGCCTATAATCCCAGCTACTCGGGAGGCTGAGGCAGGAGAATCACTTGAACCTGGGAGGCGGACGTTGCAGTGAGCCAAGATCGCACCATTGCACTCTAGCCTGGGCAACAAGAGCAAAACTCCGTCTCAAAAAACAAAAAAACAAAACAAAAATAGTACAGAAGAAGAGAAACCCTTCTGTGAAAATAAATCCAATTTGGTTGTCTGCAATTTATAACATAATAGACAGCACAGTGGAGAAACTATACCAGAAGCTCTGAGTTATAGTTAATAATATGTGGTCACTTCTAATAAATAAACATGCAGAGATATTAAAATTTGTCAACTAGCATGAAGAAAAACTTAAACATTTTCCCAATCATTAAAAACTTGTGAGAGAAATACTATTTTACTTAACATTTCTTTCTTTTTTTTTTTTAAGATGGAGTCTTGCTCTGTTGCCCAGGCTGGAGTGCAGTGGCATGATCTCAGCTCACTGCAACCTCCACCACCCAGGTTCAAGCAATTCTCCTGCCTCAGCCTCCCAAGTAGCTGAGATTACAGGCACTCACCACCATGCCTAGTTAATTTTTTTTTTTTTTTTTTTTTTTTTTAGTAGAGATGGGGTTTCACCATGTTGGCCAGGCTGCCCACCTCGGCCTCCCAAAGTGCTGGGATTACAGGCGTGAGCCACCGTGCCCGGCCAATATTTCATATTTTCTAAAGGGGTTGTCTCAGGCTGGGCACAGTGGCTTATGCCTGTAATCTCAGCACTTTGGGAGGCTGAGGCGGGAGGGCTGCTTGAGTGCAGGAGGTCAAGGCTGCAATGAGCTGTGATTGCACCACTGCACTCCATCCTGGGCACAGAGTGAAACTCTGTCTCAAAAAAAAAAAAACAACTTTAGGAAATATGTTTCCAGTACTTTTCCAGTTCCTATGCTAACTTAGACTAAGGCTATACAAGTCTTGATTTCTTAACAACTTGAAAATAAGCAAATGTCTTACTTTCTGCAGGCAGGGGTGTCTGTTGGGGTAAAGTTCATGCTGTCTTTTTCACACCTATCAAATACACAAAAATTCATAATTAGGGGTCAAGAATAGAAAAATAAAAATAGTACAGGATGCATAGACTGGTTCCCTCTTCAACATCATCATATTTGCTTTTTGGAAAGAACTTGATGTTTTAAAATATAGTTTTGTTTTTTTGTTTTTATTTTTTTTTTTGAGACAGAGTCTCACTCTGTTCCCCAGGCTGGAATGCAGTGGCGTGATCTCAGCTCACTGCAACCTCCGCCTTCTGGGTTCAAGCGATTCTCCTGCCTCAGCCTTCCAAGTAGCTGGGACTACACGTGTGCGCCACCATGCCTGGCTAATTTTTGTATTTTTAGTAGAGACAGGGTTTCACCATATTGGCCAGGCTGGTCTCGAACTCCTGACCTTGTGATCCACCTGCCTCGGCCTCCCAAAGTGCTGGGATTATAGGCGTGAGCCACCACGCCCGGGCTAAAATGTAGTATTCTTTAAAGTATCTCCAAAATCCTGAAATTCATGCCTTTTGAATTTTCAAAAGGTACTCCTCATAATTATTTTCAAATAAAAATCAGAATGGCATTGAATATTTAAATGGATAAGCACACAAAGTAGAAAGGTCTCCTTGTTATCTGCAACAACAGAAAAACAAATCTACAATCTTTTCCTTGAAGTTATAGGAGGAGGAGATGCAGAAAACTCTAATAAGCAATAAACAGTACATAGAGCGAGGTGCAGTGGCCCACACCTATAGTCCCTGCTACTCAGGAGGCTGAGGAGGGAGGATCGTCTGAGCCCAGGAGTTCAAAGCCAGCCTCACCAACATATTGACTTCCCCTGCTCCCACTCCCCTCTCCAAAAACAGAAGTAGTAAATGGAAATTAAGGCAGAGTACCCACTATATCAAATTTAAAATGAATACAAAGCCACTGATGCTATCTTTATCTCATGTGCTTTCTCTATTATCTTAAGCAAAAGAAAAAAAATTACTTATAAACTTTAAAAGGCTCTTCATAATCTCCATTTCAATTGGTAACGCAAGATCTTGAGCTCCTGTACTTTAAGCAACCTTATTATAGAAATTTTCATGAAGATAAACCTCATGGCTGGAAAGGGAATGCCTTACCATGTTATATGATTGACAGAGTCAGAAGGAGAGAGGGAGAGAGGCTGACTTTTTTATTGCTTTGGTGAAAGCTTTCTTATCAAGCATGCTCTGTCAATCCACTGATTCTGAGCAAGTCACATGATGTTCTGTTATGTCCTTCTACCTGGCATAATCTGCTTAAAATCTTCAGTCCTGAGGCTGGGTGCGGTGGCTCACGCCTGTAATCCCCAGCACTTTGGGAGGCCGAGGTGGGTGGATCACAAGGTCAGGAGATTGAGACTATCCTGGATAACACGGTGAAACCCCATCTCTACTAAAAATACAAAAAATTAGCCAAGCGTGGTGGCGGGCGCCCATAGTCCCAGCTACTCGGGAGGCTGAGGCAGGAGAATGGCGTGAACCCGGGAGGTGGAGCTTGCAGTGAGCCGAGATTGCGCCACTGCACTCCAGCCTGGGCGACAGAGCGAGACTCCATCTCAAAAAAATAAATAAATAAATAAATAAATAATAAAAAAAATAAAAAATTCTTCAGTCCTTTGGGAAAGAATTTTGTGTGAAAGTATGAAAAGAGAGAATCACCACTGTTACTTCCATATACCATTTTCCTGCTCAGAACCCCACAGTGCCTCTCTCCCTGACTCCTTCAAAGCTTTCTTTGTTTGGCTTCCACGACACCTCTTCCTGGTTGTCCCCTTTTCTTACTGGTCATTACTCATTGCCTTGGTGATCTCCTGAAGTCTCACAGTTTTAAATAGCATGTACACATTAGTAGTTTTCAAACTGATGCCTCAGTCCTTACTCTGCCCTCCGCTCTAGACTCACACATCTAACTGCCTACTCCGTCCCTCCATGTGGATGTCCAGCAGGTCTCCCAAGCTCGCCAAGTGTAAAACTGAGCTCCTGATACATACCTCCCACCACAAAAACCTGCTCTTCTCTCAGAGTTCTACATTCCAGTAAATACTAATTCTATGCTGCTAGTTGTTTATGACAAACAAACAAACTTGGTTGGAGAAATTTTACTCCTGTCTTTGTCTTACATGCCACACACAACCCACTAGCAAATCCCGCTGGCTAGCTCATCAAAATATCTAGAATCTGACAACTACTTATCACCTATGCCCTCATTGCCCTGGTCCAGCCCACTGTTTTTGCTTTTGTTTTTTTTGTTTTTGTTTTTTTTGAGACGGAGTCTCGCTCTGTCGCCCAGGCTGGAGTGCAGTGGCATGATCTCGGCTCACTGCAAGCTCCGCCTCCCGGGTTCACGCCATTCTCCTGCCTCAGCCTCCCGAGTAGCTGGGACTACAGGCGCCCGCCACCACGTTTGGCTAATTTTTTGTATTTTTTTAGTAGAGACGGGGTTTCACCGTGTTAGCCAGGATGGTCTTGATCTCCTGACCTCGTGATCCGCCCGCCTCAGCCTCCCAAAGTGCTGGGATTACAGGCTTGAGCCACCGCCCCCGGCCACGCTTTTGTTTTTTTTAGATACAGGGTCTCGCTTTGTTGCCTACGCTTGTCTCAAACTCCTGGCTTCAATCAATCCTCTCCCCTCAGCCACACAAGTAATAGGATTATAGGCATGAGTCACTGCACTTGGCTTCCAACCCACTGTTATCTCTTGCCCAGATGACTACAAGGGTCTCTTAACTGGTCTCCCTGTTCCACTTTTTTTTTTTTTTTTTTTTTTTGTGGAGACAAAGTCTTGCTCTGTCATCCAGGCTGGAGTGCAATGGTGCAATCTTGGCTCACTGCAACCTCCGCCTCCCGAGTTCAAGTGATTCTCCTGCCTCAGCCTCCCGAGTGGCTGGGATTATAGGCACACACCACCAAGCCTGGCTAATTTTTGTATTTTTAGTAGAGATGGGGTTTCACCATGTTGGCCAGGCTGGTCTTGAACTCCTGACATCAGGTGATCCACCTGCCTTGGCCTCCCAAAGTGCTGGGATTACAGGCGTGAGTCACTGCGCCTGGCCCCCCGTTCCATTTTTAACCTTATCCTTTCCAGTGATTCTCAACACATTAATATATGTATGTCAAAACACAAAACTTCTCTGCCCAAAAGCCTCCAATGACTTTTCATCTTACTCAGAGGGTCAAGGTCTTTAAAATTGCCTACAAGGTCCTGTATGATCTGGCCAACCTCATTACTTCTGTGACCTCACCTACTACTCTTATCCTTGTTCACTGCTGCAAAAACACTGGCCTCTTTGCTGTTCTTCAAACGTGCCAGGCACACTTCTACTTCAGAGTCCCTGTACCTGTAGTTCTCTTTGCTATGATGTTCTTTCCCCATTTATCTATGTGGCTCACTCCCTCTCCTCCTTCAGGGCTAAAATGTTACTTTCTTGATGAAGTCTTCCCTGACCACTCTACCAACCTCATCCCTCTTCTCTGTTTTACTTTTCTCCATTAACACTTATAACCTTGGCTAGTTGAAGTGGCTCACGCCTGTAATCTCAGCAATTTGGGAGGCCAAGGCAGATAGATTGCTTGAGTCCAGGAGTTTGAGACCAGCCTGGGCAACATGGCAAAACCCTGTCTCTACAAAAAATTAGCCAGATGTGGTGGCACATGTCTGTAGTCCTAGTTAAACAGGCGGCTGAGGTAAGAGGATCGCCTGCACCGGGAGGTCAAGGCTGCAGTGAGCCATGATCATGCCACTGCAGTCCAGCTGGGGTGACAGAGTGAGACCCTCTCTCAAAAAAAAAAAAAAAAAAAAAAAAAAAAGTGGAACACTTATAACCATCTAATATTTAATGTTAATGTCTGTCTCTGCACACTGGAATATGCAAACTCACTAAGGGCAGTGGGTTTTTATCTATTGTGTTCACTGCTGTATCCCTAGTAACATAAACAGTGCCTGGCTCATAGTAAGTGTGTATATATCTCTATATATATATATAACTCTCAATATGAATTTGAAAGACTGTTGAACATCCTTTTCTTCTGCTGGCCAGTCTATTCAATCTAGATTTAAAAATCTGTTTCTGCTTCTCTCATCTGATTTGCCTTCTTCTACAGCCAACCCTTCAAATATGCCATCTTTCTTCTTCTAATTCTCTCCTTTAAAAGATTACTCTCCTCCTCCAAACTCACCTCTTTCCAAAATACTTCTCCAAATTGGGTCAGTTTGCCTCTTGTCCAAATAACCTAGAAAATAAAGTTATTGGATTGGCATGGTAGGATTACGGGTAACACTTTTTAAAAAAAATAGCTTTATGGAATGTAATTTGTATATACCATTAAATTCATTCAATGTGTACAATTCAATGATTTTTAGCATATTCACAGATATGTGTACCTATCACCAGAGGCCATTTTAGAAGTTTCATCACTTCAAGAAAAAACCCTGTGTCCTTCAGCTATTATCCCTGTCTCCTAGTCCTAAGCAACCACTAACCTACTGTCTCTATAGATTTCCCTATTCTGGACTTTCCTATAAATGGAATCACATAGTATATGGTCTTTTGTGACTGGTTTCTTTCACTGAGCATAATGTTTTCAAGGTTCAACTATGTGGTACCATGTATCAGTATTCATCCCTTTTTGTGGCTGAATAAAATTCCATTGTATGGATATGGGTGACAACTTAAAGTTAAACTTCACTGTTTCAAGTGAAATTAAGAGTAATTTGAAGCAGCTGGGCACAGTGTCTCATGCCTGTAATCCCAGCACTTTGGGAGGCCGAGGTGGGCAGATCACCTGAGGTCAGGAGTTCAAGACCAGCCTGACCAACATGGAGGAACCCTGTCTCTACTAAAAATACAAAATTAGCTGGGCATGGTGGTGCATCCCTGTAATCCCACCTACTCAGGAGACTGAGGCAGGAGAATCGCTTGAACCCAGGAGGCGGAGGTTGTGGTGAGCCAAGATTGCACCATTGCACTCCAGCCTGGGCAACGAAAGCGAAACTCCATCTCAAAAAAAAAAAAAAAAAAAGTAATTTGAAGCTTTGAAAGACACTTCTGACAACCTGCAATTCCACTTCTCCTTCATAGTGACTGTCACTGTTGCACATGTCTACAAAAAGTGGTCTACACTCACCTCTCTGGCTGCAAGACAGGGCCTTGCTATGTTGCCCAGGCTGGCCTTGAACTCCTGGACTCAAACAATCCTCCTCCCTCAGCCTTCCAAAGTGCTGAGATTACAGGCATGAGCCACTGAGCCAGGCCTCGGGCTTCTACTATGACATCTAACCAAGCTCTTATTGGTCAGCAGACATCCAAATTAATAAATTCAATTGCTCTTTTCTGTTTCTATCCTCCTCCGTCCAATAGTTACTCCTTCACTTGTATTCTTAATTAGATGGTGCCAACTACCTATTTATTTATTTATTTTTTGAGACAGAGTCTCACTCTGTTCAGCCCAAGCTGGAGTGCAGTGGCATGATCTTGGCTCACTGCAACCTCCACCTCCTGGGTTCAAGTGATTCTCCTGACTCAGCCTCCCCAGTGGCTGGGATTACAAGCACCTGCCACTGTGGCTGGCTAATTTTTTTTTGTATTTTTAGTAAAGACAGGGTTTTGCCATGTTGGCCAGGCTGGTCTCGAACTCCTGACCTCAGATGATCCACCCACCTCTGCCTCCCAGTGTTGGGATTACAGGCGTGAGCCACTGTGTCTGGTAGTGCCAACTACCTTTTAAAAATATATCGCTTTGGGGCTGGGCCTTGGCATGGCCAGGCCATGGCAAGACCCCGTCTCTACCAAAATTTTAAAAATTAGCTGGGTACAGTGGCACTGTAGTCCCACCTGCTTGGTGCGAGGATCACTTCAGCCTGGGGGTTCAAGGCTGTAGTGAGCAGTGATCGTGCCACTGCACTCTAGCCTGGACAATAGAGCAAGACCCTGTCTCAAAAAAAAATTAAAATAGGCCAGGTACAGTGGCTCATGCCTGTAATGCCAGCACTTTGGGAGGCCAAAGTGAATGGACTGCTGGAGGTCAGGAGTTTGAGACCAGCCTGGGCAACATGGTGAAACCGTGTCTCTACAAAAATTACAGAATTAGCTGGGAGTGGTGGCGTGTGCCTGTAGTCCCAGCTATTCAGGAGGCTGAGGCAGGAGGATTGCTTGAGCTTGGGAGGCAGAGGCTGCAGTGAGCTGAGATTGCCCCACTGCTTTCCAGCCTAGGTGACAGAGTGAGATCTTACCTGGAAAAATAAAAAATAAAAATAAATATTGCTTTGTAGTTGAGAATGTGGGCTCTGATATCAGACTTGGGTTTGAGTCAAAGCCCTGCCTCTTATTAGCTGTGTACCTCAGGCAAGTTATCCTCTCTAAATTTCAGTTACTTCTATGTCATAGGTTGGTGTACGGATTAAATGACATAATGAATATAGGGCCGAGTGACAGCGTCTGACCCATGTATAAGCACCCAGTAAACGTGGACCATTATTATTATGGACAATTTTACTCCCTTGGTTCAAAGGTTCTGTCTTCAACTTTCTTTATCATTTCCTCTAACCATTTCTTTGGGAACATCTTTATTCCTCCTGTTTTTATTATTAACTCTGTCATCTAAAACACTACATGGCATACAGTAAGTAACAATTACATGTTGAATAAATAAACGACATCTCTTTCAACCTCTTAATTTGAATAAACAAAGATGTACTGGACATTTTCACCTATAGTTCCACTGGCATTTGAAACGTTTAACTTAAAAAAGAAATCATTCAAGTTAGGTATTTTTTTTTTAGCATCTCAAAGCTAACATTTCCTAAACCTAACACATCATCTTTTTATCCAAACATGCCCCTTCTGACTTTCCTATTTTAGTTACTAATTCAGCGTTTCCAAGCAACCGGGAGTTGGCAACTTAAATCCATCATCTGATCACTCATTCTCCTGAACGTCCTGTCTAACCATATGAATATCTTGTATATTTTATCTCCACAATGACCATGCTAATTCAGAGTCTCAATACTTCTTACCCATAACACTACAACACCTTAACGGTTATACCTACTCCTTGCCTCTGCTGGACCATTTTCTTTAATAAAATACATCAGTAGCACCTCATAGCCTAAGCATTAAATCCAATTTGTTAGCCTAGAATTCATGGCTTTCTACATAAGGGCCAAACCTAACTTTCCTGCCTTATTTCCCTCTACTCTGCTAAATGTACCGTTTCCAGATAGATAAGTTCCCTGCCTCCATACCTTTGCTCATGAGCTTCCCTCTAGCTGGAACTCCCTCCACAACCCTCATAATTTCACTTAACAAAATCTAGTCTGTACATGAAAACTCATCTTAAATACCACCTCCTTTTTCTCTTTCCTGAGTCTCCCCATCCAAAATGATTTAGCAAAAATGATCTAACTGCAAAAGAACTGCCTTTGAAATTCTCTACAAGTCAACATATTAGAGTGCTTTATTGCTATGGTTTCTCCCATGCTAGCGTGTGTTCCCTACAGATACAAACCGCGTCTTACTCTTCATTGCCTCTTCCAAAGGAACTATGCCTTTGTTTATAGGTAAATTAACGGGTTTCAGCTAGCGTCTCTGCACCTCCAATATCCTTGCTTAGATATATTCTTATAGCTTGTCTACTAACAATTAACATTTGTGTAGCACTTTGAATTTTTTTCTTTTAGCCATGTGACAAATGTGTGAAATTTATTTTATTATCCCAACAACTGTTAAGTATTTTCATTATCCCTTATTTTACAAATGAGGAAACTGAGAGCTAGACCAGCGTGGGGTGAGCGTACACCGGAACCCATCTCCAGGGCGTCCGAATCCTGTACTCCTTTTTCCACTTCATCCCATTCTCGACTCCCTCACTGCTCCAGGTCCCAACCCTCCAGCACTCCTGAGGTCTCTCCCTTTGCACATTCGAGCTTCCCTCCTCCGGTCCCCAGCCCCTCCACGGACACCACATTCAGGCTCACGTCCCTCCCCTCCGCACTGCTTCCGCAGTTACTTCTCCCTCACCAGATTTTCTTCCCAAGGCCTCTTACCTAACCCCTTCACCCCAAACCCGAAACTCTATACTCACGACACACTAAAACTCCGAGTCACGGAACTCAACGGAAAAACAAAAGTCAAACCAAGGAGCGTCGCGGCGCCACTGAACGTCCCTAAATCCGTGCAATCGCGAAGAAGTTTATACGGCCCTTTGGACTGCGCACCAATGGGAAGGGCCTTCACACAGAGGCCCGCCCCATCTCGCCCCTCCTCGCGGTGCTCCTTACCGCGCAGAGGTCTCTGGGAAATGTAGTTTTCTTCTGCATGCAGCTCTGCGCGGGGCGATGCAGCTGGGCCGCAACCCGCCCCTCCAGGTACGGGTACTGTGACGTTTGGGGTCAGAACGCACCGCTTTCGGGCACCCCCACTTAAGATTGCTCAACTGCTTTGAGCTCAGGTACTTCGCGTTCATGGTACATATATGTTGTAATTTCCAAGCTTGTCTCAGGAAGATAAAGATTCTAAGAAAAGTTTCTTCTTCCATGACCGGTGACCTAGAACCAGGATAGGACCTGAGGTTGTTTCTACGGTCAGGGGATTATGTATTAAAATTCTACTATTTGTTCTATGGCAGACACTGCTTCCTTTTCCGGAGAAATGTAAGATACTGGGCTTTAATGATCAAAGCAAGTTCAAAATCCATTATGGTCTTATCTTTCCAGAAAGCAAGGTGTAAAGGTGAGGGAAAAAGCACTTTCATCTCAGAATTGCAGCTACTGGTATGGAAAAGCTGGGGCCCTTCGCTGGTGTGAGTCCTAAGGATGTCTAAATGCAACGCGCATCTGCCATAGGCTCGCACTTTCCTTTATTGCGCTTCCCAGGTAACTGTTTTTACAAATGTAAGGTTTGTGGCAACTCTGCATGGAACCAAATCTATCTGCGCCATTTTTCCTACCGCACAGGCTTACTGTGTGTCTCTGCACCACATTTGGTAATTTTCACAATATTTCAAACTTTTTCATAATTATTGTATATGTTATGCTGATCTGTTATCTTTTATATTACTATTATAATTGTTTAAGGGCACCATGAACCATGCCCATATAAGATGGTAAACTTAATTCATAAATGTTGTGGATGTTTTGACTGCTCCACAGACCAGCAGTCTCCCTGCCTTTCTCCCTCTCTTCTTGCCTCCTTATTCCTGTGATACAACAATATTGAAATTAGACCAATTGGCCGAGCGCTGTGGCTCACGCCTGTAATCCCAGCACTTTGGGAGGCCGAGGCGGGCGGATCACAAGGTCAGGAGATCGAGACCATCCTGGCTAACGTGGTGAAACCCCGTCTCTACTAAAAATACAAAAAATTAGCCGGGCGTGGTGGCGGGCGCCTGTAGTCCCAGCTACTCGGGAGGCTGAGGCAGGAGAATGGCGTGAACCCAGGAGGTGGAGCTTGCAGTGAGCTGAGATCGTGCCACTGCACTCCAGCCTGGGCGACAGAGCCAGACTCCGTCTCAAAAAAAAAAAAAAAAAAAAAAAAGAAAGAAATTAGACCAATTAACAACCCTACAGTGGGGGTTCAAGTGAAAGGAAGAGTCACACATCTCTTACTTTAAATAAAAAGCTGAAAATGATTAAGCTCAGTGAAGAAGCTATGTTGAAAGCCGAGAGAGGATGAAAGCCAGTCTTCTTGCACCAAAGTTGGCCAAGTTGTGCACGCAAAGGAAAAGTTTTTGAAGGAAATTAAAAGTGCTACTCCAGTAAACACACAATGATGAGAAAGAGAAACAGACAGCCGGGCGCGGTGGCTCACGCTTGTAATCCCAGCACTTTGGGAGGCCGAGGCGGGCGGATCACGAGGTCAGGAGATCGAGACCACGGTGAAACCCCGTCTCTACTAAAAAAAATACAAAAAATCAGCCGGGCGTGGTGGCGGGCGCCTGTAGTCCCAGCTACTCGGAGAGGCTGAGGCAGGAGAATGGCGTGAACCTGGGAGGCGGGGAGCTTGCAGTGAGCCGAGATCGCGCCACTGCACTCCAGCCTGGGTGACAGAGTGAGACTCCGTCTCAAAAAAAAAAAAAAAAAAAAAAAAGAAAGTGAAACAGACATTGCTGATATGGAGAAAGTTTGAGTGGTCTGGATAGAAGGTCAAGCCAGCCACAACATTCCCTCAAGCCAAAGCCTAATCTGGAGCAAAATCCTAACTCTTCAATAAAATGAAGGCTGAGACAGGTGAGGAAGCTGCAGAAGAAAAGGTGGAAGCTAGCGGAGGCTGATTCATGAGGTTTAAGGAAAGGAGCTATTTCCACTACTTAAAAGTGCAAGGTGAAGCAGCAAGTGCTGATGTAGATGCCACAGCAAGTTATTCAGAAGAGCTAACTAAGGTAATTGATTAAGGTGGCTACACTAAACTACAGACTTTTGATATATATGAACCAGCCTTTTATTGGAAGAAGATGCCAAGTAGTACTTTCGTAGCTAGAGAGAAGTCAATACCTGGCTTCACACCTTCTAAGAACAGACTGACTCTCATGTTAGGAGCTAATGCAACTGGTGACTTTAAGCTGAAGCCAGTGCTCATTTACATCCCTAAAATCCTAGAGCCCTTAAGAATTATGCTAAGGCTGGGCGCGGTGGCTCACGCCTGTAATCCCAGCACTTTGGGAGGCTGAGGTGGGTGGATCACGAGGTGAGGAGTTCAAGACCAGCCTGGCCAAGATGGTGAAACCCCATCTCTACTAAAAATACAAAAAATTAGCCGGGCACGGTGGCAGGCACCTGTAGTCCCAGCTACTCAGGAGGCTGAGTAAGGAGAATCATTTGAACCCGGAGGGTGGAGGTTGCAGTGAGCCGAGGTCATGCCACTGCACTCCAGCCTGGGTAACACAGTGAAACTCCATCTCAAAAAAAAAAGAATTATGCTAGATATAGTCCGCCTGTGCTCTATAAATGGAACAACAAAACCTGGACGAGAGCATGTATGTTTATAGCATGGGTAACTGAGTATTTTAAGTCCATCGTTTTATTTATGTTTTATTTTAAGTCCTACTGCTCAGGAAAAAAAGGATTTCTTTCAAAATATTAACTTCTCACTCACAATGCAACTGGTCACCCAAGAGCTCTGGTGGAGGTATGCAAACGGATAAATGTTGCTTTCCTGCTTGCAAACACAACAGACATTCTGCAGCTCATGGATCAAGGAGTCATTTTGACTTTCAGATCTTATTAAAAAATATATTTCAGGCCGGGCACGGTGGCTCACGTCTGTAATCCCAGCACTTTGGGAGGCTGAGGTGGGTGGATCACGAGGTCAGGAGATCGAGACCAGCCTGGCCAACATGGAGAAACCCCCGTCTCTACTAAAAATACAAAATTAGCCGGCCGTGATGGCGCATGCCTGTAATCCCAGCTACTCGGGAGGCTGAGGCAGGAGAATCACTTGAACCCGGGAGGTGGAGGTTGCAGTGAACTGAGATCGTGCCATTGCACTCCAGCTTGGGCAACAAGAGTGAAACTCCGTCTCAAAAAAAAAAAAAAAAAAGAAATATTTCATAAGGCTATAGCTGCCAGAGATAGTGATTTCTCTGATGGATCTGGGCAAAGTAAATCAAAAACCTTCTGGAAAGGACTCACCACCATTCTAGATGTCCTTAAGATCATTTGTGACTTGGCCTGGTGAGATGGCTCACACCTGTAAACCTAGCACTTTGGAAGTCCAATGTGGGTGGATCACAAGCTCAGGAGTGCATGACAAGCCTGGGTAACATAGAAAACCTTGTCTCTACAAAAAAATACAAAAACTAGCCAGGTGTGGTGGCATGTACCTAGCTACTTGGGAGGCTGAGGTGGGAGGATTGCTTGAGCCCAGGAGACCGAGGTTGCAGTGAGCCGAGATTGTGCCACTGCAGTCCAGCCTGGGTGACAGAGCAAGACCATGTCTCAAAAAAAAAAAAAAAAAAAAGTAAAAATATATTTAATGAAAAAAATTTAAAAAGAACACTAGTGACTTATGGGAGGAGGTCAGAATATCAATAATAACAGGAGTTTGGAAGAAGTTAATTCCAATCCTCTTGGATGTGTTTGAGGGGGTTCAAGACTTCATGGAGAAAATAACTGCAGATGCTGTGGAAGTAGCAAAAAAACTAGAATTAGAAGTGGAGCTGAGGCAGGAGAATCGCTTGAACCCAGGAGGCGGAGGTTGCAGTGAGCCCAGGTCGCGCCACTGCAGTCCAGCCTGGGCAACAGAGCAAGATTCTGTCTCAAAAAAAAAAAAAAAAGTGGAACCTGAAGATGTGACTGAATTGATGCAACCTCATGATGAAACTGTGGATGAAGAGTTGCTTCTTATGAATAAGTAAAGAAACTGGCCGGGCGGGGTGGCTCAAGCCTGTAATCCCAGCACTTTGGGAGGCCGAGGCGGGCAGATCACGAGGTCAGGAGATCGAGACCATTCTGGCTAACACGGTGAAACCCCGTCTCTACTAAAAATACAAAAAATTAGCCGGGCGTGTTGGCGGGTGCCTGTAGTCCCAGCTACTCGGGAGGCTGAGGCAGGAGAATGGCGTGAACCCGGGAGGCGGAGCTTGCAGTGAGCCGAGATGGTGCCACTGCACTCCAGCATGGGCGACAGAGAAAGACTCCGTCTCAAAAAAAAAAAAAAAAAAAGTATTTTAAATTAAGGCAGCCGGGCGCGGTGGCCCACACCTGTAATCCCAGCACTTTGGGAGGCCAAGGCGGGCGGATCATGAGGTCGGGAGATCGAAACCATCCTGGCTAACACGGTGAAACCCTGTCTCTATTAAAAATACAAAAAATTAGCTGGGCACGGTGGTGGGCGCCTGTAGTCCCAGCTACTCGGGAGGCTGAGGCAGGAAAATGGTGTGAACCCAGGAGGTGGAGCTTGCAGTGAGCGGAGATGGTGCCACTGCACTCCAGCCTGGGCGACAGAGCGAGACTCTGTCTCAAAAAAAAAAAAAAAATTAAGGCATGTACTTTTTTTTAAAAGAAATAATGCAAACTAGAAATAATGCACTAGACTACAGTATAGTGTAAACACATAGCTTTTTTTATGCACCAGGAAACCAAAAATTTCGAGCAATTTGCTTTATGGTGATATTCACTTTATTATGGTAGTCTGGAACTGAACCTGCAACATCTCCAAGTTATGCCTGCACTCCCAAACCTGCTTTTTGTGCCCGTGTGATTTCCTCTGTTAATTACATTAAGATCTTCCCAAACATCTTGGCTCAGTATCTTTGTCTATTTCCTTTCTTTTAGCCCCTGCAATTTTTAAAAAATCAAGTCATGATGAGCCTGTCTTCATATATATCTTCCTATTTATTTCCACTATGTGTCTTATTACCTTTCACTTGGAGTATTACCATAGACTTCTAACTGGGTGTTCTTGCCTCCAATCCATTCTATAAAAGGTGATTTTTGTCCAGGCTGGTCTTGAACTCCTGACCTCGTGATCCACCCGCCTCAGCCTCCCAAAGTGGTGGGATTACAGGCATGAGCCCCACCTCTAGTAAAAATACAAAAATTAGCTGTGGTTACATGTGGCACATGCCTGTAATCCCAGCTACTCAGGAGGCTGAGGCAGGAGAATTGCTTGAACTCGGGAAGTGGAGGTTGCAGTGAGCTGAGATCACGCTGTTGCACTCCAGCCTGGGTTACAGTGCGAGACTCTGTCTCCAAAAAAAAAAAAAAAAAAGTGATTTTTTTTTTTTTTAAGCTCAATTCCGGGTCTGTCACACTCCTGCTTATAAACCTTTGATGACTCCCCACAGACTAGAGAATGAAGTTCAGCTAGTAATATGGCATTCGAAGACTGCAACTATCTAACCCCATTTGTCTCTGTTAAAAGAAATTGATGGTCATCTCCTGAACACAGGATGTACTTTCCAGCTTCAGTTCACACTCTTCCTTTTATCTGGATTGGCCCTTTCAATGAATCTTCACTCAAAATTCTTACAAGGGCCAACTCAAATACTACCACTTTTGTAAAATCTTGACTTATCTCCCTAATTGGAAATACCATTGTCCCTTGCTCAGTATCTGCTAGGGATTGGTGCCAGGCAATTCCTGGGTACCAAAAGGCATAGATGCTCAAGTCCCTTACATAAATGGCATACTATTTGCATATGACCTATGCACACCCTCCCATATACTCCAAAACGTCTATAGATTACTTATAATACCTAATACAATGTAAATAGTTGTTTTTCTTCCTTTTCCTTTTTTTTTTTTTTTTCAAGAGGGAGTCTTGCTGTGTCTCTCAGGCTGGAGTGCAGTGGCACAATCTCAGCTCACTGCCATCTCTGCCTCCCAGGTTCAAGTGATTCTCTGGGCTCAGCCTCCCAAGTAGCTGGAATTACAGGCATCCACCACCACACCCGGCTGATTTTTGTATTTTTAGTAGAGATGGGGTTTCACCATGTTGGCCAGGCTGGTCTTGAACTCCTGACTTCAGGTGATCTGCCCGCCTCGGCCTCCCAAAGTGCTGGGATTATAGGCGTGAGCCACCTCGCCTGGCCAGTGTATTGATTTTTTTTAATTTCAAAATGTATTTAAGTTTATTTTCTTTTATTTTTTATTTTTTAGAAACAAGGTCTTGCTGTGTTGCTCAGACTGGACTCAAACCCCTGGGCTCAAGCAATCCTCCTGACTCAACCTCCTGAATAGCTGGGATTACAGATGCATGCCACTGCACTTGATTTACCGTATTGTTTTGTATTATTTATTTATTTATTTTGAGACAGAGTCTCACTCTGTCGCCCAGGCTGGAGTGCAGTAGTGTGATTTCGGCCCACTGCAACCTCTGCCTTCTGGGTTCAAGCGATTCTCTTGCCTTAGCCTCCCAAGTGGCTGGGACTACAGGCACGCACCACCACGCCCAGCCAATTTTTGTATTTTTAGTAGAGATGGGGCTTCGCCATGTTGGCCACTCTGGTGTCGAACTCCTGACCTCAAGCGATCTACCCACCTCGGCCTCCCAGAGTTCTGGGATTACAGGCGTGAGCCACCACACTCGGCCTGTACTGTTTTTTAATCTGTATTATTTTTATTATTTATTATTATTTTTATTGTTTTTTTTTCAAATATTTTCTGTAGTTGGTTGGACTCTCTAAATGAGGAACCCACATATATGGAAGGCTAGCTGTAATCCCTCCTGATTGGATATTCATTTATCAATTTGTCCTTTTATTTTTATAAAGTAGCCTCTATTCGAACGTCACCAATCTGGCTGGGTGCAGTGGCTCATGCCTGTAATTCCAGCACTTTAGGAGGCCAAGGCAATAGGATTGCTTGAGCTTAGAAGTTTGCAACCAACCTGGGAAATACAGCCAGACCCTCTCTCTACAGAAAATAGAAAAATGAAACAAAATTACCCAGGCGTGGTGGCACACACCTGTAGTCCTAGGTACTCAGGAGGCTGAAGTGGGAGGATCACTTGAGCCCAGAAGTTTGAGGTTACAGTGAGCCAAGATGATGCCATTGCACTTCAACCTAGGTGAGACAGAATGAAACCCTGCCTCAGAAAACTAAAAACAAAAAACAAATGTCACCAATCTGTAAGCCCTTTGATGATCACCCAGTCCCCCTTACTTTCTCCACTTTAAAAAGGATCTTATCATCACCTAAAATAGTATATATTTATTAGCTTGTGCTTATTCTTTTGTCTTCCGTTTCCACTAGAATGTGAGCTCTATGAGAGCCGATACTTTGTCTTTTTTTGTTGTTCACCGTCATATATCCAGCATCTGGAAGAGTGCCTGGCACATAGAGATGTGGAATAGATGTTGAATGCATGTATAAGGCTCCTCCCTACAGGTGTGCTGCCTCCCCTCATTAGATTGCTCTTCTTCCATTCTATATTTAAATTAATGCATCATCATTCATTACAATGCCAAAGAGTCATTCTCCAATTCGTCACTCTCTCGCAATCACACAACATCAAATTGATAATTTTTAAAAATCACGCTGGTGGCAAAGGATCAAATAAGAACAATGCTTGAAGGTCATTGGAAGGCCACACTGGAAATTCGTATGAGGGAAAGGGCTAAACAAGAGCAGCATTGACCGTGGTAATACTAAGATGCCATTTGCCATGTTCACTGTTGACATTTGCATGGATGGTACAAAAGCAACAGTGGGTAAAATGCTGGTCCCTTAGCATGAATCATGGGTAACACCAAACCATACTTGAGTCATTGCCTTCATTACATATACTCACTGGGGAAAGCCAGTTTCATTTAAGAATGCCCTTCATAAAGGAATAAAAATTATTAATTGTAATCTCAGTCTAGGCTGAGGCAGGAGAATTGCTTGAACCCAGGAGGCAGAGGTTGCAATGAGCTGAGATCACACCACTGCACTCCAGCCTGGGGGACAGGGTAAGACTCTGTCTCACCTTAAATATGTCTTTTGTCTGTGCGATGAAGTAAGAAGTACACATAATGCACTCAGTTGCATACAAAGGGTTTTCTCAAGGAAATAATACTAGCTCAACTAGCCACTTTTTTCACAGAACACCAGAAGGACTAAAAGACAAACTATGGTTGTTCAGACTTAGATACAGCAGATCTTTTCTTGAAAATGAACAAAGTGAGTCAATCTCTTCAATGAAAACAACTAAAGTTATTTGTTGGCAATAATAAAATTTGAGATTTCAAGTGAAAATTATAATTTTGGAAAACTTGTTTCTGTCATCATGAGTTTGACAACTTCCCAATTGCCTGATAAATTGATGGTGATATTTTTGTAAATTTTTTTGATATTATATAATAATACGTGTCAACATTAGGAAAAGCTGTATAACTCAGTGAACCAGTATTTTCTAAATGACCAATGCATGATGTTACAAAAGCATCACTGGGTAAAAAAGTCCATTCAAGGACAAGATTGGCTGGGCGCAGCGGTTCATGCCTGTAATCCCAGCACATTGGAAGGCCGAGGCAGGTGGATCACTGGAGGCCAGGAATTCGAGACCAGCCTGGCCAAAATGGCAGAACTCTGTCTCTACTAAAAATACAAAAATTAGCTGAGCGTGGTGGTGGGTGCCTGTAATCCCAGCTACTCAGGAGGCTGAGGCAGGAGAATTGCTTGAACCCAGGAGGCAGAGGTTGCAATGAGCTGAGATCACACCACTGCACTCCACCCTGGGGGACAGGGTAAGACTCTGTCTCAAAAAAAAAAAAAAAGGACAAGATTGACTACCATTTTAATGTAACAGAGTACAAAAAGTTAACTGATAAAGTTTTAGATTCCAAATTGTTAGCCTTTGAGAAACTACAGTTATCTGAGAAGGCTATTAAAGTGCTTCTCTCCACCATGCATGGCTCATGCCTGTAATCGCAGCACTTTGGGAGGCCGAGGTGGGAGGATCCCTGAGCCCAGGAGTTTGAGATCAGTCTAGGCAACATAGCAAGACCCCATGCCTACAAAAAAAAATTTTTTTTTGATTAGCTGGGCATAATGATGCACACCTGTGGTCCTAGCTACTTGGGAGGCTGAGGCAGGAGGACTGCCTGAGCCCAAGAGTTGGAGTAAGCTGGGATTGTGCCACTGCACTCCAACTGGGCAACAGAGTGACACCCTGTGTTAAAAAATAAATAAAATGCTCTTCCTTTCCCAACTGCGTATTTGTGTGGTGCTGGTTTTTCTTCAGCCAACCAAAAGAACATATTGTAACAACAGGTTGAATGGAGAAACAGATATGACAATCCAGCTCGATCCTGCTAAGCCAAATGTTAAAAAAAAGTACAAAAAATGTAAACCAATGCCACTCTTCTCACCAAATTTTTTGTTTTGGAAAATATAGTTATTATTTTAAAGATGTATTTAAATATAAAAGTTTTATATTTAAACAAATAAAATATTTTAAACATCTTAGGTTTAATTTCTAATGTAGTAAACATCAATATATATTATGCATATAAACAAGAACTTTGGGGGTTCTCAATAATTTTTTTTTTTGTGAGACAGAGTCTTACTCTGTTGCCCAGGCTGGAGTACGGTGGCACCATCTTGGCTCACTGCAACCTCCACCACCCAGGTTCAAGCGATTCTCCTGCCTCAGCCTCCTAAGTAGCTGGGATTACAGGTGCCCACCACTACACCCAGCTAATTTTTGCATTTTTAGTAGAGATGTGGGTTCTCCATGTTGGCCAGGCTGGTCTCGAACTCCTAACCTCAAGTGATCTGCCCACCTCGGTCTCCCAAAGTGCTGGGATTACAGGTATGAGCCACCGTGCCTGGCCTCAATAGTTTTTAAGAGCGAAGGTGTCCTGAGACCAAAACAGTGTGAGAATCACTGGTGGAAATTATTCTTGAATTAAAATGACATTTCTTTAAGAATTCAGTAATTTTGACTTTTCCCTCTCTGAAACTAACCCTCCCTTAATTAATCTGATTTTGTGAGGTTTTATTGCATTTTTTAAAAATCCAGGGACCACGGTCTAGCCAAAGGATTATCAGATCTAGGTATTCATTTTAGTCTATTTTAACACTCAGGATAATAAATTTCAGATAAATAATACTTTAATATTTTTTTTTCTGAAAAGTTTCTGTCAAGGATTGTTTAAATAATGCAAACGATCCTTTTACACTACAGTTATACTCCATTGTTCTGCCCAGAAACCCAAATACTATTGACTCAGTTTAACATTGTGTGTACAGAATGCCCTCATGGAAGCTGATAAAACACAATTTGGATTTTTACAACAATGATTTTCAAAGGGGTAAGCATGAGAGGTGGGAGTGGGGTTCATGTGCCCTCCCTGAGGGAAGCATCAGAATGTGAGGTGGTTGTAACTAGAGAAGTTTCTTCTGTTCGCACCAGAGATATTAATATTTACTGCCCTTCTATTCACTGTCTTCTCTTACAGACTTCTGCTGTTGTAAGCAACCACTACAGATTTCTCAGAAGTACTGTGGCAAATAAAAATGATTGAGAATCATTATACATTTTCTATTCTACTAGAGAGACAGTTTAAAATAAAATAGGTAAGTATAATCTGAAGAAAATAACAGGAAATAAATAGGACCAATCAAAGCTTTTAAGGATTTGTGCTTATACTGAGGTTCTATCAGGTTCTTACCCTCTATTAATTTGAAACCAAAACCATTACATTTTAATTGAATGTTTAATAAAGTGAATTATCAGTGGCTTGTTTTATTCGGAATTTCATTATTTCTTTTTCTGAATAATATAGTTTTCCAGATTTAAGTGGTAAAAATCAAAGACTTTGTTGTAAATAATTTTTTTTTTTTTTTGAGACAGAGTCTCACTCTTGTCGCCTAGGCTGGAGTGCAGTGGCACGATCTTGGCTCACTACAACTTCCACCTCCTGGGTTCAAGCAATTCTCCTGCCTCAGCCTCCTGGGTAGCTGGGATTACAGGCACCTGCCACCACGCCTGGGCTAATTGTCGTACATTTTTAATAGAGACAGGGTTTCGCCATGTTGGCCAGGCTGGTCTCAAACTCCTGACCTCAGGTCATCTGCCTGCCTTGGCCTCAAAAAGTGCTGGGATTACAGGCGTGAGCCACTGCACCTGGATGTAAATCATTATAATAATTGTATGGAATTATTATGAATCACAGCTTCCTGTGTCTACACCCCTTTGTAATGTGACATTGTCACTCTTCTCATAAAAAATTGGAGTTTATTTTCCCACCTCTTGAATCTGGGGTAGTCTTATGACTTGCTTTGACCAACAGAATATGATGGTGTGATCTTGTACATTTTGGAGTCTAGGCTTTAGGTCTTTGCTTCCACTCTCATCTTCTTAGAATGCTAAGACCACCATGCAATGGAAAAGCTCCATCTACCGTAAGAAGATGAGAAGCCATGTGGAGAACTAAGACTTCCCAGCCAATAGCCAGTACCAACTGCCAGACACGTGAGTGAGGCCATCTTGAACCCTCCAACTCTAGATGTATTCAGGGTTCTCCAGAGAAACAGAACCAATAAGATTGTGTGTGTGTGTGTGTGTGTGTGTGTGTGTGTGTGTGTGTGTGTTTATAAAGATATTTATTTTAAGGACTTGGCTTACTTGATTATAGAGCTTCCAAGTCCAAAATCTGCAGGGTGGGTTGGCAGGCTGGAGACCAGGGAAAAGGTGATGCTACAGTTCAAGTCCGAGAGCCATCTACTGGCAAAATTCCTTCTTGTTCACGGAAGGTCAGTCTTTTGTTCTATTCAGGCCTTCAGTTGATTGGATAAGGCCTACTCACATTATGGAGGGCAACCTGCGTTATTCAAAGTCCCCTGATTTGTTAATCTCATTGCAATGTACCCTAACAGAAACAGTAGAATGTTTGACCATGTATCTGGGCACCATGGTATGGGAGAATCTGCCCCGATATTCATGTAGGCTCTTTTCTGTTTTCCTTAAGCATCGGCCAGCTTGAGAAATAAAGGGACAGAGTACAAAAGAGAGAAATTTTAAAGCTGGGCGTCTGGGGGAGACATCACATGTTGGTAGGTTCCGTGATGCCCCACAAGCCACAAAAACCAGCAAGTTTTTATTACGGATTTTCAAAAGGGGAGGGAGTGTGCGAATAGGTGTGGGTGACAGACATCAAGTACTTAACGGGGTAATAGAATATCACAAGGCAAGTGGAGGCAGGGCGAGATCACAGGACCACAGGACCGAGGCAAAATTAAAATTGCTAATGAAGTTTCAGGCACCATTGTCATTGATAACATCTTATCAGGAGGCAGGGTTTTTGAGACCAACCGTTCTGACCAAAATTTATTAGGTGGGAATTTCCTCTTCCTAATAAGCCTGGGAGCGCTATGGGAGACTGGGGTCTATTTCACCCCTGCAGCCTCGACCATAAAATACGGCCACGCCCGGGGGGCCAGTTCAGAGACCTACCCCCAGGTGCGCATTCTCTTTCTCAGGGATGTTCCTTGCTGAGAAAAAGAATTCAGCGATATTTCTCCCATTTGCTTTTGAAAGAAGAGAAATATGGCTCTATTCCACCCGGCTCCCCAGCAGTCAGAGTTTAAGATTATCTCTCTTGTTTCCTAAACATTGCTGTTATCCTGTTCTTTTTTCAAGGTGCCCAGATTTCATATTGCTCAAACACACATGCTATACAATTTGTGCAGTTAATGCAATTATTACAGGGTCCTGAGGCGATATACATCCTCCTCAGCTGACAGGATTAACAGATTAAAGACAGGCATAGGAAATCACAAGGGTATTGACTGGGGAAGTGATAAGTGTCCATGAAATCTTTGCAATTTATGTTTAGAGATTGCAGTAAATACAGGCATAAGAAATTACAAAAGTATTAATTTGGGGAACTAATAAATGTCCATGAAATCTTCACAATCCACGTTCTTCTGCCATGGCTTCAGTCGGTCCCTCTGTTTGGGATCCCTGACTTCCCGCAACACCATGGCCCAGCCAAATTGACACATAAAGTTAACCATCGTACCAGTCAAGCTGTCAGATGATTCTAATTGCATGAGTGATCCCAGGTGAGGCCATGAAAACCACCAGATTGCTAACCCACAGAATTGCCATTAGTCGTTTTTATTTTCCGCCACTAAGTTTTTTTTTTTTTTTTTTTTTTTTTTTTTTTTTTTGAGACGGAGTCTTGCTCTGTCACCCAGGCTGGAGGGCAGTGGCGCAATCTCGGCTCACTGCAAGCTCCGCCTCCCGGGTTCACGCCATTCTCCTGCCTCAGCCTCTCCGAGTAGCTGGGACTACAGGCGCCCGCCACCACGCCCGGCTAATTTTTTTGTATTTTTAGTAGAGACGGGGTTTCACCGTGGTCTCGATCTCCTGACCTCGTGATCCACCCGCCTCAGCCTCCCAAAGTGCTGGGATTACAGGCGTGAGCCACCGCGCCCGGCTCGCCACTAAGTTTTGAGGTGATTTGTCACACAACAAAGGGCAACTGAAACAGAACTATTTCCAAAAGAGTCTGTGGGTTTAGGCTGGGGGTTATGAGTAAGTGGACACTAACTTTTGTGGATGCTATAATCAAGTGGAGGGATATTGTGTATGTTACATGCTGGTACAGTCTCAAACAAAATGTGGCATGCATAAATGTAGGATGAGGCAATGACACACAAGACAAATTGGTTTTTGAATCCATTTATTTATTTATTTATTTATTTATTTCTTTTTTTTTTTCTTTTTTTTTTTGAGATGGAGTCTTTCTCTGTCCCCCAGGCTGGAGTGCGGTGGCGCGATCTTGGCTCACCGCAACCTCCACCTCCTGGGTTCATGCCATTCTCCTGCCTCAGCCTCCCGAGTAGCTGGGACCACAGGCGCCCGCCAACACGCCCGGCTAATTTTTTTGTATTTTTTTAGTAGAGACGGGGTTTCACCGTGTTAGCCAGGATGGTCTCGATCTCCTGACCTCATGATCCACCCGCCTCGGCCTCTCAAAGTGCTGGGATTACAGGCTTGAGCCACTGTGCCCGGCCTGAATCCATTTATTTATTTACTCATTATTTAGCAGATATTTATTGCACACCTCCTATACACCAACCACTATTCTAGGAGCTGGGAAAACAAGAGACACTGTCCCTGCCTTTGTGTAACTTACAGTTTGAGGGAAAAAGGCAATTAAATAAGCAATTTCAAAAAGTTTGACAAGAGGCCGGGCGCGGTGGCTCACGCTTGTAATCCCAGCACTTTGAGAGGCCGAGGCGGGTGGATCACGAGGTCAGGAGATCGAGACCATGGTGAAACCCCGTCTCTACTAAAAATACAAAAAAAAAAAATTAGCCGGGCGTGGTGGCGGGCGCCTGTAGTCCCAGCTACTCGGAGAGGCTGAGGCAGGAGAATGGCGCAAACCCGGGAGGCGGAGCTTGCAGTGAGCCGAGATCGCGTCACTGCACTCCAGCCTGGGCGACAGAGCGAGACTCCGTCTCAAAAAAAAAAAAAAAAAAAAAAAAGTTTGACAAGGAAGTACAAGTTGCTGCTGACCACACCAATTTTTGGGATTAGGAAAGGCTATCTAGAAGTGACATTTAATCCTTCATATTTATTTAAATGAAGGATGAGTAGAAATTTAGTCAGGAAGGGGATATATGAAACTGTACGAATGGGTTTGGGCAACAGAGTACAAAAATGTTCTGGACAGAGGAAATATGTGTGATGGCTCAGAGGTGAGAAAAATCGTGGTGTACTAAAGTCACCACAAAAACTTCTGTAGATCATATGGAGAAGCAGGAAACATGAAGCTGGAGAGCAAAGCAGCAAATCAGCAATTAAAAAAGATGTTTGGAATTGTTGAGTTTGGAGATGAAAAGTGACAAGATGAATTCTGGATTTTAGACAAAGCAATCCAACTTGTGAATGGAGAGGGATTTGAGAGGAGAAATGAGTGTTGTCAGTAAGAGTATTTAAATTAGGATACTGGTAAGGAGGATGGAGAGACACACGATTATACATGGGAAGTGAGAGCAGAAAGAATTAGGATTATTTCTTTTTTTTTTTTTTTTTTTTTTTTTTTTTTTGCTCAGGCAACTGAATAGATGAAATCATTAATGGAAACCAGGAACACTGAAGAAACAGTGAACAATTAAAGTACTTTGAGTTATCAAAGTGAGATGTCCTGTAGGTATCTAGACGGTACTGGCTGGTAATTCAGGAGAGCTGCTGCGTCCTCTGTAAAAAGAAAAGCAATTCAAGGATAGTGGCTAAAGCCAGCTGGCAAGATTTAGAGGATGGGTTAGACTTGCACTTGTTTTCATGGAGAAGAGGCGGGTATAAAGTGGCAGAGTGAGATTACTGTAAAATATCTGCATTGAAAGGGCTAAAAAAAGAGAAATGCTGGAAAGGCTACTTGCTATAAACGCAGCAGGGTAGGTTAAAACAAATTACGAAGCATGGGCGGCAAGGCGGGATGGTTAAGCCCGGCGCGTTTTCGAGTGCACTGATACACAAAAGGGAAAGGTACCCTCCTCACCGGAAGCACAACCTCTGCCCTCTGGGGCATTACACATTCTTCCGCGCCGGAAGAAAGCGTCGCGTCGCGCCTCGCCTCGCCCAGTCGGCTTCGCTCTATCCGTACCTTAGTAAAGGAGAGCTTGTGCCCTTCCCCGACCCCTTACCAAGGGCGAGCTGCGTGGAGTCGTTGGACTGGGCAGAACTTTGGCAGGCAAGGAGAGAAACAGCCACACTGGGCTGCCGGGGAAGAGAAGAATAAGGAAAGGCCAGACACACAGGCGTCGTGCCGCTGCGGAAGGATTCCGTTTCCTTCAGGGGGCGGAGGGATTTGACAGCACGGTAACTTCCGGAAAAGTCCTGAACCTCTGAGGAAAAAGCCTTGCAAGAAACAATAACAAACGGGAGGAGGAAGCGATTCTGGGGTTTCTGTGTTGAACGGTTCTTGTCTGCGAAGATGCGCTTCGGCCCCAGTCAGGGGACGTAAACGGACTCAGTGGGCTTCAGCCAGCTTTTCTCCACCGGTTCCCCACGGGGACCCCCCTCCCCGGCCGTTGCAATGGCGGGCGTGGGGCCGGGGGGCTACGCGGCGGAGTTCGTGCCACCCCCAGAGTGCCCAGTCTTTGAGCCGAGCTGGGAGGAGTTCACAGATCCGCTCAGCTTTATCGGCCGCATCCGGCCTTTGGCGGAGAAAACCGGCATCTGCAAAATTCGGCCGCCCAAGGTACCTCAGTCTGTGAAGAGAGAGGGGGAGAAGGAAGAATGGGGGAGTGCGTACACTGGGTTTAGCTTTACTTTTCTGATCCTTCTCTCGTTTCATATGTACTCTCCTTTATTTTGAGACAACTGGACCCTGTTTCTGGATGTTTTTGCCTCGGTTTCTTTGGTGGTCTTACGTAGACACGTCTGAACGCGAGAAAGTGGTGTCTCGGGGGCCTCTTCCGTCTAGAACTTGGGAACTGATACTCTTCTCTCAGCCGTGGGCCTAAAGCCTTTCGTTAGCCGATACGGTGTTTAAAGTACAGTATTATGACGTGACATGATTCGTCCCTCACGTATCCTCATTATGGTTTGATAGTCGGCTCTTTATTCAAGACCTGGTTGGATCAAATATTTGCAGGCCTCGTCTCAGGGCTAGGGTTTCTGAAAAGGTTATCTGAGCTCTAGTCCCACCGGATGGTATTACTAGACAAGAACTCCAGACTAATTATTGCTGCAGTGAAAAAGTCTTACCGGGGAAAGAGAAAGAACAGCAATAATTCTAAAATTTAGAGGTTTAGGAAGAATTGGTCTATAATGGAGGTGGAAGGAAATGTTGAAATCTCTTGACATAGGGAACTCAAGATCAACAATTTTATAATCACAGTTATTGCAGATAACTAGGTTTGCCTATAAGGTTAATTATAATCTCACCTTTGAGGTAAGGAAAGCAGATACTATCCCTTGTGTGGAGGACATTAATGCTTCAAGAGGTTGAGTGACATGCTCAAGGTCAAAAGGGGTTTTTCTTTACTCATTAGACCAGTGCTTTTTAAATGATGTTGCTGGACCACTTGCATCAGGGTCAACTGGATGCTTGTTTAAATGCAGATCTCTAGGCTTCTTGTTGTGGAAGTTCTGGAATCTGCTTTTCTAGCAACTAGTCTCAGATGATTCTTCATGTAAGTTGAGGTTTTCGAACCATTGCTTTAGTCATTGCTTGTTAAAGGCATTTTGCTTTATGTTTTGTCTAGTATTAGTAATGATAAAATATTAAGCACTATTACCAGTGTTGCTTTTTAAAAAGCATCTGCCGTCACCACTGACTACCACAGAGAGGCATCGCAGCGTATTAAAAACTTAAATGACAGCGAGGAGGAGCTAATTTAACACCTATAGATTGTTTGCTTTAATCTTTGAAGCCCTGACAGGTAAATAAAGTCCACCTTTTACAGATGAGGCTAATCTGGATAAGTTAAAACACCAAATGTGTGATCTTGGGCAAGTGGCAAAGTATATTTTGAACCTAGATCAGTTTTTCTGATTCTGAAACCGACATAATGCTCTCACTATGTTGAATGAGTTTAAGGTTATAGACTATTCATTTCAAGCAGAGGATTAACAAATAATTGCTATGATGATATGCATTGCCATCCTCCAAAAACTTCCATTTAACCCTTTTTTGTATCATAATTACCTTATAACAAATCTTAAGCATTGAAGGTTTTCTTAAGTCATATTTTTATCTACTCTTGAATTTATTAATTAGAAATTCTATTCACGGTTACTTCGATTTAAAAAAGTTTTTTTACTTAAAAAATGCTGAAATAATGCTTCCTCTTTATGTCACATTATTGAAAATAAATCTTGTTTACAATCAGAGTTTAATTTTAGTATTGGCAGATTTCTTTAGTTTCCAAGGTAAGACTTTTTTTTGACTACTCACGTTTTAAAATAGGTTTACTGTTATTCTGTTATTTAGGCCAAATCAAACTATGTTATTTAGACCCCACTTGAAATATGCTATCAAATTTTAGTTATATCACAGTCTGGGAATTGACCTTGTTTTGTGTGTTTGCTTACTTTTTTTTTTTTTTTTTTGACTATTTGGGTTCCCAGAAGCTGGGCTTTGAACAAGAACAAAACATTTGTGTAACATAAAGTGCTCTGTCACATTACACATACGTTAAAAAAAATTGTTTAAATAAGTTCTTTTTAAAAGTTTATTTTTAATCTTAAATTTTACCCTTTTTAGTTTAAAAAATTTTTCTTTTGATCTTGGTAAACCTGAATGTTTACTAGATACTGTTTTGTGGTACATGACCTCATTGAATTCCACTTGAGTAACTTGGGAAAGCATAATTGTGGGAGGTGAACGGTGGGACTGGTTTGAAGAGGATTGCTTCTCTGAGCACTACAGGTTGAGCATCTATCCCTGCTTGAAAAATTCCAAATCCGAAATCCTCCAAACTCTGAAACCAAGTTATCCTGAAACATTATTATTCTTTTTCTTTTTCTTTTATAGAGACAGGGTCTCGCTCTGTAGCCTGGGCTGGTCTTAAGCTCCTGGGCTCAAGCGATCCTCTTGCCTCAGTCTCCCAATGTGCTGGGATTACAGGTATGAGCTACTGCACCCAGCTTGAACAGATTATTTTTTTCATTGTATTAATGGTATGTTATATTTTTTCTGTTAACTACTTAAGTGGAAATAAGTGTAAGGAAATGATTGTTTATTGGTAGCGTGTAAATTCACAGTCAGAAATGATGGTGATGCCAGACAACCACAGATTGTCCACACTGGTGGCTGAGCTAGTGACACCTTTCTTTTCTGATGGTCCAGTGTACACAAGCGTTATGCACCAAATTATTAAAAATATTGCATAAAATTACCTTAGCCTATGTATAACTTTATATGAAACAAAAGAATTTTGTATTTAGACTTGGTTCTTTCTCCAAGATATCTCATTATGTATGTGCAGATATTCCAAAATATGGAAAAATCTGAAATCCAAAACACTTCTGGTCGCAAGCATTTCAGATGAGGGAAACTCAACCTGTATTAAAATTATTTTATCTAAAATAATTGCTCATTCTGTCTCTGTAATAAAGAAGACTTATAAGTTAGTCTATTAGCACCATGATTTGTGGCAAAACCCCCCTTTAAGGGAATAAATAATGCATTCCTTGCTTACATACCACTGTGTTTTTTTAAAAAAACTTTCTGTTTAGGACTGGCAGCCTCCATTCGCCTGTGAAGTAAAAAGCTTTCGTTTCACTCCAAGAGTCCAGCGCCTGAATGAACTTGAAGTAAGTGTTTTGTCACCATTTCTGCTGCCTGATTCATTCTTTATGTTAGGGCTGTAGATAGAGAACTTTGAGAAGCTCATGTACCACAGCCTAGAGTTTGTGTTAATTGGTATTGAATGGAATAGTTACTTGATGTTTGGAGGAAGAGTATGATTTTTAAAAAATTGTGCAAAGTAGTTACGGTTTTTCCATTTAACTGAGATCATGAGAAACTATCTCTAGCCCTGTTTTTCTAGTGGAAATGTTCAATGCTTAGCTTCAGAGACTTAGAATTCTTAAATTCTACTTTCTCTAATGTTTCTTACTGTACTAAAGTTTTTGTTAATCTCGGAAGATTTCTTTCTCAGTTCTTGGAAAATGTATTTTTAAATCCTATTTTAAAACCCTAGTTTTCAAAGTTTGTTTTGTTTTGTTTTGGTTTTGGTTTTAATGGAACTTTGCCAGGAGTGTTAATCTGATTTATTAAGATCTGCCTTTAAGTATTACTGATTTATCTTACATTTTCTAAATGGAAGACTATTTACGTATTGCTGTTTTTCCTGTTTATGGATTTTCAGAAGGTTCTTCATTGTGATATGAAAACTTTTAGAGTATAGAAGGAAGATTATTGATAGCAAAGGTTTATTATGTCATTCTGAAGTTTTTTTCTTTTCCTCCCAAAACATTTCTGAGAGTTTAATACATTTTTTTTTTTTTTTTTTTTTTTTTTTTTTTTGAGAGAGAGTCTTGCTCTGTCACCCAGGCTGGAGTGCAGTGGCGTGATCTCGGCTCACTGCAGCCTCCACCTCCTGGGTTCAAGCGATTCTCCTGCCTCAGCCTCCCTAGTGGCTGGGATTACAGCGACCATGCTCGGCTAATTTTTGTATTTTTAGTAGAGACGGAGTTTCGCCATGTTGGCCAGGCTGGTCTGGAACTCCTGACCTCAGGTGATCTGCCCACCTTGGCCTCCCAAAGTGCTGGGATTACAGGTGTGAACCACCGCGCCTGGCCGCAATGCATATTTTTTCTTTTTAGTCTCTTATAATTAGATACTTGACAAAGATATTAGTATCAGTGAGGTATAGAGTTGATGCACCTAAAGTGTGCATGTTACCTGTGGATGAAGTGACAGAATGTTAGAGACTGAGGAAAATGCGATTTACTGAATTTTCTGATCAGCATAAAGTTAAACCAACTTACAAAAATTGTTTTGGTTGCTAATATGACAACTTTTTACACATATCAGAGTAACTTTTTTGCCTGAATAAATATAGTTTATTAGAAGTTTTTTGCCTCTTTATTATTGGCTAGTTTTACTATTGGCTAGTTTTACAGGGTTGAAATAAGCAATAATGAAAAGTCTTTGAATTTCTTTAGAGAAATGAGTACCTCTATTACAGCTGTCCCAAACCTTTTTGGCACCAAGGACTGGTTTCATGGAAGACAGTTTATCCATGGATGGATGGGGGTATGGAGGATGGTTTTGGGATGAAACTGTTCCACCTCAGATCATCAAGCATTAGTTAGATTCTCAAAAGGTGCTCACAACCTAAATCCCTCATGCGCAGCTCACAATAGGGTTTGTGGTAATGCTTGCCTGCTTGGTTGCCCACTGCCGCCGCTCACCTCCTGCTGTGCGGCTGGGTTCCTAACAGGCCACTGGTGGGTACCAGTCCACAGCGTGGGGGTTGGGGATCCCTGCTCTGTTATACTCATTCATTTCAATCATAACTTAGTTCTTACTTCTGTATTTTAATAATCTTAGGCAATGACCAGAGTAAGATTGGATTTCTTGGATCAACTAGCAAAATTTTGGGAACTTCAAGGATCTACTCTGAAGATCCCTGTGGTAGAGAGAAAAATCCTGGATCTGTATGCTTTGAGCAAGGTGAGGCTCATACTGGTTTAGAAATTAGAGCAGAGGCTTGTGAGTTTAGGAATGTCAAATACATTTGGTAGGAAACATTGCTTCCAATGGAGGATTTGTTTGACAGTGAAATGCACTAGCCGGGTATGGTGGCGCATGCCTGTAATCCCAGCTACTCGGGAGGTTGAGGCGGGAGAATTGCTTAAACCCAGGAGGCGATGGTTGCAGTGAGCCGAAATCGTGCCATTGCACTACAGCCTGGGCAACAAGAGCAAAACTTGGTCTCAAAAAAAAGGACAATGAAATGCACATTTGAATAAATGGAAATGGCAGATCTCAAAGTTATCTTTAAAAGTTATTTTATATGGCCGGGCGCGGTGGCTCACGCTTGTAATCCCAGCACTTTGGGAGGCCGAGGCGGGCGGATCACGAGGTCAGGAGATCGAGACCACGGTGAAACCCCGTCTCTACTAAAAAATACAAAAAAATTAGCCGGGCGTGGTGGCGGGCGCCTGTAGTCCCAGCTACTCAGAGAGGCTGAGGCAGGAGAATGGCGTGAACCCGGGAGGCGGAGCTTGCAGTGAGCCGAGATTGCGCCACTGCACTCCAGCCTGGGCGACAGAGCGAGACTCCGTCTCAAAAAAAAAAAAAAAAAAAAAAAAAAAAAAAAAAAAAAAAGTTATTTTATATTTGTTGAGATTAGTATTACTAAATATTAATATTTATCAGGCTCTGTAATATACAATATGCAAAATAAATTACTCTAGCCTGCTAATATTATCTTGTGCTGAGTGTACAATGTTCTGTGTTGAGCTTGTCATCTTCTTTTTTTTTTGTTACTTAATTGAAAATTTGGGCCAGGCACAGTGGCTCATGCCTGTAATCCCAGCACTTTAGGAGGTTGAGGTGGGAGGATCACTTGAGCCTAGGAGTTAGAGACTAGCCCAGGCAACATGGTGAAACCCTGTGTCTACTAAAAATACAAAAAAGCTAACTGGGCATGGTGGTGCACACCTGTAGTCTCAACCACTCAGGAGGCTAAAGTGGGAGGATCACATGAGTCCGGAAAGTCAAGGCTGCAGTGAGCTGTGACTGTGCCACTGCACTTCAGCCTTGGCCAAAGGAGTTAGACCCTGTCTCAAAAAAAAAAAAAAAAAAAAAAAAAAGGGCATATTAAAGGGACTCATGTTTCTCAGCATTCTTATGTGTGGTATAAATTAGTTTTGTTAATACCTGTATGTAGTGTTAATGGCTGAGGCCATCATTATTCGGTAGGATGACCAATCAGCTCAGAAACTTAAGGGTGAAGAGTTTAGACAAGTTTTTGCCCAAATTGTGTTAATTTTTTAATATTATATTCCCTAATGTGAAAAGAAACTAACTGACCTGCAAGCCGAGATTATAATAACCTTGAAATATGTTTTTTTCTTTTTTTTTTTGAGATGGAGTTTTGCTCTTGTTGTCCAGACTGGAGTGCAATGGCCTGATCTTGGCTCACTGCAACCTCCGCCTCCCAGGGTCAAGCAATTCTCCTTCCTCAGCCTCCCAGGTAGCTGGGATTACAGGCATGTGCCAACATGCCAGGCTAATTTTGTATTTTTCAGTAGAGATGGGATTTCACTATGTTAGTCAGGCTGGTCTCGAACTTCTGACCTCGTGATCCACCCACCTCGATCTCCCAAAGTGCTGGGATTATAGATTACAGGTGTGAGCCACCGCGCCTAGCTAAAATATGTTTTGTTACTACAATAATACAAATTTATTATTGCTTAATTATCTGAGAATTTTGTAAAAGAACTTCTTTTTGTGGCCTTTCATATCTTATAATTTATATACTATTTTGAAATAAAAATTTATTCTCATTTAAATTGCAGTTACTTTTAGAAGATTTCACTTTTTTTTTTCTTTGAAATGGAGTCATGCCCTTATTGCCCAGGCTGGAGTGCAGTGGTGCCATCTCGGCTCACTGCAGCCTCCACCTCCTGGGTTCAAGTGATTCTTCCGCCTCAGCCTCCCGGGTTCAAGTGTCTCCTGCCTCAGCCTCCTGAATACCTGGGATTACAGGTGCCTGCCACCACACCCAGCTAATTTTGTATTTTTAGTAGAGACAGGGTTTCTCCATGGTTTCTCCATTTTCAGGCGTGAGCCACCATGCCTGGCCAGGAAGATTTCACTTTTAAGGACAAACGTGAGAATAATTCGTGGCTTGTGGTGGCTCATACCTATAATCCTAGCATTTTGGGAGGCTGAGGTGGAAGGATTGCTTGAATCTAGGAGTTCGAGACTGGCCTGGGCAACATAGTGAGACTCCATCTCTACAAAAAAATTAAAAAATAGATAATCCTGGCATGGTGGTGGTAGTCCCAGCTAATCAGGAGGCTGAGGCAGGAGGATTGCTTGAGCTCAGGAGGTCAAGACTGCAGTGAGCTGTCATCACACCACTGCATTCCAGCCTGGGTGACAGAGCAAGACGCTGTTTCCAAATAAACAGAGTAACCATATTTAAGTTATCTTTTATGATACATTTTAAAATTAGTGTCAGGTCAGAATTCTCTTACTAAAAAATTTGGGAAGTATGGTCTTATGCTAAAATACAGCTTGAGACTTTTTTTAATCAGTCAGGTAATGATGTTAGTAAGTAAGCACTGTGCCAAGAATTGTCTAGTATAGTTGTATGAAAACCTATGGTACTAGAGAACAAACTATGCTAAATTTGAGTGGTGGGTTTCTTCTTAAAGGGAACTATTAGGATAAAAATTCATTTTAAGAATTTACTTTTTTGAAATTTTTATTCAATCAAAACTTACCTACTAAGTTTTGCTGTATGATGCTGTTTAAGATTCTGAACGTGTTTGACTATAGCATGAATAAAATACAAAAAAATTTCAAAAATTGGCGGGGCACTGTGGCTCACGCCCGTAATCCCAGCACTTTGGAAGGCTGAGGTGGATGGATCACCTGAGGTCAGGAGTTTGAGACCAGCCTGGCCAACATGATGAAAACCTGTCTCAGCCGGGCACAGTGGCTCATACCTGTAATCCCAGCACTTTGGGAGGCTGAGGTGGGCGGATCACTTGAGGTCGGGAGTTCAAGACCAACCTAACCAACATGGAGAACCCTCGTCTCTACTAAAAATACGAAATTAGCCGGACGTGGTGGCACATGCCTGTAATCTCAACTACTTGGGAGGCTGAGGCCGGAGAATTGCTTGAACCAGGGAAGCGGAGGTTGCGGTGAGCTGAGATCACGCCATTGCACTCCAGCCTGGGCAATAAGAGCGGCCAAACTCCATCTGAAAAAAAAAAAAAAAAAGAAAACCTGTCTCTACTAATTATACAAAAAATTAGCCAGGCATGGTGGTGGGCACCTGTAATTCCATCTGCTCGGAAGGCTGCTTGGGAGGCTGAGGTAGGAAATCGCTTGAAACTGGGAGGCAAAGGTTGCAGTGAGTTGAGATGGTACCACTGCACTCCAGCCTGGCCAACAAGAGTGAAACTCTGTCTCAAAAAAAATTTTTTTTTTTCAAAAATTATTTTATCGTTAATACCAATATGTTGTAGTACTCTTTAATGAAGCTCTTTCTACTTTTTTTTTCAGACAGAGTCTCACTCTGTTGCCCAGACGGGAGTGCAGTGGCGCAATCTTGGCTCACTGCTACCTCCACCTCCCAGGTTCAAGCGATTCTCGTACCTCAGTCTCCTGAGTGGCTGGGACTGGGATTAAAGGTGTGTGCCACCACACCTGGCTAATTTTTGTATTTTTAGTAAAGATGGGGTTTTTACCATGTTGGCCAGGCTGGTCTTGAACTCCTGACCTCAAATGATCTGCCCACCTTGGCCTCCCAAAGTGTAGGGATTACAGGTGGGAGCCACTGTGCCCGGCCAATCTTTATCTCTATTTTATTTCCATAAATACCCTAAGGAATTTACTAGAGTAAGTATTTATTAATAGTATGAGTAGTTATCTATTGAAACTTTCTCTGTCAGTGATTTTCCATTTAAAAGGTAAACCTTAGGTTTAATCTGATGGTAAGTTAAATTGCATTTTTTTTTTTTTGGAGACGGAGTCTGCCCTGTCACCCAGGCTAGAGGCGTGATCTCAGCTCACTGCAACCTCCCACCTCCTGGGTTCAAGCGATTCTCTTGACTCAGCCTCAGGAGCAGCTGGGACTACAGGCGCACACCACCGCTGCAGGCTAATGTTTGTATTTTTAGTAGAGATGGGGTTTCATTATGTTGGCCAAGCTAGTCACGAACTCCTAATCTCAAGTGATCTCCCGTCTTGGCCTCCCAAAATGCTGGGATTACAGTTGCAAGCCATTGCGCCCGGCCGCATTTTTCTGGTTTTCTAAAGTCATAGGATTTCAAAATTGGGAAGGGGCTTTTAGAGGTAACCTAGTCTGAATACTTAGTTGTTCACAATGCTTATAACGTTGGTCATCCAGAGTGTTTAGCTCCATCTTGAGAAACTAATTTCCTTTTAAGGTTCATACTACTAATAAAGTACATTTTGTTTAAATATTCAGAAAACTTATTGAAAATATGTTATAATTAAAGGTTAAGTGTGCTTATCTGAGGGTTTATTGGAATCTTGTCTTTCGTGGGTTTTTTTAAGTCCTCATGGACATCTCTTTCCCCAACCTGTGAGAATGTTTGCAAAACTGAGATTTAAAGCTAAAAGGCAGACAAACTTTGATTTGTAGTTACTTTTGTTTATAATACTTTGTTCCCTAAATGTCATTGTGAGATTGCTGCTTCTCACATTAACTTTTTTCTTTTACATTGAGGTGTAACTTACAGTGTAATGAACAAATTTTAAGTGTACAGTTCAATAAATCTTCATATATGTGTACACCTGTTTTGTAGCCATCACTCAGATCAAGACATATAACATTTTTATAGCACTCTAGTGGGTTCGTTCATCTTCTTTCCAGTCAATACTTCTTCACAAAGGTAATTTATTCTGACCTTTATCATTGGGTGACTATTTATTTCATTAACATGACATTTTATTCTAGCAAGAGGCTTGGGCTGAAAACTGCAGAAAATACTGAGAGTTCAGATGTTTTAAGGTTGTTAGGTGTGCCCTTTTTAAAAAAGATTATTTTTGGCTGACAGTTTGTTGGCATCTATTTTTTTTTATAGATATGATTTGAGAATACTATGATCCCCATTGCAAATTTTCAGTCTTCTGAGTCATTAAGTCATCAGTGTGATGGTTTCCTGTTTTGATTAAATCACTTCATCTTTCTCCCTATTATTTTTGATAATAAAAAGTATTACTTGGAATGCCTGTAATTTAATAGACTTCTATATGAATAATTACAGTTTTTTTATTTTTTTATTTTTTTGAGATGGAGTCTCACTCTGTCGCCCAGGCTGGAGTGCAGCAGCACGATTTTGGCTCACTGCAAGCTCCGCCTCCGGGGTTCACGCCATTCTCCCACCTCAGCCTCCCGAGTAGCTGGGACTACCAGCACCCACCACCACGCCTGGCTAATTTTTTGTGTTTTTAGTAGAGACGGGGTTTCACCGTGTTAGCCAGGATGGTCTCGATCTCCTGACCTCGTGATCCGCCCGCCGTGGCCTCCCAAAGTGCTGGGATTACAGGCGTGAGCCCCCGTGCCCGGCCGAATAATTACAGTTTTTATAACCACTTCAGCAAGAAGCATTCAGTCTAGCCCTTCTCGTTAAAACATTTTTATTTTTGTTAAAGTAGTACACTTTTAAAAAACAAGGCTTTGGCTGGGTATAGTGGGCTCATACTTGTAATCCCAGCACTTTGGGAGGCCGAGGCAGGAGGATCATTTGAGCCCAGGAGTTCTAGATAAACCTCCTGGTCTAGACATAGGGAGACCCCGTCTCTACAAAAAATTTAAAAAGATTAGCTGGGTGTGGTGGCACGTGCCTGTAGTCACAGCCACTTGAGAAGCTGAAGCTGGAGGATCATTTGAGTCCAGGAGTTTGAGGCTACAGTGACCTCTGATTGCACCACCTGGGCAGCAGAGTAAGACCCTGTCTATAAAAAAAAAAAGGCGGCTTAAAATGAAAATTAGCATCTCTCTTCATCTCCACTCCCATTCCTACTCCTCAGAACTAATCACTTTCCGTTCTTTAGCTGTTTCTGATTTTGATCTTCATATTTCCAAGTAATATGCTCATTATGCTGTTTCTTCATTTCTCAGTTTTAAATATCATATACTGATTTCCTACTGTTGAAGAATGGGTGTAAGAGAATGGGTGTAAATCCTCCCATACTTTATGTCGTCATCCCCTTCTAGTGTAGTTACATTAATTTTTTATTAATCTAAAATTAATACTGTGAAAAATATATTTTCAAACTTTCCAGTAGAAGTATACATCTCTCAGTATGCTTCTACCCATCAAATAATCTATCAGCTTTATTTTCTTGGAGCCATTCTTCCTGGATTCTTTTTTACTCTCAAATCCTGGCTAGGTGTTTTTTTAAGGTCAGCTGTCAGTCTGGAAATTCCTTTTACTGCCATCATTCTGGGAATTCCTTGGCCTCTTTTCCTTGTTGTAAGTCTTCCTTCTGCTTGGTTTACTCTCATTTTGGTGAAACATTTCTTCTGCTAATTTCATGAGAAAGATGGTTAATGGGATATACATTTTTTAGGACCTTTTGCTTGTGTACAAATGTTCTGCTCTTATACTTTTATTAGTAGTTTGGTGGGGTTTAAAAGTCTAGATTGTAAATCATTTTACTTCAGTATTTTGAAAGCTTTACTCCATTGTGTTGTTGGTGAGAAGAACGATGCTATATTAATTCTTGTTTTTTTGTGACTTTTTTTTTCTTGAAGATTTAGGATCTTTGTTCCCAGGGCTTTGAAATTTCATGGTGATATGCATTGGTATGTGTTTATTTTCATTCACTGTTTTTATGGCTCTCAATAACCTCTCTAATCTAATAACTAATTTCTTTCAGTTCTTCTAATTTTTCCTGTATTCTTTGATAATTTTGTGTACTTATTTTTTCTCTTCTTTTGGACTCTTTATTAGTTAGATGTTAGACATGTTAGGCTGGTCCTCTAGTTTACTTACTTGTAGCTTTCTTAGTTCAGCATCCCTTCTCTTCAAACTCTGCTGAGAGTAAATCTTCAGTTTTCTGCTGGAGTTGGGGAGGGATAGTTGCCTGGAAGAGGTCTAAGTGCTTTTATACAGGTTTTCACAATCCTGTTCCCTGCTGCATTGCCACCCTTAATTTTAGAGGTACTGCTGCTTCTACCTCTTAAAACTTTTCTTTTTTTTTTTTTCCTTGTTTTAGAAAAGGGAGGAAGGGGCTCCTCTTAAGCCTTTCCAGGTTCTATGTTGCAAAAGCTTCTCTGGCTTTCCTCTGTTGCAAGGCACTTAAACTTGTAATTTTTGTTTGTCTGTTTTTGTTATTGTTTTGGCTTATCACTAGCTTCAAAATATTGTTTACATTTGTATTTGGTTCCTTTCTTGGTCTATTTGACCTCTTGAGAAGATGCCTTTTTTTTTCTTTCCTGTCTTTTTAGTGGATTTTTTTAGAGGGAACTTTTAAGTAGAAGACTGTGCTTTAGGTATGTTAAAACTGTCTCTAGATGTTCCCAAGATGGCCAAATAGGAACAGCTCCAGTCTACAGCTCCCAGCGTGAGCGACGCGGAAGACGGATGATTTCTGCATTTCCAACTGAGGTACCGGGTTCATCTTACCGGGGCTTGTTGGACAGTAGGTATGGGACAGTGGCTGTAGCCCACTGAGCATGAGCCAAAGCAGGGTGAGGCATTGCCTCACCTGGGAAGCGCAAGGGGTCAGGGAATTCCCTTTCCTAGCCAAGGGAAGCTGTGACAGATGGCACCTGGAAAATCAGGTCACTCCCACCCTAACACTGCGCTTTTCCAATGGTCTTAGCAAACGGCACACCAAGAGATTATATCCCGCACCTGGCTTGGAGGGTCTCACGCCCGTGGAGCCTTGCTCATTGCTAGCACAGCAGTCTGAGATCGAAATGCAAGGCAGCAGCGAGGCTGGGGGACGGGCGCCCGCAATTGCTGAGGCTTGGGTAGGTAAACAAAGCGGCCTGGAAGCTCGAACTGGGTGGAGCCCACCGCAGCTCAAGGAGGCCTGCCTTCCTCTGTAGACTCCACCTCTGGGGATAGGGCATAGCCAAACAAAAGGCAGCTGAAACCTCTGCAGACTTAAATGTCCCTGTCTGACAGCCTTGAAGAGAGTAGTGGTTCTCCCAGCACGGAGTTTGAGATCTGAGAACAGAGAGACTGCATCCTTAAGTGGGTCCCTGACCCCCAAGTAGCCTAACTGCAAGGCATCCCCTTATAAGGGCAGACTTGACATCCCACGTGGCTGGGTACCCCTGTGAGACGAAGCTTCCAGAGTAACGATCAGGCAGCAATATTTGCTGTTCAGCAATATTCGCTGTTCTACAGCCTTTGCTGCTGATACCCAGGCAAACAGGGTCTGGAGTGGACCTCCAGCAAACTCCAACAGACCTGCAGCTGAGGGTCCTGACTGTTAGAAGGAAAACTAACAAACAGAAAGGACATCCACACCAAAACCCCATCTGTACGTCACCATCATCAAAGACCAAAGGTAGATAAAACCACAAAGATGGGGGAAAAACAGAGCAGAAAAACTGAAAATTTGAAAAATCAGAGCAGAGCACCTCTCCCCCGCCAAAGGAACACAGCTTATCGCCAGCAACAGAACAAAGCTGGACGGAGAATGACTGATGAGTTGAGAGAAGAAGGCTTCAGACGGTCAAACTTCTTCGAGCTAAAGGAAGAAGTTCAAACCCATCGCAAAGAAGCTAAAAACCTTTAAAAAAGATTAGACGAATGGCTAAATAGAATAACCAGTGTAGAGAAGTCTTTAAATGACCTGATGGAGCTGAAAACCATGGCACGAGAACAACTACATGACGAATGCACAAGCTTCAGTAGCCGTTTCAATCAGTTGAAAGAAAGGGTATCAGTGATTGAAGATCAAATAAATGAAATGAAGCGAGAAGATGAGTTTAGAGAAAAAAGAGTAAAAAGAAACAAACAAAACTTCCAAGAAATATGGGACTATGTGAAAAGACCAAGTCTTTGTCTGATTGGTGTACCTGAAAGTGACGGGGAGAATGGAGCCAAGCTGGAAAATGCTCTGCAGGATATTATCCAGGAGAACTTACCTAACCTAGCAAGGCAGGCCAACATTCAAATTCAGGAAATACAGAGAACGCCACAAAGATACTCCTCCAGAAGAGCAACTCCAAGACACATAATTGTCAGATTCACCAAAGTTGAAATGAAGGAAAAAATGTTCAGGGCAGCCAGAGAGAAAGATTGGGTTACCCACAAAGGGAAGCCCATCAGACTAACAGTGGATCTCTTGGCAGAAACTCTACAAACCAGAAGAGAGTGGGGGCCAATATTCAACATTCTTAAAAAAAAGAATTTTCAACCCATAATTTCATATCCAGCCAAACTAAGCCTCATAAGTGAAAGAGAAATAAAATCCTTTCCAGACAAGCAAGTGCTGAGAGATGTTGTCACCACCAGGCCTGCCCTATAAGAGCTCCTGAATGAAGCACTAAACATGGAAAGGAACAACTGGTACCAGCCACTGCAACAACATGCCAAATTGTAAAGACCATCAATGCTAGGAAGAAACTGCATCAACTAACGAGCAAAATAATCAGCTAACATCATAATGACAGGATCAAATTCACACATAACAGTATTAACCTTAAATGTAAATGGGCTAAATGCTCCAATTAAAAGACACAGACTGGCAAATTGGATAAAGAGTCAAGACCCACCAGTGTGCTGTATTTAGGAGACCCATCTCATGTGCAGAGACGCACATAGGCTCAAAATAAAGGAATGGAGAAAGATCTACCAAGAAAATGGAAAACAAAAAAAGGTAGGGGTTGCAATCCTAGTCTCTGATAATACAGACTTTAAACCAACAAAGATCAAAAGAGGCAAGGCCATTACATAATGGTAAAGGGATCAATTCAACAAGAAGAGCTAACTATCCTAAATATATATGCACCCAATACAGGAGCACCCAGATTCCTAAAGCAAGTCCTTAGAGACCTGCAAAGAGACTTAGACTCCCACACAATAATAATGGGAGACTTTAGCACCCTACTGTCAATATTAGACAGATCAACGAGACAGAAAGTTAACAAGGATATCCAGGAATTGAAATCAGCTCTGCACTAAGCAGACCTAATAGACATCTACAGAACTCTCCACCCCAAAGCAACAGAATATACATTCTTTTCAGCATCGCATCACACTTATTTCAAAATCTGACCACATAGTTGGAAGTAAAGCTCTCCTCAGCAAATGTAAAAGAACAGAAATTATAACAAACTGTCTCTCAGACCACAGTGCAATCAAACTAGAACTCAGGATTAAGAAACTCACTCAAAACCACTCAACTACCTGGAAACTGAACAACCTGCTCCTGAATGACTACTGGGTACATAACAAAATGAAGGCAGAAATAAAGATGTTCTTTGAAACCAATGAGAACAAAAACACAACATACCAGAATGTCTGGGACACATTTAAAGCAGTGTGTAGAGGGAAATGTATAGCACTAAATGTCCACAAGAGAAAGCAGGAAAGATCTAAAATTGATACCCTAACATCACAGTTAAAAGAACTAGAGAAGGAAGAACAAACACATTCAAAAGCTAGCAGAAGGCAAGAAATAACTAAGATCAGAGCAGAACTGAAGGAGATAGAGACACAAAAAACCCTTCAAAAAATCAGTGAATCCAGGAGCTGATTTTTTGAAAAGATCAACAAAATTGATAGACCACTGGCAAGACAAGAAAAGAAAGAAGAATCAAATAGACGCAATAAAAAATGATCAAAGGGATATCACCACCGATCCCACAGAAATGCAAACTACCATCAGAGAATACTGTCAACACCTCTATGCAAATAAACTAGAAAATCTAGAAGAAATGGATAAATTCCTGGACACATACACCCTCCCAAGACTAAACCAGGAAGAAGTCGAATCCATGAATAGACCAATAACAGGCTCTGAAATTGAGGCAATAATTAATAGCCTACCAACCAAAAACAGTCCAGGACCAGATGGATTCACAGCCAAATTCTACCAGAGGTACAAGGAGGAGCTGGTACCATTCTTTCTGAAACTATTCCAATCAATAGAAAAAGAGGGAATTCTCCCTAACTCATTTTATGAGGCCAGCATCATCCTGATACCAAAGCCTGGCAGAGACACAACAAAAAAGAATTTTAGACCAATATCCCTGATGAACATTGATGCAAAAATCTTCAATAAAATACTGGCAAACCAAATCCAGCAGCACATCAAAAAAGCTTATCCACCATGATCAAATGGGCTTCATCCCTGGGATGCAAGGCTGGTTCAACAGACGCAAATGAATAAATGTAATCCAGCATATAAACAGAACCAAAGACGAAAACCACACGATTATCTCAATAGATGCAGAAAAGGCCTCTGACAAAATTCAACAACCCTTCATGCTAAAAACTCTCAATAAATTAGGTATTGATGGGACTTATGTCAAAATAATAAGAGCTATTTATGACAAACCCACAGCCAATATCATACTGAATGGGCAAAAACTGGAAGCATTCCCTTTGAAAACTGGCACAATACAGGGATGCCCTCTCTCACCACTCCTTTTCAACATAGTGTTGGAAGTTCTGCCCAGGGCAGTCAGGCAGGAAAAAGAAATAAAGAGTATTCAATTAGGAAAAGAGGAAGTCAAATTGTCCCTGTTTGCAGATGACATGACTGTATATTTAGAAAACCCCATCATCTCAGCCCAAAATCTCCTTAAGCTGATAAGCAACTTCAGCAAAGTCTCAGGATACAAAATCAGTGTGCCAAAATCACAAGCATTCTTATACACCAATAACACAAACAGAGAGCCAAATCATGAGTGAACTCCCATTCACAATTGCTTCAAAGACAATAAAATACCTAGGAATCCAGCTTACAAGGGATGTGAAGGACCTCTTCAAGGAGAACTACAAACCACTGCTCAACAAAATAAAAGAGAACACAAACAAATGGAAGAATATTCCATGCTTATGGATAGGAATAATCATTATCGTGAAAATGGCCATACTGCCCAAGGTAATTTATAGGTTGAATGCCATCGCCACAAGCTACCAATGACTTTCTTCACAGAATTGGAAAAAACGACTTTAAAGTTCATACGGAACCAAAAAAGAGCCCGCATTGCCAAGTCATTCCTAAGCCAAAAGAACAAAGCTGGAGGCATCATGCTACCTGACTTCAAACTATACTACAAGGCTGCAGTAACCAAAACAGCATAGTACTGGTACCAAAACAGAGATATAGACCAACGGAACAGAATAGAGCCTTCAGAAATAATACCACAATCTACAACCATCTGATCTTTGACAAACCTGACAAAAACAAGAAATGGGGAAAGGATTCCCTATTTAATGGTGCTGGGAAAACTGGCTAGCCATACGTAGAAAGCTGAAACTGGATCCCTTACACCTTATACAAAAATTAATTCAAGATGGATTAAAGACTTAAATGTTAGATGTAAAACCATAAAAACCCTAGAAGAAAACCTAGGCAATACCGTTCAGGACACAGGCATGGGCAAAGATTTCATGTCTAAAACCCCATAAGCAGTGGCAACAAAAGCCAAAATAGACAAATGGGATCTAATTAAACTAAAGAGCTTCTGCACAACAAAAGAAACTATCATCAGAGTGAACAGGCAACCTACAGAAGGGGAGAAAATTTTTGCATTCTACTCATCTGACACAGGACTAATATCCAGAATCTACAAATAACTCGAACAAATTTACAAGAAAAAAAACAACTCCATCATAAAGTGGGCAAAGGATATGAACAGACACTTCTCAAAAGAAGTCATCTGTGTAGCCAACAGACACATGAAAAAATGCTCATCATCACTGGCCATCAGAGAAATGCAAATCAAAACCACAATAAGATACCATCTCACTCCAGTTAGAATGGCGATCATTAAAAAGTCAGGAAACAACAGGTGCTGGAGAAGATGTGGAGAAATAGGAACACTTTTACACTGTTGGTGGGACTATAAACTAGTTCAACCATCGTGGAAGACAGTGTGGCGATTCCTCAAGGATCTAGAACTAGAAATACCATTTGACCCAGCCATCCCATTACTGGGTATATACCCAAAGGATTATAAATCATGCTGCTATAAAGGCACATGCACATGTATGTTTATTGCGGCACTATTTACAATAGCAAAGACTTGGAACCAACCCAAATGTCCATCTATGATAGACTGGATTAAGAAAATGTGGCACATGGCCGGGCGCGGTGGCTCACGCTTGTAATCCCAGCACTTTGGGAGGCCGAGGTGGGCGGATCACGAGGTCAGGAGATCGAGACCACGGTGAAACCCCGTCTCTACCAAAAATACAAAAAATTAGCCGGGCGTGGTGGCGGGTGCCTGTAGTCCCAGCTACTTGGAGAGGCTGAGGCAGGAGAATGGCGTGAACCCGGGAGGCGGAGCTTGCAGTGAGCCGAGGTCGCGCCACTGCACTCCAGCCTGGGTGACAGAGCAAGACTCTGTCTCAAAAAAAAAAAAAAAAAAAAAAAAAAAAAAAAAAAAGAAAATGTGGCACATACACACCATGAAATACTATGCAGCTATAAAAAGGATGAGTTCATGTCCTTTGCAGGGACATGGATGAAGCTGGAAACCATCGTTCTGAGCAAACTATCACAAGAACAGAAAACCAAACACCGCATGTTCTCACTCATAGGTGGGAACTGAACAATGAGAACACGTGGACACAGGAAGGGGAACATGACACACCGGGGCCTATCGCAGGGTGGGGGTAGCGGGGAGGAATAGCATCAGGAGATATACCTAATGTAAGTGGTGAGTTAATGTGTGCAGCACACCAACATGGCACATGTATACATATGTAACAAACCTGCACGTTGTGCACATGTACCCTAGAACTTAAAGTATAATTAAAAAAACAACTATCTCTATTCCCAGCTGTTTTGGTCTTCAGTGATACTACTTTTTGGTCAAGTTTTGATAAAGGGCTTGTCTTCATTGTGTTCAATTCAAGTGCATGCCATGTATCTTTTTATAGAGCATGGTTCGTAGTGGTATTTCTGGGGACAGTGTTGTGATATAGTACATGGCAAATGTTTGGAGTAAATGGTTTATATTTTATTTTTAATTTTTATTTATTTTTGAGACAGTCTTGCTGTGTTGCCCAGGCTGGAGTGCAGTGGCATGATCCCAGCTCCCTGCAATCCCCATCTCCTGGGTTCAAGTGATTCTCCTGCCTCAGCCTCCCAAGTAACTGGGATTATAGGTGCTTGCCACCACGCCCCACTAATTTCTGTATTTTTAGTAGAGACGGGGTTTCACCATGTTGGCCAGGCTGGTTTCGAACTCTCGACCCCAGGTGATCCACCTGCCTCAGCCTCCCAAAGTACTGGGATTACAGGCATGAGCCACTGTGCCTGGCCTGGTTTGTATTTTTTAATTATGCATGATAATCTTTGAATCTGCCAGCCAAAGAAAAACAGGTATTAGGTTTTGTGTGTTTTTTGGTTAGATTGTTAGAGTATTGTATGCGTGGAGCCAAAGTAATGGTTTTGTTTTCTTTGTGAGATAGTTTATTCCTTTGTCATGGCCATATCCTGGCTGCTACTAATCACCAGAACTGGATCCATGCAGGTATACCATAACTAACGGAAATTTAGCTTGAAATGCTTTGAATACAAAGCAGATTATTATGTCAGAGTGATTATTGTATGGGATAGTAAAGATAAGAGGGCTTCTGTTGCCTCCCTGCGTTCCTTTACTTCTCCTCCCTGCTCGTTTACTTTGCATTAGCCACACTGGCTTCCTTATTTTCCTCAAACACTCTAGGCATGCTTCTGACTTGGAGCCTTTGTTTTGTCTGTTCCCTTTATATCTGCTAGTTAACTACTTCACTCCCTTCAAGTCTTTGCTTAGATTTCATCTTTATAATAAGGCTTTTTGCAGTCGTTTAATACTTCAGATTATCTTTACTCTGTTACCTGGAGGCCCCTTGACTGCTTTTTAATTTCTTCTACAATATTTATCACTTCAAAATTTATATATTATGTTCATTGTTTATTGTCTTCCTCCACTAGAATGTAAGCTCCATGAGGACAAAGATCTTTGTTTTATTCATAAATGTATCGCAGGTACCTAGAATAGTAGCTGGCAGTATAGAAGCACTGGAAAGTTACCTGTTGAATGAAAGGCACTCTAATCCATCCAGTTGCTTCCAGACAGCCCTTTATCTAAACCATTGTCATTGTGTCTTTCTCTCTACTTTGAAGAACAATTTTTCTCTGTATAATTTTCCCCTGATTGATTCTTTTAACAGAGAGGGCTTCTTTGCGGATGTGATAGGAGGAGCTGAAGAACTAAAGAGATGTGTCAAACTCTTGTGCATATGAGTTTGTGTTTCTACCAAGCTTTTAGATCATTCACTAGAGGAAAATTGTATGTTGGCCATAGGTTCATCTTTGTTTATAATAACATCATAAAGCTGAAGAGTTGAAAACATTTCCTTCACTTACTTTTAGTATGTATATCCTCTTCCTCCGTTTGTCCACACTCATAGTCATTTATAATATAGCAACATTGGTAAAGTACTTTATCCTGGTGCTTTTCATATTTTATTTCATTTGTCCTCACAGGAGCCTTGTAACAAGGTGTAGGCACTGTTGTTACTATTTTGATGATGGTGAGGAAATTGAATTGCAAGTTATGTAACTTTGCCAAGGTCATATAACTGTGTTTTTTGTCTGTTTGTTTTTTCCTTGAGACAGGGTCTCGCTCTTGCCCAGACTGGAGTTCAGTGGTGCAGTCTGGCTCACTGCAACCTCCTCCTCCCGGATTCAAGCAATTCTCCTTCCTCAACCTCCCTAGTAGCTGGGATTATAGGTGTGCACCACCATGCTTGGCTAATTTTTGGTATTTTTAGTTGAGACGGAGTTTCACCATGTTGGCCAGGCTGGTCTCGAACTACTGACCTCAGGTGATCCGCCTGCCTTGGCCTCCCAAAGTGCTGGGATTACAGACGTGAGCCACGATGCTTGGCCAAGGTCATATAACTATTAAGTGACAGAACTGGAATTTGAATACTGGCAGTCTGGCTCGAGTCTTCTTTTCATCTTTTTTTAAAAAATTGTATATATAGCATCAACATTTAAAAATACACAGTTCAGTGGCATTAAGTACATTTACAGTGTTGTACAGTTATCACCACTATGTAGTTCCAGGGCTTCCTCCCTTCCACCACTCCTGGCAACTTCTTTTTTTTTTTTTTTGAGATGGAGTCTCGCTCTGTCGCCCAGGCTGGAGTGCAGTGGCGCAATCTCGGCTCACTGCAAGCTCCGCCTCCCAGGTTCACGCCATTCTCCTGCCTCAGCCTCTCCGAGTAGCTGGGACTACAGGTGCCCGCCACCACACCCAGCTAATTTTTTTGTATTTTTAGTAGAGACGGGGTTTCACCGTGGTCTCGATCTCCTGACCTCGTGATCCGCCCACCTCGGCCTCCCAAAGTGCTGGGATTACAAGCGTGAGCCACCGTGCCCGGCCCTGGCAACTTCTATTATGCTTTCTATCTCTATGAATTTGCTTACTCTGTAGCTTACGTAAATGGAGTTATACAGTAGTCATCATTTTGTGTCCGGCTTATTTTATATTTTCAAAATTCATTCATGTTTGGGATGTATCAGCACTTTCTTTTTAAGGCAGAATAATATTCCATTGTATTTTATTATACTACATTTCGTTTATTCATGTATCTGTTGATAAACTTTTGGGTCCTGTTTTGACTTTCAAGAATATTGCTGCTGTGAACATCGGTGTGCAAGAATCTGTTTGAGTCCCTCCTTTCAGTTCTTTGAGTACATACCTAGAAGTGAAATTGCAGGATCATATGATAATTTTATTTTTAACTTTTAACTTTTTTTTTTTTTTTTGAGACAGGGTCAGCCAGGCCAGAGTGCAGTGGTGTGATCATGGCTCACTGCAGCCTTGATCTCCTGGGCTCAACTGATCCTCCTGCCTTGGCCTCCCACGTAGCTGGGAACTACAGGTGCACCACCTGCCCGGTTAATTTTTTTTTTTTTTCTGAGATGGAGTCTCACTCTACTGCCCAGGCTGGAGTGCAGTGGCACAATCTCAGCTAACTGCAACCTTTGCCTCCTGGGTTCAAGTGATTCTTGGGCCTCAGCCTCCTGAGTAGCTGGGATTATAGGTGTGTACCACCACGTCTGGCTAATTTTTTGTATATATTTTTTAGAAGAGACGGGGTTTCGCTTTGTTGCCCAGGCTGCTCTTGAACTCCTGAACTCAGGCTATTTGCCCAGCTCTGCCTACCAAAGTCCTGGGATTACAGGCATGAGCCACCCTGCCCGACCTGCCCAGCTAATTTTTAAATTTTTTTGTAGAGATGGGGGCCTCACTATATTGCCCAGCATGGTTTGAAACTCCTGGGCTCAAGTGATCCTCCTGCCTTGGCCTCCCAACGTGTTAGAATTACAGATGTGAGCCACTATGCCTGGCTTTAACTTTTTTTTATGTAGTAAGATACAGTAGTATATACTCAATCAAATAGGAGAAACTGAGTTCGAACACTGTGTCACAGTCCCCTTTATTGTCAGTGAAATTGAAAACTGCCTGTACAATCGTGTCACTTAATGATAGGGATATGTCATGAAAAACATGAGGATTTCCTTATTGTGCAAACATCATAGAATGTACTTAAACAAACCCAGATGGTATGGCCTACTGCACACTTAGGCTATGTAGTATAGCCTGTTGCTCCTAGACTAAAGGTGTACAGCCTGTTACTGTACTGAATACTGTAGGCAGTGTAACACGATGGTAAGTATTTGTGTATGTATCTAAACACAAAGGTTCAGTAAGAATATGGTATTATAATCTTATGAGAGCACTGTCATATATGCGGTCTATATTTGACCAAAATGTTATGCAGTGCATGACTGTATTTTAGAGCCTAAGAGATGTATAATAACAGCTCCTGGACGTTAAGGAGCTTTGAAATACGTATTCTGTAGAGTGCCTGGCTTGATGTGACCATTCAGCCAAGTTAGCCAATTTGTCTCGTCATTTTCTATCTTAATATGTTCTGTACTCCGTGTCGGTAAATCTACTGCAACCTAATCTTTTCTCAGTGTTCCTTTATAATCTTCCATATAAAACTCTTGTCCTTTTGAAAAGTTATAGCCTGTTTTTCAAAACTGTCCTCTGTATTCATGGTTTGATTGACATTTTTGTTAAGTTCTGTAAGTTACTTGGTTATTTCTAATTTCAGGATTTATGTTTATTTTGTATTATATAACATTTATTTTCATATCTATTTTTTATCTGTTTTTATTCTCATTTCATATTGTGAGTTCCTTAAGTAGATAGTCTGTACATGTGTTTAGTTTTCATACAGTGTGTACTGTACAGAGTATTAATTCATTAAATATTTTTGAATGCTTGGTTTGAAGGTAGGCACAATGTTAATTACATTTTAAACCTCTGAAAAGCATTGTTTCTATTTCTTACTCTAAATGTTGACAAGTGTCAGTTTGGTTAGATACTCATTGAAAGGAAATTTTAAATTTAAGCCCTGAATAATTTTTCTATTTAGTAGACAAGACTTAAGAGTCAGGATGCTTGAATCTACCTTTTTTCTCTAAGCAACTTTTACTTTCTTTTCAGATTGTTGCCAGCAAAGGAGGTTTTGAAATGGTCACCAAAGAGAAGAAATGGTCTAAAGTGGGTAGTCGCTTGGGATATCTGCCAGGAAAAGGAACTGGGTCTCTTTTGAAGTCACATTATGAAAGAATTCTCTACCCATATGAGCTTTTCCAGTCTGGTGTGAGCCTTATGGTGAGATGCATTATTCTTTTTAGACAAAGTTGATAAATCCAGTTTGCCCAAGTATAAACTTTAGACTGTGTTTAACCCAAGTTAGCAGGCACCAAAATTTGGGGAAGCAAAGTGTATATCGTACACTGTATGTGTATATCATAGTTGTTTTTGGTGGTTTACAAGATAAAGAATAATGGAAATGAACGTTCTCTAAACCTTTATGACTGAAACTTTTTGAAAAAGTCCTGTTTGTTTCATGAATTTTTCTAAAACAGCTTTATTAGGTATAATTTATATACCATAGAATTCACCCTTTGTGGGTGCACCATTGGTAAGCTTTAATAAATTTCTACATTTATGCAGCGATCACTGTGATCCAGTTTTAGAGCACTTCCACTAGCCTCCAAAATTCTCTTGTTCATTTGTAGTTGGTTCGTGTTCCACCCCCCCACACAGGCAATTCCTGACCTGCTTTCTGGCTCTGTAGTTTGCCTTTTCTAGCACTTTCACCTGGGTGTAATCATACAATATGATTTTGTGTCTGGCTTTTTTCACTTAGCCTAATGTTTTCAGAGTTCAGCCATGTTGGCTGGATGCGGTGGCTAATGCCTGTAATCTGAGCACTGTGGGAGGCTGAGGTGGGTGGATCATTTGAGGCCAGGAGTTTGAGACCAGCCTAGGCATAATGGTGAATCCCTGTCTCTACTAAAAATACAAAAAGTTAGCCAGGTATGGTGGTGTGCGCCTTGGTCCCAGCTACTCCAGAGACTGAGGTAGGAGGATTGCTTCAGCCTAGGAGATGGAGGTTGCAGTAAGCTGAGATCGTGCCACTGCACTCCAGCCTGGGTGACAGAGTGAGACCCTGTCTCAAATAAAAAGTTCAGCCATGCTATAGCATGTGTCAGTACTTCATTTTTATGGCTGAATAATATTCCATTGAATGGATATACCACATTTTGTTTACCAGTTGATGCACATTTAGATTGTTTCCAGTTTATGGCTATTATGAATAATGCTATGAATATTCATAGACAAGTCTTTGAGTGGACATATGTTTTCATTTCTCTTGGGTAGGTACTTGGGAGTGGAATTGCTGGGTTATATGGTAAGTTTATGTGTAAATTTTTTTTTTTTTTTTTTGAGGTGGACTCTTGCCGTGTCGCCCAGGCTGGAGTGTGGTGGCGTGTACTCGGCTCAGTGCAACCTCCGCCTCCCGGGTTCAAGTGATTCTCCTACCTCAGCCTCCTGAGTAGAGTAGCTGGGACTACAGGTGCCCACCACCACCCTCAGCTAATTTTTGTATTTTTAGTAGAGACAGGGTTTCACCGTGTTGGCCAGGCTGGTCTCGAACTCCTGACTTCAAGTGATCCACCCGCCTTGGCCTTCCAAAGTGCTGAGATTATAGGCGTGAGCCACCACACCCTGCCTGTGTAAATTTTTAAGAACTGCCAAGTTGTTTTCCGAAATGGCTGAATCATTTTACTTTCCCACCAGTAATGTAGAGGCTTCTAGTTTTTCCACATCCTGGTCAACACTTGGTATTGTCAGTTTTTTTAATTATAGCCATTCTAGTTAGTTGTATAGTGATACTTTATTGTGGTTTTAATTTGCATTTCTCTAATGACTAGTGATGTGCATATTTTCATATTCATATTAGCCATTTGCATATCTTGGTGAAGTGTCTGTTCAGATCTTTTTTTAATTGGGTTGTTTGTCTTATACTTGTGAATTTGTTATACAGGTTTTGTACAAGTCCTTTATCAGGTAAATGACTTGCAGATATTTTCTCCTACTCTTTTATCTTTTCATTTTTGTAATGGTGACTTTTTGAAGAACCATTTATTTATTTCTTTTTTCCTTCTATGGATTGTGCTTTTGGTGTCATATTTAAGAAATCTTTTCCAAGGTCACAAAGATTTTCTTCTTTGCTTTAATGTAGAAATTTTACAGTTTTGGCTTTTATATTTTGGTCAATGATGCATTTTGAGGCTTTTTTTGTATGTATAGTATGAGGTGAAGATGTAAGTTTATTTTTTGGTGGGGAAGGGGGTATATGAATATTGAGTAGTACCAGCATCATTTGTTTAAAAGGCTATCCTTTTCCCACTGATTTAACTCACCACCATTGTTGGAGATCAGTTGACCATAAATGTGTGGGTTTATTTCTGAACTCTGTTTTTGTTGCACTGATTTATATGTCTGCCCTAAAACCAGTACTGGGTTGTCTTGAGTACTATAGCTTTATGGTAAATGTTGATATTCAGTAGTGTAAGTTTTTTCGTTCTTTTTCAAAATTTCTAAACAACTTACATTTCCAAATAAATTTTAGGGTCAGCTTTCAATTTTAACAACAACAAAAAGCCTGCCAGGATTTTGATAGGGATAGCTGCATGTCAGTTTGAGAAATAATTGCAATCTAGTTTTAGGGATTCATTGGCAATTTATTGTTTTTACACTGATTCTCCAACATGATTTCTTATCAGTGAACCTGTTCTCTTTCTGTGCTCTGATCTTTTAGGGTGTGCAGATGCCTAATTTAGATCTTAAAGAAAAAGTGGAGCCTGAGGTTCTCAGCACTGATACCCAAACTTCCCCAGAGCCAGGCACAAGAATGAACATTCTGCCGAAGAGAACAAGACGTGTGAAGTCTCAGGTATCAATGTCTTGGGCTTTTTAAAATTTTTAAATAAAGATGTAGTCTCATGATGTTGCCCAGGCTAGCCTTGAACTCCTTGGCTCAAGTGATCCTCTTGCCTCAGCCTCTTGAGTATTGCTAGTTGGTGTGCGCTGCTGTGCCTGGCTTATGGGCCATTTTTAATGGGAGTTTTGAATGCATTAACTGTGTGGAACAGTTACCTGGTCGTGGGAGGCCACTCATATACTGTTCTTTAAAACTTGAGCCATATTTTTCATTTACCTTTGAGATGAATGGAGAATAAATTGTGAAATGTGGCGTAATTTGATTTAGAAAGTTCTTTGTTAATTTTTTAGTAGTTTCTGACAGGGATGGCAAATCAGAGGGTGACCCCGGATACTGTAGTGCCAATTTTATAGACATGCTGATGAATTCTAGTGTATTTTATTTTTATGGGTAGCAGAAGTGAGATGAATAGGAAAGTGTGGTTTTTATTTTTCACCTACCATTCCTTTAAAAACCAGAGTATAAATTTCTTAGTGTCTGAGCCATTCCAGTTTAACTACTGTAGTGTTCGTGTAACCTAAAATAATTTCAAAGCCTAATACATCAGAAGAAAAATGCCCTAATTTATTTTTTGCCTGATTCCCCCCTTCCCCTATTTATTTCTTCCTTTTCTTTCTTTCTTTTCTTTTTTTTTTCCCCAAGCTTTGCTTCTCTTTCAAACCCTTGTTTCCTTTTCTGTGTGGTCTTTTAAGGTTTTTAGTGAAGACAAGTTTGGAGACTGAGAAAGTGAGGTGCCCTTAGAACTCCTTAGATTTAATCCATGTACGTTAACATATAGATGGACAGGAAAAGCAACTTCACTGAATCCTAATTGATTTTAACATTTAAGGAAACAATGTAATATAGAGATGGAAATGATTGGCATCAAAAGTGGGTATCAGAGAAGCAGGATAAAACTGCTGTTAACAAGAGACACTGAATCTGATGTTGTGTAGAGGAGAGGTCGGGAGAGGCAGACTATTAATACTTCATCTTGCTTTTCTACAGATCAGGGACTATCTCTCCGTTATGCCATTTCTGCCTTTCTTTTTCTGAGTTTATGTTTATGTTTTCTGAATACTCAACTTTTTAGGTACCTTTTGAAAGTAGAAAGGTAGGTAACCTGGATAGGAATGTGACTTCTATGGAAATTCATTGGAAAGTGATAACCCCATTATAAATTAGTAAACTCTGGTTTAGTCGTTAAGTCATTTTTATTAGTGCGATTGGTCTCAGAAGTTCTGATCATCTTTGGGTATACAGTGATTTGGGTAAACACTGATTGCTGGTCCCTTTGACATGGTGATTCTGCTTTGAAGAGTTGCCCCAATTGCTCCTGTCCATCTCACCAGTTACCAGCTTGTGATGAAATTTTTTTTGATGTTCACCTTGAAACCATGAAGATGTCTTGCCTATTCCTGATGCTTTTCTTTATTATAAAAATGGGGACTACAGGCTGGGCATGGTGGCTCAACGCCTGTAATCCCAGGACTTTGGGAGGCTGAGGCGGGCGGATCACGAGGTCAGGAGATCAAGACCATCCTGGCTAACATGGTGAAATCTCATCTCTATTAAAAATGCAAAAAAATTAGCTGGGCGTGGTGGTGGGCACCTGTAGTCCCAGCTACTCGGGAGGCTAAGGCAGGAGAATGGCGTGAATCTGGAAGGCGGAGCTTGCAGCGAGCCAAGATCACGCCACTGCACTCCAGTCTGGGCGACAGAGCAAGACTCTGTCTCCAAAAAAAAAAAAAAAATGGGGGGGGGGGGCACTACATGGAACGCTTTTACCGTTTGTGATAGTTGTCACTGTATTCAGATTGGTTGATAAGCTATTTCAGGATTTGAAATCAAGAATTTTTTCAACTCGTAATTTGTACTTAATTCTGTTGAATGTCTGCTGTTCATTCCTAGTTTTCTATTTCAGAAAGAAAATAAAGGCTTTCTGGTAGAACTTTAGCTTCTTGCCCCATACACAAAACTACTGGTATTCATACTTAGTCTTTGTCTATCTCTGTGGGCAAAATGTACCTTTCTCTTCAAGGATAATCCCTCCACTTCCATCCATTCTGGCATCTTTAGTGATTTCAACATAGTGAGAAATCTTTCTCTCCCACCTCTGTCTGTTGAATTCCATTCCTCCCAATATGTATTTAAGTCTCTATCATCTTTTTTTTTTTTTTTTTTTTTTTTTGAGACGGAGTCTCGCTCTCTCACCCAGGCTGGAGTGCAGTGGCGCGATCTCAGCTCACTGCAAGCTCCGCCTCCCGGGTTCACGCCATTCTCCTGCCTCAGCCTCTCCGAGTAGCTGGGACTACAGGCGCCCGCCACCACGCCCGGCTAATTTTTTGTATTTTTAGTAGAGACAGGGTTTCACCGTGGTCTCGATCTCCTGACCTCATGATCCGCCCGCCTCGGCCTCCCAAAGTGCTGGGATTACAAGCGTGAGCCACCGCGCCCGGCCTGTCTCTATCATCTTAAACATAAAAGCCCTCTTCTGACATAATGCCTTATCCTTGCATCTTTTCATGTAGAAGTTTCTTGACAAATAGTCTTTATTGTCTCAGTTTCCTCAACATCTGTTTAGTTTTTATACTCTATAATCTAACTTTGAGCTAAGTAATTTTATTGAAACTGCACTGTCCAAGTTACCACTGAGTTTTTAATTGTCAAATTCTGAGATTCTCCTTTTCATTTAATATCTTAATTGATCTCTGGTCATGTATATGTTTAATGTGGTTGTTGACTCCTGTCCTTGAAATTAGATTAACTTGATTTTTCTTTCATTTGTGTGATACCTCTCTCTTCTGGTTTTCCTCCTTATATTCTGACCACTCCTTAGTCATCTTTGTTGTGTCTTCTCTCTTCCCTGTATTTTGTACCTTTGGTCCTTTTCTGTCTTCACTCTCCTTAGCTGTCTCATCTGCATGTGATTTCAAGTACTACCTGTAATGCTCAGAACTCTCAAATCTTGTCTTTGTTTTTTTTAGACAGAGTCTTGCTGTATCTCCCAGGCTGGAGTGCAGTGGCATGATCTTGGCTCACTGTGACCTCTGTCTCCCGGGTTCAAACGATTCTCTTTCCTCAGCCTCCTGAGTAGCTGGGATTACAGGCACATGCCACTACGTCTGGCTCATTTTTTATATTTTTAGTAGAGACAGGGTTTCACCATTTTGGCCAGGCTGGTCTCAAACTGGCCTCAAGTGATCCGCTTGCCTCAGCCTCCCAAAGTGGTGGGATTACAGGTGTGAGCCATTGCACCCAACCCAAATCTGTCTTAACATCCATGCTTTTATTTTCATCAGGGGTGTATGTGTACTTATACATGTGTACTCCTTATTGACTACAGCATGGGTTTGCCAAATTCAATACATCTGAAAGATAATGTATTATCACCTCTTCCTTCTTTCCTTGTTTCCTCCCTTCCTCCTTTCCTCCCTCCCTCCTTGCCTGCCTCCCTCCCTCCTTGCCTCCCTTCCTTCTTCCCTTCCTCCTTCCCTCCCACCCCCCCCCCTTTTTTTTGGGACAGTGTGTGGCTCTGTCACCCAGGCTGGAGTGCGGTGGCGCAGTCTTGGCTAATCGCAACCTCTGCCTCCTAGGCTAAAGCCGTCCTCCCACCTCAGCCTCCCAGGTAGCTGGGACCATAAGTACACACCACCACTCAGCTAATTTTTGTATGTTTGTAGAGACAGGGTTTTGCCATGTTGCCCAGGTTGGTCTCATTCCTGGGCTCAAGTGATCTGCCTGCCTTGGCCTCCCAAAGTGCTGGGATTACAGGCATGAGCCACCATGCCCAGCTGTAAAAGCCTTTGAATGAATCAAATGAATCAAACTCCTTGATTTCTTTATTTCCCTATACTCCGTGTCCAATCTTTAAACAAGTGCTGTCTGCTATTATGTCTGAAATTTTTCTTAGGGATCCTGGTTTGTTATGTATTTGAAATGGTATTTAGAAACCATGATCTGAGCACATGGTGTGCTTGTTCCCACTGGGATGTCATTGCTTCTAGGCTCTTTTAAATGATCAGAGCTAGAAAATAAATTTTTAAAAAGTTATGACTTGATATTTGCATTCATACTCTAATCCAGCTCTAATCCAGCACCACAGTTCTTTTGGTTTATCTTCTAGTTTTTTCCTAGTGTTTTGAGTTGGGAATTTAATTTTATTCTTTTGTTTTTATTGAAATGTTTAAGACTGTAAAATTTCCTGTGATCACTGCTTTAAATTTGTTCTAAAGATCTAATATGTAGTCTTTTTATTGTTTTTTTTTATTTTTTATTTTTTATTATTTATTTATTTTTTTGAGATGGAGTCTCGCTCTGTCACCCAGGCTGAAGTGCAGTGGCATGATCTCAGCTCACTGCAACGTCTGCCTCCCGGGTTCAAGCAGTTCCCTGCCTCAGCCTTGTGAGTAGCTGGGATTATAGGCGCCTGCCACCACGTGCGGCTGATTTTTGTATTTTTAGTAGAAGCGGGGTTTCACCATATTGTCCAGGCTGGTCTTGAATTACGGACCTCGTGATCCACCCGCCTCGGGCTCCCAAAGAGCTGGGATTTACAGGTGTGAGTCATCGTGCCTGGCCTGTTGTTATTTTTTAAGTAGAGAATTAAAATGTTCAGGTGGAAGGTCATTTTTAATTTTGTTATTTTGAGTTTTAGATCAAAGAATGTTGTTTTATTCTACTTTTTGGAACTTCATTTCTTTTCTGAAAAGGTTGTTGTAAGGACCAATGATTAAAGTACTTAGATATGGCACATACTATTTACTCAACATACATCAGCTTTATTGTTATATACTCTGCTTTAATAATGGTAAAGAATGTGTAGTGTTATATTTATTGTTCGACTAACAGTAGAAGTTGGTTAGTATAACCAAGTCAGTCTACAAAAGTTTAAAGATAAATACTGAAATGGCATTTAGGTTTTGTACTTACATGATCTTTTATTAGTCTAGATTGCATACATCATTTGTTATGTAGCCACAGACTTATAAAGTAGTCTGTATTTTATCCTGGGTTATTTTTATGCTTATTCTTTATTTATTTACACACTTAAAATAAATTTTGGCTATTAGTCTATATTCAGAGAATATGGTTAATCTTAATTTAAGATTGAATACCAGAATCTGTCAGGATCCTCTCACTTTCAAGTATTAGAACTTAAACATTAAACAAGTATTAGTAGCTTAAACATTAATAACTAATTTTTCACATAAGAACACATTTTTACATAAGATTTTCAGAGTTCAGTAGTTCTAGGATTGGTGAAGGGCCCAGGCTCTTTCCATCTTTCTGCCTTGCTTTCTTCAGTGTGTGGGTGATAAATTTCCTCCAGTTGAAGTATGGCTGCTGCAGAGTCTAGCACCATGCTTTCACCAGACGGAGTCCCTTAGCAGGAAGGAAGGGAGTTGGGGCAAAAGGACTTACTCTTTTTTTTTTTTTTTTTTTGAGACTGAGTCTTGCTCTGTGGCCCAGGCTGGAGTGCAGTGATGCAATCTCAGCTCACTGCAACCTCCACCTCCTGGATTCAAGCAATTCTTCTGCTTTAGCCTCCCAAGTAGCTGGGACTATAGGCGCGCACCACCATGCCTGGCTAATTTTTGTATTTTTAGTAGAGATGGGGTTTCACTATATTGGGCAGGCTGGTTTAGAACTCCTGACCTCGTGATCCGCCCTCCTTGGCCTCCCAAAGTGCTGGGATTACAGGCATGAGCCACCGCGCCCAGCCTCCAAAAGGACTTATTCTTTAAGATGCTTTCCTCCTCTTTTTTTTTTTTTTAAGACGGGTCTTTTTCTGTCACCCAGGCTGGAGTGTGGTAGGACAATCATGGCTCGCTGCAGCCTTGAACTCCAGGGCTTCAAGTGATCTTTCTGCCTCAGTCTCTTGGGTAGCTAGGACTTGAGGTTCATGCCACCAAGCCCAGCTAATTTTTAATTTTTTTTTTTTTCGGTAGAAACGGGGGGTCACTATGTTGCCTGGGCTGGGAGAAGCTTTCCTGTTGATGGATTGATTCAGGGTCTCGCTTGTCTGTTGCCCAGGGTGGAGTGCAGCAGCGTGATCTCGCCTGACTGCCTCAACCTCTTAAACTCAAGTGATCCTCCAACCTCAGCCTCCCAAGTAGCTGGGACTACAGATGCACACCACCACGACTGGCTAATTTTTGTACTTTTTGTAGAGATGGGGTCTCCCTGTGTTGTCCAGGCTGGTCTGTAACTCTTGAGCGCAAATGATCACCCGCCTTGGCCTCCCAGTGTGTTGGGATTACAGGTGTGAGCCACTGCGTCTGGCCATTTGCCTTTTATTAGAAGATGGCAATCTTTCCCAGGGGCTTCCAGTACAATTTTTTAATGTCATCACCAACAAAGAAAAATGAGGTTAGTATGATTGGCTTAGGACAGTCACAATTCATGTCCTGAGATGCCCTCTAATCAAATACAGGTGTCTAGTAGGAAGTTAGAAGTGGGGCTTTCTATTGTGTGATAACCAGCAGTGTCTGTCTTTAGACAGCTTGACAACTATGCTTTTATGAGTCATACATGAGTTTTATTTTGTGGAAAAGAATCTGGGTGTTGAATAGTGTTTTGGTGACTGTTTTCAACTGTGGTAATGAGGCAGTGAGTGGAAATCCAATAATTTGTTCTTTCGTGTTGAGGAGGATCCTGAAACTTTCCTTGGGTAAAAAAATAAATGCATGAATCAGCATGATTATGCTAATGTGAATTTTGCTTATTTTTTAGTCAGAATCTGGAGATGTGAGTAGAAACACGGAACTGAAGAAACTTCAGATTTTTGGGGCTGGGCCCAAGGTTGTGGGCCTGGCAATGGGAACAAAAGATAAAGAAGGTAAAATTTGTTATTTGATCATGAAAAGAGATAAGGTAGAATGTGATTGTAAAAAAAATTCAAATGATACTTGAATTGCAGTCTGTGCTGGGAATTTCTTAAGAATTGTAAAATTGCAATGTGGTTCCTAGGCAAATTGCCTTTTTTAATGCCAGATCTCTTAAATTTAAGGTGTGAAGAGCAATCTTATGTTGAATTTTTATGATTTTGGAAGAGAGGATTTTCCTTCTCTATGTGTAATGTATGACACACAAATTTATTGCAGTTTCTAAAGGCTGGTTTATGAGAGAATGGTGGAATTAATGGTTCTTACCTAGTGAGCTAAAGCTTATAACTCTTAGTATCAACATATACTGGGAGAAGCTTAGAATTTTAAAATTCTAACCATAATTTTAATTTTCAAAGTAATTGCCCTTGATATATTATGTCAGTTCATTTGAAGAAATTTTTCTTTAGTAAGTCTGTTACTCTCGGCTTCACATGTGGAAGATTTTTGTCAGTAGAACTGTTCGTGCAAAGATCAAGTTCCACTGTTCTCTCTATGTAACATGTCAATTTTAAAAGTGTTTAACAAAGATTAGGCTGGATATGTTTTGACTATATGAGAACTTAATGAAATGCTACAGTCACAAATACTAATTACTGTGTACTTAGATGTGTAGTTAGGTCATACAATTCAGATAGTGGACTGAACTCTAGAAGATTAAATAATATGGTTCCGTCTCTCTTAAAACATCCCATGTAATAAGACTTACTAAATACATTGTAATAATAACATTTCCTTTTTAAGAATTAAGTACTTTATTTTTGTTACTCTTGTAATTATAGTATTGGCTGTCAACAGTCTTAGAAATTAGTCCCTAATTTGGGAGTTCCTCCCAAGTAATACCTGCAGGTTGTATGTAGTACGTACTGCATACACATACAGCATTAATGGGTAAGCTCTGTGGATTTTACGTGACTGGATTAGAATCGTAAATCTGCCTTGCTGTATGATTTTGAGCAAGTTATTACCTTTGCTGTACCTCAGGTTCTTCATCTTCAGTGAGAGATAATAAATAGTATATCTACCTCTAGATAAACAGTTGTAAGATTTTAACTAATCTAAATAATTTTAAATAGTGTCTGGTCCATAGTAAGCTCTCAACATTAGTTTTTACTATTATTGTATAACTTTTTATTTCAAGATGAGGTCACCAGAAGACGAAAAGTTACCAACAGGTCAGACGCATTTAACATGCAAATGAGACAACGGAAAGGCACTCTCTCTGTTAACTTTGTAAGTGTTTTGGGGTCTGTCAGGAGGGAAAGGATTTATTTTTATTATAGTTTTGCACTTTCTATCCTGGTAGATCATGGTATGTGTTTAGTTAGCTAATTTGGTTAGAAGACTTGATGGCAAATCTATGAAGTTACAGCTTTTGTTTATGTTGTTAACCTTACTTTGTCCTACATACGTAGGCTGCTTCCTGTAAGTCGTATACCTTATGGGTAACCAAGTGAGAGCATGAAAATGAATCTTTGTAAATCGTTGAGTTCTATTATAGACAGTCTCAGTATTCATTCTCTATCAAAGAGTATTTGTATATGGGAAGAAGGACATGGTATTTTAAAAAATACATGTAAATTGATTTTCAAATACCCAGATTTGTAGTCTTTCTTTCTTTTTTTTTTTTTTGAGACGGAGTCTTGCTCTGTCACCCAGGCTGGAGTGCAGTGGCGCGATCTCAGGTCACTCCAAGCTCCGCCTCCCGGGTTCACGCCATTCTCCTGCCTCAGCCTCCCGAGTAGCTGGGGCCACAGGTGCGTGCCACCACGCCCGGCTAATTTTTTGTATTTTTAGTAGAGACGGGGTTTCACTGTGTTAGCCAGGATGGTCCTGATCTCCTGACCTCATGATCTGCCCACCGTGGCTCCCAAAGTGCTAGGATTACAGGCGTGAGCCACTGCGCCTGGCCTGTAGTCTTTCTTTATTCTAACAGCTTGATATACCTTTATTAACTTGCTTGTAAAAACTCTGGAAGGAAATTTAGGGAGTTTTATGAAAAGCTGTTTTAATACAATTACTTGAAATAGACATTCAGGATTTAGTTATGTTTACTTTTCAGTTGCATTATTTTGTTTATTTCAGCTAAGGAGTTCCTGGTAAAAATTTATTATTTATTATAGAAAATAGACTTTTATTTATTTTTTTTTAACAGGTTGATCTCTATGTTTGTATGTTTTGTGGTCGGGGAAACAATGAAGATAAATTGCTTTTGTGTGATGGATGTGATGACAGCTATCATACATTTTGTCTAATTCCTCCACTACCTGATGTGCCCAAAGGAGACTGGAGGTGTCCTAAATGTGTCGCTGAGGTACAAGTCTAACCTCTATGGATCCTTTTTTTAACTAAAAATAATAATACATGCATATACACATACATATAAACATATTCCCAGATATGTTTCCTTTTGTCATTCTCTCTTCATTATGTAGTGTTTAAAATTTCCAGGACTTTTTTTTTTGAGATGGTGTCTCACTCTGTCGCCAGGCTGGAATGCAATGGTGTGATCTCAGCTCACTGCAACCTCCACCTCCCGGGTTCAAGTGATTCTCCTGCCTCAGCCTCCGAAGTAGCTGGGACTACAGGCGCGAGCCACCACGCCCAGCTAATTTTTGTATTTTTAGTAGAGACCATGGTTTCACCATGTTGGCCAGGATAGTCTCAGTCTCTTGACCTCGTGATCTGCCTGTCTCGGCTTCCCAGAGTGCTGGGATTACAGGCTTGAGCCACCATGCCTGGCCAATTTCCAGGACTTAAAATATCTATATTGAATGGAAATGTAACAATTGTATTGTGGTAGCTTGCCTTTCAAAGTTTCTTTTTCTGACTGTTGGTTAGGTCATTCTGTTTATTGCTACAGATGATGAGACTTGACTTAGAATATTGATATTGCTGGGCAACAATAAAAATGAACAAAAGCATAGATTGTTTTTTCTCTATTAAAAAAAGTATAACTAGACATGAAGCTGTAGAACTTGGGATTTATGCATCCAATTTCATGCTGTTAAATAAACTGATGGTACCTTTTATTTATTTACTATTTATGTATTTACTTTTTTGAGACAGGGTCTACAGCCTCTCGCTCAGGCTACAGTGCAGTGGCGCGATCTCAGCTCACTGCAGCCTCTGGCTTCTGGGCTCAGGTGATACTCCCAGCTCAGCCTCCCTACAGATGTATGCCACCACGCCCAGCTAATTCTTGTATTTTTTGTAGAGACAAGGTTTTACCATGTTGGCCAGGCTGGTCTAAACTCCTGGACTCAAGTGGTCCACCTGCCTTGACCTTCCAAAGGTGCTGGGATTACAGACACGAGCCACTGTGCCGGGCCCTGATGGTATCTTTTAGCTTGCCCAAATTTTTACTTGATTGTGCTAAATTTTTCTTAGTGAAAGAAAGTATTGTCATTGTCATTAAATGCCTTATCTGTTTACTTATTTTAATAAAATACTGTGATAGGACATTAAAGAGAAAGAGTTGGCTGGGTGTATGTAAATGCATTCAAAGGTCTTGTATGGCCTTTGAATTGTTACTTATTTGCTATTCTCAAGGTTAAAAGATTCAGAGGCAGTTCTATTCTAAGTGAGTATTTGTGTTAAGACATTGGTCATAGTGATTGGTAGTGTGAACAAACTGTTCTCTTAGTCTGATATCCTCACAATCCAGTGGCTGTCCCCTTATCCATTACCTTTCCTTCCTCCATGAACATTTATTTCCTCCATGGCCAAAACCACTGGTATGCCAAGAATGTTAGGCATCCCTAGGCATGATACCAAGTCAGTAGTCATTTAGATGCTTGTCTTAGTGCCAGAACTTAATGCTACCTCTGGATCTAAAGCCATCTTAGTACTACCTTCCTATTGGAAGGCTGTGACAATGAAGTTGAGGCTCTAGAAAATAACTTCATGATACTGTATTGTAAGTAGCTGATATTTGTTTTGTTGTCTAGGGTTGATTGGATTTGCTTTACCTAGGGAAATGATCAAAGAAGTTAGTAACTAAGAGCCTTAAAGCTTTCTTCAGTTTAGTTTCAGTAAGTTAATCTTACGTATTTTTTCTTTCCAGGAATGTAGCAAACCTCGAGAAGCCTTTGGATTTGAACAAGCTGTACGAGAGTATACACTTCAGAGCTTTGGAGAGATGGCAGATAATTTTAAGTCTGATTATTTTAATATGCCAGTCCATGTGAGTAAGCTATCTTTTGGGTCAGTCTGGGGAGGTACAAAGATTTACCTGAGTCCAAAGCTTTCAGTTTACTCTTTTTTTTTTGAGACGGAGTCTTGCTTTGTCGCCCAGGCTGGAGTGCAGTGACACAATCTTGGCTCAGTGCAACCTCTGCCTCCCAGGTTCAAGTGATTCTCCTGCCTTAGCCTCCCGAGTAGCTGGGACTACAGGCGCCTGCTGCCACACCCAGCTAATTTTTGTATTTTTAGTAGAGACGGGGTTTCACCATATTGGTCAGGCTGGTCTTGAACTCCTAACCTCAGGTTATCACTGCAACCTCTGCCTCCTGGGTTCAAGTGATTCTCTTGCCTCAGCCTCCTGAGTAGCTGGGACTACAGGTGCCTGCCACCACGCCCAGCTAATTTTTGTATTTTTAGTAGAGACAAGGTTTCACCATATTGGTTAGGCTGGTCTTGAACTCCTGACCTCAGGTTATCCACTCGCCTTGGCCTCCCAAAGTTCTAGGATTACAGCCATGAACCACCGTGCCCAACCAATTCTTGTATTTTTAATAGAGACGGGATTTCACTCTCGCCCAGGCTGGTCTCAGTCTTCTGACCTCAAGTGATCTGCCTGCCTTGGCCTCCCAAAGTGTTGGGATTACAGGTGTGAGCCACCACGCCCAGCTGTAAAGTCTATTTTGATGCTCGAATTGTTATTTTAGCCCTGTATGAGTAATCCTTTACAGAAAAGCATAAAGTATTGGGCAGTTGCTGCTTTTCTTCAGTTATTTTTACTGTGGGGTTTGCTTCTTTTCCTAGGATATCTTAGGCTTTTTTAGTCCCTGTCAAAAAATTTTGCTATGGTTACTAAAATGTAGTCTTGCTTCAAAGACTTGAAACCAACCCAGATGCCCATCAATGATAGACTGGATGAAGAAAATGTGGCACATATACACCATGGAATACTATGCAGGCACAAAAAAGGATAAGTTCATGTCCTTTGCAGGGACATGGATGAAGCTGGAAACCATCATTCTCAGCAAACTAACACAGGAACAGAAAACTAAACAACCCCACGTTCTCACTCAGAAGTGGGAGGTGAACAATGAGAACACATGGACACAGGGAGGGGAACATCACACACCGGGGCCTGTCCGGGGGTGGGGGACTAGGGGAGGGATAGCATTAGGAGAAATACCCAATGTAGAACTTAAAGTATAATTAAAAACAAAAAGAAAATGAAATTTTGTGTTAAAATCATAAGAGGCATAAAATAGAAGCTGTTAAAACAATTTAGTCTTGCTGTTTACATTTCCTTATTTCTCCTTGATTTCCTAGTTCATCTTTGTCCTTACTTGGGAAACAGTTTCTTTCAGAAAAGAGCAGCACAGTTCATTATGTTTTTCTGAACGTCTGAGTTGTCTCAGCTTTTCCCTGTTCTCAGTGGAAAAAGCTAGGATCTCGGTCTTTACTGCTCTAGGGAATCAGAAGATTTTTAATCTCATCATGGGTTTGTGTTTACTTGACCCTGTGTATTATGTCATATGGGTTATAGTTATAGTGGTTTAATAATTTGTCATCTTTGTTTTCCCTGTGTAGATGGTTCCCACAGAATTAGTAGAAAAGGAATTTTGGCGGCTGGTAAGCAGCATTGAAGAAGATGTTATTGTGGAATATGGAGCAGATATCTCCTCAAAAGACTTTGGAAGTGGATTTCCAGTGAAGGATGGGCGGAGAAAGATGCTGCCAGAAGAAGAGGTGCAGATTTATCCTAACTTTTGCTTACCCCCAAGCTGATTTAGCTTTTGCATAGAAAACTATATTTCTTTATCTTAGGGGATCACATTAACTTAAAATATTAAATACGTAGGATTTGGCAGTATAATCTTCAGTTTTGAAAACAGTGAATTAAGAATACTTTCAAAAATTATTTAACTCTTTTTTTTTTTTTTTAAGAAGGAATCTCTCTCTGTCACCTAGGCTGGAGCGCGAGCTTAGCTCACTGCAACCTCCACCTCCTGGGTTCGAGCAATTCTCTTGCTTCAGCCTTCCGAGTAGCTGGTATTACAGGCACCCGCTATTACGCCTGGCTAATTTTTGTATTTCTGTAGAGACGGGGTTTCACCATGTTGGACAGGATGATCTTGAACTCCTGACCTCAGGTGATCTGCCCGCCTCGGCTTCCCAAAGTGCTGGGATTACAGGCGTGAGCCACTGTGCCTGGCCATTAACTCAGCGTTTTTTCTTTTTCTTTGAGAGGAGTTTTGCTCCTGTTGCCCCTGCTAGAGTGTAGTGGCGCGATCTTGGCTCACTGCAACCTCCACCTCCCGGGTTCAAGTGATTCCCCTGCCTCAGCCTCCCGAGTAGCTGGAATTACAGGCATGTGCCACCACACCCGGCTAATTTTGTATTTTTAGTAGAGATGGGGTTTCTCCATGTTGGTCAGGCTGGTCTCGAAGCCCCAACCTCAGGTGATCCACCTGTCTCGGCCTCTCAGAGTGCTGGGATTACAGGCGTGAGTCACTGCGCCCGGCCAGCTCTGCATTTTAAAACTAATTTAGGCTGAGTGCAATGACTCACGCCTATAATCCCAGAACTTTGAGAGGCCGAGGTGGAAAGGTCACCTGAAGCCAGGAGTGACAGAAGAAAAACCTGTCTCCAAGGCCGGGCGTGGTGGCTCAAGCCTGTAATCCCAGCACTTTGGGAGGCTGAGGCGGGCGGATCACGAGGTCAAGAGATCGAGACCATCCTGGCTAACACGGTGAAACCCCGTCTCTACTAAAAAATACAAAAAAATTAGCCAGGCGTGCTGGCGGGCGCCTGTGGTCCCAGCTACTCGGGAGGCTGAGGCAGGAGAATGGCGTGAACCCAGGAGGTGGAGGTTGCGGTGAGCCGAGATCGCGCCACCGCACTCCAGCCTGGGGGACAGAGAAAGACTCCGTCTCAAAAAAAAAAAAAAAAAAAAAAGGAAAAACCTGTCTCTTAAAAGGAAAAAAAAAAAAAGCTAACTTAATTAGTTCAAAATTTTAACTCCATTTTAATATTTTTGCCTAGTTCTTTCTGTTATAAAATCCAGGATGGGCGTGGTGGCTTATGCCTGTAATCCCAGCACTTTGTGAGGCCGAGGTGGGTGGATCACGAGGTCAGGAGTTCAATACTAGCCTGGCCAAGATGGTGAAACCCTGTCTCTACTAAAAATACAAAAATTAGCCGTGTATGGTGGTAGGTGCCTGTAATCCCAGCTACTCAGGAGACTGAGGCAGAAAGTTGCTTGAACCTGGGAGGCAGAAGTTGCAGTGAGCTGAGATCATGCGCCTGCACTCCACCCTGGGTGACAGAGCGAGACTCCCTCTCAAAAAAAAAAAAGTCTGGAAGATGGCCGGGCACGGGGGCTCACACCTGTAATCCCAGGACTTTGGGAGGCCGAGGATCACCTGAAGTCAGAATTTCGAGACCAGCCTGACCAACATGGTGAAACCCCATCTCTACTAAATATAAAAAATTAACTGGGCATGGTGGCACATACCTGTAATCCTAGCTACTTGGGAGGCTGAGGCAGGATAATCGCTTGCATCCGGGAGGCGGAGGTTGCAGTGAGCCGAGATTGCGCCATTGCACTCCAGCCTGGGCAATGAGGGCGAAACAGTAACTCAAAAAAAAAAAAAAAAAAAAAAACTAGAAGCTGATTTTTTTTTTTTCTATTCTTCTTTAACTCACCTAACTGAATGTGTTTTTTTTCCTCTGTGAAGAGTTTGACACCATGAGGTTTTTTTTTTTAATTATTTTTTATTTCATTACACTTTAAGTTCTAGGGTACATGTGCACAACATGCAGGTTTCATACATAGGTATACATGTGCCATGTTGGTTTGCTGCACCCATCAACTCATCATTTACATTAGCTATTTCTCCTAATGCTATCCCTCCTTCAGCCCCCCACCCACTGACAGGCCCCAGTGTGTGATGTTCCCTGCCCTGTGTCCAAGTGATCTCATTGTTCACTTCTCACCTATGAGTGAGAACATGCGGTGTTTGGTTTTCTGTCCTTGTGATAGTTTGCTGAGTATGATGCTTTACAGCTTCATCCATGTCCCTGCAAAGGACATGAACTCATCCTTTTTTCTGGCTGCACAGTATTCCATGGTGTATATGTGCCATGTTTTCTTAATCCAGTCTATCATTGATGGACATTTGGGTTGGTTCCAAGTCTTTGCTATTGTGAATAGTGCCGCAATAAACATACATGTGCATGTGTCTTTATAGTAGAATGATGTATAATCCTTTGGGTATATACCCAGTAATGGGATGGCTGGGTCAAATGGTATTTCTAGTTCTAGATCCTTGAGGAATCGCCACACTGTCTTCCACAATGGTTGAACTAGTTTACAGTCCCACCAACAGTGTAAAAGTGTTCCTATTTCTCCACATCTTCTCCAGCACCTGTTGTTTCCTGACTTTTTAATGATCGCCATTCTAACTGGAGTGAGATGGTATCTCATTGTGGTTTTGATTTGCATTTCTCTGATGGCCAGTGATGATGAGCATTTTTTCATGTGTCTGTTGGCTGCAGAGATGTCTTCTTTTGAGAAGTGTCTGTTCATATCCTTTGCCCACTTTTTGATGGGGTTGTTTGTTTTTTTCTTGTAAATTTGAGTTCTTTGTAGAATCTGGATATTAGCCCTTTGTCAGATGGATAGATTGCAAAAATTTTCTCCCATTCTGTGGGTTGCTTGTTTACTCTGATGGTAGTTTCTTTTGCCGTACAGAAGCTCTTTAGTTTAATTAGATCCCATTTGTCTATTTTGGCTTTTGTTGCCATTGCTTTTGGTGTTTTAGTCATGAAGTCCTTTCCCATGCCTGTGTCCTGAACGGTATTGCCTAGGTTTTATTCTAGGGTTTTTATGGTTTTAGGTCTAACATTTAAGTCTTTAATCCATCTTGAATTAATTTTTGTATAAGGTGTAAGGAAGGGATCTAGTTTCAGCTTTCTACATATGGCTAGCCAGTTTTCCCAGCACCACTTATTAAATAGGGAATTCTTTCCCCATTTCTTGTTTTTGTCAGGTTTGTCAAAGACCAGATGGTTGTGGATATGTGGTGTTATTTCTGAGGGCTCTGTTCTGTTCCATTGGTCTATGTCTCTGTTTTGGTACCAGTACCATGCTGTTTTGATTACTGTAGCCTTGTAGTATAGTTTGAAGTCAGGTAGCATGATGCCTCCAGCTTTGTTCTTTTTGCTTAGGATTGTCTTGGCAATGTGGACTCTTTTTTTGGTTCCATATGAACTTTAAAGTAGTTTTTTCCAATTCTGTGAGGAAAGTCATTGGTAGCTTGATGGAGATGGCATTGAATGTATAAATTACTTTGGGCAATGTGGCTATTTTCACTATGTTGATTCTTCCTATCCATGAGCATGGAATATTCTTCCATTTGTTTGTGTTCTCTTTTATTTTGTTGAGCAGTGGTTTGTAGTTCTCCTTGAAGAGGTCCTTCACATCCCTTGTAAGTTGGATTCCTAGGTGTTTTATTCTCTTTGTAGCAATTGTGAATGGGAGTTCACTCATGATTTGGCTCACTGTTTGTCTGTTAATGATATATAAGAATGCTTGTGATTTTTGCACATTGATTTTGTATCCTGAGACTTTGCTGAAGTTGCTTATCAGCTTAAGGAGATTTTGGGCTGAGATGATGGGGTTTTCTAAATATGCAGTCATGTCATCTGCAAACAGGGACGATTTGACTTCCTCTTTTCCCAATTGAATACCCTTTATTTCTTTTTCCTGCCTGACTGCCCTGGGCAGAACTTCCAACACTATGTTGAATAGGAATGGTGAGAGAGGGCATCCTTGTATTGTGCCAGTTTTCAAAGGGAATGCTTCCAGTTTTTGCCCATTCAGTATGATATTGGCTGTGAGTTCGTTATAAATAGCTCTTATTATTTTGACATAAGTCCCATCAATACCTAATTTATTGAGAGTTTTTAGCATGAAGGGCTGTTGAATTTTGTCAGAGGCCTTTTCTGCATCTATTGAGATAATTGTGGTTTTTTTGTCTTTGTTTCTGTTTATATGCTGGACTACGTTTATTGATTTGCATATGTTGAACCAGCCTTGCATCCCAGGGATGAAGCCCATTTGATCATGGTGGATAAGTTTTTTGATGTGCTGCTGGATTTGGTTTGCAAGTATTTTATTGAAGATTTTTACATTGATGTTCATCAGGGATATTGGTCTAAAATTCTCTTTTTTTGTTGTGTCTCTGCCAGGCTTTGGTATCAGGATGATGTTGGCCTCATAAAATGAGTTAGGGAGGATTCCGTCTTTTTCTGTTGATTGGAATAGTTTCAGAAGGAATGGTACCAGATCCACTTTGTACCTCTGGTAGAATTCAGCTGTGAATCCATCTGGTCCTGGACTTTTTTTGTTTGGTAGGCTATTATTGCCTCAATTTCAGAGCCTGCTATTGGTCTATTCAGAAATTCAACTTCTTCCTGGTTAGTCTTGGGAGGGTGTATGTGTCCAGGAATTTATCCATTTCTTCTAGATTTTCTAGTTTATTTGTGTAGAGGTATTTATAGTATTCTCTGATGGTAGTTTGTATTTCTGTGGGATCGGTGGTGATACCACTTTATCATTTTTTATTGCGTCTATTTGATTCTTCTCTCCTTTCTTTTTTATTAGTCTTGCTAGTGGTCTATCAATTTTGTTGATCTTTTCAAAAAACCAGGTCCTGGATTTAATTGATGTTTTGAAGGTTTTTTGTGTCTCTATCTCCTTCAGTTCTGCTCTGATCTTAGTTATTTCTTGCCTTCTGCTAGCTTTTGAATTTGTTTGCTCTTCTCTAGTTCTTTTAATTGTGATGTTAGGATGTCGATTTTAGATCTTTCCTGCTTTCTCTTGTGGGCATTTAGTGCTGTAAATTTCCCTCTACACACTGCTTTAAATGTGCCCCAGTGATTCTGGTATGTTGTGTCTTTGTTCTCATTGGTTTCAAAGAACATCTTTATTTCTGCCTTCATTTTGTTATGTACCCAGTAGTCATTCAGGAGCGGGTTGTTCAGTTTCCATGTAGTTGTGTGGTTTTGAGTGAGTTTCTTAATCCTGAGTTCTAATTTGATTGCACTGTGGTCTGAGAGACAGTTTGTTGTGATTTCTGTTCTTTTTCATTTGCTGAGGAGTGCTTTACTTCCAATTATGTGGTCAATTTTAGAATAAGTGCAATGTGCTGAGCAGAATGTATATTCTGTTGATTTGGGGCGGAGAGTTCTGTAGATGTCTATTAGGTCTGCTTTTTGCAGAGCTGAATTCAGGTCCTGGATATCCTTGTTAACCTCTGTCTCGTTGATCTAATATTGTCAGTGGGTTGTTAAAGTTTCCCATTACTATCAGGTAGGAGTCTAAGTCTCCTTGTGGGTCTCTAAGGACTTGCTTTAGGAATCTGGGTGCTCCTGTATTGGGTACATATATATTTAGGATAGTTAGCTCTTCTTGTTGAATTGATCCCTTTACCATTACGTAATGGCCTTATTTGTCTCTTTAGATCTTTGTTGGTTCAAAGTCTGTTTTATCAGAGACTAGGATTGCAACCCCTGCCTTTTTTTGCTTTATTTGCTTGGTAGATCTTCCTCCATCCCTTTATTTTGAGTCTGTGTGCATCTTTGCACATGAGATGGGTCTCCTGAATACAGCACACTGGTGGGTCTTGATTCTTTTTCCAATTTGCCAGTCTTTGTCTTTTAATTGGGGCATTTAGCCCATTTACATTTAAGGTTAATGTTGCTGTGTGTGAATTTGATCCTGTCATTATGATGTTTGCTGGTTATTTTGCCCATTAATTGATGCAGTTTCTTCATAGCATTGATGGTCTTTTCAATTTGGCTTGTTTTTGCGGTGGCTGGTACCGGTTTTTCCCTTCCATGTTTAGTGCTTCCTTCAGGAGCTCTTGTAAGGCAGGCCTGGTGGTGACAAAATCTCTCAGCATTTGCTTGTCTGTAAAGGATTTTATTTCTCCTTCACTTATGAGGCTTAGTTTGGCTGGATATGAAATTCTGGGCTGAAAATTCTTTTCTTTAAGAATGTTGAATATTGGTCCCCACTCTCTTCTGGCTTGTAGGGTTTCTGCCAAGAGATCCACTGTTAGTCTGATGGGCTTCCCTTTGTGGGTAACTTGACCTTTCTGTCTGGCTGCCCTTAACACTTTTTCCTTCATTTCAACGTTGGTGAATCTATGTGTCTTGGGTTTGCTCTTCTCGAGGAGTATCTTTGTGGTCTCTGTATTTCCTGAATTTGAATGTTGGCCTGCCTTGCCAGGTTGGGGAAGTTCTCCTGGATAATATCCTGAAGAGTGTTTTCCAGGTGGGTTCCATTCTACCCATCACTTTAAGGTACACCAATCAAATGTAGATTTGGCCTTTTCACATAGTCCCATATTTATTGGAGGCTTTGTTTGTTTCTTCTTACTCTTTTTTCTCTAACCTTGTCCTCTCGCTTTATTTCATTAATTTGATTTTCAGTCACTGATACCCTTTCTTCCACTTGATCGAATCGGCTATTGAAGCTTTTGCATGTGTCCTGAAGTTCTCGTCCCATGGTTTTCAGCTCCATGAGGTCATTTAAGATCTTCTCTACACTGTTCATTCTAGTTAGCGATTTGTCTAATCTTTCTTCAAGGTTTTTAGCTTCCTTGTGATGGGTTTGAACATCCTCCTTTAGCTCGGAGAAGTTTGTTTTTACTGACCTTCTGAGGCCTGCTTCTGTCAACTCATCAAAGTCATTCTCCATCCAGCTTTGTTCTGTTGCTGGCAAGGAGGTGCGATCCTTTGCAGGAGAAGAGGCACTCTGATTTTTAGAATTTTCAGCTTTTCTGCTCTGGTTTCTCCCCATCTTTGTGGTTTTATCTGCCTTTGGTCTTTGATGCTGGTGACCTACAGATGGGATTTTGGTGTGGATGACCTTTTTGTTGATGTTGATGCTATTCCTTTCTGTTTGTTAGTTTTCCTTCTAACAGTCAGGACCCTCAGTTGCAGGTCTGTTGGCGTTTGCTGGAGGTCCACTCCAGACCCTGTTTGCCTGGGTATCATCAGCGGAGGCTGCAGAACAGCAAATATTGCAGAACAGCAAATATTGCTGCGTGATCCTTCCTCTGGAAGCTTCATCCCAGAGTGGCAGCTGTGTTTACGAAGTGTCTTTTGGCCGCTACCGGGGGTGTCTCCCAGTTAGGCTACATGAGGGTCAGGGACCTACTTGAGGAGGCAGTCTGTCCATTCTCAGAGGTCAAACGCCATGCTGGGAGAACCACTGCTCTCTTCAGAGCTGTCAGATGGGGACATTTAAGTCTGCAGAAGTTGTCTGCTGCCTTTTGTTCAGCCCTGTCCTGCCCAGAGAGGTGGAGTCTAGAGGCAGTAGGCCTTGTTGAGCTGCCGTGGGCTTCACCCAGTTTGAGCTACCAGGGTGCTTTGTGTACCTACTCAAGCGTCAGCAATGGTGGACGCCCCTCCCCCAGCCTGGCTGCTGTCTCAGCAGATTGATCTTAGACTGCTGCGCTAGCAGTGAGCAAGGCTCTGTGGGTGTGGGACCTGCAGAGCCAGGCATGGGAGAGAATCACCTTGTCTGCCAGTTGCTAAGACCTTGGGGAAAGCGCAGTATTTGGGCGGGAGTGCTCCGTTTTTCCAGGTAGTCTGTCATGGCTTCCCTTGGCTAGGAAAGGGAAATCCCCTGACCCCTTGTTCTTCCAGGGTGAGGTGACACACGCCCTGCTTCAGCTTGCCCTCCCTGGGCTGCACCCACTGTCCAACCAGTCCCAGTGAATGAACCAGCTACCTCTGTTGGAAATGCAGAAATCACCCTTCTGCGTCGATCACACTGGAAGCTGCAGGCCAGAGCTGTTCCTATTTGGCCATCTTGGAACGCCCCTCCCCAGGTTTTTTTTTTTTTTTTTTTTTTTTTTTTTTTTTTTTAAATCACATTTTAGGCCAGGCACAGTGGCCCATGCCTGTAATTCCAGCCCTTTGGGAGGCCAAGGCAGGTGGATCACTTGAGGTCAGTAGTTAGAGACCAGCCTGGCCAACATGGTGAAACCCTGTCTCTACTAAAAAAATACAAAAATTAGCTGGGCGTGGTGGTGCTTGCCTGTAATCCCAGCTACTCTGGAGGCTGAGGCAGGAGAATCACTTGAACCTGGGAGGCAGAGGTTGCAATGAGCCGAGATCATGCCACTGCAGTCCAGCCTGGGCGACAGAGCAAGACTCTGTCTCCAAGAAAAAAAAAAATCACATTTTATTGGTAGGTCCAGAAATAAGTTTCCTTCAACACCTGGGCAGGTAGATTTTCAAATATGTGTTTAAAGTGTAACATATACATACAGTTCTATCACGTAGGAGATGACCTGTATTTGTAAAGCTGAATTGAGATGGTAATTCATTTATTTTCTCTTTACTTTGATTCTTGACACTTTTTCTTTCCCCCATAATTGGCAATAATTTATCTCCTATTAAAAGAGTTGCACATGATAAAAAAAAAGTTGCATAGTACAGAGGATATATAAATAAAAGTGTAGCCCCTGTAGCTTTATTATGGTTACCGTTTGCTTGGTGTATGTTCTTCCGTTGTTTTATTTTAAAGCTGTTTGTGTCTCAGAATCTGAAGTGTGTCTCTTGTAGATAGCATATAATTGGAACTTGCTTTTTTTCTTAAGCTGACAGTTGCTTTTTGATTGTTTAGTCTGTTTATGTTTAATGTAATTATTGCTATGGTTGATTTATGTCTCCCATTTCGCTGTTTTCTGTGTCCCATATCATTTTTTCCCCCATTTTTCTCTTTTTTTTTTTTTGAGGCAGAGTCTTGCCCTGTTGCCCAGGCTAGAGTACAGTGGCACCATCTTGGTTCACTGCAGCCTCCACCTCCCAGGTTCAAGCAGTTCTCCTACCTCAGTGTCCTGAGTAGCTGGGATTACAGGTGCCCACTACCACTCCCAGCTAATTTTTGTATTTTTAGTAGAGATGAGGTTTCACCATGTTGGCCCAGCTGGTCTCAAGCTCCGACCTCGTGATTCGCTCACCTTGGCCTCCCAAAGTGCTGAGATTAGAGGTGTAAACCACCACGTCCAGCCTCCATTTCTCTATTACGGCCTTTTGGTGTTAGCTACTTTTAGTTACAACAATCTAATTCTGTTTTTTTTTTTGGCTGTGTGTTTGTGATTTAGTTTTTAGTGTTATTTGGTTCTTTTTTTTTTGAGACAGAGTCTCACTGTCGCCCAGGCTGGAGTGCAGTGGCGTGATCTCGGCTCACTGCAGGCTCCACCCCCCGGGGTTCACGCCATTCTCCTGCCTCAGCCTCCCGAGAAGCTGAGACTACAGGCGCCCGCCACCTCGCCTGGCTAATTTTTTGTATTCTTAGTGGAGACGGGGTTTCACCATGTTAGCCAGGATGGTCTCGATCTCCTGACCTCGTGATCCGCCCGCCTCGGCCTCCCAAAGTGCTGGGATTACAGGCGTGAGCCACTGTGCCCGGCCAGTGTTATTTGGTTCTATCCTCAAGTTACTGTTTTTTTTTTTTTCCCTCTTGTCATGGTAGACCATAAGTTAGGATAACAAGGTTAGGATAATATTGATTAGAGAATAGACTTTGGGATTTACCAAGGGAGAAAGAATGATTATAACAGGTTGGAGAACCTAGATTATATAGGGATGGTTTTTACAGGCACAGTTCAATGTTGGAATGTATACATGTTTAATGTCACTGAATTTTAAACCTGTTTGTATAAGTATCTATAAAGAAATGTATCAGCCTGAATGTCTTCACACCCTTCCATTGGCAAATGGAAGGTAGTGATCTCGTTATTAGAGAGAGACTTCATTTTTTAGCTTTTGCCTTTTTCTGAATTTTCTGTTCTGAACTTTTAAATTGTTCTTGAGCAGATATTTACATTTTCTAAGGTTTTACAGATCACAGAATTTTTAAAGATTATTTTGTATCAACCCTAAGTAACTAATATTAAGAATGTAAATAGTAATCCTGCCTCTGTTATTTAATTTTGTATGAATTTTATGAAAACATACTCATTTATCTATTTCTGCTTTTACTCCAACTTCGTGTAAGAATGTGGGGACATGCAGGCTTACAACCGTGTGTTTGTTAGATAGGAGCAGCTTTTGTCCTTGATAGTGATTATTAGATGGATGGTCTGTGCATGTTTTGTTCCTGGCTGTTTGATGTTTTCTGTTGTTGAGTAACATATTACTTGTAACTTTAGTGGCTTAATAACAAATATTCATTATCTCATAGTTTCTGTGGGTCAAGCATTTATGCTAATGATAGCATTTTTTTGTTTTTTTTTTTTGAGATGGAGTCTCGCACTGTTGCCTGGGCTAGAGTGCAGTGGCGCGATCTTAGCTCACTGCAACCTCTGCCTCCCGGGTTCAAGTGATTCTCTGCCTCAGCCTCCCTAGTAGCTGGGATTACAGGCACCCACTACCACGCCCAGCTAATTTTTTGTATTTTTAGTAGAGACAGGGTTTCACCATGTTGGCCAGGCTGGTCTCGAACTACTGACCTCGTGATTTGCCCACCTCGGCCTCCCAAAGTGCTGGGATTACAGGCGTGAGCCACCGTGCCCGACCGATAATGATAGTTTTTTAATGATACTTCTAGCTTGGAGTCTCTCATGAGGTTGCCATGGGACTACAGTCTCTTCAAGGCTTGGCTGGGGCTACTGGATTTGCTTTCAAAATGGCTAACTCACAGGTTGTTGCCAAGAGGCCTCAGATTCTAGCTAGGTAGGCCTCTACATAGGGCTTTGGAGAGCCAGATGGAGTCGCAATGTCTTTTATAACCCAACTTCAAAAGTCAGACTGTTTGGCCAGTTGCAGTGGCTCACACCCATAATCCTAGCACTTTGGGAGGCTGAGGCAGGTGGATCTTTTGAGTCTAGGAGGTCCAGAATATCCTGGGGGCAACATGGTAAAACCCTGTCTCTACAAAAAATACAAAAATTAGCTCGGTGTGGTGGCACACGCCTGTAGTCGGAGCTGCTTGTGAGGCTGAGGTGGGAGGATCACTTGAGCCTAGGGAGGTTGAAGCTGCAGTGAGCCGCGATTGTGCCACTGCACTCCAGCCTGGGTGGCAGAGTAAGATCCTGTCTCAAAAAAAAAAATCAGATTTCTTAATATCTGCAGTATCTTATTGGTTACATAGGTCAGTCCTCTTTGGTGTTGGTGGGGTTTATACAAGGTTCTGAATTTCAGGAGATGAGAATCACTGGTGTTGGGGGGTGTATTGGCTGGCTGCCTGTATTATTTTTTGTGTAACATAGGTGTTTGCACAGCTGGTCTAGTATAACTTTTATTTGTCTTCCAACTGTGACTCTTTGAGTTAAGTAATTGTTTTTGGATTAACTTGTTGGAATTATTTTGCTAAATGTCCTAAGTTTAAAACTTTTCTCTTTTTAGTTTTAAATAGATCGAAACATTGATTCCCAGGCATTAAAGACATCAACCAAAGTATTAGGAGACGGGCAGTGAAGTCTTTTTTGTTGACTGGGTTGCAGATTTGCTATTTATTCTCTAAGCAAAAATGTTTTACTCAGGACCCCGTTTTTGTTATAAGATGATATGAGAGAACCCATTTATGACAAAAGGATTTTAGGGACTAATTAGACAATGTGTATGAAATTTTCACACTTTTTATACTTTATATAAATTTATTACTCTCTGAAAGTTACTCTGGTAAAATAGCAAATAACTACCAGCGTTTCACTGGGAATTATACATTTGTGATGAGCTTCTGTGATATGAGTTACCCTCTTGGTGTCTGGTAACACACCTCTCTGGTATCTTTTTTTTTTTTTTTTTGAGACGGGGTTTTGCTCTTGTTGCCCAGGCTGGAGTGCAGTGGCATGATCTCAATTCACCGCAACCTCTGCCTCCTGGGTTCAGGCGTTTCTCCTGCCTCAGCCTCCCGAGTAGCTGGGATTGCAGGCACGTGCCACCACGCCCGGCTACTTTTGTATTTTTAGTAGAGATGGGGTTTCTCCATGTTGGTCAGGCTGGTCTCGAACTCCCAACCTCAGGTGATCCGCCCTCCTTGGCCTCTGAAAGTGTTAGGATTACAGGTGTGAGCCACTGCGCCTGCCTCTGGTATCTTAGTTTAGTGGAAAAGTACTTCTGAAGTTGTGTCTTATGAATATAGTGTGCTCTACCAACAGGGCTTCTGAGAAATAAAAGTAAGTATAGGACTTGAAATGTTGGGAAGATTTTTTTCTGCTTGTCCTCCTTGCTCCATATTGTCATTGACTAAATTTTGTTAATTCATTTTTAAAGCTTTCTGTAGAATAGGACTCTTTCCATTCCCACTGCGACCATTCTTGCTTGGGTCCTTATCACATGTTGAGATGATACTGTGGTTGTCCATCGGTGTTGTATGACTACAGTATCATCTTGTATTGGCTGTCTCCAAGACCATTCCCAGGTTCAGTGATGTTCAGGGAGGACTCATGCCTATGATTTATTACAGTGAAATAATTCAAAGCAAAATCAGCAAAGGGAAACAATGCATGGGCAAAGTCTAGAGTAAACCAGGCACAGGCTTCCAAGAGTATTCTCTCAGTGGGGTTACATAGGATGTGCTTAATCATGCCAGTAACAAATTATGGCAACACATGTAAAGTGTTGCATACCAGGAAAGCTTATTAGATACTCAGTGCCCAAGGCTTTTATTGGGGCCTAGTGACATGGGCACCCTTTGTGAATCATATACCAAAATTCCAAACTCCTAGAAGGAAAGCAGGAGTTCAGCATAAACCGTATTGTACAAATAGTCTGGGGCACTGTGAACCACTCTCATCATTTAAGGGAAGTTTTATATTAGTGTAGGGAATTGTTACCATTAAGTTTCTAGATGCCAGCCATGGGCCAAACTTTTGGTAGGCCTTTCAAAGGACAGCAGTCTCAGGCCTGCTGTGTTTAACTCCTTTGTGCATACTGCTGCTCTCTGCAGTCTCTCTAATATATTGCTTTCACTTAACATTTAAAGATTGATGGGTCAGTGGGAATTTATTATGCAATTTTGTCTACTTTTGTTTACATTTGAAATTTTACATAATTAAAAGTTTAGAAATAGGCTGGGCACGGTGGCTCATGCTTGTACTCTCAGCACTTTGGGAGGTCAAGGCGGGCAGATCACTTGAGGTCAGCAGTTTGAGACCAGCCTGGACAACATGGTGAAACCCTGTCTCTACTGAAAACACAAAAATTAGCCGGGCATGGTGGCAGCTGCCTGTAATCCCAGCTACTTGGGAGGCTGAGGCAGGAGAATCGCTTGAACCCAGGAGGTGGAGGTTGCAGTCAGCTGAGATTGTGCCACTACATTCCAGCCTTGGCAACAGTGAGACTCTGTCTCAAAAAAAAAAAAAAAAAAATTTTAGAAATATTTGATTCTATGTTTATCATATTGTTTCATTTTTCAAAACTTACGTTTCCCTTTTGAATGTAGGATAAATCTAAGCTTCTCAGTCCAAAACTGAAGATTAAAGATCTAATCTTTTTTTCTAATGTTATTTCCCGTATTTTTGAGTATGACTCTTCCATTCTGCCTCTTCACCAGCTGGACTAGTATATTCTCTCTGTAGTTTACCTTTTACATTCTTTTTTTTTTTTTAGACAGAGTCTTACTGTCACCCAGGCTGGAGTGCAGTGGCACAATCTTGGCTCACTGCAGGCTCCGCCGCCTGGGGTTCACGTCATTCTCCTGCTTCAGCCTCCCGTGTAGCTGGGACTGCAGGCACCCGCCACCTCGCCCGGCTAATTTTTTGTATTTTTAGTAGAGACGGGTTTCACCGTGTTAGCCAGGATGGTCTCGATCTCCTGACCTAGTGATCCGCCCGCCTCGGCCTCCCAAAGTGCTGGGATTACAGGCGTGAGCCACTGCGCCCGGCCACCTTTTGCATTCTTGTAGCTCTTCCTCCTAGAATGTTTATTCAAATCTTATCTATCCTTCAAAGCTCAACACAATTTCTTCCTTGCTGTGAAGTTTTCCTAACAATCTTTATTAGTCTATTCTCATACTGCTATAAATAAATACTGGAGGCTGGGTAATTTATAAAGAAGAGAGGCTGTACAGGTTCCACAGGCTGTACAGGTAGCATGGCTGAGGAGGCTTCGGGAAACTTTCAATTATGGCAGAAGGTGAAGTGCACGCACGTCTTACATGGCCAGAGCAGGAGGAAAAGAGAGAAGCAGGAGTTGCTCCACACTTTTGAACAACCAGATCTTGTGAGAACTCACTATTGTGAGAACAGCAAGGGGGAAATCTGCCCCCATTATCCGGTCACCTTCCACCAGGTCCCTCCTCCAACATTGGGGATTCCAATTCAACATGAGATTTGGGTAGGGACACAAATCCAAACCATACCACAATCCAAACCCATGATGATCACTGTTTTATTGTCTTCTGAAGAACTATATTTTCTCTTCTGTATATATTTGGAATTTTATATATATGTTACCTTGTATTGTAACTTTTTTTTTTTGTGAGACGGAGTCTCGCTCTGTCACCCAGGCTGGAGTGCAGTGGCGCGATCTCGGCTCACTGCAAGCTCCGCCTCCTGGTTCACGCCATTCTCCTGCCTCAGCCTCTCCGAGTAGCTGGGACTACAGGCACCCACCACCACGCCCGGCTAATTTTTTTTGTATTTTTAGTAGAGACGGGGTTTCACCGTGGTCTCGATCTCCTGACCTCGTGATCCGCCCGCCTCGGCCTCCCAAAGTGCTGGGATTACAAGCGTGAGCCACTGCGCCCGGCCCTTTTTTTTTTTTTTTGAGATGGAGTCTCGCTCTGTTGCCCAGGCTGAAGTGCAGTGACGCAATCTTGACTCACTGCAACCTCCACCTCCTGGGTTCAAGCACTTCTGCCTCAGCCTCCTGAGTAGCTGGGGCCACAGGCATGCACCACTACGCTTGGCTGATTTTTGTATTTTTACTAGTGATGGGATTTCGCAGTGTTGGCCAGTCTGGTTTCGAACTCCTGACCTCAAGTGATCCACCAGCTTCGGCCTCCCAGTGTTCTTTTTGTTTGTAGACCTTGTCTCTTCAATGAAATTCACTATTTTTCAGCCAGCCAGCTGACCAACCCATCAAAAAACATACTGAGTAATAACCTGTTGAGATTCTTTTATTTCCTTTTTTGTTAGCCTGTTGAACTTTAGGAATAGATCTCTTTGTCATTTCTTACTGGAATTCTTAGTTAAACCTATGTTGGACTTTGTTATTCCATCCTCTGTGACTTTTTTTTGTTTTTAGTGAGACAGGGTCCCACTCTGTCTTTCAGGCTGGAGTGCAGTGGCGTGATCTCGGCTCACAGCTTCAATCTCCCGGGCTCAGGGCATCCTCCTACCTCAGCATCCCTAGTAGCTGGAACTACAGGCGCACGCCACCATGCCTAATTTTTGTATTTTTTGTAGAGATGGGTTCCTGCCATGTTGACCAGGCTGGTCTCAAATTCCTGGGCTGACGTCATCTGCCTGCCGTGACCTCCCAAAGTGCTGAGATTTACAGGCATGAGCCACCATCACCATGCCCAGCTTCTCTCTGACTCTTTTTTTTCTTTTTTTTTTTTTTTTGAGATGAAGTATCACTCTTGTTGCCCAGACTGGAGTGCATTGCCGTGATCTCGGCTCACTGCAATCTCTGCCTCCCGGGTTCAAGTGATTCTCCTGCCTCAGCCTCCCCAGTAGCTGGGATTATAGGCGCCTGCCACCATGCCCAGCTAATTTTTTGTATTTTTAGTAGAGACAGGGTGTCACTGTGTTGGCCAGGCTGGTCTCAGACTCCTGACCTCAGGTGATCTACCCACCTCACCCTCCCAAAGTGCTGGGATTACAGGTGTGAGCCACCATGCCCAGCCCACCTCTCTGTGACTCTTATATACAGTTTGATAGTTTATATATTTCTGTGCTGCATTATAGATAATTTCCTCAAACCTGTCTTCTAGTTCACAAATTCTCTTTAGCTTTGTCATTGGCTCTTTAACTTCTTACCTTGAGGGTTTTTGTTTTTAACTTGTATTATAGAAACTTCTAAACAGTAAGCACAATAATGACCCTACCCCCACCCTTGCCAGCTCCTGACATCCACATTCAGTTATCAACTTTTTAATAGCAGATTCTCATATCTGCTTCTGCATTCAATCTGTTATGATAGCACATATCCTCTTTCCCCTGGAAAACTCACACTGTACTCCTGCAAGAATGTAAGTGAAAAAGGCAAATAATGTCTTAGAATTATTGTGAAAATAGTTTGGCTTAGTGGATCCTCTGGATCCCATTTTGATAACTGCTCTCCATAAGGATGATAAGCACTTTAATCACAACCTCATATGGCTTCAGAGATGGATGTTTGAAAGTCCTTCTCCAGTGCCAATATCCAATTAGAAGCCCCTCTGAAAGCTTGCAACAGCTTCCTTTTTCATTATGGCTTGCTTCCACTCTGTTTCCGGAAACTGGGAATTCCCTTTTCTTTTGGGTTCAGCTATGAAGTTTTTTTGGTTATTGTTATAATTTATCCAGTATTTCTAGGTGCGTTTGTATAATGGTTAGGAGTGATGGCGGTGACTTTCTGCATCATGTCAGTCTTACTGTTACAGTTTATCCAGTATTTCTAGGTGCGTTTGTATAATGGTTAGGAGTGATGGCGGTGACTTTCTGCATCATGTCAGTCTTACTGTTACAGTTTATCCAGTATTTCTAGGTGCGTTTGTATAATGGTTAGGAGTGATGGCGGTGACTTTCTGCATCATGTCAGTCTTCACTGTTGTCATAAGTTCAGGATTATGTATGTTATATTTTGTCTTTACAGTATCTAGCACCATTCTATCAATATAGTAATAACCATTTTAGGAAATTATGCTACTGGCTATAAAATAGAAATAGTGATGTTGTATTAAGATGGGTCTCATGCTGTTTTCCTGATTGGCTGGAGAATAACAAGAATTGCTCATGTGCTTTGGAGTAAACCAGAGGTATCTGAAATAAAGGGAAATTTAAATAGAATGTAGTCAGAAGGTAGGATTAAACATTTAGTTATATGAGTTACATGTAGTGGACAGCAGAGAACACAGATTGTATGCACTGGACTGTTAGAAATATTATAAAACATGTTTTCTGGGAAGACTCCCTTGACATTTCTGTTGAGCACTTTTCATTTCTGATCTTTCATTTACAGTTTTTTTTCTCTTATAGGAATATGCACTTTCTGGTTGGAATTTGAATAACATGCCTGTCCTGGAACAGTCTGTTCTTGCACATATTAATGTGGACATCTCTGGTATGAAAGTGCCATGGCTCTATGTGGGAATGTGTTTCTCTTCTTTTTGCTGGCACATTGAAGATCACTGGAGTTATTCCATCAACTACTTGCACTGGTATGTACAGTCTAAAATACAGCATGCATGAACTCTGCTAAAGTCTAGTGGATTAATGATGCCAAGTTTTTGATCTTTAAGGTTTATAGACAGAAGTATATTTAAGGTTTCAATAATTTCTAGCCTTGGTCTATTTCTTTGGGTAGTAAAATTGAACTCAGTGAAGCTATTTAGAAGTATTCTAGAGAGCACTGACTTATTTTGATCAATGTGGGGATAACTGAAATGTGCATTATTCACATGGACCTGTGAATCAAGGTCATGTGTCAGCATCCTTTAGGACAGTGCTTACTTTTCATAGAGTGTCTTTCCTGTTTGAAGGTGTTTTCACTGGTCCGCCTTGCAGAGTTCATGTGCTGAGTTGCTTTTTTAATTGTAGTGATAAGTTTGTATCTGCCTATACATACTACTATTTACTTACCTCCTATTGTGAACAACAGCACAGGTTTATAAGATGGAATTCAGGGTATATAATCTGACCATGGAATAAGACAAGTTAATTATAATTTGGTGGATTGGAATCAGATACCCTAGCCTCATTGGTACCATGTTCTGCCTAGCTAAACAGTTATTTCTTTTGCTAGGGGGGAGCCAAAGACATGGTATGGTGTGCCATCTCATGCTGCAGAACAACTGGAGGAGGTGATGAGAGAGCTAGCCCCTGAATTATTTGAATCCCAGCCTGATCTTCTGCATCAGTTAGTCACCATCATGAACCCCAATGTGCTAATGGAGCATGGTGTGCCTGTGAGTCTTTTGGTGTCTTCCTTCAGTTTTTTGTTTGTTTGTTTGTTTTTTCATTTTTTTTTTTTTTGAAACAGGGTCTTGCTTTGTTGCCCAGGCTGGAGTGCAGTGGCACGATGATTGCTCATTGCAGCCTCGACCTGCTCAGCTCAAGCCGTTCTCCTGCCTCAGCCTAATGAGTAGCTGGGACTATAGGAGCACACCACCACCCCCGGCTAATTGTTGTATTTTTTGTAGAGACGAAGCCTTATTGTGTTGCCCAGGTTGGTCTCGAACTCCTGAGCTCAAGCAGTCTTCCCACTTCGACCTCCCAAAGTGTTGGGATTACAGGTGTGAGCCACTGCACCCAGCCAGTATTTTTAATTTAAAGTTATTTTAGCTTTTGATTAGATAGAATCACAACATATGCTTTGTTTTGTAACTAGAAATGAGTCATATCATCTTTTAGCCAAATTAGAATTTGTACTCTGCAGAGAACAACTTTTATCTGATTAAGAAGGGAAGGGGAGTATTAAAGTATGAATCATTTTTTGTGTACAGCTACCTATTCATATAACCTTCTATTTTCAGTAAATATTACATCCTACTTTGAACAAAAATCTCATATTCTTTGTTATCCCTGTTTAACCAAAGCACAGGTATTTTAAGTGGTGGCTCTAATCACTAATAAGGATGCTTATCCTAATAACTAGTCACTGACCGGGCGCGGTGGCTCACGCCTGTAATCCCAGCACTTTGGGAGGCCGAGGTGGGCGGATCATGAGGTCAGGAGATCGAGACCATCCTGGCTAACACAGTGAAACCCTGTCTCTACTAAAAATACAAAAAAAAAAATTAGCCGGGCGAAGTGGCGGGCGCCTGTGGTCCCAGCTACTCGGGAGGCTGAGGCAGGAGAATGGCGTGAACCCCGGGGGGGCAGAGCCTGCAGTGAGCCGAGATCACGCCATTGCACTCCAGCCTGGGCAACAGCAAGACTCTGTCTCAAAAAAAAAAAAAAAAAAAAAAAAAAAACTAGTCACTAATAAAGATGCTTATCCTTATTTTCTCATGTAAAGATTTCTTAGCTTTTAATACATGAGGTAATGAAATAGAAATATACTGCAAATACCTTTTTCACTTTTCAACCTAAGTTTGAAGATGTTTCTCAAATTCAAGCTAATGCCTGATAAAGTATAAATTTAACAAGTTTACTATAGATAATCAAATATTCATCATAACCTTAAAGAGAAAGTAGATTAACATTTGTAATGTTACTTTGTTTTTAAAGAATAAATTTATACCGGAATCTGAGACTTTTCAAGAGACATATAGTATTATTGTAAAACAAAGTGAGATTTCAGGAAAACTGATTTTGGGGACATCTCATTGGGGATGTCTTATATGCTATGTGAGTTAATTTAGTTAGTTTGAAAAAATTATCCAAAAGTAGTAGGAAATTCTATTCTTTGCCACTATTTATGATACAGGAATAAAACAAATTCTCTAAATTGTAAAAATTGTATCAGTTTAAGAAACTCGTAGCTCGTTGAGAGTAATGTTTTTTCTTTGAGAATTTCTTTTGGCTGCTAATTCTTGTCATGAATTATAATCTATTATCAGTGACTATTTGAAGAAGGTAGAATTCTGGCTGTTTCTGATATCATTTTCTGATATGTGTAACTTAATGCCTTATTGTTTGCAGTTTTAGAAAATGCATCTGAAATTATCTAATGAAATCTGTCTTCCTCTTTTTGTTGTTTTTATTTTTTATTTTTGTATCCCTGTTCCCAATTTGCATTTAGGTGTACAGGACCAATCAGTGTGCTGGCGAGTTTGTTGTGACATTTCCTCGTGCCTATCACTCTGGATTTAACCAGGGCTACAACTTTGCTGAAGCTGTGAACTTCTGTACTGCTGACTGGGTCTGTTCTATAGCAAGTGGCTGTTGTACGTCTACTAACCCCCTATAAATATAAAGCAGCTTAGTTGCCATATTTGCTTAGCTGGGCTCAGGGTTGGGTTCATCAGTGTTTTAGTGGAGACTGGAGTGGCTGTTGTGGTTTAGAAAGCTAAGTAGATTTCCATCACATTTTTTATTTTGAAGATTTTATAGTTCTTCTTACCCATTTATTATTTTCCTCATTCTGTTTGAACTTGCTTCCTTCATTTCCATTCTTTTCCTTCCCTTTCCACTTCCCCCATTTCCTTCTTCCTTTCCTTCTGTCCTTTGCTTTCTTTCTTTCCTTTATTTTGACTCCCTCCCTTCTGGTCAGGTGCTCAGAAGAGAGAGACTGTTTGAACTTATAAATGGTCAGTCGATTCTTTCTTTTTTTTTTTTTTTTTTTTTTTGAGACGGAGTCTTGCTCTGTCGCCCAGGCTGGAGTGCAGTGGCGCAATCTTGGCTCACTGCAAGCTCCGCCTCCCGGGTTCACGCCATTCTCCTGCCTCAGCCTCTCCGAGTAGCTGGGACTACAGGTGCCTGCCACCATGCCCGGCTAATTTTTTTGTATTTTTAGTGGAGACGGGGTTTCACTGTGGTCTCGATCTGCTGACCTCGTGATCCGTCTGCCTCGGCCTCCCAAAGTGCTGGGATTACAAGCGTGAGCCACCATGCCCAGCCAGTCGATTCTTTCTGAATCCTTCTTTTCTAAGGGAAGACACAGGTTGGTGCAAAAGTAATAGCGGCTTTTGCCATTGAAGATAAAGGTTGGTGCAAAAGTAATTGCAGTTTTAAACCCGCAACTAATTTTGCACCAACCTGTAGTTTTTTTAGCCTTTGCTTTCTCGGAGCATTTTGGGACTTATTAAGGTGATCAGGCTTATAGAGATAATTTCAAGTATTAATTCTACCGTATTTTCAAATACGTAGCTCTGTGATTTTTACAAATTCCTTAATTTTTTTTCTGATAGGTGATTTTATGTTTTTTCTGTTCCTTTTTTTAATTTTAAAAGAGTAACTATAATATTGAGATCCCTGCGCTATACTTTTATGTAAATGATAATGCTAGGTAATTGCTATTTTGCTTTTGTATGAAATAGATAATCAAAAAGTATTTAGTGGCTGTTATGTTGCTTGGGAGAAGACTATACAGTATATTTGTGATACACACTGACTTTATTTTCTTGTATTGGTGCTGTTTTTGTTGCTTCTGTTAACATTTTGGGGGAAATCCTTTAATAATATTGGATCTTATGTTTTCTGCATCTTTATTAAATTCCATGATTAAGCATGTAGAGATTGTTTTTGTTTCCTTTGCTAATGAGTAAAATGATACAATGAATAGTCTTACTTGCTCCAGTAATTTTGAACTTTTTTCTTATTAGGCTTTGGAAACAGCATAATTTAGCAAGAAGAAGACTAGGCTTAGGATGTTGTCTTGGGCTTGAGCTCTGTTTCTAAACATTCAACCAACATTTATTGAGTGTTTATGATACATAGTAATTGGCTAGGTGTGGGGTAGAAAATGGGAGGATTTAGATAGGAGCTAGAGGTAGTTTCTTCTGTTCCCTTTCTCACTGTTATTGGTATTTGACCTTGGGCAGCTTTTAAAATTTCACTGGGCCTAAGTTTTTTAGCTGGTATGTAAAGATGCTGATGATAGATTCACTTAATAACCTCAGACAAGTTAGAGGATATGTGTGGAAGCCCTTGACACTACTTAGAAGAAGGGTGTGATGTAAATTAAAAGTTATAGCAGTTTTATCTCTGGAATAAATTAATGGGACTAATGTTTATAAGTTACAATGGATAATCACTTCTATTTTATGTGGCTTCCTCACATATTATAATAGTTAAGAACTGCAAATCCCACAGTATGATTTTTTCTTCTACTTGTTTTTCTGTTGAGGCTCTGGGAAATTTTTAAAGAGTACGTATTTAAGATATGAAAGAGTTGTGTTGTTAATCGACAAAATAATTGCTGATCATAAGTTTTATATATATATACACACTTGGGAAAGTTTTTTCTTTGTAGAGTATGGAAACACTGCATAATTCAGAGATAGCCTCAAATTTTCTTTGCTTTCTCTGATTCCTTTCTGCCTTTCTCAAACTGTAGATGAACTCTAAAAGGCTCTTAAAGGTCCATTTTCTTATTTTTTCTCTTTTATATTACAAATCCAAACAAAACTCCTTTATCCAAGTTCCTCTGCCTGAGCGTAGGAAAGAAGTTGAAGTTGGAGTGCGTATATATGTGTAGGGCATAGCTATTGTTGTAATTTGGCTTGTAGCTTGATAATTATGGAAATTTTCAAAATTTATTTTAAAGACTGCTCATTTATGAAAAGTGATCATTTAGTCATTTATTTCACTGTTAGGGAAATAAAGTATATAATTTTATAATTTCACTTTGAATTATCTTTCTGCCAGGCTTGTTTTTAAAATTTCTAGATGCTAAAATCTAAATCGTCCTTTGTTTTGGTTTTTGCAAAAAAAACTAAATGTCAGCCAGTGTGGATTGCTTAAGTATTACTTTTTCCCTCTTTCCTATTTTTTTCTTTCTTTTTTTTCTTCTAATAACATCTGTTCTTTTTGTTCTATGGAAATTTGAGTGCTGAATACTTCCACTTAACCCTTTTTGGCCTGAACTTATTTAATTATTTATTTTTACAATATTTTTCTTTTTCTTGTGAGGGCAGGCTCATGGTAAACTGGTCTAAAAGAGTTTGCTGCCTCAGTTATATACCAAAGAACTCCTTCTTGATATACAATAAATAGAAAATTAGCAGTTTAGGCCAGAAATTTAGCATCTCAGATTATGGGAATTTTCTGTGGGAAAGCCTTTGAAATTCTGGCTGGGTCCTACAGGGTTAATATTTACAGTTAATATAATATTGCCTCTTTATATTTAAAATGGATTTGGTATTCTGTCTTCTTTCTAATAAAAGGGAGGCCCTGGAGGGTAAGTAGTGGTTCTTTCTGGGGTATGTTATAAGCGAGTTATTTAATTTGGAAATCTCATTTTCAGTTGCCCATTGGACGTCAATGTGTAAATCATTACCGACGCCTAAGGCGCCATTGTGTCTTTTCACACGAGGAACTCATTTTCAAGATGGCAGCAGATCCAGAATGCTTAGATGTGGGGCTGGCTGCCATGGTCTGCAAAGAATTGACTCTCATGACTGAAGAAGAAACACGATTAAGAGAGTCTGTTGTACAGATGGTGAGTTTGCTGAGCACATTTTCTGTGTTTGATACTGCTTATGGGATATGCTAAATAAACCTATAGATAGAATTTTCATCTCTGATCCCCTAGGAGTTGAGCATGAAGATCACTGATTTGGAGAAGATTTTATATTTTTATAATTGACATACTGATTTCTCCAGATTAAAAACGTTTTAGGAATCTTATCATCTCTAGGTTTTTAAAATGAGTCCTATCAGAATTCTTTAGGTATATATTTACATTTTAAATCTTCTACATACAGCATTGTTTAAACAAGAAAATTTAAATCATTTTTTTTCCCGAGCTTTCTGTTGAATAAGTTATGTTTCTGGAAATTACAGACTATCAGTTTGAATTAATCTTTTTCCCTCCCCTGTAAGTAATTTGATGAATAGGAAGGATGGAATGAACGAGGTTGGGATTTAGAATATTTAGAATAAGCTAAGCATCATCACATTGAACTGGGTAATATACGAGAAAATGTGTATCCTCAGCATCATCTTGGCCTGTTCTAATATTTCCTACATAGCTAACTAGCTTCATTAGGTTTACACCATGCTTCTTCCTGTTTTTGTGTCATGTCCCTCCTCCCTCTCTGCCTGATATTCTGCTCTGGTTTTAAAACAGCTTTGTTGAAGCATAACTGACATGTAATAAACTACGTGTTTAATGTGTACAATTTGATAAGTTTTGACTATGTATATACCCGTGAAACCATTGCTGCAGTCAAGATAATGAATGTATCTATCACCCCTAAAAGTTTTTTCTTGCCCTTATATGGTCTTCCTTCTTGCTCTGTACCACCTTTTTGAAAGATGGGTTCTTTCTCTGTCGCCCAGGCTGGAGTGCAGTGGCACAGTCATAGCTCACTGCATCCTCAAATTTCTGGGCTCAAACAGTCTTCCCACCTCAGCCTCTGGAGTAGTTGGGACTGCAGGTGCGTGTTACCATGTCTGTCTAATTTTTAAAATTTTTTGTAGTGGTGGAGCCTTGCTTTGCTACCTAGGCTGGTCTGAAACTCCTGGCTTCAAGCATTCCTCCTGCCTTGGCCTCCCAAAGTGTAGGGATTATAGGCATGAGCCACCACACCTGGCCATCCTGCACCACCTTCTTCTCCTTTTGCCCCCAGTCCCCAAGAAACCAATATTCTTTCGTTGCTTATTTTTTTGGAGAATTTTATTCAAATCAAACCATACAACTTGTACTTTTATGGTCTAATTTCTTTCACTCAGCATAATTACTTTGAGACTCAGCCATATTGTTGCATGTACTAATACTTTATTCCTTTTTATTGCACACTAGTTTTCCATTGAATAGGTGTACCACAATTTGTTTATCCTTTCACTTACGGATGAACATTTGGATTGTTAAGATTTTTTGGCTGTTAGAAATTAAATTGCTCTGTACATTTGTTTACAACTTTTTGCATGGACGTATGCTTTTATTTATCTTGAGTAAATACTAGGAGTGGGATGGTTGGATAGTATATTATGTGTATGTGTAATATTTTCTAAAAAACTATGAAAGTGTATTCCAAAGTGGTTGTAACATTTTATATTTCCACCAGCAGTGTATAAGAAGTTCCAGTTGCCATATATCCTCACCAACACTTGGTATAGTTAGTCTTTTCAACTTTAGACATTCTAATAAGGTTATAGTGGTATTTCATTATTTAATATTCCTACTTTATGCTTGTGTTCTTTTTTTGTTGTTGTTTTTGAGACAGAGTCTCACTGTGTTGCTCAGGCTGGAGTGCAGTGGCACGATCTTGGTTCACTGCAACCTCTGCCTCCCAGGTTCAGCGATTCTCCTGTCTTAGCCTCCCAGGTAGCTGGGATTACAGGCATACGCCACCTTGACCAGCCAGTTTTGTATTTTTAGTAGAGATGGGGTTTCACTATGTTGGCCAGGCTGGTCTCAAGCTCCTGACCTCAAGTGATCCACCCACCTTGGCCTCCCAAAGTGTTGGGATTATAGGTGTGAACCACTGTGCCCGGCCTATACCTGTATTCTTAAAATTCTTATTTTGATTATATATTTATTTAAAATGGGATTCTTTTTCTCATTGTCTAGAGCCTTTCTTTTGAATTTTGAAATTTTAAGTACATTGGTGGAGATCATGAAATATGATTTTGTGATATGTCCTCAGAATTTCAGATTTAACCTGAATGGGGCATTATTTCCCTTGTGCTTTGATAATTTGAATGCCCCATCTCCTGATCCTCTACCATTTTTCTTTGTGCTACTTTGATCAGATTTCTCTATAGACCCTTCTTTAAACATACCTTCCACCTATGCCCTTGTTCCAGTTACTTATCCCTGCCCTTTCTTTGCATTAGGAACTTGTCTTTCCTATTTTAAGAAAAGTTTTCATTTTACCTTTTACTAAAAATCTTCAGTGGTTTTCCCGTGGTCAGCAGTCTCATGTCCTCTTTATCCCTTCATTGTCATTGTCATTGTCATTCTGTTCCCATCATACTCTTGAAAGTCTCAGAGTTCACCAGTGACACACTTTATTTCAAAATCCAGTGGTTTCTTTTTTTTCTTTTCTTTTTTTTTTTTTTGAGACGGAGTCTCGCTCTGTCACCCAGGCAGGAGTGCAGTGGCACGATCTTGGCTCACTGCAAACTCTGCCTCGCGGGTCCACGCCGTTCTCCTACCTCAGCCTCCCAAGTAGCTGGGACTACAGGCGCCCACCACCACGCCCGGCTAATTTTTTGTATTTTTAGTAGAGATGGGGTTTCACCTTGTTAGCCAGGGTGGTCTCGATCTCCTGACCTCGTGATCCGTCCACCTCTGGCTCCCAAAGTGCTGGGATTACAGGCGTGAGCCACCATGCCCGGCCAAAATCCAGTGGTTTCTTTCTATGTCTTCTATCCCCATGACCTCTTTATTGCACTATACATTGCTGCTTTGGTTTCTTTACCTAACGTTTGTTCTACTGTTTTTTTAGTCTCTTTGATTGTATTTGCCCATCATTTCTAGTTCTTTCTCCTTATATCCCCAACAATGCGTGCAGGGTTCAGCCTTTGACTGTTATTGTTATTTTGTGCTATTTATCTTGGAGTTCTCATCTAAGGGTGTTAAGTCTTTCAGCTATTACCTTGTGGTTTCAGTTCTCACTTGAAGTTTCCTCCTATTGTATTACACACAAGAATTATTGTCACTTTGAAAGAGGCTGTGTCTAGCCACTCATTTGTAATCTGTGTTTCCAACTTGTGTATTGCACATTTCTTTTTTTTTTTTTTCTTTTCTTTTCTTTTATTATTATTAGGGTACATGTGCACAATATGCAGCTTTGTTACATATGTATACATGTGCCATGTTGGTGTGCTGCACCCATTAACTCGTCATTTAGCATTAGGTATATCTCCTAATGCTATCCCTCCCCCTCCCCCCACCCCACAACAGTCCCCGGAGTGTGATGTTCCCCTTCCTGTGTCCATGAGTTCTCATTGTTCACTTCCCACCTATGAGTGAGAACATGCGGTGTTTTGGTTTTTGTCCTTGTGATAGTTTAGTGAGAATGATGATTTCCAGCTTCATCCATGTCCCTACAAAGGACATGAACTCATCATTTTTTATGGCTGCATAGTATTCCATGGTGTGTATGTGCCACATTTTCTTAATCCGTCTCTCATTGTTGGACATTTGGGTTGGTTCCAAGTCTTCGCTATTGTGAATAGTGCCGCAATAAACATACGTGTGCATGTGTCTTTATAGCAGCATGATTTATAATCCTTTGGGTATCTACCCAGTAATGGGATGGCTGGGTCAAATGGTATTTCTAGTTCTAGATCCCTGAGGAATCGCCACACTGTCTTCTACTAATGGTTGAACTAGTTTACAGTCCCACCAACAGTGTAAAAGTGTTCCTATTTCTCCACATCCTCTCCAGCATCTGTTGTTTCCTGACTTTTTAATGATGGCCATTCTAACTGGTGTGAGATGGTATCTCATTGTGGTTTTGATTTGCATTTCTGTGATGGCCAGTGATGATGAGGATTTTTTCATGTGTTTTCTGGCTGCCTAAATGTCTTCTTTTGAGAAGTGTCTGTTCATATCCTTTGCCCACTTTTTGATGGGGTTGTTTGTTTTTTTCTTGTAAATTTGAGTTCATTGTAGATTCTGGATATTAGCCCTTTGTCAAATAAGTAGGTTGTGAAAATTTTCTCCCATTTTGTCGGTTGCCTGTTCACTCTGACGGTAGTTTCTTTTGCTGTGCAGAAGCTCTTTAGTTTAATTAGATCCCATTTGTCAATTTTGGCTTTTGTTGCCATTGCTTTTGGTGTATCACACATTTCTATTTAGATTTTTATCATCTCAGTTTCAGCATCTGAAATAGAAAATCTCCTTCCTCTGCACCCTTCACAAACCACTTTTCTTTCCTAATTGCCTCATCTTAGTAAGCGTCAGGACCATCGTGTAAAAACTTAGTGTGATCTTGACTCATATGTTCCTTTTTTATTTTTTTGAGATGGAATGTCACTCTGCCACCCAGGTTGGAGTGCAGTTGCACGGTCTCAGCTTACTGCAACCTCTGCCCCACGGGTTCAAGCGAATCTCTTGCCTTAGCCTCCCGAGTAGCTGGGATTACAGGCGTTCACCACCTTGCCCAGCGAATTTTTGTATTTTTAGTAGAGACAGGGTTTCACCATGTTAGCCGGGCTAATCTCGAACTCCTGACCTCAGGTTATCTGCCCTCTTCGGCCTCCCAAAGTGCTGGGATTACAGGCGTGAGCCACCACACCTAGCCTCGTTTCTTTCATAGTTTTCTGTTACCTAGTTTTTTGTTTTATTTATTTATTTATTTATTTATTTGAGACAGAGTCTCACTCTGTTGCCCGAGTTGGAGTGCAGTGGCGCGATCTCGACTCACCTGAAGTCTCCACCTCTCAGGTTCAAGCAATTCTGCGTCAGCCTCCTGAGTAGTTAGGGTTACAAGCATGTGCCACCACACCCGGCTAATTTTTGTATTTTTAGTAAAGACAAGGTTTCACCATGTTGGCCAAGCTGGTCTTGAACTCCTGACCTCAGGTGATCTACCCACCTCAGCCTCCCAAAGTGGTGGGATTACAGGTGTGAGCTGCTGCACCCGGCCTGTTACCTAGTTGTAAGTTTTTCTTTGGCACTGTCTCTCATCACTCTCCCTTGCCCCCTTTTTTTCCTTACTGCTACACCATCCTGTTCCATTTGTTAATTTTCTCACATGGCTTATTTCAAATAGCCTTTTTTGGTTTTTGTTTTTTTGAGACAGAGACTCACTCTGTCACCCAGGGCGGAGTGCAGTGGTGCAGCCTTGGCTCTCTGCAACCTCTGTCTCCTGGGTTCATGTGATTCTCTTGCCACAGCCTCCCCGGTAGCTGGGACTACAGGCGCACACTACCACACCTGGCTAATTTTCTGTATTTTTAGTAGAAATAGGGTTTCACCATGTTGGCCAGGCTGGTCTCGAACACCTGGCCTTAAGTGATTTGCCTGCCTTGGACCCCAAAGTGCTGGGATTACAGGCATGAGCCACTGTGCTTGGCCTCAAATAGCCTTTTAATTTGTATTTCTAGCTTTTTTCTTCTCTCCATTTTCTCCTTATTTATGATTTTCTAAAGTATATTCTCAGGAATATAAACTTTGTAATATTTTAGAAGGTATTGTAGGGAAAAGTTCTGTGGCTAGAAACATTTGGAAAATGGCAGGCTAAGAAAAGGTAAGTGGATCTATTTAAAATTAGCTTCATTTAAGACTGGAAAAGTACAAGAATGATGAATTCTAGTTTGGGTACAAAAAATAGAGGGACCTAAAATAGTGTGAAATATATACTTCTCCAGTTTTCAGGATTTTAAAATTACTTAAAAGGTATAGGAAAATTAATGGTAAAAATTAATAAAAACATATATAGACCAAAAAGAAAGATAAATGGGATCTTTACTACAAAACTTCTGATTCTTTAATATGCTGGTGTTCATTGTTAATCTGTAAAGTGGGAGGGATGTAATCCATAGCGTTTTCCAAAAAAATTTTCCCTTTTTTTTTTTTTTTTTTTTTTTTTGTAGAGACGATGTCTTCCTATGTTACCCAGGCTGGTCTTGAACTCGTTGGCTCAAGCAGTCCTCCCACCTCAGCCTCCCAAAGTGCTGAGATTACAGGTGTGAGCCACCACACCTGGAACAAAAAAAATATATTTTTTCCAAAGTGTCTTTTAGGATCTGTGATCCTTGCAGTACACTCTGGGAAATTGTATAAAATTTCTTGAAGCAGCCAGAACTTTCTCAGTTGCCACATTAGCATTCCCTTCAGAACAGCATTGCTAGTTGTTCTGAAGCTGAGTAAATTCTTATAAACTTTTTTTTTTTTTAATTTTTTTTTTTTTTTGAGACGGAGTCTCGCTCTGTCGCCCAGGCTGGAGTGCACTGGCGCAATCTCGGCTCACTGCAAGCTCCGCCTCCCGGGTTCACGCCATTCTCCTTCCTCAGCCTCTCCGCTTAGCTGGGACTACAGGCGCCTGCCACCACGCCCGGCTAATTTTTTGTATTTTTAGTAGAGACGGGGTTTCACCGTGATCTCGATCTCCTGACCTCGTGATCCGCCCGCCTCGGCCTCCCAAAGTGCTGGGATTACAAGCGTGAGCCACTGCGCCCGGCCAATTCTTATAAACTAAAAAATATGTGCAAAGCATTTTGAAACTGTTTTTATGTTAAAATAATTTTTAAAGAAAATACTAAACGCCAGTATAAGAAAATGGAAAGAGAATATGGCCAGCAGACATCTAGATTAAACTGATATCAAAAACAGTGTATAATGAAAGGCCAGAATTGTGCCTGCCAGTGAATAAATTATCAGGTTCCCACCTTGTTTAAATGAAGAGAGTTTGCTCTTATTGCAGAATTGGGTTTACAAGTAACTTGCTCAATCAAGTAAGCAGAAACTGTAATGTTATCTAATAAATGGAGGTGTTTGGTAAAATGCACTTCACATGCTCTTACATTCTTTTTTTTTTGAGACAGAGTCTTACTCTGTCACCCAGGCTGGAGTGCAGTGGTATGATCTCAGCTCATTGCAACCTTCACCTCCCGGGCTCAAGTGATTCTCCTGCCTCAGCCTCCTGAGTAGCTGGGACTGCAGGCATGCATCACCATGCCCGGCTAACTTTTGTATTTTTAGTAGAGACGAAGTTTCACCATATTGGCCACGCTGGTCTTGAACTCCTGACCTCAGGTGATCTGCCCACCTCGGCCTCCCAAAGTGCTGGGATTATAGGCATGAGCCACTGCACCCTGCCCGCCCTTACATTCTTGGCTTACTGAATTTGTCTTTTCTTTTTGATGTCATGCTGATATTATATTTTAATTTGCACAATTTACTTTATACTTCTTTGTCCTTACATATGTCTGTATATGTCAGTGTTACTTTTGGATAATAGATTACTGATTTATTTTGCTCAAGGATGTAATTGGGAGGAACTTTTGGTGTACAGCCAGCCACCCCCAAAATGCCTCCCAATTACAATTTTCTTCCCTTCTCTCAAAAAACTGTCTTGACTTTTGTGGTAATCACATTTCTGTTTTTTAGAGACAGGGTCTTGCTGTGTCGGCTGGGGTTAGAGTGCAGCAGTACTATCATAGCTGACTGCAGCCTGGCCTCAAATGATCTTCCCTCCTTAGCCTCCTGAGTAGCTGGGACTACAGGCATGCACCACCATGCCTGGGTGATGTTTAAAAATTTTTTTGTAGGGGTGCTCACTTTGTTGCCGTGGCTAGTCTCAAATCTCTGGCTTCAAGCAATCCTTCCACCTCGGCCTCCTAAAGTGCTGGTATTATAGCCATGAGCCACTGCACCCAGCCCACGTTTCTTTATAGTTTTGTCACTCAAAATGTGCATCCTTAGATACCAAACTTTAATCTTGCCCATTGAAAAAAATTTAGCAATGATTACTTTTAGGAAGTATTTTGATGTTGTGCCATTGTACCTTTCATGTTTATGCCCTTAAGTCAGAGATTAGTCTGTAGAAAAAAATGTAGTAACAAGTTTTTTGATGCTTTAAAGACTAGAAAGACTTGATCTAGTGAAGTAAATTATATTTCAGGGTGTCCTGATGTCAGAAGAAGAAGTGTTTGAACTTGTTCCTGATGATGAGCGGCAGTGTTCAGCATGCAGAACCACGTGTTTTCTCTCTGCTCTCACATGTTCCTGTAATCCTGAGCGGCTTGTATGTCTCCACCATCCAACTGATCTGTGCCCCTGCCCCATGCAGAAGAAATGTCTTAGGTATCCAAAAGTATTCTGTAAAACTTCCATTACCTTTTTTTAAAACCAAGTTTTAATGTTATTTTTATTTACTCCCTTTAATCCTTTACTCTGGACTTCTCAACTTCTCTGTCTGCTTCTAGGCTTGAAGACCAGTGCCTTAAAGTTGGCCCTAAACTTGGCAGCTGAAATTAGTTTCTTTATCAGTTGATTTCACATGTTCCATGTCTCCCTGCATTAAAAAGTGTGGGCTGGTTTGATTTTCTCTTTATGTGAACTAAGATCCCATTCCCTTGGCTGTTGTATTTTCCTTAAGCTGATTATACTTAAAACTTTATTTTTAAGTTATTGTTGGTTTTTATTTCTGTGTTTGTGTGTTTTTTTTTTTTTTGTAGGTATCGCTACCCTTTAGAAGACCTCCCTTCTCTGCTATATGGTGTAAAAGTCAGGGCACAGTCCTATGACACTTGGGTCAGTCGTGTTACAGAAGCATTGTCTGCTAACTTCAACCACAAAAAAGGTTAAATTTCCTTCTTTTGTATGCATATACTGAATTGATTGTCACTTTAAAAGAGGCTTTGTTTTAGTTTTATGTTTTTTCCTTCCGTAAAAGAAAAATCCTAGGCTTCCTATGAGATTTGAGATTAATGGGTTGGTTGAATATAGACTTAATTTTCTATTTGAGAATCTTGTTTGAAATGAAAAAGCTGACATAAAATGGGCTGGACATCTAACTTGCAGTATATTTATTATATATGTTGGGAACCCACTATTACCAGTAAGACTAACACTGGAGGCTTCTTTGGAAAGAGAAATTTATTTACCTGAGAGAAACTGTCTCTAGGGATTATAAATGAGCACCTGGTTGTTAGCTTTTATTGTGTTGGTGAGATTTTCACAGCTGTTTGTTTCTACTAATTATTATGTTTCTACTAGTAGGTTGGGGACTCACTTGAGTGAGATTGGTGAAGATTTTAGAATGGCTTCTTGTGGCTATGGTTATTGTATGTGGCTCTTTATTTAAATTTTTACAGATTTGATTGAATTGCGAGTAATGCTGGAAGATGCTGAGGATAGGAAATACCCAGAGAATGATCTCTTTCGAAAACTCAGGGATGCTGTAAAAGAAGCTGAGACCTGTGCTTCTGTGGCTCAGCTGCTTCTGAGCAAAAAGCAGAAACACAGGTAAACCTAAGAAGAGTTTAATTCTCCAGTGTTTTCCTTTTTCTTTCAGACTAAAAACCAAAATTTTATCTGGCTTGTGAAGGTCATTCATTATCTTTGACCTCTTGTGGCCATGTCTCTTGCTTCCCCAGTAATGCTCCAGTTTTATCTCCTACTGTCCTCCCTTCTTTCTTGCTCCAGCCTGCTGTGTTGTTTCTCTTGCTGTTCTTCATACATAGCAGGCACATTTTTGCTTGGACTTCATGCTCTCTCTCTCTGCTTTGCTTGGAGTTCTCTTCCCACCATATCCGGGTGGCTTGTTCCCTTACCTACCTCTTTGAAGCCTTTGTTTTCAAATGTCACTTTGTTGGCGAGGGCATTTGTGACAAGCCTTTATAAAATTGCAATCCTCTTACCCTTCTTTCATGCTTTGTTTTTCTCCTAGCTTTATCACCTTCTGATATACTAATCTACTTATTTTATTAATTATCTGTCTTTTCTCCCCCATCCCCCACTAGAATGTACACAAGACTAGAATATCAGGGATTTTTTTTCATTGTCGTATTTCTTGTGCTTAGAACAATGCCTGGCACATAGTTGTGCAATAAATATTTGTAAATGAATAAATAGAAACTATAGGCTGAAGGCAGGTGGCAGCAAAGGGTAACCTTGATGGATGCCGAGGAGGTTGTTAAGGAGCATAGAAGTATGCACCCTTGATATAATGTAATTCATAAGTATTAAATTTTCTGTGGTATTTAAATGGGTTGTAGTAATTCCAACACATTTCTTCTGTCTGAATGGCTTTTCTATAGCAGTTCACATTGGGTTTTTAAATTACTTTGTAAATTTTTTATTTACCATTTTGTTAGATAACTTTTCCTAGAGACATTGATCAGCGGCTCTTAGCTTGTCATTGGGTCAGTGACCGCACTTGGAGAACCTAGTAAAAGTTTAGGAACCCTCTTAGAAAAATCATGTACACACACAATTCTGAAGCACTTTTCAGAGGGTTCATTGTCACTTAAGGCAGGTTAAAGGCTCTTCTTTCACATTTTAACCTTCTTGAGATACAGGATTAAGTTTTATCAATGAACTTAATATTCCAACTATGAGGAATTTATGTAATGTTTGAAATGTTTAATACTTACAGATCAAAGGAACTGTAACTTGGAGAGTTGAATCTTTGAGTCATTAACTGAATAACTTAACTATTTTGAAGTGGTCACCATTGCGGTATAATCCCTCAAACACTGGGATTCTAGGATTGCTTAGGTTTGAATTCTGAAGAGACTAGGAGCCCTTTTGATATCAGAATGACTGAATTTTTCTTACTTGTATCTCAATATTATTTCACATCAGACAGAGCCCAGATAGTGGGAGGACTCGGACCAAACTGACAGTGGAAGAATTGAAGGCCTTTGTCCAACAACTTTTTAGTCTTCCGTGTGTCATCAGCCAAGCTCGGCAAGTGAAGGTGGAGTATTACATCCTTTTTTTGGGTAATGTCCTTTGTGACATGGTCCACTGTTCTGGGTTTCACAGAATGGTTTATCTAAACTAGTTTTTTTGCTCTGATTTTTTTTTTCTCACACATATATGCTGCTATTTGAGGTTCTTTAGTAGGCAGTTTTTTGGTTTTGTTCTTAGCCATTATTCCCCATTTAAAATTCTGTAACTAAGGCTGGTATAAAATTATTTTTTTCTATATTAATTTTAGTTCAGAACCCCCATTTAACATAGATGTAATTGAAATGCAAGATTAGATGTAATTTCAATAGATGTAATTGAAATGCAAGTTAGTTAAAATAATCTGCATGTATCAGTGTTATTAATACGTGAGCTTTTAAAAAGCTTAATGATGGCTTAATGAATATGTAAAATCTTAAAAGTATATATCAAATATATTAATCTCATAGTTAACGATCTTTTGATAGTTTGGGGTGTTTTTGTGTTTGAGGGGTGGGTAGGGGTGTCTAAAATAGTGTTTTTTATTTTTGTTTTTGTTTTTGGGATGGGAGTCTCGCTCTGTCACCCAGGCTGGAGTGCAGTGGCGAGATCTCGGCTTACTGCAACCTCTGCCTCCTGGGTTCAAGCGATTCTCCTGCCTCCACCTCCCGAGTAGCTGGGATTAGATGAATGGGCCACTATGCCCAGCTAATTTTTATAGTTTTAGTAGAGATGTGGTTTCACCATGTTGGCAGGCTGGTTTCAAACTCCTGACTTCAAGTGTTCCACCCGCCTCGGCCTCCCAAAGTGCTGGGATTACAGGCATGAGTCACCGCACCCGGCCTAAAATAGTTTTTTTCAAGATTATCAACTTGCGAAATCTAGGGTCAGTTGTGTTCTTGTCTTACTCCATTTCATAAGAGCATTTTGATAGTTGACTACTCTTTCTTGAATGCTGTTCTTTAAGCCTCTGTGACCCCACACCTTCTGGGTTTTTTCTTAGCTCATTGGCAGTTCTTCTTCTCTTACGTCTTCCTTGCTGCTTGTTTTCTCTTTGACTTGACTTCTAAGTGTTGGAGTATATTAGGAGTCTCGGCCCTTTCTTCAGGTGCCCCCTCTTCTGATACCTTATTTGCCCAGTGACATTAAATATCACCTATATCCTGTTGATTCAATCCCACATCTCCAGCCCTGGATGCCTTTTTTCCCTACAGACCTGTATGTCCAGCTGCATACTCTGGATTTCCATTTGGTGGACTAAAAGGCATCTTAAAGGCTTTTTTTTCTTTTCTTTTCTTTTTTTTTGAGACAGGGTCTGGCTCTGTCATCCAGGCTGCAGTACAGTGGTATGGTCTCGGCTCACTGTAACTTCTGCTTCCCAGACTCAAGCAAGCCTTCCATCTCAGCCTCCCAAGTTGCTGGGACTATATGTGCACACCACCACGCCTGGCTAATTTTTGTATGTTTTGTAGAGACGAGTTTTTGCCATTTTGCCCAGGCTGGTCTCAAAACTCCTGAGCTCAAGCGATCCACTTGCTTTGGCCTCCCAAAGTTCTGGGATTACAGACATGAGCCACCACGCATTTTAATGAACCAAGTGAATCAAACTCCTTGATTTCTTTATTTCCCTTATACCCTGTGTTCAATATTTAAACAAGTGCTGGCTGCTGTTACCTCCAAAATATATCCCAAAGCAAACCATTTGTTGTCCTCTCTGTTCCTAAACTATGCTCTATACCCCTGGAATGTGCCCCTTGGATTACTCCAACAGCCTTTCAGCTGCTTTCCCTTCTTCTGCTCGTCTGACATTTTATTTTTTGTTTGGTAGCCAGAATGATAATCTAAACTTTAAATCAAATCACATCGCTTCCCTATGGTAAAAATTCTCCAGTGGTTCCCTAAAGCCATTTGAATGAAATTCAAACTCATTGTAACCTAGAAGATACTATGTAGTCTGACCTCTGCTTATTTTTTAACAACATTTCTCCTTCATCATCCACTTGTAGCAACATACCAAGCTCATTCTTCTTTAAAAGCGTTTGCAATTATTATTTGCCCTGCCCAAACCATTCTTCCTTCAGATCCTCTTGTAGTTCCTTCCCAACCCTCAATTTAGTTTGTTTGTCTTCTGTAACTACCATGACATTACTAAGTAATATGCCCCTCCCCACTCTGGTCATTCTCTGTTGTGCTGCCCTGTTTTATTTTCAGAGCACTTGACACTAACTGAAACATTGTATTCGTATGTTCACTGTCTGGTCACCTGCATTAGAATGTATGTTCCCTGAAGATGAGGACTATTTTATGTCTTCTTTAATACTGTGTGCCTAGAAAAGTGCCTGCATCGAAGTCAGCAGTCATTAAATATTTATTGAATGAATCAACTATATTTTAAAAGTAGGAGTATAGCTAGAAGTAGTTACACAAAAGCATATTTATTAATTTAACTGTCATATCTGAATATTTGGCGTTATGATGGTGAGATTATAAGAGTCTAGAATTGATAGTTTGCCTTGACTGTATCTATTTCATACTCTTTTGTATCTTTTAAATTTGTTTTTCTAATTTTTATTTCTTTTGACCTTTTCAGAATCTGCTAGATGATGTGGAAGAGTTTCATGAACGTGCTCAGGAGGCCATGATGGATGAAACCCCAGATTCTTCCAAACTCCAGATGTTGATAGATATGGGCTCTAGTCTCTATGTGGAACTCCCTGAATTACCACGACTGAAGCAAGAGCTACAACAGGCTCGGTGGTTGGACGAAGTAAGACTGACCTTATCAGATCCACAACAAGTCACTTTGGATGTCATGAAGAAACTGATAGACTCTGGGGTAGGGTTGGCACCCCACCATGCTGTGGAGAAAGCAATGGCTGAACTACAGGAGCTCCTTACAGTCTCTGAACGATGGGAAGAAAAGGCTAAGGTCTGCCTACAGGCAAGGTGAACACATTTTAGTGACTGTTGCCTCTTTAACAACTAAGTCAGAAGGTAGAGTGGGAAGAAGGAACTTAAAGGCTTCTTTCATTAAATGGCTTTTTTTTTTTTGCCTTTAGGATTTTAATGTATAAGTAGCATTAGTTAAGTTGTATAGGTGGGAAAGGCATTTCCTGATGATCCAGGGCCTGAAGGAAACGGGGAGATTCTCCTCTCTCCCTGCTTTGGCAGGCAGCTCCTGGAGAGGTGCAGGTCAATGGCAATGGGTACAGACAAGCTGGAGAGTTTCTTGCTGGGCAGGAATGCCCACGGGCCACAGCTTCTTCAGCCCTCAGAGCACCTCATTGTGTCTGGACCCACGAATGGGGTGGCATTGCTAGAGAGTGGGTTCTCCTGTGTCTGGCTCCAACAACTGGTTTATTGTGATGACATTAAATATTTAATTAAATGTTTTGTGCCCTCCCTGGCCAATTGCTAAGTTATCAAATAGGGCTACATGTAGACGGTTTCAAATATGTGCAAACTATTGTGCAGAGTACTTCGTTAGGTACTTCATGTTATACAAAGTAGTATTTTGTTTAGAGCCTATGCTTAGTGATATTATAGTTAGGAAGTAAGAAGTATGAAGCTCATTGTAGTACGTTATTAATGTTAACCGAAAGGTAAGGAAAAATGTTACAGGGATTCAGAGAGGGAAGATCATGGTGAGCTTGGGTGGTCAGTAGAGAAGCTTCAGAGAAAAATAAGAAGTTAGGTAGAGCCTTGAGGAATGAGTAGGATTGAAGTGGAAGAGAGGTAAGAAAAATGTCAGAAACTGAGTTTAAGGAATATTTAGGGTGTGTTCAGGTGACAGAAAGTAAGTGGGTTTCCCTGGAGTGGAGGATTTATGTCAAAAAGTATTGGGAGATGAGAATCAGGCAGGAGGAGAATGTTGAGTGGCTGTATTAGCGTCAGCACCCCGTTGGACTTAATGAGATTTAAATAAAGTGTGTATATCTGACTGTATCAGGAAATTTGGCTGATAATTAATGGTGGTGTTCTTTCTGAAAGCATTTCTCTAGCAGCTAAGATTAATATTTATATAATTTCTATTGTGAGGATGAGGAAACTGGGGTGCATGGAGAGATCACATAGTTACTGAGTGACACAACTGAAATTTAAAGCATCTTCCACTTCATTTCAATATCTCTGTGTACTTAACTACTTTGCCAGCCACTTACTTTGGATGCATTTTGGTAAGAAAATATTTAGGTGATTTAATTAGCACAGCTCTGAGAAGCCTCTGTGTACACTGGATATTTTGCTATCCAGATGCCATTCAGAATACATACTAAAATTTATTCATAGCTTTTCCTATTGGAACTATTCATATTACTCAGTGTCTTCAGATTAATGACAGTTCCAGGAGGTGGGAACATATTAAGTGGACAAAGCTAAATAACTTTGGAATGTAAAACTATGATTTTGCTATACGTGATGCAACTGGTAGTAGGCTACCAAATGAAATTTCGTTGGTAATAATAGTTAAAAACTTTGTTTTCCCAGTCTCTGATATTTAATCAGTCACCAGGTTCTGATGATTTTGTCTCCAAAATGTCTTTCATATCTCTCTTTCAAATTCATTGTCACTGACCTAGTTGTAGTCCTCTTATATTTTACGTTGATATTTGAGTTTGGTAAGTATTGATAGAGAATCTACTACATGCCAGGTGCTATTTCTAAATGCTATGTAGACAGTAGCGAACAAGACACATAAAGATCTCTGCTTTCATGGAGCTACCGTTCTAGTAGAGAGAGAGATAATAAATGAATGAATTTCAAATAATCAGTGTCATGAAAAAAGTAAAACTGGTAAAGAAGTAGAGGATTATGTGGTTGGCGGAAATAGTGGGAGTTAGACTCTTCTAACTTCTGTCAGAATTATCTTTCTGAAACACATCCTTAATCTTCTTTATCTCTTAGTATTGGTTATTAACTACTTACCATTATTTTCTTGAGATTCTTTCTTTGCCCTTGGCCTTCTCTCTACCTTTAAAATAATGGTTTTCCTCGAGATTCTGGCATAGATGCCTTTCTTTTCTCACTCTGTACAGTCTCTCTGGAAATTTCATTTAATTTCTTGGCTCTGTTTGCCTTCTTTATACTGAGTAACTCCTAAATCTTCATTTATAATATAGATTTCTTTCATAAATATCATCCACCTGTTAGATAATTCCAGGGGATGTCCCACAGATACCTGAAATTCCCTGTATCCAAAATTTGACTCATTAATGTCTTCCCATATCCTCCTCCTTTGTTTCTTTATTCTTTAAATTATACCATCTTTCACTCATTTGAACAAGTAGGTACTTTGGTAGTTAGCTTTGACTCTTCCCTTCTTTATCCTCAAACTCAGTCATGCTGATTATATTTCCCCAATGCTTCTCACTTTGATTCTTTTTTTTTTTTTTTTTTTAAGTCTGCACATGGATTTATGTTATATTCATTCTTTTTCACGCCCCCCCCCCCCCCCGCCCCGCCTTTTTTTGAGATGGAGACTTGCTTTGTTGCCCAGGCTGGGGTGTGCAAGGGTGCCATTTTGGCTCATGGAAACCTCCACTGCCCAAGGCTCAAGCAATTCTCGTTCCTCAGCCTCCCGCGTAGCTGGGATTATAGGTACATGCCACCATGGCCAACTAATTTTTTTATTTTTTGTAGAGACGGGGTTTCGCCATGTTGGCCAGGCTTGTCTTGAGCTCCTGACCTTAAGCAGTCTGCCCGCCTTGGCCTCCCAAAGTGCTGGGATTACAGGCCTGAGCCACTGTGCCCAGCTTTTTACCCTCATTCTTGAAGGACTTTTTGTGATAGGTGTAAAATTACTGGTTGACAATTATTTTGTCTTAGTACTTTGGATATATCATTCTCTCTGCTGTTTTGGAAAGAATCTTTTCACTTGGACTGCTTGTAGGATTATTCCTTCTTTTTCTGTCATTCCACTCAGCTGCTGTCGTAGCGAGCCTCGATCACAGCAGCAGAATCTGTCTTGTCTTACCCCTCCCTAATTCATTCTCTATACTGCCACTAGTACTTTGTTAAAATACAGGTGTAAATTTCACTCCCTTACTTAAATCCTCTAGTTTTCTGTTGCCCTCAGGTTGAAGTCCAAATGCCCTAACCTGATTTATAAGGCCATCTGTCATCTAGCCTCTTGCTTAATTATATATCTAGTCTTATCTTTTGCCATTCTTCCTCCTGTATTCTATGTTCCAAACATTGTGATTTTTCCTGTCAGTTCCTCAAACATCTGTGTTCTTTCTCTGCATCTTTGTGCATGTTTATTTTATTCTCCTGTGGAGCACTCTTATTTTCAGCCCATCTCCTATGGTGTATGTCTACCAACCCTACCCTGCCCCTGGCCCCAGCTTTCCTGATTAAGTCTTGTCCAGAAAGGATGAGAAAGCGTAGACATCACTTTTGGGAAGTCTTCTTTCCCTGCCAAGTCAATTAGGTTCTCTTACCATGTATTCCAATAGCACTTTTACTTTCATTTATCATTACACTTACCATAGAGCATCATAAACTCCTTATTAATAATCTTCATAAGATTAAAAAGTTTCATGAGGCTGGGCACAGTGGCTCACGCCTGTAATCCCAGCACTTTGGGAGGCTGGGGAGGGTGGATCGCTTGAGCCCAGAAGTTCGAGACCAGCTTGGCCAACATGGTAAAACCCTGTCTCTACTAAAAATACAAAAAATTAGCTGGGCAAGATGGCGCATGCCTGTAGTCGCAGCTACTCGGGAGGCTGAGGCATGAGAATCGTTTGAACCTAGGAGGCAGAGGTTATAGTGAGCTGAGATTGCACCACTGCACTTCAGCCTGGGTGACAGTGAGACTCAAAAAATAAATAAATGAAAGGTTTCGTGAGGCAAGGACTGTCATTCTTGCTCATGAGCAGTTTCCAGGACCTAGAACAGTGCCTAACACATAGTAGGATTCGTGGATGATGAAGGATTTCCGCCTCAGTAGCTTCCCATTGCTTTACCTGATGAAGTCCGTGGCTCTCAGGACTCTGCATCTTTCTTCCTGCCAAATTCCTTTTTCCTGCCCCACTCTTTTTCCACCCATCCCCTGCCTCTAACCCTCCACATTGTCCCCTAATCGCAAACTGAACTATGAATGCTTTTTAAGTGTTTCTCCATGCCTTTGTTCATTATATTCCTGGTTTCTTTAACTTCTTTAACTTTTCGTTTGGACAGAATGATACTAATTTAAGGCCTACTTCAAAGCCTTTCTCAACTCTCCTGGGCAGAATTAATCACTGCCTCGCATAACAGTGAGTTTATAGTAATTTGGTTTTAGTTCCCAGTAGAAGCATTTTTTTTTTTTTTTTTTTTTTTTTTTTTTTTTTTTTTTTTGAGACGGAGTCTCGCTCTGTCCCCCAGGTTGGAGTGCAGTGGCGCGACCTCCGCTCACTGCAAGCTCTGCCCCCTGGGTTCATGCCATTCTCCTGCCTCAGCCTTCCAAGTATCTGGGACTACAGGCGCCCACCACAGCGCCCGGCTAATTTGTTGTATATTTAGTAGAGACGAGATTTCACCATGTTAGCCAGGATGATCTTGATCTCCTGACCTCGTGATCCACCCGCCTTGGCCTCCCAAAGTGCTGGGATTACAGGCTTGAGCCACCGTGCCCGGCCGAAGCATAATTCTTATCTTGTATTGTGATTCATTGAGGGTAAGGTCTATGCTTTATTCATCTTTGTGTAACTAATGTTAATGAATGTACTTTAAGTAAATGTACACTGTCAACATTAATGGATTTCTAGTCTATTGTTTTCTATATTGCTATCAAATGTGCATCTCTGACAATTTCAGGTACTGTAGAGAAGTAGAGTAGAGACAGTCTAGTATAGTGAAAGGATCATGGATCTGACCCTCATTCTGAATCAGTATTTCAGATGTGTCCTTTATTACACTAAATGACTGGGGAAAATAACTTTTCTTTGAGTTAAAGTTTTCTTATCCACAAAAATTTATATTTTATTTTATTATAAACTTATGTTTATACATTTTCTTATCTATAAAGTTTTCTTATCTGTAAGATGGAAAAGAAAGATACTAGCTGCTTTGCCTCCCTTATAGGATTGTGGTAAGAATTCAGTGAAATCATGTAAATGAAGGTTCTCTAAACATTCTGAAATGTTATTTAAATGTTGATTTCTCATGCATCCTACTCTGTTTTTATTGTTCTTTTAGACCACGGCACAGTGTGGCAAGTTTAGAAAGCGTTGTGAATGAAGCCAAGAACATTCCAGCCTTTCTACCCAATGTGTTGTCCTTGAAAGAAGCCTTACAAAAGGCTCGAGAATGGACAGCTAAAGTGGAAGCTATTCAGGTAAGAAGGCTTTTGGATTATCCCACCTATCGGGTAATGCCTGTTTCATGGATTAATCTTTTAAACTGTTAATTCTTTAGAATAGAAAAATCATAATACAAACGATCCCTAACTTAGATCGATTTGTGATTTTTTGACTTTATGATGGTGCGAAAGTGATATGCGTTGAGTAGAAACTGTGTTTCGAATTTTGAATTTTGAACTTGTGCCAGGCTAGCAATATGTGGTATGACACTGTCTCACAATGCTGGGCAGCAGCATTGAGCCACAGCTCCCAGTCAGTCATGCCGATGTAGGTGTTCTGAACACCTTTAAGGTAGGCTAGGCCAAGCTGTGTTTCATATGTTAATTTTATTAAATGCATTTTCAAATTACGATATTTTCAACTTACGACGGGGACATAACCCCTCCGTAAGTTGAGGAGCATCTATAAAATAATTCTAGTAAAGTTCACTTACCCTTTCGTCTGATTTTATAATTTAGAATTATTACCTACTTAAATATTACTTGTTTTTATTGACTCCTTGCTGTGAAAGATGATGGAATTAGTTATTTAACTCTTTAGCAGTAGGGAATTTGTTACTTACTGTATTCTTCAAATTTTTTTCCATGTGTATAAATTACTTTTAAAATTAGAGGCAGAAAAAGAAAATGAAATTAACATTTACTGAGCACCACAGTACTTTTGCTACTATTCTAGGTGTTTGGGAGCAGGCATGTAAGGGAAGGGTATAAAAATAGGACTTACAGTATAAAATAGTGTATAAAAGTAGAGTCTTCCAAATGCATATTTTCTAGTTGGAGAGACGTATTTTACACATCTGTAATTTAAAACAGAATGAAGTAAGTGCTAGATAGAGATAAAAGTGTACTTGAATCATAAAAACTGTTAAGCAGCACTTACAGTGTTAAGTATATAAATACTCTTAATTATAGAACTGTACTCAAAAAGAAAACCAACTTCCACTATACTGCTGCCCCCAAAAGGAACGTATTCTGGGTGTCAAGTTCTTTTTTTTTTTTTTTTTTTTTCTTTTTTTTTGAGACAGTCTCCCTCTGTCGCTCAGGCTGGAGTGGTGTGATCTTGGCTCACTGCAACCTCTGCCTCCTGAGTTCAAGCAATTCTCCTGCCTCAGCTTCCCAAGTAGCTGGGACTACAGGCACATGCTAGCACGCCTAGCTAATTTTTGTATTTTTAGTAGAGCCGGAGTTTCACCATGTTGGCCAGGCTGGTCTTGCACTCCTCACCTCAGGTGATCCGCCTGCCTTGGCCTTCCAAAGTGCTGGGATTACAGGCGTGAGCCACCACGCCTGGCCTGCGTGTCTTCTCTTTTACTTTCTTTTCTGTTGAGTTTTTCTCGGACCTGCTTAGCTGCCACTGTTTCTTTTCTGTTTTTTTGAATTATTTCTATTTTTATCTGGACAGCTTCTATGTTTGATGTGTCTTTGACCTGGCTCAGGCAGTAGTTGTTGTCTTCGAATGTCTGAGAATCTTTAATTGGCTGTTTTATTTAGAATTGAAGGACTAAGTCAATAAGTATAGGCAACTATCATGTGTTTCCTCTGTAATTTCAAAGGGCTATCTCTCTACCAGGTGGGGTTTCACCATGTTGGCCAGGCTGGTCTCGAGCTCCTGACAGCTGCCTGCCTCAGCCTCCCAAAGTGCTGAGATTACAGATGTGAGCCACCATGCCTGGCCTGCTAACTGTGTTTATATATGTCTGTGCTTTAGATTGTCCTTTGAACTGGTTGTTATATCTACTGGTACTCTCATTAATTAAGAAATAAAATCATTGATGACATGTTCATTAAAAAAATAATTTACACAAACTTTAAAAAAGAGGACGTGGGAAGTTATATTAATTCAAGAGATGGAATTACATTCAAAGAATAATATTTAATAAAAGAACTAACACTAAACTTCGTAAGGTCTTTCACCAGTATATTGCCAAACCCCGTAAGAGAACTCAAATTGTGAGAATCTACTTTGGTTTTTCAGAGTGGCAGCAATTACGCTTATTTGGAGCAGCTTGAGAGCTTGTCTGCGAAAGGACGCCCTATCCCTGTGCGGCTTGAAGCACTGCCGCAAGTGGAATCACAGGTAGCAGCAGCACGAGCATGGAGAGAACGGACTGGGCGTACCTTTCTTAAGAAGAATTCTAGCCATACGTTGTTACAGGTACTTGAACTTCAGCACTCTCATAAGCAGCTGATAATTTAAGTAGTAATAGTATTGGTGAGGGTTATTTTCAGTTTATCTGATTACCATTATACAAGTGATTCTTACTAGGTAATACCAGATGTTGACTTGAAATCTAGAACCTTGGGCAGATTCATTTCCAGTTAATCTTGTGCTGTCCCTAGAAAAAGCAGTCAGCCTTGGCTTGTTATTGGACTCTAGTCATTGAAATCGTTTTTTTTTGTGTGTTTTTGAGACAGGGTCTTGCCCTGTCGCCCAGACTGGAGTGCAGTGGTGCAGTCTCGGCCCACTGCAGCTGTCGCCTCCTGGGCTCAAGTGATCCTTTCACCTCATCCTCCCAAGTGTCTGGGACTACAGGCATGCTCCACCATGCCTGGCTAATTTTTTGTATTTTTGGTGGAGATGGGGTTTCGTCATGTTGCCTGGGCTGGTCTTGAACTCCTTTGAGCTCAAGTGATCCGCCTGCCTCAGTCTCCCAAAGTGCTGGGATTACAGGTGTGAGCCACTACTTCCAGCCTATCATTGAAAGATCTTATTTCTCCGAAGCACAAATTTGTATACTCATTGTCCCTTTCATCTTGAGCAGTTGAACATAGCAGTTAAGAGCAAAGGCTTTGGAATAAGATCCTTTCAGCTTTGAAAGTGGACTCCTTAATTGCTAACCCTGTGTCCTTGGGCAAGTTATTTCCTTTCTGAGCCTCAGTTTTTCTTGTTTATAAAATGTAGATACTAATACCTACTATGTAGGGTTGTTGTGAGGAATGAATCAGATCATGTGTATAAAGTCCTTAAGAAAGTGGCTGGGACATGGTTGAACGGTCAACAAATGGTTCCTTTATTATTTTTACTTTTAAGATTTTTTAAAAACCGGAGTTTATAATGGTGGTTTTATTTTTGTAGGTGCTGAGCCCCCGGACTGACATTGGTGTATATGGGAGTGGCAAAAATAGGAGGAAAAAAGTAAAAGAACTAATAGAAAAAGAAAAAGAAAAGGATCTGGACCTGGAGCCTCTGAGTGATCTGGAGGAAGGATTAGAGGAAACCAGAGATACAGCCATGGTGGTAAGAAATTACCTAGCCTCTTGAGTTTGCTTGGTGAATACAAAACTCTGTAAAGATATTAGCAGACTCACAGTTTTTGTGTTTTTAACTTGTTATTTTCATATACTTTGGCTTTATGACTATACATATTTCACATTAAAAGTGAATATTTATAATCAAGATATGCAAAAAGTTTAGTATTCTGCTCTTTTCCCAAAATTGTCTGTTCCATACCTCTGTTCTTTACTGTTTTAATAGTTGTCTACTGTTCCATCAAGTTGTCCATAGTTTGCTCAGTACAGTAAGTCCTCACTTAATTTTATCAATAGCTTCTTGCACTGCAACTTTAAGCGAAGCAATGTATAATGAACCCACTTTTACTACAGACTGATATAAACAAGAGTTAAGTTCCTACAGCATATTTCTGGTCACAAAAACATCATCAGACTTTTAAAATAAAGACTCCAAACACTTCTGATATTAAACACTGAGAAAATTTGAGCTAAACATACATTTAAGAAAGAGTAATAAAAACGAGATAATTATCCAGTTTTTGGTAAATTAGTGAGTGACCGGCATTGGCCAGGAATCGATTTTTTTCTCATCAGTATTATAATGAAACTACGCTGAACATAAAGATGTTATTTGAGGACCTGCTGTAGTTTTCTAATTTTGAGCATTTTGCCTGTTACTAAGTTTCTTATTGTAAGTAATAAAATGAACTTCTCTGTATAACCTTTTCCTTCTTTTAAATTTCCTAGACTTGACTCTTAGGAATGTAATTACTGGGTTAGAATTTAATATAAGCATTTTATGACTCTTATTACTATTGTGTTTTTCAAAGGAATTATACCAGGCTACAGATTTCCATCTCTTAATGAGTGTTCAAATATTTGTAGTTGATGAGAATTATGCTTTTTTGGAGGATAGGAGGAATGTGTTAAGATTACTAGGAGCCTGAGGAAATGGAAAATAAATACGAATCTGGATAATAAAAGTAGGGAATTGCATGTGATAAAGCTCTTTCTGCCTACAAATGATTCTGTTTTGAAGCCGATGAAAATGATCTCTGATTAGAGAGCCTGCCTAACAAGTCAATCTTGCTAGACAAGTAGGACTGGAAATTATTTCAAAATTGTTTCAAAGCTGCCAGTAGTTTAACAAGAAAATGCACTGACAGTATTGATAATTAAATTTGTTTGCCTTTATTTACTTTGTTAAAATGAGTTTCATAAAACTCTGTTGTTACAATTGATCATCAAGTTTTGTAATTCTACTTAAACATGAAGAGGCCTTCTAGAGAGAAATAAATTAATTTGTGTAGGACCTTGCCCCAGGGAATGAATTACGAGGGGATGGGAAACTAATGCTTCATTGAGTGTTTACCTTGTGCAAGGTACCAGGTTAGGCACTTTCATGTTATCTTATTTAATCTATGAAACAGCAAAATACGGTTGGTAGTATTCTCATTTTTCAGAAAATGGAGGTTCTGAAACTTGTGCCCCATATTAACAGTCTAAAAGTACAAGAGCCAGGCTTTGTACCCAGGTTGCTTGATTTCAAGCCATGCCATCTTTGTACTGCACCCTACAGAAGAGGCCAAAGTACTGTACTGATGTACATGATCAAATATGATAGCACTTTGCCCATTTCACAGATGAGGAATGTTTGCATGGAAACTGCCAGGGGCCCCACATTTTAGGAAACTGTTTATAACTGATAACTTGGGAGAAAGATCCCACAGCCTTGAGGATTTGGTATTTTGGGGGTATATTGCAGTGACTCTTTTCAATTAAATGTTTGTCTTGTACAGGTGGCAGTTTTCAAAGAACGGGAGCAAAAAGAGATTGAAGCCATGCATTCTCTCAGAGCAGCCAACCTAGCCAAGATGACAATGGTGGACCGCATAGAAGAAGTAAAATTTTGCATTTGCCGCAAGACAGCCAGTGGGTTTATGCTACAGTGTGAGCTCTGCAAAGACTGGTTCCATAACAGCTGTGTTCCTCTTCCTAAATCAAGTTCCCAAAAAAAAGGATCCAGCTGGCAAGCTAAAGAAGTAAAATTCCTTTGCCCTCTTTGTATGCGGTCTCGAAGGCCCAGGCTAGAGACTATTCTGTCACTCCTGGTATCCCTTCAGAAGTTGCCCGTGCGGTTGCCTGAAGGAGAGGCCCTACAGTGTTTGACAGAACGTGCTATGAGTTGGCAAGATAGAGCACGGCAGGCTCTAGCCACAGATGAACTATCCTCTGCCCTGGCCAAACTATCTGTGTTGAGCCAGCGTATGGTGGAACAGGCAGCTCGAGAAAAAACTGAAAAGATCATCAGTGCAGAACTCCAAAAAGCAGCTGCCAATCCAGACTTACAGGCAAGTTTAGGATTTACATTCTTTTTCTATTTCATGGGATATGTCAGTGTATAAATAGTAAATTGAGTCTGTCTTACCATTACCAATTGATTAGGAAAATAACAGTAACTTGTCAGCAATTATCCATTGCATTCTCCTTCAACATACACTATAGCACTTTTTTTGGATATGTACTTAGTGAAATATTCCTGGGAATATCATTCAGGTGGACTTTGGCATCATAATCAAATGATTTGATTTGTACTAACTGTTGAAGAACTCTGTCAGCCACTTTGCTTATTCATTACATTTTGGTGATCTTAAGCACACATTAATTACCCTGTTTGTTTAGCATGTCTTGCTGTTCATCTTGGAATTCTTTGTTGTTTAGGGACACTTACCTAGTTTCCAGCAGTCTGCTTTTAACCGGATGGTGAGCAGTGTGTCATCTTCTCCTCGACAAACAATGGACTATGATGACGAAGAAACAGACTCTGATGAAGACATTCGAGAGACATATGGCTACGACATGAAGGTAGTTACGTGGACAAGCTGTGTGGGTACATACCTGATCATTGGGTTTGTTTAAAAAAAGAAAAAAAAGCTGTTTGAACAGTGATGTTTGAGGCCTGAAAGTGAAAGAGAAAACTAGTCATTTATCTGTTCTGAGTTTTTAGTCATAGCATTTTTTCAAAACTCGAAACACTACAGGTTGCTGAAACAATTTTTTTTTTTTTTTTTTTTCGAGGTGGAGTCTCGCTGTGTCACCCAGGCTGGAATGCAATGGCGCAATCTCTGTTCAGTGCAACCTCTGCCTTCTGGGTTCAAGCAATTCTTGTGCCTCAGCCTCCCAAGTTGCTGGGATTACAGGTGCATGCCACCATGCCTGGCTAATTTTGGTATTTTTAGTAGAGATGGGGTTTCGTCATGTTGGCCAGGCTGGTCTTGAACTCCTGACCTGAAGTGACCCGCCTGCCTTGGCCTCCCAAAGTGCTGGGATAACAGGCCTGAGTCACCACGCCAGGCCTGAAACAATTTTTAAAAAATAGAATTAAAAAATCTGTATTTGTTTTCCTCATCTTATAATCCCTTATGGCTTAGAGGAACTAGAAAAACAATGCGTTAAGTTATATAAAGCTTTCATGGCCAATTTCAGTTTTTCAGATTTTTTTCTTTGAGTTGTTAAAGTCTGTATACAGTTGAGTTTTAAGAATTCCATTCTAGGCTTGGTGTGGTGGCTCATGCCTGTAAACCTAACAATTTAGGGGAGACTGAGGTGGGAGGATCACTTGAGCCCAGGAGTTTGAGACCAGCCTGTGCAACATATCGAGACCCCCATCTCTACAAAAAATACAAAAATTAGTTGGGTGTGGTAGCATGCACCTGTAGTCCCAGCTACTTGGGAGGCTGAAGTGGGAGGATTGCTTTGAGCCTAGGAGGTCGAGGCTGCAGTGAGCCATGATTGCACCACTGCCCTCCAGCCTGGGCAGCACAAGACCTTGTCTCAAAAAAAAAACAAAAAAAAACAAAAAACACTTCCATTGCAAGAGTCTTTTGTTCTGCTTTCTTGTCTGGATGGTGCTAGTGCTAGACAGAAGGTCACATTCAGAGATGGGTAATATAATACTTGGGCCCAGATTAGAATTTGCTGAGTTCCAGTTGCAGATACAACAAATTATTTACCATCAATGTGATTATTTTGGTAATGACACGTTACTGGTGGTGAAGAGAAGGTTTTGACAAGTTTGTTTTGTGTTGGATCCAGTTGGCTTTTCATTAGCCCTTTTTGTCAGGTGCAAGCCCTTTGCTTTTTAACCTAGTAATAACAATGTGATTAGGCAGAGACCCTGCCAGATTACAGTCAATCCATTGACTTGTTTTATGTGATTCTTAGTTGCTTTGTTTAGAATCTATTCTTGTAACGTGAGAATTCCTACTCTGATATAAAAGGCTGCTTCCAAAGAACAAGGGGAGATTCTCTTCCTACCCTTCACTATCTTTTATTTGTCTTTTCAGCTTGCAGATCAGCTTGGTACTGCTCATTAATCTCATCAGCATTAAAACTCCTAGGATGTAAAATTAAAACCATTCATCATAGATGCTCATAGATACCTCCGCTGGGAAATATTTTTTCTCAAGATAGAAATGGGAATTTCCAGTTATGTAACTTAAAGACTTGAAAACGGTTGAAACTTGAATTAGACTATTCAAATAATCTTTTTTTCATATTAAAATGTCTTATTATATGGTAGATTATTATTTTTCAATTTTGAAAGTTTTGTGAACAGATGGCCAAGTTTTGTTGCACTGATTTTCAAGGGCTGTTTGAGGGTCATTATTAAGAAAAGAGGCATTACAGTTGCGTACAGTTCTTGAATATCATCTTAGTGTACTGGTAAATCCCATTATGAAGAATTCATGGGCAGTCTGCTGAAAGGTACACTAGCTTATACCACACACAGCGGTACATTCTTAACCACATTGTTATCCAGAAGTTAATGACTATCTTTGTTTACGAAGTTGTTTATAGGGTGACTAGGAGCAGCTGAAAAGGAATGCAACCCATGCTAAGTATAATTAGCTTTTCCTTGAATACTGGAATCACCTGTTTACCCTAGTTAGAGGCCTTTGATATTTTTGGTGGTTCCTTTCTAGCACATTAAGTATTAGCCACTCTTCTACAATTGCTTAACATGATGGGCTTTGCTTGAAAGCAGACTGGTAACCTATGAAAACATCACAAGTATTGATGATTTTCAGGACTAGGGATCACAACTGTAGTTTCATATGGTTGGATGGAGTATTTTTTTGGAGGAATTTATATGAGAATCTTAGCTTACTGTCTCTTTGGAGTGGGTATTGGCAGGGTAGAAAAATAAGATTATGGATTTTCTAGTGTTAGCAATGTATTTGACAGCTGAGAAGAGAAGAATGGTGGCAAGACTTATGGTAATTCAAGTTCAAATTTACTTTGCAGTCAAATGCTCTACCACTGAGCTATACCCCTGCCAATTTACTTTGATGTTGATATCTTTGAATGAAAAAAAACAAAAGCCTATACTCTTGAGCATTTTCCCACAGAACAAGCGATAATTGCATAATGAAAATTTTATTTGCCAGTTTATTTGCATTTGGCCTGGTGGTTTTTTCCTCTGTGTGATGTCCTCTGTTGTGACCATAAATTCATACTTAAAATACTTTGAACTTAGTATTCTTGCTTGAGGAAGAGCCCCCTCTTGGTTTAGGAAGAGGGGTAGATAATTATTTAGTAAAATAAAATCAGTCATTTTATCTTAGCTACCATCCAGAAAATCATTACTTACGAGGTACATATTTAATGAAGCAAAGTCTGTCCTGCATCTTTTGGGATTGTGTCTATGTGGGTGAGCTTGTGGAAACTAATTTCAAGGAGAATCATCTGAGACCTAATCAGAGCTCACTTAACATTCCAAGGACTTTAAGTGAAACAATGAGATTAATGGGCAGTACCAAGCTGATCTGCAAGCTGAACTTATTTTTCCCCCCATCACTGTTATAATGAAATGAAAACAACTTTATTCAAAGACCTGCTACTATACTTCCTTTTGCTTAAAGTCAGTTTCCAAGAACCTACTGATGACATTGCATGAAGACTTACTGTAATCTGTATATTGTCAGTCAGATATATACTTGTATTAAGTAAGAGCAATTGGTAAGATTCTAGGTTTGAAAACCTCTAGAGAGGATTAAATGGTTTGTGTCCTTAAGCTGTCACATCTAAATTTATCTTCCCCTCCTTAACTTGTTGGTATAGGAGTTATTATAGGTTGTAGACTATAGAAGGTAGATTACTTAACCATAATTTTTTTTATTTAAGTTCTGGGGTACATGTGCAGAACGTACAGGTTTGCTACATAGGTATACACGTGCCATGGTGGTTTGCTGCACCCATCAACCTGTCATCTACATTAGGTATTTCTCCTAATGCTATGCTTCCCCTAGGCCTCCATCCTGGGACAGGCCCCGGTGTGTGATATTCCCCTCCCTGTGTCCGTATGTTCTCGTTGTTCACCTCCCACTTACGAGTGAAAACATGCGGTGTTTGGTTTCCTGTTCTTATGTTAGTTTGCTGAGAATGATGGTTTCCAGCTTCATCCATGTCTTTTGCAAAGGACACGAACTCATCCTTTTTTATGGCTACATAGTATTCCATGGTATATATGTGCCACATTTTCTTTATCTATTCTATCATTAGTGGGCATTTGGGTTGGTTCCAAGTCCTTGCTATTGTGAACAGCACTGCAGTAAACATATATGTGCATGTGTCTATAGTAGAATGATTTATAATCCTTTGGGTATATACCCAGTAATGGGATTGCTGGGTCAGATGGTAATTCTAGTTCTAGATCCTTGAGGAATCGCCAGAGTCTTCCACAATGGTTGAACTAATTGACACTCCCACCAACAGTGTAAAAGCATTCCTGTTTCTCCACATCCTCTGTAGCATCTGTTGTTTCCTGACTTTTTAATGATTGCCATTTTAACTGGTGTGAGATGATATCTCATTGTGGTTTTGATTTGCAATTCTCTAGTGACAGTGATGATGAGCATTTTTTCGTATGTTTGTTGGCTGCATAAATGTCTTCTTTTGAGAAGTGACTGTTCATATTCTTTGCCTACTTTTTGATGGGGTTGTTTTTTTCTTGTAAATTTGTTTAAGTTCTTTGTAGAGTCTGGATATTAGCCCTTTGTCAGATGGATAGATTGCAAAAATTATCTCCCATTCCGTAGGTTGCCTGTTCACTCTGCTGATAGTTTCTTTTGCTGTGCAGAAGCTCTTTAGTTTAATTAGATCCCATTTGTCTGTTTTGGCTTTTGTTGCCGTTGCTTTTGGTGTTTCGGTCATTAAGTCTTTGCCCATGCCTATGTCCTGAATGGTGCTGCCTAGGTTTTCTTCTAGGGTTTTTGTGGTTTTAGGTCTTACCTTTAAGTCTTTAATCCATCTTGAGTTAATTTTTGTATAAGGTGTAAGTAAGGGATCCAGTTTCAGCTTTCTGCATATGGCTGGTCAGTTTTCCCAGCACCATTTATTAAATAGGGAGTCCTTTCCCCATTTCTTGTTTTTGTCAGGTTTGTCAAAGATCAGATGGTTGTAGATGTGTGGTGTTATTTCTGAGGCCTCTGTTCTGTTCTATTGGTCTATATATCTGTTTTGGTACCAATACCATGCTGTTTTTGTTACTGTAGCCTTGTAGTATAGTTTGAAGTCAGGTAGCATGATGCCTCCAGTCTTGTTCTATTTTTTTAGGATTGCCTTGGCAATGTGGGCTCTTTTTTGGTTCCATATGAAATTTAAAGTAGTTTTTTCCAGTTCTGTGAAGAAAGTCAATGGTAGCTTGATGGGAATGGCATTGAATCTGTAAATTACTTTGGGCAGTATGGCCATTTTCACGATATTGATTCTTCCTACCCATGAGCATGGAATGTTCTTCCATTTGTTTGTATCCTCTTTTATTTTGTTGAGCAGTGGTTTGTAGTTATCCTTGAAGAGGTCCTTCACATCCTTTGTAAGTTGTATTCCTAGGTATTTTATTCTCTTTGTAGCAGTTGTGAATGGGAGTTCACTCATGATTTGGCTCTCTGTGTGTTAATGGTGTATAGGAATGCTTGTGATTTTTGCACATTGATTTTGTATGCTGAGACTTTGCTGAAGTTGCTTATCAGCTTAAGGAGATTTTGGGCTGAGATGCTGGGGTTTTCTAAATATACAATCATCTGCAAACAGGGACAATTTGACTTCCTCTGTTCCTTTTTGAATACCCTTTATTTCTTTCTCCTGCCTGATTGCCCTGGCCAGGACTTCCAATACTATATTGAATAGGAGTGGTGAGAGAGGGCATCCTTGTCTTGTGCCGGTTTTCAAAGGGAATGCTTCCAGTTTTTACCCATTCGATATGATATTGGCTGTGGGTTTGTAAGTAGCTCTTATTATTTTGAGATACATTCCATCAATACCTAGTTTATTGAGAGTTTTTAGCATGACAGGCTGTTGAATTTTGTTGAAGGCCTTTTCTGCATCTATCGAGATAATAATCATGTGGTTTTTGTCATTGGTTCTGTTTATGTGATGGATTACGTTTATTGATTTGCGTATGTTGAACTAGCCTTGCATCCTAGGCACAAAGCTGACTTGATCGTGGTGGATAAGCTTTTTGATGTGCTGCTGGATTCAGTTTGCCAGTATTTTATTGAGGATTTTCGCATCAATGTTCATCAGAGATATTGACCTGAAATTCTCTCTTTTTGTTGTGTCTCTGCCAGGTTTTGTTGTCAGGATGATCCTGGCCTCATGAAATGAGTTAGGGAGGATTCCCTCTTTCGCTGTTGTTTGGAATAGTTTCAGAAGGAATGGTACCAGATCCTCTTTGTACCTCTGGTAGAATTCGGCTGTGAATCTGTCTGGTCCTGGACTTTTTTTGGTTGGTATGCTATTAATTACTGCCTCAGTTTCAGAACTTGATTGGTCTGTTCAGGGATTCGACTTCTTCCTGGCTTAGTCTTGGGAGGCTGTATGTGTCCAGGAATTTATCCATTTCTTCTAGATTTTCTAGTTTATTTGTGTAGAGGTGTTTATAGTATTGTCTGCTGGTAGTTTGTATTTCTTGGGATTGATGGTGATACCCCCTTTATCATTTTTTATTGCATCTATTTGAATCTTCTCTGTTTTCTTCTTTATTAGCCTGGCTAGCGGTCTATTTTGTTGATCTTTTCAAAAAACCAGCTCCTGGATTCATTGATGTTTTGAAGAGTTTTTCATGTCTCTATCTCCTTCAGTTCTGCTCTGATCTTAGTTATTTCTTGCCTTCTGCTAGCTTTTGAATTTGTTTGCTCTTGCTTCTCTAGTTCTTTTAATTGTGATGTTAGGATGTCGATTTTAGATCTTTCCTGCTTTCTCTTGTGGGCATTTAGTGCTATAAATTTCCTTCTACACACTGCTTTGAATGTGTCCCAGAGGTTCTGGTATGTTGTGTCTTTGTTCTCATTGGTTTCAAAGAGCATCTTTATTTCTGCCTTCATTTCATTTTGTACCCAGTAGTCACTCAGGAGCAGGTTGTTAAGTTTCCATGTAGTTGTGTGGTTTTGAGTGAGTTTCTTAATCCTGAGTTCTAATTTGATTGCACTGTGGTCTGAGAGACTGTTATTATTTCCATTCTTTTGCATTTGCTGAGGGGTGTTTTACTTCTAATTATGTGGTCAGTTTTAGAATGAGTATGATGTGGTGCTGAGCAGAATGTATATTCTGTTGATTTGGGACGGAGAGTTCTGTAGATGTCTATTAGGTCTGCTTGGTGCAGAGCTGAGTTCAGTTCCTGAATATCCTTGTTAATTTTCTGTCTCATTGATCTAATATTGACAGTGGGGTGTTTAAGTCTCCCATTATTATTGTGTGGGAGTCTAAGTCTCTTTGTAGGTCTCTAAGGACTTGCTTTATGAATCTGGGTGCTCCTGTGTTGGGTGCATATATATTTAGGATAGTTAGCTCTTCTTGTTGCATTGATCCCTTTACCATTATGTAATGCCCTTCTTTGTCTCTTTTGATCTTTGTTGGTTTAAAGTCTGTTTTATCAGAGACTGGGATTGCAACCCCTGCTTTTTTTTTTTTGTTTTCCATTTGCTTGGTAGATCTTCCTCCATCCCTTTATTTTGAGCCTATGTGCATCTTTGCGAGTGAGATGGGTCTCCTGAATACAGCACACTGGTGGGTCTTGACTCTTTATCCAATTTGCTAGTCTGTGTCTTTAATTGGGGCATTTAGCCCATTTACATTTAAGGTTAATATTGTTATGTGTGAATTTGATCGTGTCATTATGATGTTAGCTGGTTATTTTGCCCATTAGTTGATGCAGTTCCTTCATAGCGTCGATGGTCTTTACGATTTGGTATGTTTTTTTCAGTGGCTGGTACCGGTTGTTCCTTTCCATGTTTAGTGCTTCATTCAGGAGCTCTTGTAAGGCAGGCCTGGTGGTGACAAAATCTCTCAGCACTTGCTTGTCTGGAAAGGATTTTATTTTTCCTTCACTTATGAAGCTTAGTTTGGCTGGATACGAAATTCTGGGTTGAAAATTCATTTCTTTAAGAATGTTGAATATTGGCCCCCACTCTCTTCTGGCTTGTAGGGTTTCTGCCGAGAGATCCACTGTTAGTCTGATGGGCTTCCCTTTGTGGATAACTTGACCTTTCTCTCTGGCTGCCCTTAACACTTTTTCCTTCATTTCAACATTGGTGAATCTGATATTTAGGTGTCTTGGGTTTGCTCTTCTCGAGGAGTATCTTTGTGGTGTTCTCTGTATTTCCTGAATTTGAATGTTGTCCTGCCTTGCTAGGTTGGGGAAGTTCTCCTGGATAATATCCTGAAGAGTGTTTTCCAAGTTGGTTCCATTCTTCCCGTCACTTACAGGTGTAGATTTGGTCTTTTCACCTACTCCCATATTTATTGGAGGCTTTGTTCGTTTCTTTTCACTCTTTTTTCTCTAATCTTGTCCTCTCACTTTATTTCATTGAATTGATCTTCAATCTCTGATATCCTTTCTTCTGCTTGATCGATTCGGCCATCGATACTTGTGTATGCTTCAGGAAGTTCTCGTGCTGTGTTTTGCTGCTCTATCAGTTCATTTGTGTTCTTTTCTAAACTGGTTATTCTAGTTAGCAATTCATCTAACCTTTTCTCAAGGTTCTTAGCTTCCTTGCATTGGGTTAGAACATGCTCCTTTAGCTCGGAGGAGTTTGTTATTACCCACCTGCTGAAGCCTACTTCTGTCAGTTCGTCAAACTCATTCACCATCCAGTTTTGTTCCTTTGCTGGCGAGGAGATTTGATCCTTTGGAGGAGGAGAGGCGTTCTGGTTTTTGGAATTTTCAGCCTTTTTGTGCTGGTTTCTCCCCATCTTCATGGATTTATCTACCTTTGGTCTTTGATGTTGGTGACCTTCGGGTGGGGTCTCTGAGTGGACGTCCTTTTTGTTGATGTTGATACTGTTCCTTTCTGTTTGTTAGTTCTCTTTCAAACAGTCAGGCCCCTCTGCTGCAGGTGTGCTGGAGTTTGGTGGAGGTCCACTCCAGACTCTCTTTGCCTGGGTATCACCAGCAGAGGCTGCAGAACAGCAAAGATTGCTGCTTGTTCCTTCCTCTGGAAGCTTCATCCCAGAGGGGCACTGGCCAGATGCCAGCCACAGTTCTCCTGTATAATGTGTCTGTCGACCCCTGCTGGGAGGTGTCTCCCAGTCAGGATGCACGGGGGCCAGGGACCCCCTTGAGGAGGCAGTCTGTTCCTTATCAGGGCTCGAATGCTGTGCTGGGAGATCCGCTGCTCTCTTCAGAGCTGTCAGGCAGGGACATTTAAGTCTGCTGAAACTGTGCCCACAGCTGCCCCTTACCCCAGGTGCTCTGTCCCAGGGAGCTGGGGGTTTTATCTATAAGTCCCTGACTGGGGCTGCTGCCTTTCTATCAGAGATGCCCTGCCCAGAGAGGAGGAGTCTAGAGAGCAATAGTAGTTTTTTTGTAGGTTTATTATCTCTGTGGATTGCTTTTGACCTTTACACTCTCTTTTGTCTTGAATCTGTTATCATTATGTTCTGGACAGAACGAGGTCTAGCTGCTCTTTCTCTCAGTCCAGTAAGGAGATACAGACTGACTGGGAAAGAAGGGAGTTAATTTCTGCAACTGGTTATGGAGTAACTCACCAGACCAACTAAAAGTTACAAGTTTTTTTCGATGCCTTGTATTCAGTCTAAACTCTATGTCTGTGTGTGGGAGGTGCACCTACAAGCCAGAATGTTTCATTCAAACTGTATCTAATCTTTAGGTAGGGTCCAGGGTCTGGAAAGCTTTCTCTAGAGACTTGGAAAGTTTTCCTAATCTTAAGTGGGCCCTGGTACAAGGTGTGTGTAAGAATGCCTTCATAATTTTATCAGGCTTTAGGGTCTGAGAAAACCCAGGTGAAAATCTTAATGGGTTTGTTTTCACATTTCAGCCCTTGTAGGAAGGCAGTAGTTTTCTCCAGTTCTTTACTGTTTAATTTACACATTCATCAGAATTATAGTAATGTGTTAGTAGAAACTGTTCTGATTGCTAATGGAGACCTGGCCTGCCACAATTACAGTTTTTCTCCCCAATGGACATTTTCTGTCTTATTTAACATCAGATATTTAATTTCAGTCTCATATTTTTAGTATATTAGAAGCTTTAACCTGAAAGCCTCCATTTTGGGCCTTGTCATAAAATAAGTTAAATGACTCTAATTCTGAATACTTCTCTTGTTTCTTCTTCAGGACACAGCCAGTGTGAAGTCCTCTAGTAGTCTTGAACCCAATCTTTTTTGTGATGAAGAGATTCCCATCAAATCTGAGGAGGTAGTGACCCACATGTGGACAGCACCTTCATTTTGTGCAGAGCATGCTTATTCTTCTGCTTCTAAGAGTTGTTCTCAAGGTATTACTCCTTTAAAAAACTGTGGGGAAGATAAGCGGAAAACCAATGAGAAAAAACATTATGTTAATCAAGACTGTGAATCCATTTTGAGTGGAGTACAATGGTTGGCCATGAAATACTAATGGAACCTGAAAATGCTGTTTTCTTTTGGAAAAGCCAGTCCCTGTTTGCATTTTCTGTCATCACAACCTGAAAACTTACAAAGAATTTCAGAGTCCTAATTAGAAGAACTTTAGGGGCCATCTAGTCCCATGCCTCAGTTCTAGAAAATCCCAGATAGGTAGTCCTTCACCCTCTATTTGGTCATTATCAGGTGTTGTGGAACTGCTGCTTTTTAAGCGTATTTATTCTGGTTTTGGGTAACTTTAATTGTTAGAAAGTTCTTCCTTTCCTTGGAGGGTGATTTTCTCTGTGATGTAATTTTTCTCTCCCTCAGCAAAAACAAGTCACATTACTTTAGGTCACAACTCTGGAAGATGGAGGGTGTTTATCTCTTTATAATAAAATTCAGGATTTTATGGAACTGTGTATTATTGTCTGTTCATTAGAAAGATAACCAGTTATTTATATAAGGCAGCCAAATGCTTTATTAAATGCTTAATCTTTTGGTATACTCTAAAATGGAGAGATTCTGGTTGCTCGCTCCCCTTGCCACACGATAAAGACTCAGTAGAGATTAACATTCAGGATAAAGAACCACTTTTTTTTTTTTCTTTTTTTTTTTTTTTGAGATGGAGTTTCTCTCTTGTTGCCCAGGCTGGAGTGCAGTGGCGTGATCTTGGCTCATTGCAACCTCCCCCTCCCTAGTTCAAGCGATTCTCCTACCCTCAGCCTCGTGAGTAGCTGGGATTACAGGCATGCGCCACCACGCTTGGCTAATTTTTTTGTATTTTTAGTAGAGACGGGGTTTCACTATGTTAGTCAGGCTGGTTTCGAACTCCTGACCTCAGGTGATCTGCCTGCTTCAGCCTCCCGAAGTGTTGGGATTACAGGTGTGAGCCGCCACACTCGGCTGGAAGAACTGCTTTTTATTAATAACCCCAAACCATTTTTTTTTAGAGTGGGCCTTGGAATTGTTCATCTTTTTGGTCGGTATTTGTTTCTAATTCTGTTTACATTTTCATACTGATATAATGAATCCAGATATCTGAAGTTAGTATTGGGGGATGGGGGGCTATTCTCAATATTTACTTTGAAAACATGTTTTTTCCACAGTTTTAATTTTTTTTGCTTTGTTTTATGGTATTTTTTGGGAAAGGCTCTAGCACCCCAAGGAAACAACCTCGGAAGAGCCCTTTGGTGCCCCGAAGTTTGGAACCTCCAGTGCTGGAGTTGTCACCTGGAGCTAAGGCACAACTGGAAGAACTTATGATGGTTGGAGATCTCCTGGAAGTATCTCTGGACGAAACTCAACACATATGGCGGATTTTGCAGGCCACACATCCACCCTCTGAAGACAGATTCTTGCATATCATGGAGGTGTGGATTTAATATTTAAACAATGGTTAAAAACTAGAATGCCTAGGTTCCTTAGAGGTATCATGAATATTGGCAAAGGGATGGCTGAGGGCAGTAATCTGGCTGGCCTACTTTCCCACTTCAGCCAAAGAAATTGGGCTTTGTGGCTTGCTGGCTTGCCTGCCTCCCTCCCTCCCGCCCTCTCTCCCTCCCTTCCTCCCTCTTTCTTTCTTTCTCTCTTTCTCTTTCTTTTTCTTTTTTGTCTCTCTTTTTCTTTCTTTTCTCGTTTCCTTTCCTTTCTTTTTCTTTTCTTTTTTCTTCTCTCCTTTTTTCCTTTCGTCTTTCCTTTTTCCTTCCCCTTTCGCCTTTCCCCTTTCCTTTCCTTTCTTCTTGTGGGACACCAGAGATTTGATTTACGGTTTTCTTTATTAAGCTTTTAGGTAGTATCTAATTTGGGGAAAAAAAGGCCATTTCTGCTAAAAAGAAGCGGAGAAGGGCAAGATTGATAATCATCCAGTTTAGAACAACCTCTTTAGCCCAGACTCCCATTATTGGAGGGCTCAGAGATAGGGGAGAATATATAGTGGCTATAAAAAAGAAGCACAGGGATGGTTAAGTAGTAGAAGACTGGGTGGGAGAGAAGGTCCACATTCATATATCACACTTACATAGCAGTTCCATGAGCTCATTTGATGAGATGATGATACCATATCCATGAGCTCATTTGGTCCTCACCACCGTCTTGAAGAGGAATGGGTAGGGGAGCTAGAGGGCAAGTATTTTACCCATTCTGCATATGAAGAAAGTAAGTATGAGAGGTAGAAAATTAAGGTCACAGATCCAGTAAAAAAATAAAGAGACCTGGATTCTAATTCTGCCATTTGACTCTTTTCTTTTCATTCGTTTTCATGAGTATTCTTTTCATTAGTTTCCTTCTTTCCATGTAATGGAATGGTACCATGTCACCAACAGTTGATACAGATATATTTAGCATACTATAGTTCGTTTTTGTTTTGAAAGTCAGATCTGGCTGCGTAGCCTAATTTAGATAGTGTTTTCCAGTCTACTAAGCATTTTCTTCACATTCGTTATCTTACCCAATCCTCTTTATTTTACAGATAAGGAAGCACAAAGTATTAAGAGGTTAAATATCTTGTTCAAGATGTAATAGACTTAAGGCACTTATAATCCAGTGTTCTTTTGGATTCTGCTGATTCTTAGGTTTCTGTCAAAGATTTTCAAGTGTCAAATCTATAGAAAAATGAGTTCTCAAGGGAATTATTAGGTTTATGTTATGTTTCTTCAGTATTTCTTTCTCTGATGCCTCCTCCTTTCTGTTACTAGATACACTTTTACCGTTAAAATTTTAAATGTTTATTACATTGGCACATACTAGCAACAATATTAAAAAGCTGAAAACAAAAATGACAATTTTTTTTGCTTTGTCACATGAACTGTTTTCTAGCCCTTGGCAAAGTCACTATATATTCTGTGTAATGAGATCATGGATACAATTTTATGTTTTTCTGACTTTTTAAAAATAACTACCAATACTTTTATTATCCTGAAGACCCCAAAAGTTATTACATAATTTAGTACAGTTTGCTTTTTGTGTATATTTTCATCTCTAACAGAGATGCTACAGACTGTGTTAATATATTATGCTAACACTGATTTTTTTTGTGTGCCCTTTTTCTCCTAGTAAGCTAATATAAGTTAAATATTTCATTTCGGACTTGTAATTTTCTACTGTTATCTTCATTGAATAGTATACTTGCCTTCTTAAAATGTCTTTTAAATATCTTTAGAATAACATAAATTTTTTTTTTTTTTTTTTTTTGACATGGAGTCTTGCTCTGTCGCTCAGGCTGGAGTGCAGTGGATTGATCGTGGCTCACTGCAACCTCCGCCTCCTGGGATCAAGTCATTCTCCTGCCTCAGCCTCCCAAGTAGCTGGGACTACAGGCATGTGCCACCATGCCCAGCTAATTTTTGTATTTTTAGTAGAGTCGGGGTTTCGTCATGTTGGTTAGGCTGGTCTCGAACTCCTGACCTCAAGTGATCCACCCGCCTCGGCCTCCCAAAATGCTGGGATTACAGGCGTGAACCACCGTGCCTGGCCCATAAATCTTTTTTATTGTAGCATAATATACATAACATAAAATTTACCATTTTAACCCTTTTTAGGTAGACAATTCAGTTACATTAAGTAGATTGACAGTGTTGCGCAACTGTTACCACTATTCATTTCCTGAATTTTTTAGTTATCCCCAGCAGAAACTATACCCACTAAACAAGTTTCCATTTCTTCTTCCCTTCAGCCTCTGGTAACCTCTGTTCGACTTTCTGTCTCTCTGAATGTGTCTATTCTAGGTACCTCGTATAAGAGAGTAATACTGTTTTTTAACTGTCTTGCTTTAAAATTGTTCCTAAATTTATATTTTTGAAGGATGACAGCATGGAAGAGAAACCATTAAAAGTGAAAGGAAAAGACTCTTCAGAGAAGAAACGGAAACGGAAGCTAGAAAAGGTAGAGCAGCTTTTTGGAGAAGGAAAACAGAAGTCCAAGGAGTTAAAGAAAATGGACAAACCTAAAAAGAAGAAATTAAAATTAAGTGCAGACAAATCAAAGGAGCTGAATAAACTGGCCAAGAAACTAGCAAAAGAAGAAGAGAGAAAGAAAAAGAAGGAGAAGGCTGCTGCAGCCAAAGTTGAACTTGTGAAAGAGAGCACTGAAAAGAAAAGAGAGAAAAAGGTGCTGGACATCCCCTCAAAGTATGACTGGTCAGGAGCAGAGGAGTCTGATGATGAGAATGCTGTATGCGCAGCACAGAACTGCCAAAGGCCCTGTAAGGACAAGGTGAGTTCCAACTATTTATAGTCAAGCATGAGAGGTCAAGGAACAACAGTTGTGGAGACATGTTTGTTATCAATGTATAGTATGTTTTTGATTCTAGGATTTGGACTTCCAACATAATATCTTTTGTACAATTTCTATAAACTGTTTTGAATAATGAGGCTCTTAGTGTGCCTAGTAGAAGTGTTGTATTTTAAAAATCATATGCTTAATAACATAATGAGACAGGAGCAGAGAGAAGCTATGTGACATTCCCTGGCAAACAGTGCATTTCATATGCAGTGGGCATAACAAGTTTCAGAATAATCTTGTGCCTTCCCTATAAGGTGACTCAGAGAACTAAATACCTTGTCAGATAGTCACAACGGGCTGAAAAAAATCCTGGGCCAGTATTGTAAGAGCTGTGGCAAATTGCATTAAGATGGTATTCCAAAGACTTGAAACTTTTAGTCCATATCTTACACTCAGACCTGTGAGCACTCTCCCAAATGGAATATGATTTTCTTCAAATCTTTTGCAACAAATAATTCAAACCTATAAATGTATTATTTTAGGCCAGGCAAGGTGTGGCTCACATCTGTAATCCCAGCACTTTGGGAGGCCAAGGTGGGCGGATCACCTGAGGTCAGGAGTTCAAGACCAGCCTAGCCAACATGGTGAAATCCCATCTCTACTAAAAATACAAAAAATGAGCAGAGTGTGGTGGTGTGCGCCTGTAATCTCAGCTACTTGGGAGGCTGTGGCAGGAGAATCGCTTGAACCCAGGAGGCAGAGGTTGGAGTGAGCCAGGATGGCTCCATTGTGCTCCAGCTTGGGCAACAAGAGCGAAACTCTGTCTCAAAAAAAAGCATTGTTTTAAAATTTCCAACCCTAAATTTTAAGTGTAGTAATTCTCTTATGGCCGTTGTTTAGATATAATGTTGACAGTATGAACTTTTGAGAGTAGTAGTCAGACTTTATGAAAAATTCCAGTTGTTTAAATGATTGGAGGCACCTGTTATGGCACTTATCAAGAATATTGATAAATCTGTAGTTTTAATTTTATTATGCTCGTTATACTATTTGATATTTAGAATTCTAATAGTGCCTCAGTTTGAAAATATAAACAGTAAATAAAACTGCATCACTGTTCCCTATAGGTTATGCCCTCACTTTTTCAATGAAATACTTAAACATTTTTAGAGCTTCAAGGGACCAAGAGGTTACCTTGTTCAGGCTGCTCATTTTACAAATGATGCAACCAGGACTCAGGGAAGATAATTATGTGACCAAAGTTACAGAGCTAATCAGTAGCAAAACCAAAAGTAGAACCCTAGATCCTGGCTGTCAGACCAGGTTCTGTCCACTAACACCTCTACCCCATTGGTAATTGAGATGTAAATACAAAAACACATTCCAAAACTAAATGACACATATTTAAATGAGATGTATTAGGGGTATTCCATTCATTTTTTGGAATGTGTATAGTAAAATATATATCCTATAGTCTAATCTTCCAAGGCAGACAGCTATAAATATTTTAATGTTTCCTTCCAATTTCTTTTCTATGGCGTTTGTTTTATATCATTGTCAGACTGTTTACTGACTTGCGTCTATTCATTTTATAAGCATCCTACTATATTATAAACATTTTAAAGCATTTTAATACATATATATGTGCATATTATTTTTATCTTTAATTTTAAATTTATTTCCATCTGAGTTTGTTTATTAAAGAGGCTGATGAAGAGTTAACTCTCTCTTTGGGTAACAAAGTGTAGCAGTGCAGTATTGGCAGAACCTTCTCCCTTTTCTTCTTTAATTTTATGGTAGTTTAAAGACTAGCAGCAAGGTAGGATGTTTCCTTTTTAAACTTTCCTGTCATTCTTTCTATAATGTTTGTATCTGTCATGAGCCTTTTGTCTTATTTTGTACTCTTTCTCCTTATCACTTAATCTTTCCCCTCCCTTCTGCTCAGCATTTAAATAGGATTCAGTTCATCCATTATTCCTGTTGTCTTCTTATAGCAATATAAGAAGGCTGGTTTTTTTTTCATTTACTATGAAACTGTCAAATTAACAGGTGCCCTGCCTATTCAAAGGGTTATGATGATAAGAGAAAACAATCTCTATGAAAGCACTTGTTAACCAAAAAATGCAACGTAAGTGCTAAGATGTGATCATTATTTTTGAAAGAACTGTGAGATTTGCTCCCAATATTATAGGCATTTTTTAAACAAAACCTTTAAACAAAATCTAGAGTTATCATCTACATTTTGATGGAGCAAAAGGAGATTTGGCTGAGTGCTCAGAGAAAATGTCTATTTTGAACTGTTAAGATACATAAAGGTGAGCAATGTGTGCCCTACCCTATGTTGTTAGTTTATATAAAATAGTGTTATATTTCTATAACGTGTTTCGTTTTAAGCAGAAGTTATTTCAGATTATAGATCTTTTGCCTGTTACTGCTGTTTTGCAGTTTTTGTAGTTCTACATGTTTGTTCCTGACATTGATTTTGCTAAATAAAAGTTACAGTTCTATAAAAATTTCTGTAAAGAATGTTAAAACTTTCTCAGTGTTTAGTGTTTCTCTGAGAAAACAATTAATATACAGCACACATCTTTAGAACAAACTAAGAAAAGAATGCTTTTGCCAGGTGCAGTGGCTCATCCCTGTAGTCCCAGCTACTCAGAAGGTTGAGACAGGAGGATTGCCTGAGTCCAGGAGTTCAAGGCTATAGTTAATGTGCTATGATCGCGCCTGTGATTGCCCCACTGCACTTCAGTCTGGGCTACACAGGGAGACCCTGTCTCAAAAAGAAAAAGATTGGCAAGATGATGTAAAAAAAAAAAAAAAAAGAAAAAAATCATGCTTTTTAGGCCAGTTTGTTCTTTAAGATACCATGCAGCAAAAAATAACTTCTAGGGTTCACTTGTGTTTAGGTGAATTCTCTGACCAGTAATTATTATTTCTCTAACCAATAGTTACCATGACTTTTCCCCCAAATATGCAGATTAATTTTTTTTTTTTTTTTTTTTTTTTGAGACAGGGTCCTACTCTGTTGCCCAGGCTGGAGTGCAGTGGTGTGGTCATAGCTCACTGCAGCCTTGATCTCTTGGGCTCCAGCAGTCCTCCTGCCGCAGCCTCCTGAATAGCTGGGACTACAGGCACATGCCACTACGCCCAGCTCTTTTTTTGAGAAAGGCTCTTTTAAAAATTAAAAGAAAGATTAAATGAGGCTAGTTAAATGTGCCTAGCCTCAGTTTCAAGATGTTTTAGAAAAAGACAATACCAGAATAATGCAAAAGATTTTGAAAAAATAATTTTTCCTTTGATTATTAAATGTCAAGCTAAAATTAATATTAACAAAGAACTATTTTTAAAAAATTAATTTTAAAGTTCAGAATCTTTTTCTCTCTGAACTCTTTATTCAGTCTTATTGGTACCAAAGATAAAACAAGTTAACTAGAAGAAGATCAAATTCTTTCAGGCTACTAATTTAACTAGTATTTTTCTTCTGTATTAGAATAAATATTTAATAATTTTACTTATGAAAATAGTCGTCTTTTTATCTTCACTTTTTTTAACCGTCTTACTGTTGGCCTTTTCATTTACCCATTCCTACTTCCATGAGAAGTTTTGTGTGGTAAATTAAGAGACTATGAACTCTCATTTTTACTATTTATTAGCCACCCTGATTTAAGATTTTCACGGGGGTGTTGCCTCAATCAAGGTATTTGCATTTCCAGCGGCTTTACTAGTTCATATCTCCTTTTAGCACAGATAATCAAAGGTTAAGTTACCTAAATGTGTGTAATACACACACACGTACGCACACGCGCATGATGTTGAGCTAGAGTGACCAACTGTCCCGGTTTCCCTGGGACTTTCCCAGTTTTAGCACTGAAATTCCCACACACTGAGAAATCTGTCATTCCTTGGCAAATTGGGAGGATTGGTCACTGAATATTTGAGAGCACCAAGAAAATATACACAAGGATTCTGAACATATGTTGTAGTTCACTTAGTGAATTGTTTTCCTGTTTCAAATCCGGCTTTTGCCAGGAAACTTGGGGTGCAAAAGATATTAAATGCCAAAATAACAAAAGCTCAGTTTAATTAGTAAGCTAAGAATATCACTAAATTACCAGATTTTCTTTTTTCCCAGTGCAGTACTATTCTCTAATAAATGAACAAAGTATACTATGCCAAAAATTTTTTCTTAAGTGTGAATATGAAACCATACAGCAAAACATGAATATTAAACTAATATTTCCTCTTTTTAGTATGTTTCTTTTTAAAACAGACATTTCCCCCAGATCTAAACATAGTAACCTATTTGTACTGTAATGTAAAATCTCTTATCATTTAATATTTGAACAGTTCATGGCTGTGAAGTTTAATAATTATTTTTGTGATTCACTAAATACATCTCCTAGAAATAATGAAAGGGGAAATGACAATTTATACAGTTATCCAAATTCTATGTTCTTGAGTTTTCAGGATACTACATAGTCTGTTGCTCCTGTGTCAGAATTATCTGTGGATTCAGTTGACATCCCAAACTTTAGTTTGCTTTATGATGCTGTGGGCCTTTCACACAAAAGTAGAACTCAAAGTTGATTGTTAGTAGGTGAACATGATAAAAAAGATATTAGTAAAGCGAAGGACTGTTTTTTGCTTTTTCTATTATCAGGCTAAATTGTTACATAACCTGTAGTCTAGGTTAAAATTTGTGTACCAATATCTCAAGGAAGGTTATATACTCTTTTGAAATGGTAGAAGATCTAGGCTTAGGAAGGGACCTCTAGTCAAAATCACAAAAGGGAAAGTATTGTTTTATTTGCAAGAGAATTTTGGGAAATTGTAAGCCAGTGAGTATAGTGCAAACACTAGATTTAAAAAGACATGGGACACTTTTCTTTGTAGCAAATACTGATACATTGATAACTTTCTTATCCAATGGATTAGCATGAATGGGGACTAGACTGGATTAAGAGGGTTGGAGGTAAAGGTGAAGGTAACTGTTGGTTCACTGGTACCGTTATAAAAAGCATAGTATCTTAAGTCTGGGCAGCACAGAGAACCACAGTTTATCTATTCAGTTCCCTTTACCAGTCCCAAACAGCCAAAACACTCACTGTGAGTGCACCTACCCTACAGCTAGCATTTTATGAGTCTTTATTGCTTGTAATACTTTAATTTTTACATTTTGCACAGATGCCATTATTTCCCTTTTTTTTTTTTTTTTTGGTCTCTGATTAGTTTGCTACAATAGGAACATTTTGGTGAGTTTTTTTATTGCACAGACTTCAGAAGCTAAACAATTACAGAACAAATACAAATCAGTTTAGGAAGGTATTGTGAAGTTGCTCTGAATTTACAGGAAGCGATATCACAGAGAGCCAGCAATGATCAGATTTAGAATATATGAGAATCACTTGGGAGCTGATTAAAAATGTAAGCTTCTGGCTTGTACTCCCCAGATATTCTGAGTTCATAGGATGATGGGTCCCAGCCACATTTTTAACAAACACAATGGATGATTCTGAGGCCAGTGGTCTACACACTTTGAAAAGCAGTGCTACAGACAGTTATATCAAGGTGCAAAACGTTTTGTGTAGTGTAGGGTAACGAGTAGAGCCATGAGACCACGACTGGAAAGTGCCTCCAGTATCCTAGGCAGTGAATTAGATGTTTTGCCATAGATTATTTCATTGGATCCTCTTGGTAATCTTGTAATTAATGTCATCTCCATTTTTCAGATGAGGAAATTGAGTCACTCAGTGAGGTTAAATGACTTGCCTGAAATTATACACACTGGAACTCAGGAATCTTTATGTTAAAAAATATTGTCTCTTAAGATCTAGAACTTCAGCATAGGAGTAATACAAGTAGAATATCATTTTGACAAATTATTTTTCCCACCCCTTATTACAAGCCTAAAACTACTGACATGACTACTGTGGTTTTGACAGTTTTTTATAGGACATGGAAACTAATTTTGAAAACCACTCACTTTCTATGAATGAAACTCATTTACCCAGCCAAAACCTCCTTCATCTGTTCTTTCTCTTAAGTTGTATAGAGGTACTTCTTGGATCCCTTTCTGTTCCTCACTTTGGTATCTGGTAAAGCTTATGGTTTTAGGTGGCTTCTTACGTTGCCAGTGAAATGACCAACCTTGGTATTGAGGTGAGGGAGAGTAGCTCTTTTCATCTGAAATGTTCTTGTCTGCCATGACATTAGCTATAAAAACTACCACAATCAGCCTTCAAATATAAAAGCCCAAAGTCACTTTATTGTTAACTCTTAAGTCCAAGGCTTAAAGTCACCAAACTACAATCCCTTCCTAGCCTCCTGTAATCAAAGTGTTGTCAGAAGGGCCAAAGTTTGACACCTGCCACTGACCTATCAGTTTTTCAGATTTTAATTTTAAACCCCAGAGTGATCTATTGACCTGTGTCTTTGACTGTTATAATTGGTTAATTTGTAAGATTTGACGTCTGATATTTGCTAACTTTTTATAGGGAGTTGTATTTGTAACGGAAGAAGAGAAGAATAAAAAATATTAGTTTTAAAAGTGGCCTATGTGACTGCTTTTCTAAAAAGGTATTTAATGCTCTTAGTACTTTGGCTTATCTCTTTGAAATAAAGCTAATACACAGGATTGCCTTCACATTGTACTCTTCCTTTCTTGATTGATAATTGCATTGTCTTAGAGCCTAGAAATTGTTAATATTAGCTAAAACTACTTGGCTGCTCTATTAGAAGTTCCCTTTTTGTCAAATTTTTCTCAAACATGTTTCTGCCTCACAAGGAGCCCCAGGTATTCATGAGGTAATGGAGTACCTAAGAGGCCTAATTTTGTGGACACAGTATGGTAAAATATAATTTTGGGGTATTAACTTCTCAGCTTCTTTCTTTAAAAAATAACCCCGTAAGAAGTCATTGCCTATCTAGACATCCCAGTTGTTTGCTATCATTTAAGCCAAGAAAGCTCTTTGGTTTGCTTTTATTCTAGGCTTAATGTTTATGTAACCTAAACATTCCCCAATCTTGTTTCCTACAGGTAGACTGGGTACAATGTGATGGTGGCTGTGATGAGTGGTTTCATCAAGTTTGTGTGGGTGTATCTCCAGAAATGGCTGAAAATGAAGATTACATCTGTATAAACTGTGCAAAGAAGCAGGGGCCAGTTAGCCCAGGTCCAGCACCACCTCCTTCCTTCATAATGAGCTACAAACTACCAATGGAGGATCTTAAAGAGACCAGTTAGCAGATGTTTGGTTAGTTTGGGACATGGGGGGACATGGACCACATTGAGACCTTAGTCATCAAGTAGAGTGGTTTATATCCGCTTGGAAGGTTGCTTCCAAAGATGAATGGCCTTCAGAGAAAGTCCTCTTAGTGCTGGCTTCCTCTTTGCATGGACTCTGTGGGTTACATTCTCTATCAACATATCTATGCAGAGGGTGTCTTCTTTGGTACAACAGCCAATATTTCATGTCTCCTTTGAGTGTGGTTTACTGCATTAAGGCCAGATGCTTGATTGAGCTCTAGGGTGGCTGGTTAGTATTAATACATTGGTGTGCTAACAGGGCATATAGGATGTGGCTTTTGTCCAGCTGATAGTAGTTAGAGGCTTACAACTTAGGAGCAGCACCAACTGAAGGTGCTAATTGCTTGGATCTCCTTCATTAGAATAGTTGGAGAGGGATTGGAGTACCACTTTCCTTCCACTGTTACCTGGTACTTAAATGCCCTAAAGATAAAACTAGGAGTAACAGGGCCAAAGTTATTTCTGTTAGACGTCAAGGAATGGTATCACAGTCTATTGACCTCAGCAATTTGTGCTTGTTTGTGCTAGAAGAACACCCTAAATAGGAGAACCTCTCACCAGCTGGGGCAGGTCACCTTATCTTTGTAAGGGTGAGGATGTCATCTAGAGCAGAAATCTGACTAGATTGGATTCTGGGGAGAAGAACCTATACAAGGCAAGGAGCCGTTTTTTGGCTTTGAAAAGTCTTGCTGTCTTGGGTCTACATTTTAGGGAAGAGCAGGTACATGGATCCAGGCTTCCGCCAAAAAAAAAGAGAAGAAGATGACGATGATGACCAGTCATACTATCTTACTGAGCCACAGTGATGCATGCTTTTCCGGGAAAACTTCATTCACAAGTATTCCAGACACCAGGCTTCAGGCATGGCCATGAGCAAGACCAGCAAATAACAGCTTTTTGCCTTGCAGCCCTGACCCCAATGTCTGCTGTTTCCAACACCGGCAATTTCTAACTACGGCCCACAGCAGATGCTGTTGAATAACACCATGGCTTCATCAGAGGATGTGGGGTTGTAGTACCTCTGGGTGATGAAGTTGTTTTAGTAAATCCATTTTTTTTAAAAAAAAAAAAAGACTTGTTTTTACTTTTTTCTAAATGTCTCTGACTACTGACTGTTCTATAAATAGATTATTTTTCCTTTTTTAATATACATATATGAATATATAAATATATATATTTACTGTTACCAGCAGCATATGACAGAGTTTCAACATCAAAAATCCATTTGGGGGCTTGCTTTTTCTTTTTTGCTTTAAAAAAAAAATCCCATTCCTTCTTTGTAGTACAAGGAGTTAGCACTCCCTCCTCCATCCCAGCCTGACCAGATCTTCCATTTTGCTTTTGTTCATATAGATAATTATATGTCCTTTGTGTGTTGGGACTTGTCCCTGTCTGTTGGGAAACTTGGTCTCACGCTAGTCTGTGCTGCCTGTTTTTTCTTTTGTGTGTGAATGTTTGAAACTATGGTGCTGTGTCCTCTTCTCTCCTGTTGTGTTCTCTGTTCTTAAGGTATTAGGTAAGCTGTATGTAAACTCTTATTAGAAGGGGACTAATTTTTTTTTAAAGGACAAAAAAAAGACTAAAAATAGTGTTTTGTCATCATTGTCTGGTGTCTTTATTTTGGTTTAAAAAAATCTGTGGTTTGACTTAAATTCATGAGTTTTCCTTTTAAAGGGGGGATTGGGGTGGACCTAGCAACAGCTTATAGTCTCCTCTTCCCTTTTTGCCCCAGTCTCTTTTAAAGAACTGTCTTCTAGTAACTAGAAGTGAAATGTACTGTCCAGTTACAGTTTGAGTGGGTATGAGATTTAACTCAAAAAGAATCTTACAAAAAAAAGAAACATGTTTTCTTATAAAATCCAATTTCTGTAAATGTTTTCTCTGTAGTTCATACTACCTACTTTTTATTCATTCTTTCCTTAATACTGTATAACATTTTGAGTGTTTTGACTTGTTCAGAGGTTTGTTAGTGTTGCTGTGCATGTGTCTTGAGGTCTCATCTGAAGTAAGTTTGTGTATGATCCAGGATTTCAGTGGATATTGCAAGTTAACTAATTAACCGATTTCATAAGTTTTCCTTTTGCCAAACTAACGATTATCAATTAAGAATTTCCTCTGGTTGATGTTATACGAGAAAGCACAATATTTTTTGCCTTTTGATCTTCTTTGTAAAAGTCTTCAGATATTTGTGGGTTAAAAATTGAATGTAATTTTAAGTGACAGATGCCTGGAATACATTTAAAATTTTTATTTTTCCATCCTAATCACCCATTAACTATTCCACTATCAGTGGAGAGTCATGAGGATGCTGAGAAAGTATGAATAGCTTCCTGTTACCTTCTGACATTTTGAAACTTAAATGTCTTTTCATTGATACTGTGGGATTTTCTGTAAAGTCGTGGAGGATTTGGTATGACTTGACTACAGGTTTAGACCAAGGCTGAGAAGAACAGAAGGGAGAAATTAATGGCAAAACAAAAAGTACACAAATCTGTGGTTTTGGAATTAATGAAACAAGATTCATCTATTTAAAGAAATGTTGGTGTTCTAATACAAAGCATTATTTTCACTTAGAGAAAATTACTTACTTGCTCCCTTCTTCTGTATTGTAATATTTTGTGTTAAGACATGATGTAAAATGTCTTTCTACCCTTCTTATCTCCTGTAAACTGCAACTGAAGTTGCAATTCTTCATCATTAGTATTTTAACCTTGGCAAAGGTTATAGAAAGAAGAATGGAAAAATGGTAGGCCTTTGGTATTCTTAAAAGCTAAGTCATTAGAACTATGCAGATCCCCAAGTTTAAAAGTACGAATATAGCACTAGTAGTTAGCTTTCTAGCTGGGGGAGAAGACAGGAGATTTTCCTTCCACGGATGTTTATTTTGCTTCCTGATAGGTACTGCAGCAAAGCCATGTTGATGTGTAGATGTGTGACTTCCTCACTAAGCTGCTGCACACCAGCTTTGCCTGCATGATTCGAATTTGTGCCTCAGTAAAATTATAAATTATTGCATGTCATGTCTTGAATAATTGAAAAGGCAAACATTAAACCTGTGACTGCCCATAATGTCCTTTAATAATAAAAAACATGGCAGCCAGGTGCAGTGGAGTGCACCTGTAGTCAGGAGGCTGAAGTGGGAAGATGCTTCAACCTGGGAGTTCGAGTCCTGCCTGGTCAACAGCGAGACCCCATGTCTCTGTCTCTCTCTCTCTCTCTCTTTTTTTTTTTTTTTTTTTTTTTAAAGGACAAAGGCTGACCTGTAAGATTAGCATGATTTTACGTGTGCTTTACTTCTGTTCTTCTCTACTTTTGTCTTTAGCAGGTGTCCAAAAAATGTCTTTTTGTGTTTCTTAATTTTTGAATTCTGGATGCAATTCGCGCACGTAAAGAAACTACTTCCTTGTCAGTATTTTAATTCTGTAGTACATGTGTGTGAATATCAGCCAGTACTTACAGTAGGAGGATGAAAAGAAAAACTGAGAAAGCCTGGCTTTCAAAGGATGGGATTATCCACTTTTTAAGGGAGAAAGTGACAGTTTGGAGGGGGATTTGAGAAGTGTAAATTGTGGAAAAATTGAGCTGTTGAAGTCCCACATATAACGCCAGATTTAATAAAGTTTCACATGTGAATTAGCTTCATATGTGTGTAGAAGGTTGCTTTTACAGCAGATCCTTAAGTACTCCTTTTGAAATTCCTCCTTTTTTTTTTTTTTTTAAGTCATACCATTACTAATTTGGATATGAATGTCCCAAGTGGTATCTCATACTGTAGTATGAAGAAGAATGGATGTTAATGTATTTTTTGAATTTTGGTCTTGTCTTGGCCTGGATCATATCCAGTCATCACTATGCAACAAATGATGTGCACTGGGCGAGGATATGATGGGTTATGAAAGCTGTACCTTGCTTGTTTTTTCTTTTGCAGTACTCCAAGTGGTCTAAACAGGAATGTCTAGTAAAACCTCAACACTCCCTATTGATTATTCCCTTACATATTTATTTACAATTTATCAGGGTAATTGGTGGTGCCTTATGGACAGTATAACTTGATTTCTTGATCTTTGAGCATGTTTTGTGTTTCTCGTGTTTTCTAAAAGAATATTAGATATGGTTAATTGCATTACATCTAAAAGATTTAAAAAACTGTGTGTATGCTCAGGTTCCCCACACCCACACCCACCCCAACCCCTGTCATTTACATTGGTGGCAACTTTAAATGGTAACCAAGTAAAAGTACATTTTGATAATGAGTATTGATAATCCTGAGGAAAACTAATGAGTATATGGGAGCCACCTTTAACCTGTGCCAAAGCAGTTTCTAATTTCATTCGCTCTCTAACTATAAAATAAAGAACTGAGCCAAAATAATTTGATCAATGGTGTGATTAGCCTATTATCATTGCTGAGAATAGTGTTTTTGGAGTGTGAAGTGATTCCTGAAGATTTCACCTGCCTTCTGTTTCCAGCGAGAATCCAGTGATGACCAACACATTTCCTCACTTTTGGTTCTTGAGAAGTTTATCCCTTTGCAACAAACCATTAATAGGGAAAACAAGGAAATGGTTTCCCTTTCTCTTTGGCTTCTTAAAGCTCACAACCAATTCAGACCCCAAGTTACTTCAGAGAAGCAAATGGCACCTTTTCCCCATTGCCAAGGATCCCAGCTTATGCAGATACGAAGGACGGATCATTTCTGAAAATGTTAAGACTCTGCTTGCAGTGGACTTGGCCTCAAACAGTTTCATGAAATGTGTAACTCTGTATGTGTATGTTAGGAGGAGGGTTGGTTGAAAGAGCGGGGGCAGGGAGGGAAATCTGATTGCCTCTTGGGAAGTAATTTTCTTGCCAACAAAAAGATAACACTTGAAGTTTCTTAAGGTGGCAAGTCCATTAAAAAAAAAAAATTGTGTTGGGCCCTCCCAGTTTAGATCAGGTATTTCTTGGGGATCTTGACATTGTGGTTGATACCAATAAATGGAAGATCCAGAATATTTTCATTTAAAGCTCAACCATTAATTAATTGGAACATGGTGAAACAAAATTTTACACATTATAAAAGTAGGGAACAGTACAAAAGAATGGTACCAAATACTATATTATGTGAATAAACGAGTGATTTTGGAATTTCACTTTCTTCACCCCTTCTCACTTGTTTGTTCTTTAAAGTGTATTTCTACTTTGGTAGGAAAAAAGACTTGATTTAATATTTCCTTAAAGTTCCATGAAGTTTCTTTATTAGGCAAAGCTTTTCCCTAGCCTTATCTCTGGAGCGAGGTTGTGTATCTTGTCAGTGGGGGGGAAGGCACCACAAGAAGAAGCTTTAGAAACGGCTCAGTGGTCTCACCTTGTATTAAGGAGCCCTTTTGCAGTTGTCAGGTACATAGGATGAAATCAGAATTTCCTTTAGTTTCAGAAAAGGTTTGCAGAGAGAACACTGGATTTAGGAATAAAATAATCTGGGTTTTAGCTCTATGTTTGGCCCCTTATGTTAGTTGCTTATCTATTGTGGACCGTGGTTTCCTACCATATGCAAGTTAGTTACAAAGAAACCTAAGTTATAACCCTCCCCTTGACAGGGTAAGACAGATGATTTCTAGGGATGTTTCTTCCTAAAAAGGTTATAGAATTTAAAGACGACAATAGAGGCTGTATAGTCCAAATCCCCATTTAATGAGAGAAAAATTGATTCGGCACTCCTGAGGACGGAACATACAGTGTCTGTACTGACTGTCTCTTAGAAAAATCTAAGTATTGATAACTAACATGTATTGGAACTTGCCTATAGACTTCCCTCTGCTGGGGTCTGAATTTTGCAGCATTTTCAAGCACTTTCACTTAGGCTCTGGGGCTGGCATATCTGCATCTCTGTTCCATTCAGTGCTGAACTCCATGGAGGTAAGGTGAGTGTTAGACACATTTTGACAAACCTAGGCTAGCTGTTCAGTCATCTGTGGGCCCCTTCCCTCTGCAAATTATGCGGCTCTGTTGAGACCAGTAGGCCACCTGGGCACTGGCAGCTTTAGTCTTTCTGACCTCGCCCTACCATCCTTTCTAATTGGGGCTAAACTTCATTGAGACACAAAACAGCTTATCACTCATGTTCTCTTTGGAACGTTGAATAACAATTCAAACTCGTCTTGGTCACTTCCCAGGACTTGTTTTATTATAGAAACATCTCATTCCAGAGTTGAGTTGAAACACTGAGAGACTGGTTTGATTCACTTTGCTTCTCATCCCTATAATGCATTGCTGCCATCTGAAATAGAAGCCCATCCAGTCATCAGGCCTCAAATTGTTACCTGCTTTCCTCAATTCATTTTACCATTGCTGCTGTCCTTGCCAGTTCTTCGCATTATGGAGATTTTCATTCCTTATTCCTTTGTAAATATGCTTTTCTGCTTTTTCATTAACTGGAAATTGACTCTCCCTCAGCCATACTTACCTTAGGACTATTTCAAGTGGGAGTGTTCATTTTCTCACTTTACTGCTAGGAAATGGATGGATTACAGGGTCTGTTGCCCGTGTGTTCTTGATTGCCATTGCTACACCATTGTTCTTCTATTTTGAGGCTTCTGCTGTTGAGCTGCACCATCTGTCCTCCTCACTCATCTCTGGTTACTCCTCTTCATTTATGGAGGGGACTTCGATGATAGGCATCTCTTTCCCCAGTGCTGCCATCATTGTGGGCAATTTCATTAGTCACGGATGACCTTAACAATTGCTGAACCTCCATCTCCACTAGTCATTTTTTACTCCATTTAGCAAACCAATTTTAAGTTCATACTTTGGACTCATCAAAAATTTATTTTCTGAAATGTACAGTCTAATTTATTCTATGATTTTAATATCTTTTCCTTTAATCTCTTCCTCTCAGTATACTTACTCTTTGACGTCAAGAAGCCTCCAATTCCTTAACCAACTGTTTTTTTTTTTTTTTTTCCTTCTTTCCCTGTCTGTCAGTTTACTCTGGCTTTACCGCTTCCCCACTTAGCATCAACTCTGTGGCCTGTCACTCTGGCTCTGCAGAACCTTATCCGTGGATCAGTTTGGCCATCTGACTACTTTGCTTTCATGGGCTGCTGCATGCTACTGAGTATATACCATTGCTTGGTAGCACCACAGATTGACTCAAGTAGGCAGGCTCGAAGCAGTTCAGCAGCCCTGGCCGTCCAGCAACCTCTTCCATTCTTAAAGACTATTTCAGATTTTCACCTCTTGTCAAATACTCAGCTTGTCACCTCTGCTGCCTCAGCAGAAGCCTACCCTCCTAACGGGTAAGTTGAAGCTAACAGGAGAGCTTCTAAGCTTCTTCCTTAGTTATGTATATCATCCTCATCTGTCCCAGAAGAGGTGTCTGTCCTCTGGTCAACACTGTGAAAGTATAGGTGAATGAGCAGATCAGTGAATCCTATCCCATTGTAACTCCTTAGAGACCTTGTTCTATCAGTCAGCCCTTTATCTTCAGTATCTCTCATTTAGCATGTAATTTCAAGCTCTGTATTAAATAGGAGTGCTCAACTCCTATATATTTTCCCTTGAACCTGTCTCTGTTTCCTGTTCTTTTTTTCTTCTTTGTAGCCAAACCTTACCTCTTCTCTGTATTTAGGTTTCAATCACTCCTCAGCCAGTTGTAATCTGGATTCTACCCTCATTTCACTGAAAGTTCCCCTACTGAAGTCAGTGAACTCCATATTGCTAGAAGTCATTTGTATTTGACCTCTCTTCAGTATGACATTGTTGTCCACTTCCTTTTAAAAACTCCTCCATTGGATTCTTGGCCACTACCGTTTCCTAATTTTTCTTCTCTTTAGCTGCTCTTTAATCAGCCTCTAATATTTACCCCTTGAAATGGTGTAATTGGGGGTTCTTCTCTATATAACATAGGTGCCCCAGTCCACTCCCAATTACTTTTATTCAAATGAATAAAAGTATCACTTGCCCATGATTTGTTTCTGAGCTCTTTAGTCAACTGTCTGTTAAACATTTCCACTTGTATTTTTTTTTTTAACCTATTAAGTGTTATTTCAGTAGGTTTTTGGGGGACGTCGTGTTTGGTTACCCGGATGAGTTAATTTAGTGGTGATTTCTGAGATTTTGGTGCACCCATTACCTAAGAAGTGTACACTGCATTCAATGTGTAGTCTTTTATCTCTCACCCCTTTTCACCCTTCACCCCAAGTCACCAGAGTCCGTTGTATTAGTCTTATTTTCATCACCATGGGCATACCCTGTGGGATGTTAAATGTACTCTAGACTCTGTTGGCTATTTCTCTGGAGTTAGACCTCTGGAGACTTCTCAGATAGCTCAGAGGTCTCTGGTCTTGCCCTGAAATTACTGGTTTCTCAGGGAGATGCTGGAGATGGCGGAGGCTCCTCACTCTTTGGGTCCTCCTGTGGTTCATTTTGATTGAGTTGCTCATTCAGCTGGTCGCAGTGGCCAGATAGTGTGGCCTGCTCACTTTTTCAGGTTCTCTTGAGGCAGTGGTCTTTTTTGTAGAGGCTTTTTTTTTTTTTTCTGGAGCTCCTTTGGAGGGCTCCCCTCCCTTTTGAGGTTGCCTTGGGAACCTTGATAGTGCTTCTGGACTTAGGTTGAGACAGGGCCTTGCTCTTCATTACCTCTTGGGTACTGGTGGGTAGGTGGTCGACAGCTAGGCTGGAGGCTCATGGTTTCCTGGTTATTTTCGCCAGCATCTCTCAACAGTCTCAGCTCGCTCATTCTTAAGATGTCAGCTTAAATGCTATCTCTTTAGAGGCCCCCATGTTCTCTCTTGCAATGGCCTGTTCTATTCCATTAGGGGACTTTACCATATATGGCGTATTTGTGTAAAAGTTCCATGAGAGCAGAGGTTTTGTTTCCTTTATCTCTCCATACACAGCAACTAGAACAATACAATGCATAGAGTAAACATTCAACAGATAACCTGAAGGAATGCTGTTTCATGCCTTTGTTCCTTCCTATACATTATTGCTCCCCTAATATTCTCTGTGTTTGGACTGCCATAACCTCATCTACCTTTTCTGCTTACTACCTTCTCATTCTTCAGAATTCAGCTCATCCCCAAATTCCTCTGAGAAGTCCTTCAGGTTACTCCTCTCCATCTAATCTGAATAAGATATCCTTTCTTGGAGCTCTAATAGCGTTTAGACTAGACACTGGTCCTCAGAGTGAGGTTTCTGCATGGACGGCATCACCATCATGTGGGAATTCATTAGAAATGCAAATTATGAGGCCCTACCCTAGACCTCCTGAAACAGAAACTCTGGGAATGGGGCCAACAACCTCCGTTTTAACAAGACCTGCAGGTGACTGTGATGAACGCAAAGTTTGAGGACCACTAGAATATAGTCACTGTAGAATATATCTCCAGGATCTGACACAACGCCTAGAACAGGATTATTGTGAAGATCTTCCTTACAAAGACCTGAAATCTATCTCATCAATCCTGGTTGAGAATATGAAAAACTAGTTCAGTTGCATCTCAGGCAGCCTTACAACATTTGAGGATAGCGATTATCTCTACATCTCCACCTCTCATCCCTAACTCCTCTGGTTTAATATCTTTTTTTTTCTTATGTGCTATAACTTTGAATCCCTTCACTTCCCTCCTTGGGCTTATCTGGACAATTCCAACTTCATATCCATCTTAAATATATATTCAAAATATCCTTTTAGCTTTTAACCTACAATTCTGAAAGGTGGAACTATACATGTCTATAATCACCCCAGCAAGACAGAGTTCACAATGAACATAGTTAGAATTCCATTTGTACAGTTGGAGGTGTTCCCAGGTGGGTGGATTGCTTGAGGTCAGGAGTTCAAGACCAGCCTGCCCAACATGGCGAAACCCCAGCTCTACAAAAATACAAAATTCAGCCAGGCATGGTGGCACATGCCTGTAATCCTAGCTACCCGGGAGGCTGAGGCATGAGAATCAATTGAACCCGGTAGAGGCAGAGGTTGCAGTGAGCCAACATTGCGCCACTGCCCTCCAGCCTGGGTGACAGAGGGAGACTCTGCCTCAAAAGTAAACCATACCTGTTGCTCCCATCCTAGACCAATCTAATTGCAAGTATCTCACAGGGAGCCCAAGTGTCAATGTTTTTTTGAACAGCTTTATGGAGGTATAATCTACATACCATAAAATCCACTTATTTTAATGTGTGATTTTAGTAAATTTAAAGAATTGTGCAACCCTTACCACATCATGCAAACTTCAGAATGTTTCCATCACCCAAAAAGAAACTTCATGTCTATTTAGTCATTCCGTGTTTCTACTCCCAGCTCTAGGTGGCCATTAATCTGAGTATCTCTAGATTTGCGTTTTCTAGACCGAAACATCAGGATTTTGTTTTTCTGCAGCCAGAGTTGAGAACCATAGTTCTAAATGCATTATGAGAAATAATGATTTTTAAGGATTATGTATAATAAGTATATTTTACATATTTTCATATTTATGACTCCCATCCATACAGTGAATGCATCTATCACCAGTAAGGCAAAGATCATTAATTTGATAATGGAACTTAACAGACCATTCTTTCCTTTTATACATTTTAGTATCATATTCAAAATGGCCTCCCATTCTCTCCCCAGGTTATTTTGAAACATCTCCAGTCTGCTTTTTTCCCCTTTAGCTCATAAATGAGTAGTGCTGGAAGATACCTCAGGAGCATTCTCCCTGAGATGATGTCTTCAGTAATGATTGCACGTGTTGGTGTTGATTCCATCCTTGAAGTTACTTTCCTTTATCTTTCACATTGGTGTTTCTTCACTAGAGGTTTTGCTTTCTGATTAACTTCTCTGCCAAATAAATGGACTTTTGCTTCATAGGTACACAAACATTTCTAAAACTTTTTTTGGAAAATAGATTTCTTTCTTAAAAAAACAAATAGTGCATGCACGTTAAAAAAAAAAAAGAAATAAGAAATAGTCTACCCCAAAATGACCAGTTAAGATTTACTTTCAGACAACTCTGTGCATATTTACATATGCTTATATACAACTATGGACACCTTTGCGTAAATGAGGTCACACTCTATGTACTGCTTTGTAACTTGCTTTTTCACTTAATCCTGAGAACATTTGTACATGACCATAGATATAGATTTGTATTGTTTTTAATGGCTGTATAGTTTTGCATTATACTCAATGATGTTTAAGAGCTATGTATATTGAGGACATTATTTCTTTGTCTTGTGTTGCAAATTTTTGACCATATTGTTATTAGTCTTTTAACCTTAATTTATGGTTTTTTTGTTATAAAAGTTAAGTTTTATGATGTAAACTTAATCCCTTTGATTTTATAATTCCTGGTTTTCCCGATGTGCTTAGAATGACCTTCCCCACTACAAGGTAATAAAAATACCTCCATGATTTTGCTTAAAACTTTTATGCTTTATATTAAATCTTTGTTACATCTTGAATTGATTGGTGTGAAGAATGCCAAGTTTCTTTATTGCTCTGTTGACTACATTTCTTAAGTTACTTAAATGGTTTGCATGTCTATGCATGTGTACATACAGTCATTCCAAAACCACTAATGTGCAAACACAGCTTTACAAATGTGTATACATTCAGTATTTACTGTATTTGTTATCTACTGCTGCATAACATTATTACCACAGACTTAGCAGCTTAAAGCAACACACATTTATTGCTTCACAATTGCTGTGTCAGGAGTCAGGGCACAACTTTGCTGATACCCTGCTTCAGGGTCTCACAAGGCTGTCATCACGGTGGTGTTTAAGGCTGTGTCATATCTGAAGTTTGAGGAAGAATCTACTTCTGAGCTCATGTGGTTGTTGGCAGCCTTTAGTTCCTTTTGGGTCGTTGGAATAAGGGCCTTAGATTTTGTTTGGCCACTGGCCAGAGGCCAGCTTCAGTTCCTTGGCCCCTGCACTTTCCCAACATTGCTACTTGCTTTCTCAAAGCTAGCAAGACTAGGTTACAATCTTATGTAATGTAAACAAGTATGTATAATCACATACATCCTGCCACCATTGCCCTATTTTGTTGGTGAGAAGCAAGTCCCAGGTCCTGACCATGCCAAGAGACAATCACAGAAGGAAGTGAACACCAGCGGAGGCAGGGATCGTGGGAGGCCACCTCTGAGTTTGTCTGCTATACTCACACAGAATGTGCTGCATCATACAAAGACTGAAGTGCCTGAGAGCATAAGCTAACTTCCTTAGGCTTAATATAGGCTGGTGCAAAGGTAATTGTGGTCAGTGGCAAAGACTGCAGTTAGTTTTGCACTAACCTATAAAATTCACTCTATCCATACTTTGTTATTCAAGTTAGATCAAAAAAGGTAAGTATAATGTCTTTTTTAATGTTCATGAAAAGAAATGCGGTAACTTTTTACACTTGGGCTAACATTTTATAAGACTGCTGCAGTTTGAAGTATTTATAACTGCCCTTTGGCCAATATCCTACATTCAATAGAACAAAGTCACTTAGGAAAATAGAAATCTCCAAATCTTGTCAACTGTGTTCTGGGTTCCTTAACTCTCCTGATTTCTCCTCTGAACACCCTCCAAATGGTTCATATCCCTTTTAATATCTATACAAATCATTCCTTTTGGTCTTCATATTACAGTTCTGTCTGAAGGAATCAGATCTTGAATTTTAAAATTTATGGTATTCACAGTGTATATGGTTAAGTATCTTTATGAATTTGTTTCCTCTCCATACATATTTCTTCTACAGCCTGTGCTTTTGGAAGCTGTCAGCAAAAATTGCTGTAATTTCCATCGAGAAATGGAAATGTGAGGATTTCCTCATCATTGAAATTTGTCCTTTCCTGTACCTCACAAGAATTTCTGTTTTGTTCCTAGGGATGGATACGTTGGGGGTTTTGTAAATTGGTGGTATGCGTGGTATGAAAACATAGGAGGCAAGAGGAGAAACTGAAAGCAGAATTGAGAGTTTTAAAGTATCTCATCCCAAGTTTGTCACTTAGGAAACAATGACTTCTTTCCAAGATAATGGTATTGCCATCGCTGCCGTTGACAGGTGACTCTTCAGACTTGTTTACAGCTCGGCAAGGGCATGGATCCGTGCTGGCTCTGTGTGTTTGTTTTGCAGTTCTTGTTTGGAAAATGTTTAATATTCTAACTGCTGTAGGTTCTGTGGATTAATACATACACATCTTAAGTCCTGTCTTAAAATTACATAGCCCTAAGATTCTCAGGTATCCTAACGTCAACTTTTCTATGCTTCTGTTACCACTAGGATAGTATCTACACATTTCTAAAAGATGGCCTGAACAAAAAATGTATTTTGGAAATATTATGTATAAATTGCCTAGTTCTATCCTGGTTTTTCTAATATGAATTAAGTTACCGTTGTATGATAAGTTGTGACTGAGCAAAGGTTTTTTCTCATTTGTCAGATGGTTGTAGTGGGAGGTATTAAAGTTCTAGGAGATGACAAGTGGACAGGACAGAGCGAGAAAGAAATGGTATGCTGGGTTCACCTGAAAGCCTCAGTTCCCAAGCTGTTTCTTTGCTAAACTGTGTTTTTCCAAAGTTGTATCTGCATCCTCTCTGGTTTGCAAAGGGGACAAAAGGGAAATTTTATACGTATAAAATCTAAAGAAGAGAGATCTGATAACTAAGATCAAGATACAGGGAAGGAATAGTAGATAATAAATAGTGTTAGAATATTTTGATGGGTAAATATGAGACGTTATAGAAGAAGCTGGAATGAAATGTGAATTTCGATATTAGAGCCTACCTAACAAAAATTGAAGTAGGCAACAATCCCCTTTCTTTCCCCCTTTTCAAGTCACTCCTCTCCAAGTGAACAACAGCACTGCTTTTTTGGCTACAGAAAGCAGCTGAGGCTCAATCCCAAAGCAGCAGCAGGCTCCGCTCCAAAGTGCACACCAAAAGAAGCAGCAGGAGGGGTAGAACAGAGTCATTACCAAATACTGAGTACAGAATAAAGTGATCTATGAAAACCAGCATGGAAGGGCATGCTACAGGCTAAAGCCGGACTCAGGAAGGCCTGTTGTGAGGGAGAAGGGAAATCCACAGACCGGTGTGGGAGAAGAGAACCATGGGCACACAGTAAGTGGGAAGACGGAATAGTAAGTGACCCATGGCCACATGGCTCAAGGCAAAGCCGTACTCTACCATTTCTTTACAGAACCAGCATAGGTTCCCAGAGCAGAAAGCCGGCAAGGATTCCTCTTGAATTCATGTTTGAAAAATACCCTCACACTGAAATTACTAAACGAGATGGTAGTGTTTCTGTTTACATGGAAAGCTGAGTTCAGGGGTGGATCTAGATTTTGTAGGTCTTGAAGCTTAATTTGCGGAGGGTCCTCTTTACGAAAAATGGCAAAACATTAAGAATTCAAAACTAGGTACAGGAGATTGGAAGGCACCCATGCAAGGGGGTCCCGAAGCTTATGTTGAATTAACTGCAAGGTAAATCTGTTTGAGTGGAGCAGAAGGAGCCGGGGCAGGCAGACATCCAAATCCTAAGTGTGTCACTTCGTAGCTTTGGAATCTTGGGCAGTTTAATTTTCCTGTCTGTGAAGCTCAATTTCTTACCTATAAAATAGGGATGATGCCAGTCTTTCTGGCTTGTCAATACAGACTAAATGAGAGAATGTATGTGAAGGTGCCTAGTACGTGCCATGACTGCTAATCTGGATGACTTTATGTGGTGCTAAGTTTTGGTAGGTATGATTGTTGATGGAAAGTGAGTATCAGCCAGGCGCGGTGGCTCACACCTGTCATCCCAACACTTTGGGAGGCCGAGGTGGGTGGATCACGAGGTCAGGAGTTCGAGACCAGCCTGGCCAACATGGTGAAACCCCGTCTCTACCAAAAATACAAAATTTAGTACAAAATACAAAAATTAGTCAGGCATGGTGTTGGGTGCCTGTAATGCCAGCTACTTGGGAAGCTGAGACAGGAGAATCACTTGAACCCAGGAGGCAGACATTGCAGTGAGCCAAGATCATGCCACTGCACTCCAGCCCGGACAACAAAGAGCGAAACTTCGTCTCAAAAAAAAAAAAGAAAAGAAAAGTGAGTATCAATTATTCTGGTCATTATTGTTTGGAGCTCTGATTCCTGGAGATTGAGGAAATGTTTAAAGTATCTGCCGAGTGAGCTAAGCACTCCTAGGCTTTTACCTATATTCGGGGGGCAGATGGCACTCTACTATCTTCAAGAAGCTTACAGACTAGAGGTGCTAGTCTGGGCTATAATCATTGGCTGTTGGAATTGGGAATATAAGAACTCTTGGAATAACTCGAGTTGCTGGATAGAAAGAACTGTGGCCAGAGCAGTTACAAGAGGGATGATCAGACCAGCAGTCTCTTTCCTTCCAAGCCTGAGATCAGCTGTGGAAGACCCAGAGCTGAAGTGAAGCCTGGGGATGATCCAGTCTTACTCTCTTGTTTTATGCATGAAAAACAGAGTCCTAGAAAGGCAAAATGGATTGCCCAAGATTATGCGGCTGATTCAGGTCATATCCAGGACTAGAATTTTGGAGTTCTGCTTCCCAGGTACATTTTTTTCGTCACACTGAACTTTGCTCTAACTCATTCTCCATTTATGCCCCTTCTTTAGTTTTCCTTCTCCATTGTCCACTTAGCAGAGCTCTATGGAAGGCCACCCTGGTCCAACAGTCAGGCTGCAGGACCTTTAGGCTTCTTCTGCCTGTTAGTCTGACATGTAGGTAGAGCGCTGTCTGTTGCTGAATTTCTCTATTGGTGGAAACCAAGGGTTCAGTTGACACTACAGAGCTGTGGAAGCAAGCAGCACTAGCAGCCAGCATGCAGGCAGCGGAAAGGGGCAGTGAGGGAGCTTTGGACACGAGTACTTGACAGGGATGTTCAGAACCTGGAGAGCTTCCAAAGGAGAGCAATGAAAACAGTGGGTGGGGATGAGAAGGAAGAACTCTTAGGAAAGATAAAAGGTTTCAGATTATTTATCTTGGAGAAGAGAAGGCTGAGAGTGTCTTTGAAAAGGAGTTTCAGATATAAGACCAGCTGTAGTACATCTTCCCTGAGGATAGACTAAGAAATTAGCTAACAGCAGCAATTAGGCTACAGAGCTTTTCAAATTTAGCTGCCTATTAGAGACATCCAGAGAGCTTTTTAAAAAATCTCAATGTTCAAGCTTCACCTCAGAACAATTAAATCAGAATTCTCTTTAGGAGTGGGCGTTAAACATCGGTAATTTCTTTAATGTTTCCTGGGGTAGCCAACATTGATTCCCGATTCAGAAAATTTAAAATTTTAATCTTTGGAATAATTGGGAGGAAAATGGCCCAATGATGTCAAACTGTGCTAGGAAAAAATATATTTTTTTTAATGGAGGGAATAGGGATAAGACGTAACAAGAGTCGGGAAAGTTGGGATTGGGCTTAGTGTGAAGGAGGAGAATATAGGGAAGAGGGGGTGAAAACCCGTGGCCAAGGCCTTGAGAACAGGTATAGGTGCCTTCCTCCCGCTACTGTCACCACTTTCTGTTATGTCAGTTCACTTCGAGTTTATGTGGCTATTATGGCTGAGAAAGAGAAAAGAAGCCCCTGACAGCTGGAAATTGGACACTATCAATTAGGCTTCGTATTGCTAGGAGCTGCCCTCGTGTTCATTCTCACATATCAATGTCAGGCAAGGCCACTCTGTGATCATGGTGGATCCAGACACAAATAAGATCACCCTGTGATGATGTCTGAACAAAGACAACAACGTAAACATTGTCCAAACCACACAAATGATCGAACATCTTTTGCCGGCTAACATAAGTGACCGCTGCTTCCTTACCAATCACAGCTTTTCACTTCACTTCATTCTCCTGCCTTCTAGACAAAATCCATTAAGAAACCCAATTATAAAATTACTCCTCCTTCCTCACAGCATCCAATCCAAAGCAAAGCCCTGCTTCCTGAAGCCTCCTCAAAATCACCTAACAGAAATTCATCCAATAACAAGTCCTCAGTGACACCCTCTGACTGAGACACCTCACAGTTTACATTGTGTGCACTCTCCCTTGTTGCCATGAGTAAGGAACCCAGCTGTGTGTTCCTCGTGGTCTTTGGCTCACCGGCATTGACACAGCACAGTTTGAGCAGGCCGTGTCTGTTTTTTCTTGTTTGGGGAACCAGGACAGATGAGAGCTGTCATGTTTCCCAGTCATGGGAAAACAATCATGTTTCCCTTCTGGGTCCCCTCTCTCTCTCTGGGCTGAGACATGAGAGATGAGATTCCGGCCACACTTTGCATTCCACATCAGTCACCTGCGTGATCAGTGCATCAATATATTTTGCTCATCACAAATAACATCCTGCAGTGGTGTTTAAAAATGTTTAGGATAGAAGACTGTCCAGCAGTTGAAGTTGCCCTTTTTCAATGCTGTCGCTCTGCCCTAACCCTCACCACAGCCCCATGGCGTCAGGGTGTCTCCATTCACTCCGAACCCCTGCTCACTAACTGTTCATCAGCCAAGAGCTTCCCACGGAGACTAGTCACATAAGTGTCGCAAACTCTGTGTACTCTGAGAGTCAGACAAGAAATCAGGGAAACAGGGATTGGAGGAAACAGGATAAAATTGGGAAATAACTGCAATTACTTTTCTAGAGTTAAAGACAAAAGGTATGATTTTCCTTAATAGGGAGGGCAGAGTAGTAGGAGAGAATTGTGGAACACATTAGGATAGGAAGAGAGCCTTCTGATGAGATTTTAAAGTATTCTTCAGGTCTGATGAGATTTTCAGTGAAAGCAACGTTTTTCTTGTCATTTTCATTATTCACCTCTTTCCTAAGAAAGTTATGTTTAATCTAACCACGGGCCAGCAATAGCCAAAATAAACAGTACTAGAGTTGTGCTTTTTAGTGTTTTTCTTGTCTTTTTTCCTCCCCCTCTAGACTTAATAGATAGCATAGTAGCTATAAGTAAATAATGGACTTTAGAATTCTACAAACCTGAGTTCAAACCCTGGGTCTACCATTTACTAGTTACGTGGCCTAGCAAGTAATTTAATTATCTTTAAGCCTTTGTTTTCCTATCTTTAAAATGGTCATGTCAGTAATTCTTATGTCATAGGTTTCTTCTGAGGATAAATGAGATGGTGCCTGTATAGCACTTAGCACCACCCCTGGCACATTTGAAATGCACAGGCCGGGCGCGGTGGCTCACGCTTGTAATCCCAGCACTTTGGGAGGCCGAGGAGGGCGGATCACGAGGTCAGGAGATCGAGACCACGGTGAAACCCCGTCTCTACTAAAAATACAAAAAAAAAAAATTAGCTGGGCGTGGTGGCGGGCGCCTGTAGTCCCAGCTACTCCGAGAGGCTGAGGCAGGAGAATGGCGTGAACCCGGGAGGCGGAGGTTGCAGTGAGCCGAGATTGTGCCACTGCACTCCAGCCTGGGCGACAGAGCAAGACTCCGTCTCAAAAAAAAAAAAAAAAAAAAAAAAAAAAAAAAAAAAAAAAAAAAAAAAAAAGAAATGCACAACAAACGTTACTAATGGTAATGGTTGACATTATTAATATTCTTTGTCATAAGTCTTGTTTCTTTCAGATCTTAGGTCTGGCATGGTGGCTTACACCTATAATCCCAGTGCTTTGGGAGGCTGAGGCAGGATTGCTTGAGGCTAGGAGTTTAAGACCAGCCTGGGCAACATAGTATGATCCTATCTCTATGAAAGATTAAAAAATAATTAGCTGGGCATGATGGTGCAAACCTATAGTCCCAGCTACTGGAGAGACTGAGTGGGGCGGATCCTTTGAGCCTGGGAGGTTGAGGCTGCAGTGACCTATGATTGTGCCACTGCACTCCAGCTTAGGCAATAGAGTGAGACCCTCTTCTCAAACAAACAAACAAAAAACAAAGAAAACAAATTGGAGTTTATAGAATTTAGGTGAATTATCCCATCTGGGATCAAACAGAAAACGCTTCACAGTTTTCAGTGACACCTCTGATTTCTGCACGTAACATCCCAGAGCTTTTCACAGCAGGGTCAAGTACTTGGGCTGTAATAGAGTGTAAACAAAAATCTTAAAAAACAGCAACAACAACAACAACAACAACAACAAAAACAGAAAAAAACTTTATTTTAAGCTAATTTTAGACTTACAGAAAAATTGCAAAAATAGTACAGAGAGTTTCCATCTTTCACTCAGCTTCCCCTGATGTTAGCATCTTTCACAACCATAGTACAATTGTTAGAATGAGGAAATTAACATTGGTAGAGAACTATTAAACTAAAGACCTTATGCAACTTTCACCAGTTTTTACATTCATGTCCTTTTCTATTCCAGGATCCTATCTAGGATCCCATTCAGGACCCCACATTGCATTTAGTTGTGATTTTCCCTTAGTCTCCTGCAGCCTAAAACACTTGCTCAGTCTTTCTTGTCTTGTCTGTCTTGTCTTTCGTGACACTTTTGAAGAGTAGTGATCGGTAATTTTGTCAAATGCCTCTCACTTTGGGTTTGTCTTATGTTTCTTATGATTGAACCGCATTTTTGGCAAGAATACCACAGAAATGTTGTGTCGCTCTCAGTACCTCATATCCATGGTTCATGACAGAGAGAGCTATTGATGTCTTACTACTATCTTACTACTGGTGATGTTGACCTTGGTCATTTGGTTAAGGTGGTTTCTGCCTGGCTTCTCTACTTCAAAATTACTATTTTTCCCTTTGTAGTTAATAAATATCTTGGGAGAGACACTTTGGAATTGTAAAAATTCTGTTCCTCCTTGAACTTTCACCCACTAATTTTAGCATTCATTGGTAGATCTTGTCTGCAACAATTATTATAGTGGTGTTTGTCTAATGGTGATTTTCTATTTTTCTCTTTCCTTCTACATGTATTAAGACTTCTTTTTCTTTGAGATGAGGTCTTGCTGTGTTGCCTCAAACTCCTGAGCTTAAGTAATCCTCCCACCTCAGCCTCCCTGAGTAGCTGAGATTACAGGTGCATGCCACCATGCTCGGCATCCTTCTGTATGTATTAATTGGAATTCAACTGTAAGGAAGACTGGTCCTTTTATCCCACTTATTAACTTATTGGTTATTTGTATCAGCATGAACTTTTTAGTGAACTTTGTTCTTTGGGCTACAATCCAATACTATCATTATTCATTTTGTTCAAATTATTTCAGTTATAGCAAGCCATAATTTGTTGTTTAGTCTGTTCTACTTGCTCTTTTCTTTCAGTGTGATATTTGAAAAGGGATCCAAAAAGTCAACATGTTTCTGACTCCTGTGGTTAAACAGAACTGTATCTCTTAATTTAAAGGTCTCCAGAGGAGAACCCACCACCTCCTTTGCCACCTTGATGTTGCTCAGAAATGTTCTTTCCTGAAACAAATCATGCTGCTTTTAAAATTTGTTTCTGTGAAATGTCAAACTAGAAAAAAATTTTATTTGTTCTTATTCCACTCCTAGCAGAGTCAAACAGTTTTTGGGAGAGCATATCATGGTGTACTGTCATTTAAACATACCTGGGATCAACTTGGTACAATGCAGGACCTCCTAGGCCTGCTTTTTGCTTGGTTCACTTTGTTTTATACAATCCTGTTGTGGGAAGTACAGCCTTCAGTTATCCTCACTAATAATCTCTAGTGAGTCTTAAAACTTATGCAGCCTCTTGAGTAAGAACTCTTGAATATGGATTCTGGTGTTACCTGTTTTCAGGTTTCTTGGCTTTGCACCCAGCAGACCAAAGGATGATGGCAACGTGAGGTAGATGCAAGGCTAGTCATGCCTGTTTTGTGTGGAACCCCAGACAGGAAGTTGTGAGGGACTGTCACCAACATTTATCTACCAGTTCTTCTCAAGCTTTTTTTTTTTCTTAAACTTTTGTCATCCTAAGCAGGACAAAAAAACCTACCATAGCCATTCCCACTTTATAGAGGAAAAAGAAATTGGGGATAACAAAGATTTGGAGAGGAATAAAATAGGAGTCAACATGGTAACATGGCAGCAGTTATGTAAAAATGAAAGAGTGGGTAAGTAAAGCCAACACTCCTTAATACAAGAGCAGCAACTCACAGCCAGCTCAGGACAAGCCTGATGATGTCCTTATCACTGACAGTCTCTCCTGGAAACTGGAAATTGCAACCGTTTGCGTATGTGAGGACACAGAAGGGGCTGTGCAACACTGCCAAAGGCTGAATGGTATCTGAGAAAACACCAGTTATCTAGTGATTTTAGATTACAAATGCCAAAGTTTATAATGTGTAGTAGGCCATTAGTAAGTACCACTCAATGCTAAGTAAAAATGGAAGTCGATAGCACTGCTTTGAAGATGCTCTTTTTTTACATGAGTTTGTGTCTCAGGACGCTTTTGGTTTATTGCTTTACAGAGCTCAATCTAACAGATGAAAGCTTGAAAGGGGAGAGGAACAGGAGCAGCTGAAACATAAGAATAATAATTTCCAAGAAGCCTCTGGGAAGCTCTCCAGGTATTACCATGCAGTGTTTCCCTGCCCCTACCCATGCCCTTGAGTTAGATGAGGGATCAAGGAAATGGAAGCTACCTTAGACTCTTCGATCCATCCTTTCCACACCTCTCTGTCACTCAAGATGTCTCTATCACCTCACTCACTCATTGCCCCATCCCCTACCTAACTCATTCTCACAGTCTGGCCAGAGCCCAGCTTAGCTCAGGGGTCTCTCAGTCCTGTCTCCTTCAAGAAGACTTCCAGGCTCACTGCTCACTGCGAATAATCCCTTAAGGATGAATAACAGCTGCCACTTACAGTTAGTCATCATCTCCTGAAATCTCAAGCTAGACAGTGACGTATGTAGGACTCAGACCCCACATTCTCCGGTGTCAAAGTCTGAGCAGGTTTCCACTACATGTACTGTGCTTCAGCAAATGGCTGAGGTGGGACTCTGCCCTGTCCTAGACTCCAGGCTGAATGAACTACTCTCACAGCCACCTCTGTGGGCTGTTGCTGCAGAGAAACGAAGCTCCCTGGATGACCTCGGCCTCATGCTCACCGCCTGCTCCTTCACTTATAACAGCTGTAGGGCTTTGCTTTATTTTAAACTTTGGCACTTCCTTTTGTCTTTATTGATTTAAAAAATATTTTAAAATTCTAGCATATTAAAAAATCCAAACAATACTGAAAAAGTGGGGAAAAATATCTCCCTTACTGCCATCTCCTGATCTCAGTTCCACTCTACAAATGTAACTACTATTAACCGTTTAGTGAAGATTTTTTCAGACTTTTTCTATATGTGTATAAATGTCTGTGTATGTTTGGGAAGTTTTTCTGACATCTCAGAGTTCTGTATCTATGTATCTTTGTTCTAAATCATCGTCCATTCCACATTGCAAGCTGCGAAACGGTAAGATAAATGTATTTTTAAATTAATCTACACAGCACCTGACCAAAGGGATACCTATTCTTGATGGATTTATAGGAGCACTTGTGTTGGAGACAGGGGTGGGAGGCAGGATCCCTCCAGAGAGACCCTGAGCTCACCAGATGGGAAGCGCACATGAGCTCCGGGGAAGACACCGTGCTTCATAAGCTCACCAGCAACTGGCCCAACCTGCCAGGGCGTGCACACTCCCCAGACTGCAAAATCACTCATGTGTGGGTTGTCTGGTGGCTGAGGGGAGGGGAGGGGAGGGGAGAAAAGGGGAGGGGGAGGCACAAGAGTGGAATGTGGGCTGGGCCAAGTTTAGAATTACAAGTGCCACAGAGGCGTTCTGGAACCACACTTTAAATAGCCAGCACCTTCCCCTTCCCCCTTAGATAATTCTTCTCCCCTGACTGGACCTCTGGCAGCAACTTCACTAAGGTTCGAAATGTTTTCTTCTCTTTTTTTTCTATTTCTGCATCTCAGACTGCAGGTTGGTGGGATCCATGGGACTTACAACCAAAGGATGTTTTTCTTACCCTCGCGTAGAAAATATGCTTCTGACATGTATGTGTGCAAATGCAAAGATGATATGCTATTTTCTTGACTTTCTGAAACTTGGGTGGCTGTTGACTTAAGTGACAATGTGATTTGGAAAGAGAGAGCCCTAGATTGAGAGGAAAGACAACTGGATTTAACTCCAAGAAAACAGTCTGTCTTCTATGAGAAAAGAGAACAATGATCAACTCTTTGACAGGACTGAAAGAAAACAAAAATTTGAGTACCTGTTATTCTATTAAGTGTGTATACATATGTATATTTCCTCATTTAATTCTTATAGCTAAGTATATCCTATCTGTCATCCCCACTTTTACAGATGAACAAACTAAGGCTCACAGTCATTCATTAACTTCTCTGAAGTCAGACATTGGTATGAGAAAAAACTAATGTTTGAACCTGGCCTCATCTGACTTTATAGCTCATGGCCTTTCAGACACAACATGCTACCTCTGAGAAGCAGCTCTAATGAGGCTAAGGGAGCCAGGAAAGGGCTACTGTTTCTCCTAGGGTCTGGGAGGGTGGAGAAGGGAAGGCTTTCCATCACTGGGAGAGATCCATCAGCTGGTAAAGGGAGGGGAGACCAGCACAGTCAGTACCTTAGACAACCTTCCCAAAAGGACTGAGGAGCCCTCTTGGGACCAGTTACTTGAGTTTCTCCTTTGTAGAAAGGAGCTCATTCCCTAATTTATCAAATAAACATAGATGCCTGCTGTTCCCTGACTTTTTTTTTTTTTTTTTTTTTTGAGACGGAGTCTCGCTTTGTTGCCCAGGCTGGAGTGCAGTGGCATGGTCCCGGCTCACTGCAACCTCCGCCTCCTGGTTTCAAGCGATTCTCCTGCCTCAACCTCCTGAGTAGCTGGGATTACAGGTGCCTGCCACCATGCCCGGCTAATTTTTGTACTTTTCGTAGAGATGGGGTTTCACCATGTTGGCCAGGCTGGTCTCAAACTCCGGACCTCAGGTGATCCACCCGCCTCGGCCTCCCAAGTGCTGGGATTACAGGCGTGAGCCATCGCGCCCAGCCTGTTCACTGACTTTCTAACTTTCTGGGTCAGAGCCAAAGGAGAGTCTGTGGCCAGAAGAGGTTACTGCTGAGAAAGTTCTGTTAACACGAACTTTGCTTGAGGCTTAGAAAGAAATCCATCTGCCTACTTCTCCAGAAAAGAGGCCACTCTGCAAAATCAAGGCAGAGTCATTAGAAGATGCTTTTAGTAGACATGCCAGTGAACCTAGGCAGCCAGTGTAATCAAAGGGATGGAACTGAAAGAGCAGGGGCAGAGTGTGCAAGTTACTAGCTATATGGCAGCAGCAGTCACATTATTTAACCTCTCTGAGCTGCAACTTCCTTATTTATAAAGTGGAGGTAATAATGCTCACATCTCAGGATTGTTGTGAGAATTAAATGAAAAGAATGTATGTGAAGTGCCTAGTCTATAGTAGTTGCTAACTAAATGTGGGCCACATCCAGTCATCCTCAATCCCAAGAGTGGTCTGGAATGGGCCATTTCTGACAGTGAACGGTTAAAACTGTGATTTTTCATTTATGTCACCTTCTCTGTCACAGACTCCTAATTTGTCATCACCAAAAAAGAAAAAGAGTGCATAGTAAATCTCTCCCTTACGCTGATTTCAGAGAGACATAGAAGGAGTACTTAGACCACCTCATCTGATTCACAATTCCTGGTCCCACTCAACCTCTCCCCATCCTTTGACAGGATTTTTTTTTAAACTGGCTTTTATTTTTATGTTACAAAAGTAAAACACATATTTTGATGTAAATGTAGAAAATATAGATAAGGAAATGTTCCTATAACCCAACTGCTGAAAGAAAAACATTTTGGTGGCTACGCTAATCCTTCAGTGCCTGTAAATACTTTATAAAATATTTGTCAAGCGTGATCATATTGTATGTACTGTTTTTTACTATATATTGTGAGCACCCTTTTGTGCTGATATACTTGTTTCTGTAACACAGGTTTTAATGATTATATATAGTAGTCCATTATATGAATGTGCCATAATTTATCAACATATCTACCATTTTTGACAATTTATGTACTTTCTGATTTTTTGCTGTTATGAACAGTAAATATCCTAATGCTACACCTTTCAGTCACAATCACAATTATTTCCTTAGCGTAAATTCCTGCAAGGGAAATTGGTGGCTTTCAGGACATGTAAAATCCCATCCTTTCAACGTGTCCCAGCATACAGAGTAAAGAGACTGAAGCACATGCTAATCCCGATGAGGCCGACTGTAGGGCGGCAGGGAGAATTTAGACAGCACAGCAGCCCCTGAACAACTCCATGTCTACAGTCCTCAACCCAAGAGGGCCTTATAGTGGAAGCAAAGGCTGTCCATCAGTGCCAACACTTTCTTCCTGAAACAGGAAAGGAATATATATTTTCAGTAGCTGTCACCCAGCTTCTACCAATGAGAAATGCTAAGGAGGACGTGGTCTACAGGGAAGGGAATAGAAATTCACCTCTTCCAGTGCGTTCATTCCCTTATGGATTTGTTGGTAAAAGGAGGAGGAGGGGTTTCCTTCTGGGGTTCCCAACAGTAACATAGCATCCCACTTGTTTTCCAGGTGGGATGGATAGCAGGGTCTCAGGCACAACCAGTAATGGAGAGACAAAACCAGTGTATCCAGTCATGGAAAAGAAGGAGGAAGATGGCACCCTGGAGCGGGGGCACTGGAACAACAAGATGGAGTTTGTGCTGTCAGTGGCTGGGGAGATCATTGGCTTAGGCAACGTCTGGAGGTTTCCCTATCTCTGCTACAAAAATGGGGGAGGTGAGAGCCCTTGTGCCACCCCACCCACTCCTGGAAGGAGGATACTTCCATCTCCTGCGCTTATGGCCCCTCTGGGGAGTCGCATAGATGTATAGAATTCTGGAGGTAGGAGGACGCTTAGAGGTCATTAAGGACTCTCTGTAAGAGACTAAGACCCAGAAAAGTTACGTGACTATCCCAGGGCTCTTTCTATTATAACGTGGCATCGTAGAAATATGAGCACAAGCTGGAACCAGGTGGATGAGAGTTTGGATTCTGGCTCTGCTTCTTACACTCTGTGTGATCTTGGACAAGTAACTTAAGCTCTCAGAGCATCAATTGCCGCTCCTGCAAATTGAGATAATAATGCCTGCCTTTCAAGGTCATTGTAAGGATTAGAGACAATGTGTGTAAAGAACGTAATAAATAGTAGCTTTGCTGATGATGATGTTGATACCAAACAGTTCTGTGGTCTTAAGATTCCCCAGCCTTGGCCTTGTGTCTTTTTCCTACTCTGCTGGCACGGTGAGGTTCCCTAAGCCATCCATTACCCAACCCCTTCTAGTATAGGCTCTCTTTTTAAAAATTTCACAGCACAAATGTGTGCATGTTGTAGGAGGAGCATTACCTCCAGCTCTTTACTACATCATCATTGGCTTCTCTTTCCCTTCTCTTTCAGCCCCCTAGGGTAACTCTGCTATCCCCACAGCAGTGACAGAAATTTTGCAACCACTAACCCACATTCAGGGAATTTTGTATCTCTGTGGGAAGCCCCAGAGGGATTTCCCAAGTACTGGAGGGTTCTGGGTGACCAGTGGGTTAGGAATATCTCCTTGCTTATGGGTAAAGGGTATAGGATTGGGGCTCCCAGGTCTGATTTTGTAGTGAGACTGCAGCTGGGCCTGGAGGAATGTGGAATACAGAGGTAGGTCACCAGGGAAAAGGATGAGAGGAGTGATAAGTTCATGGGCTACAGGATTTGAGGTCCTTTAAAGCAACACCTATCCTTTTGCAGGTGAGTAAGAGCTGCTGAGTGCATCCAGCTTGAGTCTCACAATGATTTTAGAGAGAGAAAGTGTTCAATACAGAGGGGAGGTGTGGGAACTGGGGGAGAACACGAGAGATGCCCTGGGCCCACGGAGTCTGGTTCCCAGGTCTGTGGCAACTGGGGATTGTCCCTGGGTTGGAGGTTAACTTGTATGTTTCCAGAGGGATGAAAATGGGCGGATGTGTCCCTTCTTCCTAGGAATTTCTGGCCAGTGGCCTGAAATCATAGGACTTTGCTCCGTTTGCACTGTGAGGGAAGAGGGAAGGTCTACCCACTTTTTACCTAGTGCCGAATGCTCCACGTGCTTGTTTAGGAATTTAGGCCTGAGTACCCTCCCTTTGGAGAATCAGGAGAGATGGAGCTGGCCCAGGGCAAAAGCTGGAGGCTTGGGGACTAATCTGGCATTGGGACCCTGGGTCTGGAACCTGGTAACCAGCTTAGCTCCTCACATGGCAGAGAGATTAGGAGGTGAGCAGCTTTCCCCAAGCCTCTCTGGAATTGGGTAAAGGTTGGCCTGGGAATTAGCAGGAATGGCACGAATTGTGGGAGAGATTGCCTTCCAGGTCTAATGCAAACCACTGGGCTGACAGGAAAGTGGAGGGGAGCAGTGACTGGAGCGCGGGGGATGAGGGACTCTCCCCGGTCCTTTGTCTGGCAATGTTTGGGTCCCAGGGCTGTGTGGTGAGTCTGTGTGGGCCTGGGAATGTGTTGACTGTGTCTTGTGTGGGAACGCAGGCCCGAGGGGAAAAGAGCACGCACAGCCCTTGGTCGTTCACATGGGTCCTGTGTGGGGAGGTGGAGGCAGCAGGGCGGCGGCTGTTGTCTCCTTCTCCTTGGGTAGAGCCTGCCTTCCAGCACGCTGATTCTGGTGGAGAGTCCTGACATGTTTGGGAGTCCTGCCATCCAGTCAAGTTCTCTTTGTTTAACCCTTACACTACCTACCCGTAACTTCTTCCCTTATCAAACACAGGGCCTGAGCACTCCTCTTCACTGTTCGCTGATGGATGACAGCAGCTGGAGGGGAGTGTTCTGAGGGACTGGGGAGCTGCAGGCAGGGGCCCAGGTTTGCTCTGGAGGGCATGAGTCACCCAGGGCCACTGGCTGGGTTAGTGAAATGGCTCCTTTGCCAAGGTAAGCAGGCTGATCAAGGATGTATGTGGTAAGTAGAGGAAACTGGACCTGCCTGTTTTTCTGTGTTTTTGATGTTCTCAGCAGTTTAACCTTTCTGTCAACAGTGAACTCCTCTTACCTCCCAGGCAAAGCAAACTCCTACAGAGAATGGGCCCTTAAACTTCTTCTTGTCATCCTCCTGTCTCTTTGTCAAAGAAGAGACTGCTGCCTCTTCCTGAAAGGACCCTTTGCTGCTGATGTGGGGAGGAGGCTGGGGAGAATGGAGACCCTGTAGATTGGTTGGACCCCTTTCCTCTTGGTTTAGTGCTTTTATTTGAACTCACCAGTCTCAGATTGGGGCCTGGGCTCCTGGGCATGGGAAGAGTGTTCTGAGCAAGACCTGGAGAGGATGCTGGGATACTCCAGGCTGTGCCATCCTTCATAATGTACCCTACTGGCCTGCTGCTGGGCCCTTTCTTTAAATTCATAGCTCCAAGTAGCCACTCTTGTGCTTGGCAGGGAGGGGAGGGCAATCAGGGAATTTGATTCATTGTAGTATTTGTTACTGAGAAGCTCAGGGATGAAGAAGTCTTCAAAGCACAATTTTAGTTCCAAACTAAAAATGTAAGTGACATCTTCTTTGGTTTCTTCCAGCATCAACATTTGGTAGATCTAATTTGAAATGAGTTCCAGAGCAGGGAAAGGGCTGAGGCAAGGCTATGATAGACCACAAGGCAAACAGCTGAAAACTGTAGTCAAAAGGCAGGGAAGCTGAGAAGGGGATACAAAGAAGCCCATCTGAAATCAGAAGCAACAGGGACGCTTTTAGGGAGGTGAGTGAGAGGGATGCCCGCCTCCATCGTCTCCTAGGTAAATAATCTCCCTGCTGTCCAGGACCTGAAGCTGATCCACCCCCAAGCACCTGCTTCGTCCTAATGGCTTTAGAATTTCCTGTCTCTGTCCGTTGCCTCAGCACATACTCAGCCAAGCCCTGAGCCTGTGTCATTCACCAGCAAACACTTACTGAGCACGTGGCATAAGCCAGGAGTTGTTCTAGGTGGTTGGGATACATCTATAAACAAAACGGACCAATTCCCTGTTCTCATAGGGCATACATTCTAGAGGAGGGAGACAGACACTACACAATAAATGGGATAAATGAGTTAATTAGATAGCATTCCAGAATTAATGAGTGCTATAGGAAAAGAACAAGGAGAGCTGGGTAAAGGGGATCAGGAGTGTGGGTGTGGGTGGCGGCAATTTTTAAAAGGGTGGTCATTGAGAGCATGTGAGCAAAGCCTTGCCAGGAGTGAGAGAATTGGCCATGTGGATATCATGGGGTTGGGTGAAAGTGCTTTCCTCTAGGCAGAGGAAACAAAGGTTGAAACAAAGCAAGAGTCTGGCTGGCTTGTTTGAGGAGGACTCAAGCCTGCAGCTGGGCAAGTGAATAGAAGGTAAGGTCAGGGAAGTAAATGGGCTGGGGACAGGGAGAGGGGCAGATCAGGTATGTCAGGTTGGCCACCCTCAGACTTCAGCTTTTGCTCTAGTGACAGTCAGATGCAGGGCAGGGTTTTGGGCAGCAGTAATCTTAAATTATTTCCCCCCCCTCCCAGATGGAGTCTTGCTCTGTCACCCAGGCTGGAGTGCAGTGGTGTGATCTCAGCTCACTGCAACCTCTACCTACCGGGTTCAAGTGATTCTCCGGCCTCAGCCTCCCCAGTAGCTGGGACTACAGGTGTGCGCCACCACGCCCAGCCAATTTCTGTATTTTTAGTTGAGACGAGGTTTTGCCATGTTGGCCAGGCTGGTCTTGAACTCCTGACTTCAGGTGATCCGCCCACCTTGGCCTCCCAAAGTGCTGGGATTACAGGCGTGAGCCACTGCACCTGGCCAGTCATCTTACGTTTTAAAATAATCTCTCTAGCTGCTATGTTGAGAACTAAGTATAGGGGAGTGAGGGCAGAAGCTGACCAGTTATAAGGCAAGAATCTTGGAGTCATCCTTAATTCTCTCCACCTCTCATAACTCTTGACTCTACCCAAACACCCAGGTCCTGGGAGCTTCAGGACCTCTCCAGCTCCCTGGACCCTGGTTGCTGGCAGAGTGAGTAACTCAGCACCCGAATGCCTGGGACTAGAGCCCCCCTCCCCGCCAAGATGAGATGTGCAGGACCCGACCACTTCTCATCCCCTCCACTGCTGGCACCCATCTAAGCAATCCAAGAGTTTTCACCTGAGTGACTGGAAGGAAGGAGCTGCCATTCACTGAGATGTGGAAGGCCATGAAGGGAGCAAGGTTTTGTTTTTGTTGTTGTTGCTTTTAATAGAGATGGGGTTTCGCCATGTTGGCCAGGCTGGTCTCAAACTCCTGGCCTCAAGTGATCTGCCTACCTCAGCCTCCCAAAGTGCTGGGATTACAGGCATAAGCCACTGTGCCTAGCCCCGGAGGAGCAAGTTTTGAAGGGAAAGTAAGGGGGTGAATTTTGGGAAAGTTGAGTTGAGATATCTATTAGATGTCCACGTGGAAATGGCAAGTGGGCAATAGAATGTCAGTTTGGGGTTTGTGAGAGAGATCTGGCTGGAGGTGTGTATTTGGGGATCATTAGCATTTTGATGGTATAAGAAAAGAAGTCAGGACCTTTAGTGGGTCTGGGAGAAGATGGGAAACCAGCAGAGGAGACAGAAAATGAGAAACTGGTAAAGCAGGATTAAAACCAAGAGAATGAAGTGTTTTGGAAAGTCAAGTGAAGAAATTATATCAGGGAGAAGGAAGAGATTAACTGCAGCAAAGGCTGCAGATAGGTTAAAAAAAATGAGGAAAGGAAATTGATTGTTGGTTTTAGCAGCTGGGAAGTCATTGATGACCTTGATAAGAGCGGTTACAGTGGAGGGTTGGGGGCAATGACTGATTGAAATGGATTTAAGATAATGGGGGAGATGGGAGAAAAGAATTGGAAACAGTAAATGTGGGTTATTGGGGCAAAATGTGGGAGTAGGTAAAATGCACCCCCTGCTTGTGTATTTCCCTTCTGGGCGGAAGGAGGCCATGTGAGTCCTGCATAGCAGTGATAGTGTGCCAATGGCCAGACGCCTTGGGGATGGGGTGCTGAGCTGGCGAGGCGGCTGAAGAAGCTGTACATTTGAACTATTCCTCCAGCCCTCCACCCTCAGCTGCCAGGAGGGAAAACAAGTATGATTTTCTACTAGGGCCTGCCCAGTTAAAGTTCCAGTCATGGGACGAGGAGATGCTGGATAACACAGGAGGCGTGACGTGGGAAGAAGGTAGGGGGAGAGGGTTCTGGTCATAGGACTGTCCGTAGCCGGCGGGGAATTTAAATCGCCTTCCTGCCTATCTCAGCCCAGATGAAAGAACCGTCTGCCAACATTTTCACTTAATTTCTAAGTCCAGGTTGCTGAAATTTCACTCGGGGCAGAAGTTACCCATGCCAAGAATCTTTAAGTTTTCCATTAGTCTCAGGACACCAGCTGGATACTGTCTTTTGTGAGGACTTCCTCCCTGTCCCCTCCAACTCCTCTTCAGAGCCTCAGTCTTCCAATACCTAGGTCCTGGGTGCTTCAGAACACAGGTCTTCAGGCCAGGCGCGGTGGCTCATGCTTGTAATCCCAGCACTTTGGGAGGCCGAGGCGGGTGGATCACGAGGTCAGGAGATCGAGACCACGGTGAAACCCCGTCTCTACTAAAAATACAAAAAAAATTAGCTGGGCGTGGTGGCGGGTGCCTGTAGTCCCAGCTACTCGGAGAGGCTGAGGCAGGAGAATGGCGTGAACCCAGGAGGCGGAGCTTGCTGTGAGCCGAGATTGTGCCACTGCACTCCAGCCTGGGCGACAGAGCGAGACTCCGTCTCAAAAAAAAAAAAAAAAAAAAGAACACAGGCCTTCAGCTGAGACCTCTCCAACTGCCTGGACCCTGGCTGCGGGCAGAGTTGCTCAACACCCAGAATTAACTTGGGACTGGAGTCCCCATGTGAGGCCACGACAGGAGGCACACAGCAGGGCCTCTCAGAAGGGCCTGGAGGGGAAGGATCCCTCAGCTCCAGCCTGTAAAGGTGCACGGGGATGCCCACACAAAGAGGATTCCCTTGGCAGCAAGGATAAACCATCAGCCTTATGCTGTTTATAGATAGCAGAGAATAAAGAGAAATAAGAAGCAGTGTTCATGTGTTCATATAAAAGTAATAGTGAATTTAGCAGTATGCAGCAGTGTGTCACCAAGCGTAGTTAATGACTCAGGGCTCACTGTTGGTCAGGCTCATGCCGAGGACAGCACATAACTCCTCATGGAAGCTCCTCGCTCTTCTGTCGCTCAAGTGAAAGATCGTCAGTTTATGCCTTAAGAAATCGGCTGGAACGTTACAAGTGACACCACAGAACGTGCTCCTTTTGAGAAGGGGGGCCAAGAGAGTGACTGCTTTCTGGGATGGGGATGTGGTCTCTCCCATCTCACGGAGAAAATGCCAGCACATTTTAGAATTTTTGAGGAGATTAGTATGGATGATATGGGGGTGCAGGTAGCTGTGAACTCCACCCCCCATCCCCAGGACTAACTTCATCTTTTGATGGTGGTGCCTGCGGAGGGGAAGAGGCAGAATGCCCTTCAAGACTCCTCAGTCTGTACCTGGCCCCGCTTGGCTCCCTCCCACCGCGACCCCTCTCACACTTCTAGGGCCTGTAGCCCCTCCTTGCAGGTGTGGACTTTGGCCCTCTTGGCAGGCTGCCGAGGTAGAGGAAGGAGGTGGGAGCAGCTGACCACGGGGCCCAGAGTTAAACATTGGCTTGGTTTATGGGGAAAGAGCAGGCAGCATGAATATGGGAAGGGGCTTGGGCTGGGCCCATAGCTGTTTCTTGCTGCACTGGGCTCTCCACAGTGACTGTTCCTGTCAGCTGCTGGGTTCTGCTTTCCCGTTTTCCTTCCTGCTCAGCAAACCTTGGACTGATTTATAGACTTCTTAGGCTGAATTGTTTGCTACCTTTCCTTCTTTGTCCTCATAATCAAGTCCCTGTTAGTACCTGAATTATGGATGTGTAGATTACAACCTTGAGAAGTGGAAGGTGAAGAACTGGAGAACTGGGTTCCTCATTAACTTACAATAGACCACACATATTTAAAGTGTACAATTTGATAAATTTTGACATATGTATATATGCATGAAACCACTGCCACAATTGAGATAACAAACATGTCCATCACTTCCAAAACAGTTACTCTTGTCTCTTTCTAATTCCTTCCTCCCAACTTTACTCCTGCTGTCGCATCCCACTGCAATCAATAATTATGCTAAATGCAAACTAAACTAGTTTGCTTTTCTTAGAATATTATATAAATGGAATCATACAGTGTGTTGATAATTATAATTGTGATACCACTATACCTTAGTTTGCATTTCTTAGAATATTATATAAATGGAATCATACAGTATGTTGATAATTATGATACAGCATAATTATTTAGAGTTTCATTTATAGTTTTCACGTATCAGTAGTTTATCCTTTGTTATTGAGGTATCTTCATATATTCTAACACACAAGTCCTTTATCAGACATGCATTTTACAAATACTTTTTTTTTCATTCTGTGTTTTGTAATTTTCGTTTTCTTTTTTTGAGATGGGATCTCACTCTCTCGCCCAGGCCGAAGTGCACTGGTGCAGTCACGGCTCACTGCATCCTTGACCGTCTGAGCTCAAATGATCTTCCCACCACAGCCTCCCAAAAGTAGCTGCGACTATAGGGATGTGCCACCATGCCCGGAAAATTAAGAACTTTTTTTTTTTTTTTGGTAGAGACCGAGTCTCACTATGTTGCCTAGGCTGACCTCAAACTCCTGGGCTCAAGCAATCCTCCAGCCTTGGCCTCCCAGAATGCTGGGATTACAGGCATGAGTCACTGCACCTGGACTGTTTGAACCTCACTGATTGGTTCTAATAGGTTTTTTTTTGTGTGCATTCCAAAGGATTTTCAATGTAGAATATCATGTCTTCAGAGAATAAAGCAGTGTTATTTTTTCCTTTTAAATCGGAATAAACTTTAATTCCTTATCTTGCCTTATTGGCTAGATTCTATGGCTAGAATCTCCAGTACAGTATTGAATAGAAGTAGTAAGAATAGACACTTGTTTTATTCTCAATCTTTGCAGTCTTTTACTATTAAGTATGATGTTAGCTGTAGGGTTTTTTTGCAGATGCCGTCTATCAAGTTGAGGAAGTTCTCTTCTCCTCATCATTACTGGGAGTTTTTATTAGGAATGACTGTTGGATTCAGTCAAATACTTTACTGTACCTATGAAATGATCATATAGTTTTTCTTTTGTAATTTGTTAACAGGATGAGTCACATTATTTATTTATTTATCCATTTATTTTAAGAGCTGGAGACTAAACACTATGTTGATTTTTTAAAACGTTAAACCCACTTTGTATCCCTGGGACAAACATTACTATATAATATATTGTCCTGTTAACATATTGTTAGATTTGATTTCCTAAAATCACTTAGAATTTTGGCATTTATGTTCATGAAATATGTTGATCTTTAACTTTCTTTTCTTATAATGTATTTGCTTTTATTATCAGGGTAGTGCTCACTTTATAAAATTGGTTGGGTAAGCATTCCATCTTTTCAATTTTTTGGAAGAGTTTGTGTAGAATTGCTGTTATTTCTTCCTTAAATATTTGGAGGATTCACCACTGAAGTCATTTGAGCCTGGAAATTTTTGTGGGATGGGTTTAAACCAAAAACGAATTTTCCTTAATAGTTATAGGGCTATTCAGACTATTTCTCTTTGAGTTATGTTTTTTGAGAATTTTTTTATTTTACCTAAATTCTTGCACTTACTGGCATAAAGTTGTTCGTATATTTTCTTATTATTGTTTTAATATCTATAGAATCTTTACTGATGATACCTCTCATTTGTCATGCTGAGAATTTGTGTCTTCTAAAATTTTATCAATTTTATTATCTCAAAGAACCAGCTTTTGGTTCATGGATTTTCTCTGTTGTTTTCCTGTTTTCCATTTTATTGATTTCCACTCTGATTTTTATTTCCTTTGACTTACTTTGGCTTCCATTTGCTCTTATCCTTCTCATTTCTTTCTTTCTTTTTTTCTAACTACACCCTCATTTCAGCAATGATTTCTCATTTCTTTTTTTTTTTTTTTTTTTTTTTTGAGACAGAGTCTCGCTCTGTCGCCCGGGCTGGAGTGCAGTGGCGCAATCTCGGCTCACTGCAAGCTCCGCCTCCCGGGTTCACGCCATTCTCCTGCCTCAGCCTCCGAGTAGCTGGGACTACAGGCGCCCGCCACCGCGCCCGGCTAATTTTTTGTATATTTTAGTAGAGACGGGGTTTCACCGTGGTCTCGATCTCCTGACCTCATGATCCGCCCGCCTCGGCCTCCCAAAGTGCTGGGATTACAAGCGTGAGCCACCGCGCCCGGCCTGATTTCTCATTTCTTAAGGTGGAAGCTGAGGTAATTGACTTGAAACATTTCTTTTTTTTTTTTTTTTTTTTGAGACGGAGTCTCGCTGTCGCCCAGGCTGGAGTGCAGTGGCGCGATCTCGGCTCACGGCATGCTCCACCCCCCGGGGTTCACGCCATTCTTCTGCCTCAGCCTCCCAGCATGGTGTATCTTTCTGTCCTTTTACTTTTAACCTCTTCATGTCTTTTTTATTCAAAGTGCATTTTCTTAAGGCAGCATATAGTTGAGTCTTGTCAGTTTTTTAAAAGCCAGTCTAACAATCTCTGCCTTTTATTTGGGATATTTAGACCATTTGCATTTAATATGATTATCCATATAATTAGGTTTAACTCTATCATCTTATTATTTGTTTTCTATTTGTCCTATCAGTTATTCATTTCCCCCTTCCCTCTCCTCCTGCTTTTTTTTTGGAATAATTGAATTTTTTTTTTATTCCATTGTTAGCTTTCTTCTTTTTGTTGGCTTATTAGCTGTAACTTTGTTGTGTTATTTTAGTGAGTGTTTTAAACTTTGTAGTATACATCTTTAACTTATCACAGTTTATCTTCAAGTGATAATGTATGACTTTATATATAAGAACCTTAAAATATTACAATTTCATTTCTTTCCTCCTGACCTTTGTGCTCTTGTTATACATTTTCATATGTTATAAAATCCATATTACATTGTTTTTATTTTTGTTTGACCAGTCAATTATCTTTTAAAAAATATTTGAATGATAAGAAAAACATTCTATATGTTTATCTATGTAATTACTATTTCTAAAGCTTTTTATTACTTTGTACAGATTCATATTTCTATCTGGTGATATCATTTCACTCTCCCTGAAGGAGTTTCTTCAACATTTCTTATAGTTCAGTTCTGCTTGTGATAGATCCTTTCAGGTTTTGCATGTCTTAAGAAACAGTTATTTCACTTTCATTTTTGAACAGTATTATTGCTGGGTATAGAATTCCAGGTTGACAGCTTTTTTTTCCCCCCTCATTTATTATTTTAGCAAATGTGCTTCCTTATCACTGTCTTCTCTTCTGCATTGTTTTAAATGAGAAATTTGATGTTATTCTTATCTTTGTTTGTCTGTACATATGTGTCCTTTTTCTCTGGTGACTTTTAAGGTTTTCTCTTAAAAGCTCCATATTCTGGTTTAAGTAATGTGATTATGATGCACCTTGGACTAGTTTTTTTCATTTTTTTTTATCTTGGTGTTTGTTGAACTTTTTGGATCTATAGGTTTATAGTTTTCATAAAATTTATAAAATTTTCAGCTATTATTTCTGTAAGCTTTTTCTCACCCTTTTCTTTCTTTCACAGACTCCCATTACATTAAGCTTTTTGAAGCTGTCTCACCACTTAGGCACATCTGCTCTTTTTTTAAAAAAATTTCTTTTTTCTTTTCTTTCTTTCTTTTTTTTTGAGATGGAGTCTCGCTCTGTCACCCAGGCTGGAGTGCAGTGGTATGATCTCAGCTCACTGCAAACTCCACCTCCCAGGTTCAAGTGATTCTCCTGCCTCAGCCTCCCAAGTAGCTGGAATTACAGGCATGCACCACCACACCCAGCTAATTTTTGTACTTTTAGTAGAGACAGGGTTTCACCATGTTGGCCAGGCTGGTCTTGAACTCCTGACCTCAGGTGATCCACCTGCCTCGGCTTCCCAAAATGCGGGGATTACAGGCATGAGCTACCACGCCTGGCAAAAATTTTCTTTTTTCTCTCTGTGTTTTATTTTGGATAGCTTCTACTATGGTTTGAGTTCACTAATCTTTTCTTCTGCTCTGCCTACTAACATTAATCCCATCCAATGTATTTCTTTAAATCTCACACACTGTAGTGTTCATGTTCAGAAGTTTTATTTGGGTCTTTTTCAATATCTTTTATATCCCTAACTTTTGGAACACTTGCAATACAGTTATAGTAACTTTTAAATGTTCTCATCTGCCAATTCTAACATCTTTGTAAATTATGGGTCAGGTTCAATCTCCTTGCTATGAGTAACATTTTCCTGATTCTTTGCTTTCCTGGTAATTTTTGATTGAATACCAGACCTGGTAATATTTTTGCTTTATGGGTTGCTGGATAATTAATTAATTAATTAATTTGTGAGACAGAGTTTCACTCTGTTGCCAGGCTGGAGTGCAGTGGAGCGATCTCAGTTCACTGCAACCTCCACCTCCCGGGTTCAAGCAATTCTCCTGACTCAGCCTCCCAAGTAGCTGGGACCACAGGCGCATGCCACCATGCCCAGCTAATTTTTGTATTTTATTTATTTATTTATTTATTTATTTATTTATTTATTTTTATTTTTATTTTTTGAGATGGAGTCTCGCTCTATTGCCCAGGCTGGAGTGCAGTGGCGCGATCTCCGCTCACTGCAACCTCCGCCTCCTGGGTTCACACCATTCTCCTGCCTCAGCCTCCCAAGTAGCTGGGACTACAGGCACCCGCCACCACACCCGGCTAATTTTTTTGTATTTTTAGTAGAGATGGGGTTTCACCGTGTTAGCCGTGATGGTCTCGATCTCCTGACCTCGTGATCTGCCTGCCTCAGCCTCCCAAAGTGCTGGGATTACAGGGTTGAGCCACTGCGCCCGGCCAATTTTTGTATTTTTACTACAGATGGGGTTTCACCATGTTGGCCAGGATGGTCTCGATCTCTTGACCTAGTGATCCGCCTACCTCGGTCTCCCAGAGTGCTGGGATTACAGGCCTAAGCCACAGCACCCTGCCTTTTTTTTTTTTTTTTGAGACGGAGTCCCACTCTGTTGCCCAGGCTGGAGTGCAGTGGCATGATCTTGGCTCACTGCAACCTCTGCCTCCCAGGTTTAAGCAATTCTCCTGCCTCAGCCTCCCAAGTAGCTGGAACTACAGGTGCGTGCCACCATGCCAGGCTAATTTTTGTATTTTTAGTAGAAACAGGGTTTCACTATGTTGGCCAGGCTGGTCTTGAACTCCTGACCTCATGATCTGTCTGCCTCAGCCTCCCGAAGTGCTGGGATTACAGACGTGAGCCACTGCACCCGGCCAGTTTCGTATTTCTGTAAATATTCTTGAGCTCTGTTCTGGGACCAGTGAAGTTACTTGCTCTTTTTACATCTTGCTTTTAAGATTTGTTAGGTAGGACTAGAAGTGTGCTCAGTCTAGGGATAATTCTTCCCCATCACTGAGGAAATGCCCTTCTGCACACTCTGCCTAATGCCTGGTGAGTCTTGAGGTTATTTACTCTGGTAGTATGTGAGCACCAGTACTTTTAATCATTTTGAATGGTTCTTTCCCTCGCCTCAGTGTTCTCACACATACGCACTGACTAGTACTCAGTTGAAAGCTTGAGGGGGACCCTCTGCAGATAAGCAGATTTTCCTGTCTGTGCAATTCTCTCTTCTCTGGTACTCTATGTCCTATGAACTGTCCTGTCCACTTTGCCAGCAGATGACAGGTCCATGGTAGAGAAAGTACCAGTATATCTGGCATCAGTAGTCTTGTCTCTGCCAATGCTTATAAAAACAGAAGGAGACAGATTACTAGCTTAGTTCATTTTGTGTTGCTACAACAGAACACCCGAGATGGGTAATTTATAAGGAACAGACATTTATTTCTTATAGTTTTGGAGGTTGGGAAGTCCAGGGCAAGCAGTCCACCTCTGGTGAGGGCCTTCCTCTTTGTGTCATCCCATGGCAGAAGGCAGAAAGGCAAGAGAATATTCATGCAAAAGACAGCCAAATACACTTTTTTTTTTTTTTTGACAGGGTCTTGCTCTGTCACCCAGGCTGGAGGGAGGGCAGTGGCACAATCACAGCTCACTGCAGCCTCAAACTCCCGGGTTTAATCAATCCTCCCACCTCAGCCTCCCAAGTGGCTGGGATTACAGGCACACACAGCCATGCCCAGATAATTTTTTGTATTTCTTTTAGAGACAGAGTTTTCCCATGTTGCCCAGGCTGGTCTTGAAGTCCTGGGCTCAAGCGATCCTCCCACCTCAGCCTCCCAAAGTGCTGGGATTACAGGCGTGAGCCACCGTGCCTGGCCCAAACTCATTTTTATAACAAACACAATCTCACAGTAATAACATTAATCCATTCATGAGGGCAGAGCCCTCATGACTTCCAGCTTACGAGGCTCCATGTCTCAACACTGTTGTATAGTGAATTAAGTTTCCAACACACGAACTTTAGGGGATACATTCAAACCGTTAACAGTGACTGAAAGGGCATCTGATTTCAGCCTACTAAAAGACTACCTGACATTAAGAGCAATGCTTTCTTTGAAAAGAAATATAGACTGTGGGCTGTGCCAATGCTCCCAGACATCCATTATTTAACAAGCTCCTTGTTATTGCCACAAGTTATGTGGTAAGCAGTAATTGTTCAGTGGGGAACAAACTTTAATAGGTATAGACGGAAACTTTGCAGTGACAAAAGGCAAGAGGCTGTGTAGATCTTAGGTAACATGGTGACTCTTGATCTCTGCTATGTTGCAAACATCTAGACAGCTGTCTCCTGCAGTTTTGCATGTTCTGTACCTCTGAGATTCTGACTGGCAGTATGGGTAGGTAACGGGAGGAGGTGAATGCAGACCATGAGGAGAATAGTCCCAGGAAACGAACAGCCTGTTTTCTAACCACAGGTGCCTTCTTCATCCCCTACCTCGTCTTCCTCTTTACCTGTGGCATTCCTGTCTTCCTTCTGGAGACAGCACTAGGCCAGTACACTAGCCAGGGAGGCGTCACAGCCTGGAGGAAGATCTGCCCCATCTTTGAGGGTGAGTAGCTCTGTACCTGATTCCAAAGCATCTACATTAGTGGTTGTAAACCTTGTTGGGAATGACTTGAGTGATTAGTAGCAGTTCTGAGGTTAAGATAAGACCCCGAGTCTCTATGCTAAACCCCCTTGGTTTGTGGGCCGCATACTGAGCTAGTCAGCTGATCTATCAGAGAATGGGCGAGAAACAGCAGTGAGGATGGTGCAGAGGCTTTAGGTTAAGTAAGAAGAGTGCAAAGCTACTTTAGCTATATGTTTTAAATACATAACGATGTTGTATTTTAAGACATATTTAAATCAATTATAAAATATTTTAAAAGAGAACTTTAAATGAGAAAACATTATTTCACTAATAGTTCTATCTTGGCCAGGCGTGGTGGCCCATGCCTGTAATCCCAGCACTTTGGGAGGCTGAGACAGGTGGATCACCTGAGGTCAGGAGTTCAAGACCAGCCTGGTCAACATGGTGAAACTAAAATACAAAAATACAAAAAATACAAAAAATTAGCCAGGCATGGTGGTGGGCACCTGTAATCCCAGCTACTCAGGAGGCTGAGGCAGGAAACTCTCTTGAACCTGGGAGGCAGAGGTTGCAGCGAGCCGAGATTGTGCCACTGCACTCCAGCCTGGGCAACAAGAGCAAAACTCCATCTCAAAAAAAAAAAAAAAAAAAGTTCTATCTTGACACAAGTATTTAAAATGTACAGTATTTAATTTCATTATTTCTCCATATATAGGATTTTCTTTACGTTTTTATTTTGAAATAATTATAGATTCACAGGGAGTTACAATAATAGCAGTTTTCCTCAGTGGTAAATTGAACTCCCGGCCTCAGACAATCCTCTCACCTCAGCGTCCCGCATAGCTGAAATTACAGGTGCACGCCACCACTGTCCACCGTTCCTAGCCCAATTCTGCAGTTTCCCCACAGGCATTGGCTATGCCTCCCAGATGATCGTCATCCTCCTCAACGTCTACTACATCATTGTGTTGGCCTGGGCCCTTTTCTACCTCTTCAGCAGCTTCACCATTGACCTGCCCTGGGGCGGCTGCCACCACGAGTGGAACACAGGTATGGTCCTCACCCAAGAGTCCACTCCTCCTCTTGTTCTGTCACATTAACCGGAAGTGGGATTGTCCCTATATCCCACCTTAACACGGACACACTAGAAATCACTCAAGTCGACCATGGAGAACTTATGTCAAGAATAAGATCAAGAATTCACCAGCATCACAGGCAAAATGTCAGGAACTTTTTAAAGAAAAAATTAACATATTCAGTGAGAACTGACCACTTTTTTGTGGTTTAGCCATTTTCTTAAATCAATTTGAAATATGGTTAGTTTGATATATGGATATATGTTTTGTTCATTCATTTGTTTCTCGTATCTTCTTTCCGGTACATTTTAGATCTTTCAAACTTGCAATTCATCTGGATTTGCTTGTCAGGGGTGGCAGAGGCGGGAGAAAATCCACATATAAGTGGACCCGCACAGTTCAGATCCATGTTGTTCAAGGGTCCGCTGTGATTTATAACAGCAATTACGGTCACATGTCACTTAATGACAGGGGTACACTCTGAGAAATGCATTGTTGACAATTTCGTCCTTGGATGAACATCACAGAGTGCACCTGCACACACCCACATGGCACAGCCCATCACACACCTGGGCTGTATGCTATAATACTGTACTGAACACTGTAGGTACTTGTAGCACAATGGTAAGTGTCTGTGTATCTAAACATAGCGAAACATAGAAAAGGTACAGTAAATATGCAGTATTTTATAATCACGTGGGAACACTGCCATATAGGTGATCCACTGTTGACTGAAATGTTGCTATGTGCTGCATATCTGCAATTTCTCCTGTGCTTATACAACTACCTGAGCCACCCATGGCAATTGAACTACTGAGTCTAACGTATAGAAAGTAACAACAACAACAAAAATATCTAGGGCAATGCTGTCCAAAAGAACTGTCTGTAATGATGAAAATGCTCTTTGCACTATCCAATGTGGTAGCTATTAATACCAGCTACATGTGGTTATGTATTTATTTACCTTTTATGGGCAGTCCCACTGAACCAGTGTAGGGTTGGAGTGACTCCTACATGTGGTTATTGGGCACCTGAAATGTGGCAAGTGGTCTGAGGAACAGAACTTTAACATTTGCATTGAATGTTAACTCAAACAGCCACAGGTGGCTCATGGCTGCCCTATTGGACGGCATGGCTGGAGAGCACAGTGGACGCTGTTCTGCTTGGATTCCTGGCACATCCCTCTCTCCTTGTGAAGTATCTTCCGGTGCCAGTCAACGAGGCCCTAGCCCTTTGAAGTGGGCTAGCCATGATTAATTCTTTCTTTCTTTTTCATCTGTTTTATTTTTATTTTTTTGAGATGGAGTCTCACTCTGTTGCCCAGGCTGGAGTGCAGTGGCGCCATCTCAGCAGGTATCAGGAGGTGCACCCTCCACCCCCCAGGTTCAAGCAATTCTCTGCTGCAGCCTCCCAAGTAGCTTGGGATTACAGGCACCTGCCAACACGCCCAGCTAATTTTTGTATTTTTAGTAGAGACAGGGTTTCACCATTTTGGCCAGGCTGGTCTTGAACTCCTGACCTTGTGATTCACCTGCCTCAGCCTCCCAAAGTGCTTGGATTACAGGCGTGAGCCACTGTGCCCGGCCCAATTCTTTCTGGCTTAGATAAGTTCCTCAATTCTGAACTGGAGTTTGAATCCTTTACTTGCCCAGAAAAGCATTTTTGTATGGTTAGCATGATATTCTTCATCGCTTCATGACCTGACTCCTGTCTGTGTCACCACCTCACCTTTACCTCTCTCGCCTTGTGCATGATGCTCCCCTTCCAGGCACATCTTTGTGCATCACTGCCACCACCTCCATTCCACCATTATTTTTCAAAGGGAAAGTAAACCTTGGGGGTACCTCCTCCAACACCCCAAGATTGGATTGGGTTCTTGTTAAATGTGTCTGGTAGCACCTGCACCGGCCCCGGCCCTGCGGCTGCACTTCCCTCACTTTTCATCTGTTTGTTGACTTGGTTTTCCCACTGGTCGTCAAGATCATGAGGGCAGAAAAGCTGTCTTTATTTCCACAGCTTCTGTGCCTAGCACAGTGCTGGCTCCATCATAAGCACTCAAAAATATTGATTGAACGAATCAAGGTTTAAAGAGCTGTTTTATTGTAATTAGTCTGGGGGCCGTGGCTCACACCTGTAATCCCAGCACTTTGGGAGGCCGAAGCCAGTGGGCTGCCTCAGCTCAGGAGTTCGAGACCAGCCTGGGCAAGATGGTGAAACCCCATCTCTACTAAAAATACAAAAAATTTGCCAGGGTCGGTCGTGCACACCCATGGCCCTAGCTACTTGGGAGACAGGAGGATTGCTTGAGCCTGGGAGGTGGAGGTTGCAGTGAGCCAAGATTGTGCCACTGCACTCCAGCCTGGGTAATAGAGAAAGACTTGGTCTCCAAAAAAAGTCTGTTTTATTATACTTCTCTAGCTTTATATATATTTTCTTTTCTTCCTTTTTATTTTTTTAAATATCCATGTGTACTGAAACCACCCTTGACAACCAGCCTGTCAGATAGTAAAGATTTTATCCAGATCTCAGTGGAGTCCCTCTTGAAACAATTTTGCCAATTTTTGGTGGCCTAGAGCTCTTGCTTCAGGGCATCATTAGGCCCATCTTCCTGTGGATTGCCTGGGGGTCTCTGGGACAATTCTGGGGCACATTGAATACCTGAGTGTTATTTTTTGACGCGTTGACATCTCTCTTAGTGAGCCTGGTTTGACTCAGAGCCTAGCATTTGAACAGCACGAGATACGCTGTCCCGCCAAGATGAAATCGTGCTTTTCTGGGTGTGCTGCAGCGTCCAGGAAAGTGAATGGTTTAGTGGAGAGAGCACCTAGCTGGCCTTCAATCACCCAACAGATACTTGTTGAGCTCCTGCTGTACGCCAGGCTCTGTTCTGAGCACAGGGAATATGGTAATAAACAAAAACAAAGACCCCACCGTCCTGGGGCTTTCACTGTAGCGATGGGAGGTAGACATAAACAAAGCAAGTGAATGAGAAGTGTCTGGTTAGAAAGCAGCAGTACATGTTGTGTTAGAAGACAGGCTATGGAGGAAAATAAAACTGAGACTGTGAGTTTTATGGGGGGGATTGCAATTTTAAATGGCATGGTCAGGAAAGGCCTTACTGAGATGCCCATTCAGCATTGGTCTGAAGGAGGAGGGGGAGCGAGTCATCGAGCTGGGGGACAAGAACTCTAGGAAGAAGGCACTGAGGCGGCACGGCACCTAACACACCCCATGTGTGCAGGGAGCAGGGAACAGGGTGGACGTGGTAGAGCAGGTGGCTGAAGGGAATGGTGTGGGAATGGATCTAATATGGCCTTGAAGGCAACTAAAGGGGTTGCAGCTTTTTTCTTTGAGTGGGACGGGAAACACACGGGAGGCCTTTACCTGGGGTGTGACATGGAGTGATCTAAGGTTTAACAAAATGGAGATTCCACGAGGGGAGCAAGGGTGAGAGCTGAGCCAGGTAGGAGACGGGAGCTGATGGTGCCCACCCTGTACCAGGGTGGTGGTAGTAGAGGTGACAAGAAGGGTCAGTCTAGATATTTTGAAGGTGGAACCCAGACAATTTGCTGCCCTGGGTTCCAGCCTGCACTTGGTCATTCATGAGCAGATACAGGCCATTTCTAAGAAGATCCACTGTCTTCATGGGTACAGTGGGGAAAACAGTATCTGTCTTAATATTTCCCAGGATTATTGTATTTATCAAACATAAAAAAGTCAGTACTCTTTGTAAAACTCCAAAGTCACACACAAATAATAAAGAGCACCATCTATTGAGCACTCTACATCCATGTTTTCATTTAATTTCTTATCAATCCTACGTAATGGATCTTACTATCTACATTTTAGAGATGAGCGAAGCAAAACACAGAGAGCTGAGTTAGAACTTACCCACGGCCGCACAGTTCATACCTGTGGGGTCAGCATTCAAGCCAGAGCTTTCCAACCTGCGCTCTCGGCCACTCTGACACATCACTTCCCTCTTATTATTCCTCGAAGGTGGTGACTTTGCACAGGACGCTTACATAGAAATGTTAGCATGCCTTGAAGCTGCGGACCTGAAGAGCATCTTTCCTGTTGCCCTCTGATCATGCTTGAGGAGAATGTGTACCCAAGCATCTATGTACCCACATGTCCAAGTGTGCAGGAGACAGTGAGCTGCATTTGTTGAGGTTATTACATGTGGGAGGATGTTTTGTACAGATAACAGCCTGGCTCCTGCCAAATACCTTCCTTCCCATTCTCCTACAATTTCACCCTACTCTCTAGTTGTGTCATAGGATGGCTGATGATTTTTCTCTTTTTTCCCTCCTCGTGACCCATGGGTAGAGCACTGTATGGAGTTCCAGAAGGCCAACGGCTCCCTGAATGGTACCTCTGAGAATGCCACCTCTCCTGTCATCGAATTCTGGGAGTAAGTGAGACCCTCCCCCACCCAGTGTGGGCCATGTGTTCAGAAGAAGGGTATGGGGAGGAGTTCACACCAAGGTCACTCTCAATGGACAACAAGGGAAGAATTTCCACTAAGTGGCTTTTTTCTGTGGTGCCTGTGTTTGTGGTTATTGCAGGACTGGTTTCAGAGATGAGACTTCAGTTCTCCTGGGGCTGTGCCTGGCCTTCCTTGCCCGCACCCCTGCCCCGCGTTAGAGAGTGTGTGTGCATATGTGCTCTCCCTCCGCACTGCCTCCTCCCTGTGGCTGCAAAAGTGTGGACTCTGACCCACCCCCTCCCCCCAGTACTGATATTCACCCAGGGCAAGAGTCCTGCCGTCAAAAAGTCCTGAAACCCTAGCTGGGAACATAGGTGCCTGCGCCTCCTTCCCCTGGCTGAGGACAAAGCACTCAGAGCAAACTTACCTGGAACAGTCTCCATTCTCCACCTTTATGTCCACCTCCAGCTCTGGGCTACGGATGGCCTCATGTGAAGAGAGCGGAGAAGCCTTTGGACAAAAGCCTGGAGGCAGGCTCAGCTCCACTGTCCCAGGACGGGGCCACAGAACTGAGGCTGGCAGAAAAAGTAAGCCAGGTTCAACCCTTCTCTCCCCAGGCGGCGGGTCTTGAAGATCTCTGATGGGATCCAGCACCTGGGGGCCCTGCGCTGGGAGCTGGCTCTGTGCCTCCTGCTGGCCTGGGTCATCTGCTACTTCTGCATCTGGAAGGGGGTGAAGTCCACAGGCAAGGTTCGTGTGGGGAGCTGCTGCCCCTCCCATTCCCGGACTCCCTGCCCTCACTGGGGGCTGTCACCCAGGGGTTCTCTAAGCTGTGGCCCCGTCGAGGATGGGAGGCGATGACCCAGCAAGGATTTGATGTGGCTCCCTTCCTTGATTCTGTGCCTCTCCTAGATTCACATACTTTTGGTTTTTGGGACTGGAAGAGAGCGAGAAAGGCAGGAAGGACACCTCCAGGGTAATCTGATCTTGGAATTGACGATGGGTGGGCACACTGCAAATTGAACACAAGTCATGGTTCCCTAATTCATACAACAGTTCTTTGGAAAAATAATTCCATGAAGACTCTTCATCTCACAATGATTCTTAACCAACTCAAGAATTCCAGGGGACTCTTTGCCCTGGAGCAAAGAAAGCATTCTGAATTCTCCTGAACTCTTGCCCTGGGGGCCTCTCCTAATCTGGCTGCCTTGTTGTGCTAAGCTAGTAAGCTCTGTGAGGAAAGGGGTCACGTGTCACAAATCTTTTCATATCTGACAATCCTTGCCATGAATGCTAAGCACACTTGTTGGGAGAATGCCAAATGTCATTCAGTCACTCAACAAATATTTATTGAATATGTGTCAGGGGAGGCAGGAGCGTTTAGCTGGAGGGAGGAAGGGAAGAGGGGAGGCTGTGGTTCAAGGGATAGGGGAGATGGAACTATATGCAGAAAACCCACCCCCAATATTTTGATGTAGGTTCTTTCTATTTTCCATAAGTGTTGGCTGGCTGAGAAATAAAGGTAGACCGTATAAAGAGAGGAATTTTACAGCTGGGCTGCCGGGGGTGACATCACACAGTGGTAGGACCATGATGCCCACTTGAGTCTCAGACCAGCAAGTTTTTATTAAGGGTTTCAAAAGGGGAGGGGGTGTAAGAACAGGGAGTAGGTACAAAGATTGCAGGCTTCAAAGGGCAAAAAGCAGAACTACTATTAAGGATCTAACAAAGATGACCTGCTTCTGAGGGAACAGGACAAAGCGCAAAAGCAGAACTACTAAAAAGGGTCCAACAAAGATCACAGGGCAAAGGGCAAAAGCAGAACTACTAATAAGGGTCTATGTTCAGCAGCGCACATATTGTCTTGATAAACATCTTAAATAACAGAAAACAGGGTTCGAGAGCAGAGAACTGGTCTGACCACAAATTTACCAGGGCAGAGTTTTTCCCCACCCTAGTCAACCTGAGGGTTCTGCAGGAGACCAGGGTGTATCTCAGTCCTTATCTCAACTGCATAAGACAGACATTCCCAGAGTGGCCGTTTATAGACCTCCCCCCAGGACTGCATTCCTTTCCCAGGGTATTAATATTAATGTTCCTTGCTAGGAAAAGAATTTAGTGATATCTCTCCTACTTGCACGTCCGTTTGTAGGCTCTCTGCAAGAAGAAAAATATGGCTCTTTTTGCCCGACCCCACAGGCAGTCAGACCTTATGGCTTTCTTCCCTTGTTCCCTAAAAATCGCTATTATTCTGTTCTTTTTCAAGCTGCACTGATTTCATATTGTTCAAACACACGTTTTACAATCAATTTGTACAGTTAACACAATTATCACGGTGGTCTTGAGGTGAGGTACATCCTCAGCTTACGAAGATAACAGGATTAAGTGATTAAAGTAAAGACAGGCATAAGAAATTATAAAAGTATTATTTGGAAACTGATAAATGTCCATGAAATTTTCACAATTTATGTTCCTCTGCCATGGCTCCAGCTGGTCCCTCCATTCGGGGTCTCTGACTTCCTGCAACAGAACTAAACAACTGCGGATGAGCTGGGAGCAGAAGTAACACTCTCTTGACCTTTTCTGCGGAGTGCCCCTGCCACTTCCTCACTCACAAGCTCCTTGTCTCTCATTTGCCCGTGACCAGGTGGTGTACTTCACGGCCACATTTCCTTACCTCATGCTGGTGGTCCTGTTAATTCGAGGGGTGACGTTGCCTGGGGCAGCCCAAGGAATTCAGTTTTACCTGTACCCAAACCTCACGCGTCTGTGGGATCCCCAGGTAAGAAGCTCCAGACAGGAGCCCTCACGTGGCTCCCAGGGCACCTGAGCGTCAGTCTTTCCCTGCAGTCTGATGGGGAACCCCCGCACCTAGCACTACCCTAGGGTGTCCACAGTGGCAGCGGGAGTGCACCCTTCCTTCTCTAAACATCTGTTTGTTGCCAGAAAGGGGTCCCAATCCAGACCCCAAGAGAGGGTTCTTGGACCTCTCACAAGAAAGAATTTGGGGGGAGTAGAATAAAGCAAAAGCAAGCTTATTAAGAAAGTAAAGGAGGCCAGGCACAGTGGCTCATGCCTGTAATCCCAGCACTTTGGGAGGCCGAGGTGGGTGGATCATTTGATGTCGGGAGTTCGTGACCAGTCTGGCCAACATAGTGAAACCACGTCTACTAAAAATACAAAAATTAGCCAGGTGTAGTGGCAGGCACCTGTAGTCCCAGCTACTCGGGAGGCTGAGGCAGGAGAATCGCTTGAACCCAGGAGGTGAAGGTTTCAGTGAGCTGAGATCACGCCACTGCACTCCAGCCTGGACAACAGAGCGAGACTCTGTCTCTAAAATAAAATAAAATAAAATAAATAAAATAAAATAAAATAAAATAAAGGAATAAAGAATGGCTGCTCCATAGGCAGGGCAGCCCCAGGGCTACTGGTTGCACATTTTTATGGTTATTTCTTGATTATATGCTAAACAAGGGGTGGATTATTCATTAGTTTCCTGGAAACGTGCGCAATTCCCAAAACTGAGGTTTCCCCCCCATTTTAGACCATAGAGGTTAACTTCCTGACATTGCCATGGCATTTGTAAACTGTCATGGAGCTGGTGAGAGTGTCTTTCAGCATGCTAATGCATAATAATTTACACATAATGAGTGGTGAGGAAGACCAGAGGTCACTTCTGTTGCCATCTTGGTTTTGGTGGGTTTTGGCCGGCTTCTTTACTGAAACTGTTTTATCAGCAAGGTCTTTATGACCTGTATCTTTTGACGTGACGACCTCCTGTCTCATCCCGTGACTTAGAATGCCTTACTTCCTGGGATGCAGCCCCAGCGGGTCTGAGCTTTATTTTACCCAGCCCCTATTCAAGCTGGAGTCGCTGTGGTTCAAATGCCTCTGACATGTTAGCAGCTGTTTGTGGTCATAAGGTGTGTGACACTGTCCCTTCTTGGGTTCACAGCTGCCAGGGAACCCAGGCAAATGTTACTAGGGTAGTATTTCTAGTAATATTTCTCAAGGGCCACAAGTGTCACTCACAGTCCCTGCTCAAGGGTGCCCTTCTCCCATCCTCTCCGCACCCGCTTTGTACATTTATCTCTTAGGAGCTCATCTCCTACTGAGCTTCCTCTTTAATGCTTACCCCTCAGTCTGCCTCCTGGTTCCCTGCCTCTGCCCATGTGACCCATGTCTAGGCCGCAGCTCCCTGGCCCCGCTCTCAGCCTGCTGGGCTAGTGTTAAGTTTCCCTGTCAGCTGTCCAGAGGCTCCGGTCTCCTCCCCACCACCCTTCCTTTGCGGTCTGCACGCCCTCTGCTACAGCTGGCTTTTTTACCGTCCGGGTAGGGAGGGGTGGTGTTGCCTGCGGCCTGAAGGGGGTTGGAAAGCAAGGCCTGGAAGGGGCAGCCCCGCCTCTGACAGGTCTCTTACCTTCCCCTCTTTGGCAGCCATTTGAAAGCTGGCAAAGCCAGGAGGTGCCGAGGGCCAGAGGGGTGCGTGGGTAAGCTCTGCCCCGGAGGCCCTGAAGTGTTGTTACCCGGTTATGCCCTGCTCTGCCTCCTGGGTGCAGAGACCACCCTGCGGGGGAGTGAGTGGGCAACCTAGAGCCACGTCTATGAAAGAAGCCCCAAGGAGACATGAGGGTGGGCGGCTCCCAGCACGTAGGAGACACACTGGCTGGCTTTCCAAACGTTTGAAATAGTCGGGCACCAGCATATTCACTGACGTTGCTGACAGGGAGCAAGAGAAAGGGGACAGGCACACTGAGGCTGGGAGCCCCATGCACGCAGGGGCAATGGCTCCCCCTGGGGCAGAATGTCAGGCGATCCGGAAGCCAAACTGTCCTCAGGTCTCCTGGCCACTTGGGCCAGGTTTTGATTCTTTCAGCCTGAGCTCTGCTGGGACGCTGTGGCTTCCAGAAGCAGACAGATCACTGCTATTCAGAAACCTCCCGGCAGAGTCAAGTAGCCCTGGTCCTGAGTGTTTCTCAGTAACGTTCTGGTGGGATAGCAGCTTATCCTTCCCTTCTCCCATTTCTCAGACAGCGTGGAGATACAGACTGCTACTGCCACATGTCCACACAGGGTATGAGGGCGGCAGTCAGGCTTTGGAGCCAAACTGTAGAAGCACAACTGGGGTCCTAGAAGGATCCCAGTGCACTTTCCTCATTGTAAGGTGAGCACACTGTGGCCTAAGGTTGTGTCAGCCAGTAATTATGGCAGACCAGGCAAAGGGTATCTTTGTTTTGTGAATCATAAGCCCTCTGACTTATCTGGAACCAAAGGGTTGTGATGGACAGGAGGTGGTGAGCAGGAGTTGTAGGGGAAGTTGAATGGAGGGGAGGCTTTGAAGGCCGGGCGAAGAGTTTGGCTTGGATTCCCCACACAAGAGAAAGCCATTGTGGTTCTGGAGGGGCAGAGTTGAGAACCAGTGGCTAAGCTACAAAGTTCGTCTTCGTCTGCAGGTAGGCCAGAGAGGAAGGAGGCATGATGAGGAAAGGTGACAGGCAGGTAGGCTGGCAGAGAAAAAGGACAGAGGGGCTCAGTATTTCCACAACAGATTCATGGCTTTGTCCTCATCAGCTATTTATAGCTAACAGCTAGGGCGTGCTTCCTCGGTCCCTGACATTGTTAAGAGGCTCACGTGCATTATTTCAGCAAACACTCTCAGCAGATCAACAAGGCATCCCCATTTTATAGATTAGGACATTAAGGCCTAGAGAGCTTAAAGCATGTTTTCATCCTCATACCTGCAACTGGGACTGGGTCTGAATGATGACTAATCCCATGCACTTTATGATGCACTCTTGGAGACGAGGTCCCTGGCCACTCACTTTTGTTTCTCTCACAGCTTATGCATTCAGCAAAACCCTGAATGAATCTACTATGAGCATCTACTATGTGCAGGATCTGTTTCAGGTGCCACGTTTTTTATATAGTAGCTTCCAGAAAACGTAAAGAAGGTGGACCAGGTAGCTTTCAACTTCTCAGCATTAGTGAGGCCATACGTCTCTGTCGGGGTGACTGCAGGACAAAGACCTCTTTCAGTCTGTACTCTGGGATACCATTCTTTCCATTCCAGCCAGCCTTGGGCTGTGCAGGGAGCATCTGTGTTCCAAGTGCTTTGGGGCTGTGGGGAGGGGGATGGCTCAAGTGCCGGGACTAGTCCCCAGCAGCCTTCTTCTCTGCCTGGTCCAAGTCTCATGCTGAAGCTAGGCCTTTGTTATCAGTGAACAAAGCAGCACCTGCAGGGTGGGGGTGCTTTGCCAGAGCCCTAAGTGAATCTAGTTGGCACTCCCCAGGAAGTGTGATCATTCTAACTGGCATTTGCCTGGCACTTGAGAAAGTTGCAAAATGTCTTCTCCCTGACACAGACCAAAGACGCATCTCTGCCAAGCACTGAGGCCGGTTGTCAGGAGCCAGGCAGAGACAACGCCGTGCTCCCCTCTTGTTTGCTCCCCTTTTCCTGCCAGGCTTGCTGTTTGAGGGGCAGGTTGCTGCCTTTCCTGGTGTTCCCAGGCCTTGTCTCGTCCCCCTGGAGAATGGCCACTGGAGACCCAGGGCTCTGCTGGAGCGTGTGCTTTACTCAGACCACTTGTTTCTTTCCCGGGTCCTGGCCCTGTGCCTGCTCTACTGCACTTGCTGAGGGCGGGGGATGGGAGGACGGCATCCAAAGAGCCCGCGTGGAACCTTTTAAATCCCCACGTTAAGCAAGTCTAAGGAAAGGTTTGTTTAGGGAGGAGGCTGAAATCACCGATTAGAACTAGTCTTTCTTTTAGTATTGAAATCCAATCTATGCCACCTCATTATCAGTGAAAGATGAGCTGCTTTTTAAAATAAAGCAGCAGTAAACAGTGGCCAAAACTAACCTCATTATGTCCTTCTTGTTCGCCAGGCCCTTTGCTGAGTGCTTGACACAGTTCAACCCTGTGAGTTTGGGGTCAGCCTCATCTTACGGATGGAGAAACCGAAGCTTAGGAAACTTAAGAAACTTGCCCAGAATCACAAAACTAGCATGTGGGGGAGCTTGGGTTTTATCTCAAGTAGCTTTTGATGACTGCTGTCTTATTTACCATGATAGATATTTCCCAAAGAATACGAATTATTTGAGAGTTTTAACAGCTGCTTTTTATTATTCCAGAAGGTGAGATAGGAAGCTAATATTTATTTATGTGTTAGGCATTTTACATACATTATTTTATTTGTTATTATACCCATTTTCCTGATGAGAAAAGGGAGGTTCAGGGAGGTTAAGTGACTTGCCTAAGATCACACAACCAGTAATTAATAAAGTCAGGAATTGAGCCCAGATTAATGTAACTTCAAAGCTGTGCTTTTCCATTACACAACATTGCCTTCCTAAAAATAGTAGATAGATATTAATAATCCTGGGGGTTGGACTTGAGGCTGAAAACATCTTTCCCAGATCTTCTAGAGTCCCCTCTCCTCCTCTTTTCCCCCAAGACCTCTTTTACCTGCATTCCACCAAGGATTTTTTACACTTGTTTTTCCCTTGGTCGGCCTTCTGCCCTAGCCAGAGACAAATCAGAGCTTTATTCCAGAAACCAGGGCTCGTGGAGTGGGCAGGGACGGGTCGCCTGTGGTGGGAATGGAACAGCTTGCTCTGACCCCGTTCTCTTCCCCATCCCAGCAGGCTTGTCGGGCAGCAGCTGTGTGGGGAGCTGGGGCTTGCCAAGCTCCCAGCGAGGGGGCTTTGGTCAAAGGCTTTAGTCAAAGAGTGCGTTGACCCTTGCACTCTGGGTTCTCAGCCTCCTGCTGCATTTTCCTTAGTTCTCATTAACCTCTCCCCCAACTCAGCCTCCATGTGACCCCACTCCGACCTCCCACCCCTGCCGAGGCGAGATAAATGGCCAAGTCACGATTTCTCTTGTTATTCCTTCCCAAGCACAAGTTCACAAAGCTGCCCGTACCCGGCTTGTGCCTCCGCCTGTGTGCCCGTACCCGGCTTGTGCCTCCGCCTGTGTGCGGGCAGCCGCGGCCTGTCTCCTTGGTAATTCATGGCCCAGTCTGCACCCAGTGCACTGTCAGGCCCGGAGCAAATGTCCAAGGCGCGAGGCCTCCAGGCTCCCGGGGCACATCCTGAACGACATTTTTGGGAGGGGGTGCCCAACCTCATGAAGGGGCAGTACCCGTGGGTCCCAGGAGGCACGCATTGGTCCTGAGCCCTTACAGCTCTGACCCTGGGGAAGCACTTTCTCTCTAAGCTCAGGGCCTTTTGCCGGAAGGTCCTGCTCTTGAAGCTGCCAATAACTTAGCCAGTGAAGCAGGAATGAGATAGAACCGAGTGACTTTCATGCCAAAGTCAGTGAGTTTTCCTGAGATGAATATCTTTGCAGGATCTGTGTGGCAGAGTTTTAGAAGAGGAAAGGATTTGGAATGTTTTGAGGGAGCAAACAGACTGGCCAAGGCCTCTCCTCAAAACTGGTGTCGCCTCACACTGAAACTTTTTTTTTTAAACTGGGAGAAGTGAGACACTGCAGTTTGCAAGCACCCTCTTCCTGTCCCAGGGTCTCTCCTTCATTCCCTTTCCTTTTCTAGCATTTCATTCCCAGTGTTTCCTTCTCTGTGTGATTTCCTCCCTGGCCCCAGCCCCTCCAAATCCTCCTCTGTGCTTCTTGCTGCTGACCCCTTGTCCCCGGTGGCACCTCCTGCCTCACAGACCACCTCAGGACAGGATTCCCAGTGAACTCAAGAATGGGAGGCTGGAGACATTATCCCCTTCCCCCTACCATCTTCCCTGCTCTGTCCCTGGCCCTGCAGAATGGAGACATGATGAGAGGAGGGGTGCCCTGGTGCACTCCTGATGCAGGGGCCATAGGACAGCATCCCATACGTGGTGACCATTAGGGTCACCCAGGAAGCTCTGAAAAGGATACGAGTTCTGGGTTCTCCTTCAGGCCTAGGGATTCAGTGTCTCGACTGGAGATGCTAGCTGAGGAATCGGCATGATTCTGAGGTGGTCAGCCTGCTGATGGATCCCTCAGGCCCCTACACTGCTGAGAAATGTGGCCACTTTGGTAGGGGTGAGCGTGAAAGGAGGGAGCAAGGGGTAGGGGCTGAGGGTGGTGACCATGCCTTGGGAGGCAGGCAAAGACCAGGAAGGGACTGAGGAATTGGAGGCCTGATACTAGCGGAAGAGAGGATGAAAGGGTAGAGGGTTTTCTGGAAAGTGGGGGCCTGCCTGGGGGGTTCTGGAATGAGGCTGAGCAAAAGACACGGACGGGTCATCCGGCGCCCTTTCTGTTGGGAACACAGACACGTGAGGAACACCTGCTTGGATGTCTGCATCCATAGCGGGATGCTCCCTGGTTGTGCTCACGTCACCAGGGGCAGGAGCGCCTGGGGAGGGTCCTGCAGATCTGCAGGGTCACTCGGTCCTGTTGCCTTGATGTTCTTTCTGTCTGGGATGTTATTCTAGCTGTTAGATCTAAATCATAACATGCACAGGCTGGGCGAGCCAGCTGAGAAAATAACAATAACAACTGAACTCTATGTTTAGCTGGACTGTGATTTTTCCCCTCCCAAGGAGTACAAAGCCCTTTTCAGAGGTGTTTCTCTTCGTCCTTTTGCCTTTTTGTGAGCTGAGAATTATTCTCCCTGTCTTTAGACAGAGGTTGCTGAGACGTGAGGGGCAAAGCTACATACTGGCGGTGGCCCTGCTATTAGGGACAGTGTTCCTGGAGACGCGGTGCCTGGATTCCTCCACACTGGTCATAGGAGAAAGTGGGGGCAGAACCTAGGATCAAACATCTGACAGGAGACGTAGCTTTGTTCTAGAGCCCTGTCCCACCTCCCTACACGCTTCTGCCATGGTCTTTTCGTGTTTTTCATTTTCTTTGAATGCCTAGTGCCTGTTCTATCCTGGTAGTGCCCAAGAAACTTCATCTAGGAGTCCAGGGAGTGGAGCCCACTGGGGTGAGCAGAGGTAGCAGGATGCCAGTGTTGGCTGAGAGCAGGTTTCTCACCATCCCTAGCCAGGGTCCAGCTCAGCCACTTGCCTATGTCTGCCCATGGCTTGACTGGCCTGGCTTTCCTGGGAGTTCACCTTTCTTGCCCTTCCCCTTTGTAGGTGTGGATGGATGCAGGCACCCAGATATTCTTCTCCTTCGCCATCTGTCTTGGGTGCCTGACAGCCCTGGGCAGCTACAACAAGTACCACAACAACTGCTACAGGTGATTGGGGGCGTGGGGCCCGAGCCACACACCTGCTTCTCTCTACTGTCCCTCCAGCCACGCTAGATGAGGGTGAGTTGGAGGGTGCATCAGCTCCTGGATCTGCCCCTCCGTCTACACCCCCATATCCAACACCCCAGGGCTACCAGGAGCTGCAAGGAGCCAACTGCAAGATGGACAGAGAATTGCATCTGAAAGGGTGGGATAGTTGTGATTGGCTGGGAGACCACAGCAGGGGACCCGGCCTCCTGGCTGATGTAGAGGTTAGTGGGCTCAGGAGTGCTAGGTAAGCAAGCCTGAGAAGCACAACAGGTCTTTGAATAATGTCGTTTCCTTATAACTTTGATGAGAAAAATAAACTGGTTTCATTATAGGTTGTTTTGCTTAAAATTGCAATTTGCAAGAATGTGTCGATGATGTGAAGTGAGGTCCTACTGAGATTAGCAGTGTCATGCGTTGCACCCCAGTCTTGCTTGCTTGGTAAATCTGCCCCAAAAACTTTGAATCCTTACCCATTTTTCACACCATCTCCCTCACGTCACATCTTGTCCCCCTTGCTCTCTCCGTGCCTACCTGGTTTGTGCTCAGAAGATTTAAGCCAATTTTAACACAAGCTGAAACAGAGCTGAAATGAAATCATATTGTGCATCTCAAAGCTGAATTTAGGTGACTAACAGTTGTTGTTTGGAATTACCCACGTCTGCACCCCTGTGTTAGCCAAATGGGATTACGGCCAAGTGGCAGTGTCCCATGAGGTGTGGGCCGATATGGCAGAGAGGGGCGGCTGTGTGGCGGTTTGTCACATCTAGATCCATGTTTTACTTCCCTGGAGCCCCCTCATTCTTTTAGGACTACCTTGATTTATTCCATCCCTGGGCTGGTGGGGCCAAGGAGTGTTGGAGAGCCAGTGCTTTGTGTGGTCCTCTGAATTCTGCCAGGTAGCCCTGCTCCGGCGTCCGTGAAGGGGCCAGGACAGTGTCCGCCAGGAGGGGCTGTGCTCCCAGACAAGAAGCAGGAGAGGTTGCAGCCCTGCTCTGACCCTGCCATTCTACCCTCTCCTCACCCCTGCCCCACAGGGACTGCATCGCCCTCTGCTTCCTCAACAGCGGCACCAGCTTTGTGGCCGGCTTTGCCATCTTCTCCATCCTGGGTTTCATGTCTCAGGAGCAGGGGGTGCCCATCTCTGAGGTGGCCGAGTCAGGTGAGTGTTACTGGGGAGGCCTGGAGGTAGTGAGCCTGGTTCAAACCTCTGGCAGCCAGGGTCTAGAGGCGTTTCTGTTGTGTCACCTACACTCTGGGTGAGCTATGACCACCATTCAGTGGATGCACTCTGGGAAGACGTGGGGGAGAATCGAAACAGTAATTCCAGCTTTAAAGAGTAGGCATAGGCCGGGCGCGGTGGCTCACGCTTGTAATCTCAGCACTTTGGGAGGCCGAGGCGGGCGGATCACGAGGTCAGGAGATCGAGACCACGGTGAAACCCCGTCTCTACTAAAAATACAAAAAAATTAGCCGGGCGTAGTGGCGGGCGCCTGTAGTCCCAGCTACTCGGAGAGGCTGAGGCAGGAGAATGGCGTGAACCCGGGAGGCGGAGCTTGCAGTGAGCCGAGACTGCGCCACTGCACTCCAGCCTGGGCGACAGAGCAAGACTCCGTCTCAAAAAAAAAAAAAAAAAAGAGTAGGCATACCGTGAACATTTTTCTTCCCATCCTTGGCTTCCAGTTCATTACCCTGGAAGCAGCCAATGTTAATCTATTTTGTGTTTATCCTTCCAGAAATAGTTCAGACATATATGAGAAAAAATATATATACAGACATATACATGCAATACATATTGCTATTTCTATTTCTTGCCGCCTTGTTAAAAAACCAAATAATAACATACTATATACACTGTTCTGCACCTGGCCTCATTTTGTTCACTTTAAAATGAATGTCAAGGAGAAGTTTCTATCAGCACGTAGGGTTTCCCCCTTTTGTGAGTGACGGCCTATCAGCACGTAGGGTTTCCCCCTTTTGTGGGCGACGGCCTTTCCACCATGCAGTGCTGTTTTGCTGCTTTCCGATAACATCAAGGCCCAGGCCCCGATCTGGATAAGCCGTAAAATGTTTCTCTTGCTCACCTATTTTTGCCCTGTAACAAGATGATTTTTTACCATGGCATTCAGAAGCACGCCCGGGCCACACAGGATGCCAATCCCTGGGCAGTGGATGTCTGTGATTCTCATTAAGAACGATAGTGTCCCTCTCTCCCTCCCTCTTTTTTTTTTTTTTTTTAACTTTTTGAGATGGAGCTTTTCTCTGTCACCCAGGCTGGGGTGCAGTGACATGATCTCGGCTCACTGCAACCTCCGCTTCCTGGGCTGAAGTGATTCTCGTGCCTCAGCTTCCCGAGTAGCTGAGATTACAGGTGCATGCCACCATGCCTGACTAATTTTTGTATTTTTAGTAGCGACAGGGTTTCACCATGTTGGCCAGGCTGGTCTTGAACCTCTGGCCTCAAGTGATCCACCTACCCCAGCCTCCCAAAGTGCTGGGATTATAGGCATCAGCCGCCATGCCTGGCCTGTGTCTCACTTTCTAAGTGTTGACTGTACTCCAGGTGCTGGGCGAGGCGCTCTATTGTACCATGCAACGGAAACCTGCGGGGCAGGCCCTGCACAACCCCCACCTCACCGATGTGGGAGCTGGGACTGGCAGAAGCAAAAGACCTCCAAGGTCACAGTGATGCTCTTCACTTTTCAGAGGAACTTCCCATGGTAGACTCAGGCTCTATTACATGCGTTTTTTCCTGCCATGAGTCAGTCAAGAGACACATTCATGGGCCATGAGGATGTGTGTCAGCGGCATTCTGAAACCAGTGCCCGTGTAGTCATTGTAGGGTGACAGAACGGGCTCCAGGCGCAGAGATGGTAAACTGGAGGCCTTAGGCCAACTCTGGCCTTGGAACGATTTTTTTGGTACCACCTACATTCCTTACAAATACAACAAAACATCGTGAGGAGCTGGGGCGTGATCGCTCCGCCTCTCACCAGGCCCTACCACCTCCTTGCGTTTTGCACTGGGTCTGCTTCACAAATTTCTATGGCCTGCTGGCTTCTGAGCTCATTCTAGGCTTGAAACCTCATGTCTGTACAATAGATCTGGAGATCCGGAGTCCTTTTGGGCCCACAGCCCTTTACACCTGCCGTCTCTAGATTCTGTTCTTGCCAGTGAGAATACAGTGAGAGGCACCTTGGAAATGTGAGAACCAGGTGGAGGTTGGGGTGGCTTCTCCTGGGTGAGGACGTAGTGGTGACAGTAACTTTGGGGTGAAGTTTCCGCTAGCCCCTGTTACTCTATGGCCCCACACTGGGAAGCCATGGGTCACCCACGGCCTGGAGCTGGCCCGGGCACTGGCCCATGTTCCTCTGCTCCTTGTCGTAGGCCCTGGCCTGGCTTTCATCGCTTACCCGCGGGCCGTGGTGATGCTACCCTTCTCTCCTCTCTGGGCCTGCTGCTTCTTCTTCATGGTGGTTCTCCTGGGACTGGATAGCCAGGTATCAAGAGGCAGCCACTCAGAGGCTGAGAGATGAGTGGGGGGTGTGCGCTGGGGAGGAGGAGCAGTGGGCATGTCGTTCAGCTTTATGCCCCAAGCACCCTTAAAATAGCTGGGGACTGGGTGAGTGTCAGAAGTGGATGCCCTTTCGGGGACACGGGAGCTTGAGGGTGAGTCCTGACCTAACCAGGCAAGGACAATAGCTCTGGGGACCTGAGACAGTGAGGCTGGCAGGGCTGATCCTGGGAGCGAGAAGCCAGCGCTCATGGACAGGGCATCTTGGGAGCTCTCCTTCCCTCCAATCCCTTTGCCCTGTCATCCAGTTTGTGTGTGTAGAAAGCCTGGTGACAGCGCTGGTGGACATGTACCCTCACGTGTTCCGCAAGAAGAACCGGAGGGAAGTCCTCATCCTTGGAGTATCTGTCGTCTCCTTCCTTGTGGGGCTGATCATGCTCACAGAGGTGAGGGCCTGGGGAGCGGGGGAAGGCTGGGGAGGAGGAGCCAAGTGACAGCTGCTACCTGTCGGTGAGGCAGATACCCTGGCTCCCAGTCAGGGCAGGTCTTCTGGGCTTCCGGACACTAGGACTCCCTCTTTTCCCCATCCCAGGAACAACAAAGTAGGCAGGTCCCTCCTCTGGCCTTTGGGCATGGACCACCCACCTCCAGGGATGGGTGTGGAGCCATTTGGCTCCACAGTAAGTGAAGAGGTATGTGGAGCATTGGGTTGGGAGGAGCTGCCTCTCCAGCAAGATCTGGTGATTTCCCAGGCAGCTGAACCAAGTTCTATGTACAAACTTCAAAGCGAGAAAGGGAGCCCTGGGGCTGGGTGACATTCTGTGCCGTCTCAAGGGAGGAGGAGGGAGACGGAGCTTGTCAGCTTGACAATATCAATGACAGACCTTATCCTGATCCTTTCCCCAAAGAGTACACTCTATGTCTTGGGCTTCGGGGCCAGTCCCTAAGTGTTCTCAGATATAATCTAACAATAGCTGTCTTATTTCATCTATATTCTGTCCCAAAACAATAATAAAAATAATTAGCATCTCATATCTGCCTCATGCTTTATGGCTTACAAATTACTTCTATTTTATGATCCGTCTCCTGTGATCCTCACCAACTCTGCTCTGTGCCTCCACTGTATGAAGCTAAAGGGCATAGGAGTGAATCTTTCTGTTTCCACCGGATAAAGTTCTTTTTAAAATAATCTCCTCCCATGCAGGGCGGAATGTACGTGTTCCAGCTCTTTGACTACTATGCAGCCAGTGGCATGTGCCTCCTGTTCGTGGCCATCTTTGAGTCCCTCTGTGTGGCTTGGGTTTACGGTGAGTGACTCCTCCCTAGGTCCCAGCATCCTCTTCTCATCTAAGGGTCTTGGGGTCCTTAGACACGAAACAGACATCTACTGCTCACACTTCCCTTTTCCTGGGGCGCCTCCCTACCCAACCTTCAAAATGTTGCAAATCCTAAATTGCTACCTTTGGAGGGCCCTCCAGAAGCTGCCTTGCCCGCAGTCTTGGTTATAGCCGTACCTCGACCACCTCAGGTGGGTCCATATCCTGCCCTGTCCAAATGTTTTCAGCTTTTGACAACCTCGATAATCAGGAAGTGACTGCCTGTACCCAAGCCAAGTCCTGCTGTTTATGCCTATGAATGCCGGGGAAGAGCTTTCTCCCAGCAACGATTTGAATGGACAGCTGTGATGTCATCTCTTTATGGGTCCCTGCCCATTCTGATCTGGTTGTGGCCCCGTCCTGATGTCCTGGGTGCCGAAGAATGACTTTCTCCCCCATCCTTCTTCTTTTCTCCGTTTAGGAGCCAGGCGCTTCTATGACAACATTGAAGACATGATTGGGTACAGGCCATGGCCTCTTATCAAATACTGTTGGCTCTTCCTCACACCAGCTGTGTGCACAGTAAGATCATTTCGGGGATAAAGTCAGGTGAAGGGAGGGAGAGATGGTGGTTAGCAGGGTAGAGGAGCCGTTAGCCCTGCAATGGACTTCTTTCTAGGAACTGAAAATCATCTTAGATTTTCACTCATCCTCCTTTTGGATTCTAGAAAACTACAGCAAGATAGATTCTTCCTTTCCATTTCGCAGAAGGATAAACTGAGGTCCAGAGCTGTCAGACGGTTTGACCAACACCACAGTGTGAGTCTAACGTCACAGGCCAGGACTGAAACCCGGGTGCCTTGGGCTGCTCATAATAATACTAATAACCACAGCAATCGTAATAGCAGCCGGTATAGAGCACTGACTTTGTGTTGGGCACAAGGTGCTTTAACACGTATTAACTCATTTAATCCTCACAAGAGTCCCATAAAGGAAGTGCTGTTGTTACACTGGTGTTACAGGTGAAACTGAGGTTGAAGAGGTTGTTAAGCCACTGGCCCAAGCGAGAAAGTTGCAGAGAACTGGGATTCAAACCCACGCAACCTGGCTCCAGAATGTGGGCCTGAAACCCCAACGTGCAGCTTCCTTTGGCCTTGTCTCTTTGCGTCAGCTGTTCCTGAGCCCCCACTGTGTGCAAGATATAACTGAGGCATGGCCTGTACCCTTGAGGTGTACTCGTACCCCAAACTCATGGTGCAGGAGAGGTAGTAAATACCTCACAGCATGCAGTGGTAACATGATGACAACCTAACTGGGAGTCAGCTGCACATAGAGGTGCCCAGGGGTACAGGGGCCCTGGAGTGACAGAGTATACTGCTGGAGGGTGTGGGTTTTGGGCAGAGTGTGGATGGAGAAGATTGGAGGCTGATTGGTCCAGAAGAGCCTAGAGGGAATCCAGGCTTGGAGGGTGATTTCTGCCAGGCTGCTGGGGGGGCGGGGGAGCTGAGGGCACAAGGCCCCCGCCCCCCAACCCCTTTCTCTTCTGCCGTCCCCCCCAGGCCACCTTCCTCTTCTCCCTGATCAAGTACACTCCACTGACCTACAACAAGAAGTACACGTACCCATGGTGGGGCGATGCTCTGGGCTGGCTCCTGGCTCTGTCCTCCATGGTCTGCATTCCTGCCTGGAGCCTCTACAGACTCGGCACCCTCAAGGGCCCCTTCAGAGAGGTAGGGCCTTTGTGGGCAGGAAAGCAGCCAGAGGGGCTGGGAGGCTTCGCAGGCGCTGACAGGTGGGCTGCCAGCCAGGGTGCACACAGTTGTATGGAGGGGCCAGTGGGCCCAGCCTGGGTGTCAGGGAGCGATAGAGTGCCTGCTGAGAAGTCTCAGGAAGACACAGGGGGACTCCCAGACAGCAGCTGTGATGACAGCAGGGCATGTTTGTGTGTGGGGAGGCAGGTAGATGTTGGTGATGAGGGAAGCTGGCAGACCTGCCCCCACTCCGCACCTGACAGCCACCTCCGCTCGCCCCGCAGAGAATCCGTCAGCTCATCTGCCCAGCCGAGGACCTGCCCCAGAGGAACCCAGCAGGACCCTCGGCTCCCGCCACCCCCAGGACCTCACTGCTCAGACTCACAGAGCTGGAGTCTCACTGCTAGGGGGCAGGCCTTGGATGGTGCCTGTGAGCCTGGCTGTGGGGATGGCTGCAGAGGGGACGGGGCAGAAGCAGCCCCATGTGCTTCCCTGCCCCCGACCTGGAGTGGATAAGACAAGAGGGGTATTTTGGAGTCCACCTGCTGAGCTGGAGGCCTCCCACTCCAACTTTTCAGCTCAGGGGTTGCTGAACAGATGTGAAAGGCCAGTGCCAAGAGTGTCCCTCTGAGACCCTTGGGAAGCTGGGTGGGGGCTGGTGGGTGGGGCGAGACTGTTGCTGGCTTCAGGCCCTCTCATCCTTCATTCCATTAAATCCACATTCTTCCCGCTGACTGCTGGCGGTTCTCTCTGATTTCTGCCCCCCGCCTAGCTGCCTTGACCCTTCCCCATGTTACAGTTATGGCTTTAGGACCCTGCCCCTCCCCATCCTAGCCTCCCCCACTGAGTTATCCCTGGGGCCCACTCAGCACAGTGATGGGGCGGGTGGTGGGGCCAGGCTGACAGCCTCCATCATCAGGCATCTGGACCAGAGGAGGCTGCTCAGCCTCTCTCCACGCGTCCTCAGCTTCCTTCCTCTGCCTTTGCGCTGTTGAATAAGAAAGGAAATTGAGGGACACATGAAGGAGACCCAAGTCCTAGCCAAAGGAAAGGGAAAGGCTGGTGGCAGCTCCCTCCTGCCCACTTTCCCTGCTGTGTCCTCGCCTACGCCCAGCAGCCAAAACTGTGCCTGTATGCCCACCGAGGCCGGGCACGGGGGACGTGGGAGAGGGCCGGCTATGACCACGCCCCAGTGCAGCAGGTGCGGGGAGCCTTGGCAGAGGAGGGCGCTGCCCGGCTCAGCCAGCAGAGGGACGCCACTTCCTTGGAGCCGCCTCGCTCTTCTGAGGAGACACCGGATGCCGGGGCACGGCCAGATGTGGCCACGAGGGGGTGGTGCTGCCATGGCCACAGCTCTACTGTCAGGGCCTGAGCTGTAGGGAGGAGCTCTTAGGGTGATGCTGCAAAGAGGATCCAGGTGGAAGGAAGTCCACGCCCACTGGGGGTCAGTGGGCATGGGGGGGGGGATGCCCAGAGGGTGCCACAGGTGTGTCTCTGCAGCCTTGCCTCTGGGTATGAGCATGGAGCCCGGGCCCACATATTTCTGGCTGTTGCTTTGTGTGTGGTTTTGGAAGTGGCTGAACACACAGCTGCGTCTCTCCCTGCCTGTGCGCAGGCTCGGGGGCCTGCCCATGTGCCCACCTTTGTTCAGATGGGTCTTCTGGTGCTGCCCTTGGTGTGTCCTGTGACTCTTAGGGCTGCAGTCTAAGGGTGCACAGGCTTCCCTGGGTGATCTTAGTTTTCACATATCCACTAGTAGAAAAAAATGCACTGAAATATTTGCTAGTCTTCAATTTTTGACTTTTTGTCGTTGGAAGAGTTGGTGAAGATTAACGACAGCAGTCCTACTGTATGTCAGCCTTGGCTGCCCCTTCCTGGAGAATGACTATTTGGGCATTCCCCGAGGGTGCTGGGCTCAATCTCAGTCTTACCGGGGGAGAAATACATCTGCTGGAGAGGCAGGCCGGAACTCGAGTGCTGCAAGCCCAGCAGCTCCGTCCATCGGACACTGTTGACAGAACACCTCCCACGTGGTGCCGTGCTGTGCTCGTGACATGCCAGGAGCAAAAACAGATACAGTTTCTTAAACAATGAGTGACAGATACCATGACAGAAAAGGGCAAAGAGCTGTGGAAAATAATAACTGGGGTAGGGCAGGACCTCATGGTGCAGGTTGGGCTCTAAGGGGTAATACCTGTCTCTATCCATCCATCTGACCAAAGTTGCCAGAACTGCCGGCCTCAGCAGGAACGTGGGACTCATTTGTGATCTGAGTCGCATCTAGGAGCTTCCTGATGGTGGAACATGGTGTGAGTCACCTATTGGTGTAAGAACCAGGAGGTGTGCTTCCAGAACTTGCTGTGTGTCTGTGCAGTCACTTGGAATTCAGGTTCTTTGCTTTGCAGTTGCAGAAAATGCCGTGCACTCCTTCTCCAAGCAGGGCTTGTTGTAGGTCTCAAAGGAGGTAATGGGTGTGAGGGTCCTTTGAGTCACTTGGTGACACACGGTGTGAGGTCATCAAACTGGAGGGAGGTGGCTGAGGGGGTGAGGCTCTAGCAGCGCAGGTGGGATTGGCAGGCAGAGATGTGAGAATGCTGCTGGCTTGGGTCAGGGGTCAGGGTTGAGGGAAGGAAGCAGGAGTACCTTGGCCTTAGCCAAAGGGGCTGAAGAGATGGGGGTGGGGATGGGCGTGTAGGGCAGCCGAGTCAGTGACACCTGCTTCCCAGCCTGGGGAGGGGGGGGGGCGGTGGGCCCTGTATCTTGGAGTTTCCAGAGAAGAAGACCCAAAAGGAAGGGAACCCTCTCTTGTCTGGAGGCCACACCTGTTAGAGAAGAAAGGCAAGCATTGAGAGCCTGGGGGCAAGTTGAACAGGGAGAGCAGAAGCAGAGGTAGCAGGAGAGTTACAGACTACGCCCAGGGCTGTGGGGAAGCAGCTTGTTAGGCACTGAGCCCACCAGGCTGTGTGGGGCCTCAGACCTTGCCCACATGGACACCCAGGTCTCAGATCCACACACAGGAAGGCAGGCACCAGCCCCTCCTTATGCTCAGAGACATGTGCACAAACTCAGAGATGCCACAGCCAGCTAAGCATACTCCTTCAAAGGGGCTTGCAGGCCTGGCTTGGATCCTGGCCCTTTTACTTACTAACTGTGTGACCTTAGGCAAATTAACCTCTCTGATCCTTAGTTTTCTCTTCCATAAAACAGGAATAATACTACTTACATCAGTGTTGTTAGAGTCCAGCAGATGCTATAGGGACAGCTGCCCTGGGGACACATTCGGGCAAACCCATCCTATTTCCCGTGGCTCCAGCCCCACCATATCGGACTGTCAGCGTCACAGGAAAGCTCGGGAAGAGTTTAGAGATACCCTTGCTGTCCCCAGTCTCAGACTCACAGAAAGCATGTCACACTGCAGGTGCTAAATGTCATTTTTGAGGGAACCAACAAGGAAACGCACCATCTTGGCTTGTGCGATCCTCTCCCCTCCTTCTCCTTTTTATGGAGAGGCTGCTGTTTTGTTCTGGAGTCGCTGCTGCTAGGTGATTGCATGGACTTTGATGTCCCCTCTGCAATAGCTTTATGGTCAATCCACGGTGGACCTGACATGCAGGGATAGGCCACACCTGTCCACTGGGGTAGCTCAAGTGTGGATTCTGGCTGGGCCATGTCCTACTGTGCCACAGCTGACCCCCAGCCCGGCTTCTGGTTTCATAGAGGCAATGGGTCTGAGAGCTGAGACGTGCTCTGCCTTCCTCTTCATGCGGGACCCCACAGGAGATGCTGAGAGGCGCCCGAGAGACATATAGTGGGGGTGCTTGATGGAAAACTACAGACTGAGAGTCTCACTTCACACCCCACCCCTGCTGGGAAGTTCTAAAATACACAGAGGAAGCACATGTGAAAGGAAATTTCCCTTTCTCCCCACAACTTCCTCTCCCTTCATACCACCTCGAGCTGAAGAAGCACCTCCTTTGTCTTGAAGGAGGCAGCGGCTATTCTGAATGAAGGGCGGTGGGACAGTGCTGTACCCAGCACCAGGTGGGCGTGCTCAGGGACAGTGACGAGGATGCTGTTCTGGAGGAGCTCACTGGGCACACGGCGTAGGGCACATGTATTCAAAAAATACCCTTCCCCATTGATAGCTGCCAGGCCACTCCAGACAAATTCTAACTAGCTGCCTGGTGCTATGCAGTGACCAGAGGTGCCTGGGACCAGACACCCCACCATCCCAGCCTCTGCTTCCAGAGGACCCACAACCAACACCCACACCTCCTCTTAAGCACCTGTGATATCCCTGCACCCTCACAGCAACCCCGCAAAGTAGATATTGTATCGTTACCTACCTTTGACAGACTGGGAAACCGAGGCTGAGCCTTGCCTAGCTGTCGTGACTGATACATGATAGAGGAGGAGAAGAAACTCAGGTCTGTCTGGTCCCAAGCCTGGGTCCTCTCTACGTTGCTTCTTGAGATACGCTCTGGGTGCTTTCTCTAGGAAAATCCCAAGGCGAGGGGTAGTGGTTGTGAAGGTCCAGGGCCGTGCCTGGAAGCCACAGAGGGCAGGTACTTGGTGGAAAACTCCAGCGTGTGATTCACTGCCCTCCCTTGCCCTCGTCAGTGAGGTCACCTCCCCTCCCAAGGTTCTCAGTTTACATCCTGGAGTCTCTGGTAAGAGAGGGCTGTCCCCCGTGCTGCACATCCCCGTCTCCTTGTCCCTGGGAAGGAGATGGTTCTGGAGGGGGATAGGGGAAAAGGGGGAAGGGGGAAGGGCAGGGAGCAGGAGCAGCAGGAGGGGAGGTCAGGGTGTGAGTCTCTGAGCCCCTTCCCCTGCCCAAGGGAGCAGCTCAGCCCAGCTCTGGAGGGGCCATCATGGGACTGTGCCCACTGGGAGGGCACCAGTCTGGAGACAGTGGGTTCACAGTGAGAGTGGGATGGGGGTGGGAGTGCTGGGGACAGAGGACTTGACTTCCTGAGGTTGGATGTTGTAATCTTGGTTCACAAACTTTTGGCCTCAATCCCTCCTGTTGCTCCTGGTATTTCTCTGTCCCTTCACTCCCCAACACACACCCCACCCCCCCGCCCCAACACGCACACACACACACACACACACACACAGCTTCTTTCTGTCTGGGAGTCCCTGGACAAGTCACATGGGATTCTGCACTGGGAGGAACAGGGTTAGGCGTGAACGTGGAGGGCAGTTTCCCTTTCAGGTCCCGGCTCTCTTGGCTTTCCCATAAGCAGCTGCCCCGGGACTCTCCTGGAGACCTGATGCCTGCAGCTGAGCTGACCACAGGAGCCAGTGCTGGGGACTGAGGTGAGCAGGAAGTGGAGGGGCTGGCTCTGCCTCTGCAGCCTCCAACTGCTGCTCAGAGGGGCTGGAGGGATAGATCCCTGGGAAGCGAGACTGTGGGACTGTGCGTGTCTGCGGCGGGGGCAGGACCTGAGATAACCTCAGGCCAAAGGGCAAGTCTGATGCCCACGACTCTCAGGGCAAGGGGTGCCCCCTAGCTCCGCCCCATCCAGCGTGGGAGCAGCTCAGCGATTAGCCTGTGGAGCAGGAATGTCCAGCGATGGGGAGCTGGTCACGGCAGTGGGTGACAGCAGGGGTGGTCATCTGACGAGGGGAGGGGAGCAGATGGTGCCCAGCAAGGTGGAAGGAGAAGTGGACAGGAGAAACCTCGGGGCATTCCTGAGGGCCCAGGAACTGCAGTAAATGATCACAGGTGAGGGGCTCCTGCCTGCTGCCTGCCGGCTGAGCGTGACGAGCTGGGTGCCAGGCGTCTCCCAGGAGGAAGCTGTCTTGGTTTGGGCAGTGGGTGCCATGGGTGTGCTTGTGCCCAAGGCGGGCACTCAGCAGAGTTGCGGGCAGCCACCAGCTGAGACCAGCAACTCACGGGGTGTGAAGGACTACAGAGAGAGCCAGGTTTTGGTGCCATGCACACAGGTATGTGTGCACGAAGGGACGTGACGGGAAATGGCACCAGTGTGTGTACGGGAATGGGTGTTGGTATGTGGGTGTGGACTGAGGCAGGGGCTGGGTGTCCCATTCCCCGTGTGCAGGGTCTGAGCTATTCCTTTGCTGGACTGGGAAGCAAAGGGGACAGAGCTGGGATCCAAGCAGCACACGGGCAGCAGCATTTCTGGTCTTGCCTGCCCCTCTGCTAGCCCCAGCTGGGCCTCTGGCAACATGCCCAGCTCCTGAAAACAGAGTTAACTTTGGACTTTCTAGTCTCTTGAAGATTTCCTCTCTGGGCAGCACCAAGCCCGGCATGGAAATTGGTGTGTTTGCTTCTGGAGGGCACTGAAGTATCATGAGGCCCGTCCCCCATCCCTCACCCCCTGCCCCAGCTTAGCAAGCAGGTGGGAGGCCTTGGAGAGGCAGCCAGCCGAAGCTGGAGGTAGAAGGGCACAGCGGGGGTGGGGTGTGTGGTCCTTTGCCTTTTAAAAGTAGCCCAGAAAGGAGAACTCAGTACAGCTTGTTCTGGTATCTTACATCCTCTGGGCCATTTCCTCCCTGAGTCTAACTTAAATCCCTCTTGCTGCAGTTGAAGCCGGTTTCCCCTTGAGTTGCCATGGCTTGGGGCCAGCTGCCCTTTTCACTTGCTCTTGCTTTCATTCTGCCATTCTGGATTTTCATTCTTAACCACAAGTTATGTGCCTCCCAATTACTTTTTTATTTTATTTATTTTTATTTTTATTTATTTTAAAAAAAAACATGTTGTGTCAGTGTTAGTTCATCAGCTCATGTTCTCTTTTCTCTCTTCCCCTATTTCTGATGAAACCCAAATCCTGGGCCCAAACTGGATTCTGTGATTTGCTTCCCTACCCCTGCTCCCCTCTGGCTTTCCCTGCATTTACTTCTTCTCCCCAACAAGCCTCCACTCCCCCAACTCTTGAGACCACCTTGGTCCTGCCATAGCTGCCTGTGGTCTGGGAACAGTAAGGCTCATTTCTGACCACTGCCCTAGGGGCCCTTGTGCTTGGGGCTTGCCCTGAGATGAGCAACGCTATGGCTATGGCCGGCGAGCAGAGGCAGTCAGTTCTCTGTCTCTTTACTGAGTCTTGTTTTTATCCCCTCACCCTTCGAAAGCCCCTGCTGAGCAGCGTTCATTCTCTCTTCCAGGGAGACTTAAAGTTCAGAGAGGAGGTGTGATTTGCCTGAGGTCACACAGCAAGTTAGAGACCCAGCTCCACGACTCGTTGTCTTGGTAAGTTTATTGTAGTAGTGAGTATTGAGAGTAGTGTCCTGAGGCCCTGCAGGCGCCAGGCACTGTTCCTTCATCTCTTGGAGCTTCACTTCCTCACACATGAAGTGGGGCTAATAGTAATACGTAACTTCAAAGATTCTTACGAGGATGCACTTCAATAATATACAGAAAGAGTGCCTGTTTTTAACATACTGCTGACTCAGACGTTAACCTATTATTATTATTAACAGCTAGATCTGGATTAGAACTTGGGTTTCCTGTCTGGTGCATTTTCATGCATGTTTTCAAGCTCGTTCACTAGTTTGTTAATTTGTTTGGTGATGATTCTGGAATCATTTCTCAGGGTGCCTCATTCCTAATTCTGTAGCAACATCTACATTTGGGTTTAGATGTTACCAACTTCTCCCCTGGGGCCACCTCTCCGTTTTTTCATCCCCAGCCTCCAGTGCTCAAAGCCCCCATGGGTCTGATCACATACTCCGAACCCAGAGGCTCTTTCCGCCCCCTTTCCCCCTGCCTTCTCCCTTATAACAGAGACCCAAGGCCTTTGATTCCCACAGGGTGGCTATCCTCATCCTCCCTCCTGGGCTGAGCTTGCAGTGGAAACCTCTGAGTAGGTGCCAATACCAGAATTTCACTCTGACACGCTTTCCCATTCCTGGGATAACCTGCACCCTCCAAGTCACCTTCAAAAATTTCCATAACCTCACATGGCTCCTGCCCGCGCCTTTCTAACTGACTTGGGCTTGGGCTGTTGCCTGGGTTAAAAGGACCAGTAAATAAACACAGACTCTTCCTTAATAAAAAGAATCCCTGTTTCTCCAGAGCCTTGGAGGAACGTGGGGCACTTGGTAGACCTGGTCACTTTGATTCCCTCAATACCCCTCAGAGGTGAGGGGCTGTGGGATGGGAGCTCCCCTCTACAGTCTGGGGCACCTCCTCTTAGCAATTCCTGGGAATAAAGGCAGAGGTGGCCTCAGGGTAATTGTTTATGTGTATGAGAGGGAGGAGAAGGCAAACATAGATTGGAGATACACCCTGACAGAAGTGGATTTATCTCCTGGCAGTTGACAGGCAGGCCAAGGGACAGCGAGTAGAACTGAGAATGGCCCACGTCACTTTTCTGGAGGTCTAGGGAGCTTTGGGCTCTCTGGGAGGGCAGGGAGAAGGGAAGGGCAGTGACCTGCTGAGATGGGCAGCCAGTGCTGGGCCTCCCTCTTGAGAAGCCAGTCACTTGCTCACCTTGGGGGTCATCGGGAGATGACTGCCCTGCCAGCCAGGTGAGAACTGGTCTGGTGACCCCTTCTGGCACCAGGGCCCCCCAGTTTTTCTCAGGACAGAGATGCAACAGAGAGAAGAGGAGCTGGGGCTCCCTCGAAAGCTTACACTTGTCCCTGGTGCCAATCCTTGTTGTCATCTGGCCTTGCTCAGAGGCCCCACCTTCTCTTTTCCTCCCAATCAGCTGCCCAGAGCTGCTGGCTCCCCTGTTTACCCCGAGTGGATCGATCACCTTAGCACACAGCTGGCTAGGAGAGAACCAGGCAGTCACTTCGGCCACACCTGCCCTTCGGCCCTTGCTACCTCGGCAGCCTTTGATCCCTTCTGACCTGGAGGCCAGAGGCCAGGCTGAGGCCACTCAGCAGACATCAAGGACCTGGGCAGATGGGCCGGCTGGGATGGTGGCGAGCTGTACAGATAAAAAGGGACATGAAAATGAAAAGCCCAAGCCTGAGTTTTCATCACGGTTCTACTCCTGAGTGGTCTTGGGCAAATCACTTCATCTGCCAAGGCCTGGATTTCCTCATCTGCAAACTCAGAAAACTAAGATTTGCTCTTAGAGTTATGAGAGCCAAGTGTAACTTTAGGTGTAAATTCCGTGGAGCACTTGGGAAGAACAGCAACGTGCTGACAGCAGAGACCGGGACGGGAGCGCAGGGCTGGCGGGACCATGTCGGGTTTTGCAGCTAATTTCTTCTCTTCCCACCAGGCTTTGGCCCTCGTCATCCTGCCCACCCAGCGGGGCCTCCCGACCCGCCACACGGCCATGGACGGGAAGGTGGCAGTGCAAGAGCATGGGCCTCCTGCGGCCTCCTGGGTCCCCGAGGAGGGAGAGAAGTTGGACCAGGAAGACGAGGACCAGGTGAAGGATCGGGGCCAATGGACCAACAAGATGGAGTTTGTGCTGTCAGTGGCCGGGGAGATCATTGGGCTGGGCAATGTCTGGAGGTTTCCCTATCTCTGCTACAAAAACGGAGGTGGTGAGTTCACTTTGGGTAGGCATGGTGGGGAGAGCTGTGCGCTGGCAGCTGGGCAGTGCCTATCTGGGCCCTCCTTCCTGGGCAGTGTGGTTTATGAAAGGAGGGCTATTTTGGAATTGGAGGACTTGAGTCTCAGTTCCAGCTCCACCACTAGCCTCAGCGTCCCCCTCTGTGAAATGGGGACAGTACCTCCCAGGAGGACGGTGAAGATGAAATTAGGTGATGGGCAGGACCAAGAAATTCTAGTTTTTAACAAGCTCCTTCACGACTGTGTAAAGGTCAATCGTTGATAGAATTCAGTCATTCATTCAGCAAACATGATTGCAGGCCTGTCACGTGCCAGACCCGGCGCTAGGTGCAAAACAGAACACATTCCATGTGCTACACTCCGTGGAAGGGTTCTGAGGAGTTGTACTGTGTCTGCGGCAGGTTGCGGACAAACAATTCAGCGTGCTCTGTGTCAAATGGTGATGAGTGGAGGGGTGAGGCGTGACGCAGGGAAGAGGGATAGGGAATGCTAGGCCTGCAGAGGGGAAGGTGACATTTCAGCAGACTTGAAGGAAGTGAAGGCGTGAGTGTCGTGGATGTATCCTGGATGGAGAACACTCTGACACAGGGAACGGCAAGTGCCAAGGTCCTGGGGGTGGAAGCAGCAGGCCTGTCTGAGGAGCAGTGAGGAGGCAGGTGTGGCTGGGGCGGAATGAGAAGGAGAGAATAACGGCATGAGGTCAGAGAGGTAACAGGGGTCACTCAGGCTCTGTTCTGAGTGAGATGGGAGTCACAGAAGCAATTTTGGTTGGAGAAATACCTTGCCTTTGAGTTTTTTTGAAATTAGAGAAACATGATTTTATTATTTTTCAGCACTGGATGTAAAAATTAGCAGTGGTGGGGAGGGGCCAGATTCCTTTTTCTAAGTGTACAATTCAGTGGTTTTTAGTATAGTCACGGAATTGTGCAACCATCACCACAATCACTTTTAGAACATTTTCATCATCCCCAAAAGAAATCCTATATTCATTAGCAGTCGCTCCTCATTCCCTCTCCCTGCCAGCCCTTGGCAACCGCTTATGTGCTGCCCATCTCAGTGGATCCCTATTAGGGCTATTTCATAGGAATAGAATCGTTCAATGTGCCGTCCTTTGTGAGTGGTTAGATTCATTTTATTTTGCCTTTTGAAATCACTTTTATTTTTCTTGTGGAAACGGTATATGTTTATTGCAAATATTAGACACATTTCAGGAAGGTAGAAAGGAATACTCACATTTAGAGATAACTTGTTGAGAAAACCCTCCTAAACACTATATTAAATCTGACCAATATGTACGTAGTGTCTACTATGTATCTTGCTATGTGTTTTAAAGCTTACAGTTACGATCACAAGCTGCTTGAACTGACAGCTCCTAAGAGATAGCGGTAGGCTTTCTCGGACTGGCTCGGTGTCTGGTGCTGAGGCTGAGTGTAGGCTGACCCTGGGCCAGAAAGTCAGGGGAGGCAAGATGAAGGGGCAGGGTGGTGGTTTCATTCTTCATCCAGGGCCACCATCTCATGGCATATAGGATGTTAGGGCTGGAGACGGAGGTGCTCAGACTAAGCCCTTCTTTGTTGGAGAGGATTTGCCCAGGACTGCAGAGGGCCCTGGAACCAATTCCTGCGTCACGGCACACTCCTCACTCAGCCATCTGGGAGGGAGACAGCACTAGAGACTGGGAGGCAGGGCTACGGTGTTGGGGCCCACCCTGCCTCTGTCCTGTCGTGCTGGCTTCTGCTGTGGCTGTGGCCTCTGTCCTGGCCGTGGGGCGGGGTGGAGAGAGAGAGATAAGTACCCCCAGTAACATCATGGAGTATCGGATCCGGGTTACCTCTGTCCCAGCCTAACTCTTGGGAAAGACACCCTTTCTTTCATCTTTAACACGGGGGGCCAAATGAGGTTGGGGTCCCCTTCTGGAGCCACTGGTCCTTGGGGGTCTAGAAAGGTAGTAAAGAAGGACCAGGAATTCATTTACTCGTTTCCAGCAACCTAGTGATGGATGGATGTGGAAACAGGACGTCACAGACTAGTCCAAATGTCTTTTATTTTTTTGCTTTAGACTGAACTGTACTAACTCAGAGTGATAATAAAGTTTATATCAAGCTGACCATAAGGCCTGATTGGCAGTTAAATATGATTTTTATTAGTATATGCAGGAAAATTTATTGATTATTAATTAGTAAACATAGTTCTGTAGAGAAAAATCTTTCAAAAGAAACAAAAAAGAGTAATAAAACCATTGGTCTAACGAGGTCTTTGGTTATGAAAAAGAGTAGAGCCCTGAACTGGAAATCATTCACCTCAGAAGAGAACTTGAGGAAGTTCCCATTATCCGGGTTGTGAGTGGTTCAGAAAAGAGCACGCAGCAGAGGTAAGGCACAATGTAGAGGTGTTCACACCAACCCCAGGCTTCAGGGCACCCTGTCGGTATAGGTCCCTGTGGGACATCACTGGGCCGCCCGTGCCCATAGCCTGGGCTGACACCAAGGAGACATGAAGCAGGGTAACCTTCCAAAGCAAGGCACTGATAAGAGAATTTGAGGGGAGGGTGTTGGCAGCGTTAGCGTTCTGAAAACCCAAGGGTAGAGGTGCCCAAACGCAATCCAGAACCAACCTCTTCATCTGCCCCCGAAGGTCCAGACTTAGTGCCGCCCTTTCAGGGAGGACCCAGTCTGAGCGAGACCCAGCTCCAGGCCTCCTGAGGTCACCCCGTCTTCTGTGGGGCGGAAGTCCACACTCCCAGGTGAGAACTGAAGCCACCTCCTTTATCAGAGGGAAGGACCTCCCGCACATAACAGGTGGGAAGGAGTCCCGTGGGCCACACGCCCTGACAGACATCCTGTAAACTGCCTTCTGGGGAGGCCTCAGGCCGTGTCCCTCTACTGAATGCTACCCCTCAGCCTAGGTCCTGGGACTTCCCAAGCCACTGAAACCTGAGTCAGTGGTGTTACTGGCACTGTGCTGACCAACACTCCAGTATTCCTAGGGTTGGAAAGGCAAACATGGGGTTCAAAGGGACTTTGGAACTCAGTGGAGAGTTACTGGCCTGTTGTGGCACCCTGGGATCCAGGAGACACAACCTTTTTCCTTCCCCACATATTGCTCTCAGGAATGCAGATTGGTGCAAGAGTTTTGGAGAACAATTTGGAAATGCATGTTTAAAAAATGTGCATACCCCAAAGGTGGAAACAACCCAAATATCCATGAACAGATGAATAGATAAACAGAATGTGGTAGGTTCACACAAGGGAATATTACGTAGCCTTCAAAAAGAAGGGAATTCATGCTATGACCTGGATGAATCTTGGAGGCATGCATGCTGAGTGAAATAAGACAGGCACAAAGAGATAACTACTGTATGATTACACTTTCATGAGGTACCTAGAACAGGCAAATGCATAGAACAGAAAGTAGAATCATGCCTACCAGGGGCTGGGGAGAAAGGGGAATGGGGAGTTAGGGTTTAACGTGTACAGTTTCAGTCTGGGATGATGAAAAAGCTCTGGAGATGAATGGTGGTGACAGTGGCACAATATTGCAAATATGCTTAATTCCACTGAACTGTATACTTAAGAACAGTTAAAGTGGCTTACATTATGCATATTTTATCATACACACACACAAAGCGAAAAAAAGTGCATACCTTTTGACTCAGGAATTCCTCTACTGGTAACTTGTACTAAGGAATGAATTAGACAAGTGCACGAGGATGTGGACAGCGGTCTTCATTATGACAGTGTTTCGGATGAAATGACCAAAAGTCCAATGTAACATACTGACGAAGTGCACTAGGATGGATACAGAGAGTGGAACACTAGGCAGCCATCAAAATGATGAGGTAGATATGTATTTACTGACATGAAGAGGTTTATGGTAAAAATTTAAAAAGTGGTTATCAAACAATGTATTTGATACATGATTACTTCTCATTTTTGCAAAAAAGAAACACGTGTGTGTGCTTTTAAGCAATCTGGAAGGATATACAATGCTTTTTCCTTTCTTTCCCTCTGTACTTTCTATGTTTTCTACATAATAATATGGATATGAAGTATCAGAGGTATATACTGCAGTCATTACGAGCTCAGCCTCAGGACCAGACCGCCTGGGTTTGTGCTTCAGTTTCCTCATTCGTGCTTCGGTTTTTCCATCTTTAAAGTGACCTCAGTTTTATTATCTGCAAAATGGGGATAACAGTAGGGCCTGCCCCGTGGGAGGTGGTTTTGCAAGGACTGTGATGTTGATGAAGCACGTACAAGAGTGCCTGACATGAAGTAGGCACCAAATAAGCACTCAGCGTTCTCACGGTGTAACACGCAATAATCCATTCACCCTGAGATGAACTTCTCACGCGAGCTTTATGCCTTAGTGACTCTTACTGAAGTAGGTCTCCTGGGTGTGGAATCTGAAGAGATTCCATTCCTGTGTAACCTGCTGGATGTCTGTTAGGCCTGGCCTCCCTCTGGCACCTGCAGGTTGGCACCTAATCACATGATGGCCTTCTCTGCTGGAAGCCCAGTTCAGATCAGAACTGGGTGAAGGCAACAAACACCCTGGAAATTATTAGTGGGAAAATAATGCTTCCGAGGTGCTTGTGTTTTTCTCTAAAACGTACCGAAAGTTTAATAAGCAGATCAAGTTATACAGAAGCCATGTGTTTATTCCAAAAATAATCTATTGACTAGATTTGTAAAGCACACTAAGAAAACAAACGGTGCATATATTAGAATTTCCACCTAAGTTTTCATTAATTTCCCTTCCAAGGCTTTTCTCATTCTGTGTAGGGTTCAGATCAGAACATTCCCACCTGTGCCTGCCTAACACTCAGGACGGCACGCAGACAGGAGGAAGCTGATTGGGCCCTTGGGAAGTGTCAGGAGGAAGATTAAGAACAGGATGGTGGAGGGCGGGTTTGTTGGGGGAGGAGGGTCTGAAAGGATGGAGGCTGAGGAAGAGCCTGGGTGTGGCTCAGCCCTGCCTCTCTCTCTTCTGCAGGAGCCTTCTTCATCCCCTACTTCATCTTCTTCTTTGTCTGCGGCATCCCGGTGTTCTTCCTGGAGGTGGCGTTGGGCCAATACACCAGCCAAGGGAGTGTCACAGCCTGGAGGAAGATCTGCCCCCTCTTCCAGGGTATGTACCCTCCCCCGCCTTCCTATTCATGGGGTCGCCATCTTGCCTGCATCCCCCCATTGTCTCTCCCTTCCTGCCCATCCGCTGCTTCCCCCGTCCGCTCACTCCCATCCTGTGCCGAGTGCAGAACCAGGCTGCATGGGTGGGCTGGAGAGAGCCTGGTGGGGAAACACTGGCTCCCGAGCAAGCTGGGACCCTTCGCACTGATGGGGGGAGGTGGGGGAGGCCAGTTTGGTGCTGATGCCTCTTGGGGCAACCACGGGCCCCTGCGGGGGCAGAAGTGAGGGGCTGGAGCCGGTTCTGCCCTCCATCCCAGCAGTAGTGTCAATGTCCCACTCAGCTGGGCCCTATGCCTAGGTCCAAGCACGCTCATGGACAGCACATGCAGGCCTGGCCTCTCTGGGGCGCACAGACGGCTTAGGGGGGGCCGTGGTCAGGGTGAGCAAACGGAGCACTGGAATGGGAGAGGGGAGAGGTCGTGGCTCTTTCCTTCTTTTCCAAGTCGAAGAGGCGGCAGGGCCTGGGATCTCAGCGGGGTCTGCGCACCGTGCTCTGCTGGTGGGAGGTCGGGCTGCTCTCCCCGCCCTCCCCGCTCCGGGAGCTGCGCGCACCCGCACGTTCCCCACAAGTCACACGGTGGCTCCTCCACCCAACGCCGCCCCTGCCCCCTCTCCCGGACTGCCCCACCAGCACGCCGGCCCCCGGCTCGGCAATCCCGGGGCCGCTGAGTTCCCGGGGCTGACCCAGGGCTGCGGATGGGCCGGACGGCCGCGAGCACAGCGCGTTCCGCCGCGGCACAGTGGCCGCTTGTTTGTGTGTTTGTGTGGGTGTCTGTGTGCGCGCTCCCCGGGGACCCCCTGCCGTCTGCGGGTCCCTCCTGCGCGGCGCCACGCCCACCCCCGCGGAGGACGCCCGGGCCGCCCCAACGCCGCTGCGCGGTGGAGACCGCGGTGGAACCGGTCCTTGCCAGGGTGGGCTCGCGCGGCCCCAAAGGAGGGGGTTTGTTCACAGTCAGCACTGAGTTTTCAGCCAGGCTGTTCCGAAAGGTCCGCAGTCCTTCATTAAGTAGTGAGCCCTTCGGGAGGCGGAGGCAGGAGGATCGCCTGAGCCCAGGAGTTCGAGACCAGCCTGGGCAGCATAGTGAGACCCTCCTCTTCTCCCGTCTCTACAAAAACATGTAAAAATTAGCCAGATCCGTCTGTGGTCCCAGCTACTCCGGAGGCTGAGGTGGGAGGATCGCTTGAACCCGGGAGTTGAGGCTGCAATGAGCCGAGATCACACCACTGAGCTCTAGCCCGGACCCTGACACACACACACACACACCCCACACAACACACACACACAACACACACACACCACACACCACAACACACACCCCACACCCCACACACCACACAAACACACAACACACACAACACACACACAACACACCACACACCACAACACACACACAACACACAACACACACACAGCACACACAACACACACCACACACAACACACAACACACACACACCACACACACCACACACACACAACACACAACACACACAACACACAACACACACACACCACACACAACACACACAACACACACCACACAACACAACACACACACACCACACACAACACACACACACAACACACACACAACACACAACACACCACACACACACCACACACACCACACACACACAACACACACACACAACACACAACACACAACACACAACACACACCACACAACACAACACACACACACCACACACACAACACACACAACACACACAACACACCACACACACAACACACCACACACACACCACACACACCACACACACACACACAACACACACACACACAACACACACACACAGTTATTGAGCATTGACTAAAGACTAAGAGAGGGCTAACCCGGCAGGGAAGGGGCGGGGGGTTCTCTCACCCGTGAAACTGGGCCCCAGCCCCTCTCTGCAGGACTCCCGAGCCACCTGGCAACATGCTGCTTTTAAAATGACAGTGGAAAAGATTCCACTTTGTAGACGTGGGCTGGGGAGGTGTGTGTAAGCACTCCCTCTCCCCCCACCCCCTCCCGCCCCAAATATACCACCAGGAGACCAAGTGCACCCAGCTAACCACGAGGCTTCATGACAAGTGTTAAAATAGCAGCCAGGTCTCCACCTTTGCTGGCGGTCTTGCCTCTTGCTAGCTTCTGGTGAGATGGCGCTAGGTGCTGACTCAGGCTCCTGCGTTCCTGACGCAGGGACCATTTCTCCCTTCCTCTCTGGTTTCTTGCTTTCGCTCTTATCCTGATGCCCCTCTGTCACCAGGCTGGAGTGCAGTGGTGTGATCTCGGCTCACTGCAACCTCTGCCTTCTGGGGTCAAGGGATTCTCGTGCCTCAGCCACCCAAGTAGCTGGGATTACAGGCGTGTGCCATCACACCTGGCTAATTTTTGTATTTTTAGTACAGATGGGGTTTCACCATGTTGGCCAGGCTAGTCTTGAACTCCTGGCCTCAAGTGATCCGCTCTCCTGGGCCTCCCAAAGTGCTAGGATTATAGGATTATAGGTGCAAGACACATTCTTACCAACTTTTCCAACTTACTCTTTGCTTCTTCCATCCCCTTTTCATTTTACAACCAATACATGGTTGTTGTAGAAAAACTAGAAAGTGCAAATAGCCAAAAAAACACCCAGAAACTTGAAAATGTTATCTGAAATCCTACCACCTAGAGAATCACTTGTTAACTTTTGGGTGAAGATCCTTCCAGAGCTTTTCTCATGAAAAAAAAATACATGTTGAAATATATATTACAAAAATCGCAGAATACATAGGGTAATGTTCTGTAACCTGTGTTTCTTCCTTAGAAAAATATGCTGTGGGCTGGGCGTGTGGCTCACGCCTGTAGTCTGAGGCACCAGGACACCCAACCACTGCCCTCTGCTGTCGTTTGCATCACACCCAAGGGCTCCTGTTCCCTCCCCTGCCCAAAGTTCTTACTTCCTCCTCTAGGGCACAGGTGATGTGCCTGTAATCCCAGCACTTTGGGAGGCCAAGGCAGGTGGATCACCTGAGGTCAGGAGGTCAGCCTGGCCAACATGGTGAAACCCTGTCTCTACTAAAAATACAAAAACTAGCTGGGTGTGGTGGCACATTCCTGTAATCCCAGCTACTCAGGAGGCTGAGGCAGGAGAATCGCTTGAACCCGGGAGGCGGAGGTTCCAGTGAGCCGAGACCGTGCCACTGCTGCACTCCAGCCTGGGCAACAGAACAAGACTCCGTCTCAAAAAAAAAAGAAAAAAGAAAAAAGAAAAAAAATATGCTATGAATGGCTTCTGATGCCACTGGATAAACCCCAGTGGTTCTCTTTGTGTGGCACCCAATACCCTTGTAACCTCAACTGGCAGCTTCTGTGTGACTTTTTTGCTAACATTGATCTCTCTTGTCCCTCCCCCCATCTCCCCCACTCTGGAAGGCATTGGTCTGGCGTCTGTGGTCATTGAGTCGTATTTGAATGTCTACTACATCATCGTCCTTGCTTGGGCCCTGTTCTACCTGTTCAGCTCCTTCACCTCGGAGCTGCCCTGGACGACCTGCAACAACTTTTGGAACACAGGTATCTAGCATTTCAGCCCCTGGGATGTTGCCTAATAGGGGCTGGGCTGCGGTGGCCGGTGAGTCCAAGCAACGACGGGGAGCATAAGTACAGCAGAACTTGCCTCACAGCCAAGCCATGTGGGCTCCTGGGCAGCTCTGCTCCTCGGCTCCTCTGTGGCCCTCAGGCCAGCCACTAGGATGAGCCAGTGTGGTTGGGAGAACCCAGAGGGACTGCATTAAATAACTGCAAGGGTTATTGCCACTTACTCGTTCGTGCACTTAACAAGCACTTACTGGGCACCTACTGTGTGCTAAACACGGTGCCAAGGGCTGGAGACAGGTACAAGGCTGAGCAAAAGCAACAGGGACCCAGTCTTCACTGTGTTTACAGCCTGGTTGTAAAAACAGACAAACACAACCACTACAAATTGTGATAGGTGAACGGAACTGCAGAACCATAGAACAAGGGGAGGGAGACGTGTCATCTGAGGCCTGAAGTGAGAGAGAGCCCAGCATGGGAGCAGCATTCTAAGCAGTGGGAAGAGCAGGTGCAGGGCCGCAGTCCCTTGGCCTCTCAAGTGGAGAGACAGGAAGTCAGAACGGGCAAGTAGGGAGAGTGCGTCCCATACCAGCCATCCATGAGGGGGCTGAGTAGATCTGAAGTCTGGATAGTGTCTGAGGTTGGCAGGGCAGCCAGGTGAGCAGCCAGATTCACAGGGAACAAGAGCAGGGGGAGGAGGAGCTGGCCCTGTGAGCCTCCTGATGCTCTGGAGAGTGGGGGCTCCAAAAGAAGCTCTTGGGGCTAGGAGTGGTGAGGACCACTAGGCTGCAAGGCCAGAGGGCCAGGGGGACTAGGGTATAAGAGCATCTCTCTCCATCTTGTCCCTAACCTTGTCCCGAACAGAGCATTGCATGGACTTTCTGAACCAGTCAGGAGCCGGCACAGTGACCCCATCTGAGAATTTTACCTCACCTGTCATGGAATTCTGGGAGTAGGTGCTGGGCCCATTTGCCACATGTGAAGAGGCTCCAAGCAGAGGAAATCTGGATGTCTGAGCTGTGCGAGTCTGAATGTCTGGGGTGCAAGTTTAAGATTCCTCCCCCGCCCCACTCCAACCCCACACATCACTGAGGCAGGGGAGAACGCTCTCACATCTACCCACACGGGTCCACAGAGACTCACATTTATCCGTCATGTCCACCTTCACCCCACATCCCTACCTCCACGCATATGTCTGCCCACACATGTCCAGTGGGGTGCTGGACACAGTCTTCACAGCCTTAGGAGAGCTGAGCGTGCATGTCTCTTCCCAGTGCCATGCCCGGTGGTGTCATGCTGGTAGCTTGAAATTGCCCAAGGCGGGAGTGCTCACATCAGGACATGGGCATACTCACATAGTCACCCTCTCACACGACAACTTATCCCTTCACATTACCTGTGCCCACACTCGTCCACCTACATTCCCACCCAAGACTGCCTGTACTTTCTCACACTGAGCTGACCCCCACGTAGGCACCAATGCCCTCACACATGGATGCCTCACAGTACCGGACCCTCACACCCACGCACGCAGTTCCCGTACCCCATCACATGTTTAGAAACTAAACACACATTCAGCCCCTCCATGGGATACCCATGCACTTGCCCATCAACCTGCATGTGTAAATATCTACTCTCTAAATGCTCATTTATACATTCCTCATCTCTCTTTCTCCATCATTCAAATGAGTTAGAAAGATAAAGATACGTATAGGATGATGGTAGTAGTTTGGTCTATGGGAACATGGCCTGACTGTGGGGAGGTGGGGAGTGGGGGAAGCCCTGGAATATGAGATCCGTGGGGTCAGCTCTGAGAATCAGACTTGCTGACAGATGCAAACTGTCCCCTTTAGCCTTTCCCCTCATTGCTTATTTTTCCCAATCCTCCAGGAGACGAGTTCTGGGCATCACCTCGGGCATCCATGACCTGGGCGCCCTGCGCTGGGAGCTGGCCCTGTGCCTCCTGCTCGCCTGGGTCATCTGCTATTTCTGCATCTGGAAGGGGGTCAAGTCCACAGGCAAGGTGAGATGTGCTGCCTCCTGGGAAGCTCCCTTTGGCCCCCAGAGTCTACGGGGACACTTGAGGGGGACCCTCTGGAGAACTGATTTCTTTCTATTAAGAAACTACGCTTCCTGGGCAGTGCAGGGGAGATGCATAGTGAGAACAGGGGGAGGCACAGGAAGGTGGAGCTTAGCTCGATGCAAGGAAAGTCTTTCTTTTTCAATATGACTTTAAAAGTCCGGTTTACATAAGAATATTCAGGGTGGCTGGGCACAGTGGCTCATGCCTGTAATCCCAGCACTTTGGGAGGCCGAGACGGGCGGATCATGAGGTCAGGAGATCGAGACCATCCTGGCGAACACGGTGAAACCCCGTCTCTACTAAAAATACAAAAAATTAGCCGGGCGTGGTGGTGGGCGCCTGTAGTCCCACCTACGCGGGAGGCTGAGGCAGGAGAATGGCGTGACCCTGGCGGGGTGGAGCCTGCAGTGAGCTGAGATCACGCCACTGCACTCTAGCCTGGGTGACAGCGAGACTCTGTCTCAAAAAACAAACAAACAAACAAAAAGAATATTCAGGGCAAATTAGAAACAGAAAAGTCCCATTGTTGGAGCTGACCCCTGCTGGCAGGTTGGCAGGCTGGCAGGCTGGCACTGCTCATCTCTGTTCATTTTTGCTGTGTCGCCTTCTGGTCTCTCTCATACGTATGTGTGTGTGTCTGTATCCATTATGTGTGGCTATGACATCATTAGGGTCACACGCTCTTATGACTCACTTGTTGTATTTAACAACATAGCAAGATAATTTTGAGTTTGAATTAGCAAACAGAACTGTCTTTGAGGTGGTGAGTTTCCAGTCATTGAAGGGGTTCCCACCAAGAATGGGCAACGACGGGCTTGTCACATAGAGAGAATTCGGATTTGAGCTTTATTTCCAACCCAGAGAGCCAGAGACTGTGCTTCATGCCTTTTCAAAGCCAGCAGTGGTCAGTAAACAGACTTCTCTGCTTGGCCATACACTGAGTCTGTTCAGCAGTAGCCTTTCCCCTCCCTGAATTGTAACAAGTTGGTGATAGGGATGATGAAAGTGGTCATCGCAGTAATAACAGCACAGAGAGTACCACTGCTGCCACCCAGGGAAGGAGCTGAGTTTGCTTAGTGGCAGAAGAGAACACCCCAGAGCTCCAGCCACCACTGCTCCCCCAACCATTAGCTTGGAAAATACAGTCTAACTTTCCCCACAGATCACTGTGCAAATCTGGTCACCACTCCCCTGGGTCGCCAGGGGGCAGGGAGAGAACAGAAGGATTAAGAAAGACCAGATTCGGGACTTATTAGTCTTTGCCCTGATTTGATCATTACGCATTATATACATGTACGGAAATAACCACTCTTTTTCATAAATATGTACAGATTATGTACATACGTACATGTTGACTAAAGATAGGAGGAAAAAAATGGTCTTGGAAAGGTTATGAGCTGGAAGCCTGTACCCTGCCTCTCTCCCTGTCTTCCTCCTCCCCTCCCCACCCTTCCCCTGCTGATGTGTATCTCACACCCTGTGGGGAGCACGAACCCACTGGAATGTGTAAAGGGAGGTGCGGAAATTTTCTTGTGCTTAGCCCCTCTTAGCTGTCTCTGAGGTTAGGATTGAGCTCCGTGTGACTTGAGCTGCCTGTGGGGCGTGGCTGGAGGGCCACTGCGTCCCCACCAGGAGTGACCTTGGCCTGTCCCCCCACCTCCAGGTGGTTTATTTCACAGCCACGTTTCCCTACCTGATGCTTGTCATCTTGCTGATCCGAGGTGTCACCCTTCCCGGAGCCTACCAGGGCATCATCTATTACTTGAAGCCAGATTTGTTCCGCCTCAAGGACCCTCAGGTATGTACTGTGCTGGGACCACTTCCCCAGGTGCCTTCCCCACCCAGCCAGGTCTGTAGTTTTGAAAGCCTTGTATTGCTTTTTCCTTGGCTTAAAAGCGATAGATGCCCACTGGAGAAAAATTAGAAAATATGGAAGAAAGCTATAAAAAAGAAATTAAAAATCTCTTGTAATTCCACCACTCAAATACAACTTTTTTCCTAAAAAAATTTTTTTTCTCTTTCTTAGAGACAGGGGCTGGCTCTGTGCCCCAGGCTGGAGCTTAGAGATGGGGCTGGCTCTGTCCCCCAGGCTGGAGTGTAGAGACGGGGCTGGCTCTGTCCCCCAGGCTGGAGTGCAGAGGCGCCATCACAGCTCACTACAGCCTCAACCTCCTGGGCTCACGGCATCCTCTTGCCTCAGCCTTCTGAGCAGCTGGGACTGCAGGCATGAGCCATGGTTCCTGGGCATTTTATCTTGATATTTTGATGAAGCAGCCTCTTTGTCCCCAGGTCATAGCTGCTTAAGACACTATGTATAGAGATCTTAGTTGAATGAGACAAGTGACTCCTAGGTGTGCCCTGCAGATAGGCCTTGGGTGCAGCCATGGTTTGTAGATTCCCCTGGAGAAATCCAAGCAACACACACCTATTTGCTACTCACTAAGTGCCTACAGAATCAAACTGAAACTGGGCCGCCCTGGGGAGGAGGTCACCATGGGGACAGGAGGGCGCACTCATGGAGAGCTGGGATGCAGGAGGGAAGCACTCAGGGAGCAGTGAGGGGCCAGGCTGGTGCTGCAGGGGACGGGTCTGGATCTTGGGTCACCCTGGCTCTGGGCCCTGGGGGCTGCCTCTACCTCTTTCTTGGGGTTTTGTGTAGGTGTGGATGGATGCGGGCACCCAGATCTTCTTCTCCTTTGCCATCTGCCAGGGGTGCCTGACAGCCCTGGGCAGCTACAACAAGTACCACAACAACTGCTACAAGTGAGAACAGCGTGGGCCGGGGTGGGGTGAAGGAGGGCTAGGGGCCTGGGGGTGGGCTCTGGGCAAAGACCCGTAGTCTCTGGGCCCAGACCTTCCTTATTCATTATAAGTTGTATCAGACTGACCTTGTGGGTTCATTTCCCAGACTAAATGTCTTTCTTCTTCCTTTTCTCTCCCACTTCTCTCTTTGTTGTCTGCCACCCGATTTTTGTCTTTTTCTTCTACTATCTTCTTCCCATGCCGTCTTCCCTTCCTCCCCTCCTCTGTGCCTCCCTTGCCTCCCCCTTCTCTCTCCTCGGTCCCCTCTCACTGTCTTTTGACCTCTCCTCCCGTGACTGATCTCTCTCTCCTCCTCTCTTTCCCTCCCCGTTCCTATCTGCCCTTGCCCCACTCCCACAGGGACTGCATCGCCCTCTGCTTCCTGAACAGTGCCACCAGCTTTGTGGCTGGGTTTGTTGTCTTCTCCATCCTGGGCTTCATGTCCCAAGAGCAAGGAGTGCCCATTTCTGAAGTGGCCGAGTCAGGTAGGTGCCACTTTGCTGTCTGGGGCCTGAGGGGAAGGAGAGTCAGAGAACACACTTCTCTCTTGCTGAAAGGCATGAGTCCCAGAAGATGGGCAATATGATTTACTTATGGGTAATAGGATTTAATTTTAGCATCTGTGGCAGTGCTTATCACAAAGCAGGGCTTCCATTACCATGGGAAAGGGGGGGGAGGATAATGGATGGTAGATGGACCAACACTGGATGGATGGATGGATGGATGGATGGGTACATGGATGGATGGATGGATGGGTACATGGATGGATGGATGGATGGGTACATGGATGGATGGATGGATGGATGGATGGATGGATGGATAGATGGATGGATGGATGAATGGTATGTTTCCCAGGCCTGGAAAGAGAAGAATAGTGGATGGAATCACCGTTTCCTCTTAAAGTGCGTGCACAGGTACACACACACGCAGTGCTTAGAGAGACGCCTCTTTCCCGAGGGCAGCACACGCCCTGGAGCCTCCCTGACTATGCTGTGTACCTGGCAGGTCCTGGGCTGGCCTTCATCGCCTTCCCCAAGGCTGTGACTATGATGCCCTTATCCCAGCTGTGGTCCTGTCTGTTCTTTATCATGCTCATATTCCTAGGGCTGGACAGCCAGGTACGTCACTGCAGCCCAGCCTGCCCTGCCATGGTGACCTTCTTGCCAGCCTCTGCTTGTCCTGGCACTACTCTCCCCTCACTCTCACTCCCCTGACCACAAACCTGAGGCCCCCTCTGCTGTCCAGGGCTTTTCCTTGGGGTTGGGGGTGTGGCCTGGAGACCCCATGCTGCGAAGGGGCCACTGGCTTTGTGCTTCCAGGCTTGAGCCTCTGCATGCATGATGCTTCCTCCCACATGTTCCTTCAGCTTGAGTGGCCCAGCCCCAGCCCCGGGGACAGAACATAACCCCCCTCTAACCCTCACTGCTGAGACTCTTTGTCATGGAGTTGTAGTTAAGGGCAGGGCTGGCTCACTCCAGGGCACCCCCATTTCTTCCCTTTGTGCCGCTCCCTGCACCCCTGTGCATCGATGTGGATGAGCCAGGGGAAGTGGAGGCCAGGGCCGGTGGCCAACAGCCCGCCCCACACCCTCTCATCCAGTTCCCCTCCTGGCCCACAGTTTGTCTGTGTGGAGTGCCTGGTGACAGCCTCCATAGACATGTTCCCCAGGCAGCTCCAGAAGAGCGGGCGGCGCGAGCTCCTCATCCTCAGCATCGCTGTCACGTGCTACCTCATAGGGCTCTTCCTGGTCACCGAGGTGAGCTGGGGCCTGCAGGGCCAGGCTCTGGGCGGGGAGCCACGGGGGACACTGCTGACCCTTCTCAGAGCCTCCCTTTTCTCATCTGCTGACGAGGGGTGTGGACACCTGCCCTGCCTCTCCACAGTGAGGTTGTAGGGACCACACAGCATGCATTTGTGAGGTCTCTTTTGGTTGCAGGTGACAGAAACCAATACAGCTGGCTTAAGCAGAAAGGGGAATGTACTGGGTCAGGTTGCTGAAAACGCTAGCGATGTCTGGGTTGGACCCAGCTGCTCTTGTGACACTGTCAGGAATGCTCCTTGGTCTCCTGTGACTTCACTCAGGCAGGTTTCCCTCCTGTGACATGAGGGATGGATGCTGGGCTTCAGGCTTACCTGTTACTGTCAGCCAACCCAGGAGGAAAGAGAGGGCCCATTTCCTGAGAGTGTGGCAAATGTCCAGGCTATGACCCTTATTCAAGCCTGGAGTAGGGAGAGAGGGATACCCCTGTCTAAAAGGAACAAAGATTGAGGGGGTGTCACTTTCCAGAAGAGGAGATGCTGGGCAGACGAGATGATGTGCGTCCACCACAGTCTCCTAGTGCCCTTGCAGATGTCAGAGTTTATTGTCCTGATGTTGACTGGGGGGCCCGAAGGCAGGGGCAGACAGGGCAAACTCCTTTTAGATGCAAGGAATGGCATCCCACCGGCTGGGCAGGAGTGCACCCCACGTGGGTATCTGCCATCTCACCGAGGGGTGGAGTGTGTCCCAGCCCTGCACTGGCCATGCCCCAGCTCCACGCTCTCCCCACAGGGCGGGATGTACATCTTCCAGCTGTTTGACTACTATGCTTCCAGTGGCATATGCCTGCTGTTCCTGTCAGTGTTTGAAGTGGTCTGCATCAGCTGGGTGTATGGTGAGTGGGGTGGAGTGGGGTGGGCAAGCAGGGTGGGAGAAAGACCGTCTAGGCCAGCCAGGGGCAGGCTTTACCTGGGGGAGGCAGTTCTCTGGCCCTCTGGTTTCTCTGTGTCTTTGCGCTGTTGTTCTGCTTCTTCTTACTGGGAAATTTACCCGTGGCTGGGAAGCCTGGCATTTTCATGGCAGCAGGCAGAGCTGTAATGATGACAAAATGGATTTCCTTCAACAGTGAGAGAATGATCAATACCAGTGCACAGTGTCCTCGATATGGAGGTGGCCAGAGGCCCTTTGCCACTGGGAATCTTAGTCAGAAGGGACGTTTATCACCACTTAGCCCAATCCTCCACAAACTCCCACACTGCCTTTCCAACAACGAGGTGCTCACCCAGACTGAGTATTTCCGTGGACAGGGAGCTCATTCCTGTGTTTCTGAGGTAGTCTTTTCCATTTATGCGTTTCTTTCCTATACTGAGGTGAATTCTGCCTTTCACTGACTTCCGCCAGCAGCCTGGCCCCCTCAGACTGAGATAGCTACCATACTGAATGCTGCAACAGCCAGGTGGTGACTGTGTCCTGCACCAGGAAGGGGAAGAAGCCCGATTCGCTGAGCGAATGCACGACTGCGTGCCAGGCACTGTGCTGATTGGTCTGACACACTTACAATCTGTGCAGGGAGAGAATGAGGCTCAGAGGGGTTCAGTCTCTTGCCTAAGCTCACACAGCAAGCGGAGAAGCTGTCGTCATACCCCAGGTCCCTCTGGCTCCACTGCACCACGCTGGGGGAACACAGTGCCAATGTCACAAGGCTCAGGGCAGAGGTCAAGTGGGTGCCACACAGTAGGGCCTCAGGAAAAGCCATGAGTAGAAAAGACTTTATCTTGCTACCCTAAGCCTTCCCACTTGGGTCCTTTCCTCTCCACAGAGATGTTCCTTCCTTCTCACCTCAGGCATCTGATGCCTTCCGATTTTCCCCAACTCCTTTTCAAAACTTCTTCTCAGAGGGGACCTGCTAAACTTGATCACAACAGGTGTGAATGGCTGATAAGCCCTAACATGGTTCGCTCACCCAGAATATCTGGCTTTTAACTTTGGCTTTTCACAGTCAAAGGAATGACTCTTTATGCTGTGATTTCATGCGTCAGGGATCAGTGGGAAGGTATTTTGGGTGGGAAGGCAGAGAGGCCCTCCAAGTATCTTTACCAATCAGTGATTCTTTGCTTCTTAGAAGACTGGCTCTGCCTAGAACCACAGCACATGAGGAAACCGCAGGAATGAAACAAAACAAAATAAAGCCAGTCGATATTTTCACTAAACACAAATTAACCTTCTTAACCATGCTTTTTTGGGAACTCAGAGGTGGTTCCTCTGGAGTCTGGAATCTAGACCACCGTTCTGTTCCCAGTAGCCCTCTGGCCCTCTATGAGTTTTCTATGACGTGCTTGAACAGCGGGACTCCTGCTGTTTTGCTGTTTTGACTTGGACCAAATTCATCCTGCTACCCAGGTAAACAGGCGTTTGTCTAACCATCGAGCCCCATTTTGGGCTCACAACACTCCTTTGTGGTTAGAACAGTGGGGTCTCCATCACAAGACAGGGAGGCAAGAGACAGCATTGACAAGAGATGGCAGCAGCAGCGTGTGGGGGCAGCCCCTGCCCGCTCTGCACTACCTGCCTCGTGACGCGAATGCGTCTCATGCAGGGATGCAGGGTGTCAGGGAGGCGTCTCACTCATGTGCCCTGTTCCACTTGCCCTGCACAGGGTGGGGGTGAGGGAAGGGCACAGAGCCAAGTGGGTCTTTCCCAGACACCGGGAAGCTGTTCTCACCCTCTGGCTCTCACACTCTCCCACGCCATGCCTGCTCAGGGGCGGACCGTTTCTATGACAACATTGAGGACATGATTGGCTACCGGCCATGGCCCCTGGTGAAGATCTCCTGGCTCTTCCTGACTCCTGGACTTTGCCTGGTATGTGCCCACCAGCTGCCCCCCTATTCCTTCCTGCCCCAGAGGACTCCAGAGATGAGGGAAAGGACGGCTGACACGTGGGGCTCTTTCCCCACCTGTCCAGTCTCCCGTGGGTCTTGCTCCATTTCCTGTTCTTGTTGCCTTCCCTGCTCTTCTTTCTGGGGCCATCTCATCCACCCATAGGTAGACTCTTGTTCTACTTCCTGCTCCACCCCTTCCTCCCAGTGCCTCCTGCTTCTGCCTGATTTCTCAGTGGTTGGTCTCCTGTCTGTCTGAGCTTCTCTTCTGAGCCCCTCCCTTCCTTTGTATCGCCTCCTGTCTCCCTCTGTGATGTGAATGATGCCTTGGCCTGGGAGCTGCAGGGGCTTTTACTCTTCTACCTTACAGACGTGCTGCAGTGCACCTGACGTGTCCTCTGTCCTTGGCTGTACGTAGCTGCGGAGAGGGTTTCAGTCACCCCCTATCTCACCCATGGCTGCCCCTTCCTCCTCCCAGGCCACTTTCCTCTTCTCCTTGAGCAAGTACACCCCCCTCAAGTACAACAACGTCTATGTGTACCCGCCCTGGGGATACTCCATTGGCTGGTTCCTGGCTCTGTCTTCCATGGTCTGTGTCCCACTCTTCGTCATCATCACCCTCTTGAAGACTCAGGGTTCTTTCACGAAGGTAGGTGATGCGGGGGAGAGTGACCTCTTAAAGGAGGGCACCGAGAGAGGCTGGACTTGGGGCAGGACACACAGCTGGGGCCAGGGAGCAGACACACACTCTGAGTGTGGAGCAGTCCTTCAGTCTCACAGAATCTTAACGAGACGAACTTTGAAGACCAGTCCAGTGGCTTTTCAGAAATGTTCTGAAAAGTCCTAGAGCCCTAGACCTGCAGAATCTGACCTCCCGTGGATGATCTGGGCAGGCTAACCAAGGGCAAACTGCTGAAAGGTTCAGGAGAAAACTAAGTCACAAACATGAACAGGAAGGTGCCCAGACACAGAAGGTTTACAGACTGTAGATTCCCTGCCCTCGGAAAACTGATAACCAGCAAGCACAGTTCACTCCACGCGCCGGCTCCTGGCTTCTTTTCTTACCTTAACTCTGCCTGGGGACACACGCAAGAGGCTCCCCGTTTAGAGTTTGGGACATGCCCTCCTGGAAGGAACTATAGCCAATGACCCACAAAGGTAGAAATCTACCTTTTTATAATCTTGCCTATAAATAATAGAAAACCCAACCTACAACAGTTTAGCAAATAGGCTTATTTGTTTTTTACATTTCAAGAAGGTCAGAGATTAGGGCTGCTGGTATTTGGTTTGGCTGCTTAAAGAGGCCCTTAGGGACCAGACTTTTCCTGCATTTCTACACTTCCATCCTGGGCATGCTGTGTCTTCATCATCATGTTTATCACCTCATGATCACAAGAAGGCTGTCATGATTCCAGTCATCACATCTACATTCGAGGCAAGAAGAAGGAGGGAGCAGATGGTAGCAACAACAACAACAACAACAGTCATAGCAGTACCACTGATAAGAAGCAAAATAATAGATACTTATTGAGCACATAGTAATAGTAATAACAGTAATGACAATAACAAAAATATTTATTGATCACTTACTCTGTGCCAAGCACTGTTCTGTGAAGTGTGTTCTACTATTATTCTCAATTTACAGGTGAGAGAATTGAGGGGGATTAAATTAACAGAGGGGTTAAGTGAGCGGCCTTAGATGGTACAGGTCGGTGGCAGAGCCAGGACTGGAACCCAGGCAGTGCACACTCATTCACAGCCACGGTATTATTGCCCCCTCTCACCTCAAACGGTTCATTCATTGACTCACTCATACTGTGCGGTGCTGGCCATGTGCTCCGCTCTGGGCTGGGCCCTGGGGATGCACATGTGAGGAAGCTTCTGTGCCTCCCTCACCGACAACTCCAAATCACTGCCTCTTCTCTCCACAGCGCCTGCGTCAGCTCATCACCCCTGACTCCAGTCTGCCGCAGCCCAAGCAACATCTCTACTTGGATGGCAGTGCTGGCCAGAACTTTGGGCCCTCCCCAGCAAAGGAAGGACTGATAGCCGGGGAGAAGGAGACCCATTTGTAGGGTGTGGCCAGAGGCCAGGCGGCTCCTAAGCCGGGAACCTAGGTCAGGGCCACCCTCCATTCTCAGCGGACAGCCTCTGCCTCTGTCTCCTGCCACAATCCTGCTGGGAACCTCTGGAGAGCCACAGGCACCCCCAGCTGGAGGCCAGACTCCTCTCTTGTGCTAGCTGGAGCAGCTCCTTCCCCTGTGCTGGTATCACCACCACTGGGACGTGCCATGTTGGGAGGCCACTTCCTGTGGGAAGGCACCATTGTTTTTATAAAGGGGGGTCTTTTTGGAGGCCGCCATCTGATTGTAACACCTCGAGTTATGAGGACTCCGCTGTGGGGATGCCTCTTGTTAGAGCTTACTGCATTTGTACACGGGGAGAGGAGCTGTAATTGGAACACACACTGCCGTCCAATGTGGAAGCCTGATGGGACAGTACACCCTGTTGGAAGTGACAACGGAGCACACTGTGTTGGATCGGAGGTTCCGTTAGGGGATTCTTCCTTAGGCTTAACGACAGAGGCAAGCCTTCGCATGCCGCCAGTCTGGAGCTTCCTCCGAGTCTCTCATGGCATCTCCAGCTCCCGCCCTAGTTCCACACTGTTCTTGCAGTGTTTCATCAGCTTCTGGAGCATTGGAATGGAAGGGGCTTAGGAGATGATTCCTAGACTTTACAAACACGCGGCATGCTTCGCTATACTGTCCGTTCCTCTGCCCAAGGCCGACATTGCTAACTGATCACAGATTCTTTCCCACCTCACAATCCTTCCGAATGTGCTCCAGGCAGCACCATTTGCCATCCTGCTTCTAACGCAAACCCCTGACTTCATGGACGAGGAACCTGGAGACCAAAGAGACAAAGGGACTTTTTCAAGTTCACATGGCTTCTTGGGGGCCAGAGATAAGACTAAAACCTTATCTCCTTGTGCTCAGGCCAGTGTCTTCCCACTAACCCCCTGCCTTAGTTAACAAGTGTGTATGGATTGCCTGCCACGTGTGCTGGTCTCCTTTGCCTTGCTCGTTTCTGTTGAGCTATGCCTCTTGGGGTGGGGGAAGAGAGGCCCCCTCTGTTGGAGGTGGTGAGGAGCTCCCCAGACTAGCGCCCCCGCCTTGGTAATTTCTCCACCAGCCCATCATCCCCTGGCCCGATGTCCTCCCAGATCCTTTTGTTCTTGTCCTTGCCACCTCTTCTTCCCCCACGGAATGCATGAGTCTGCGAGTCTCCCAGTGGGCGGGTGTGGGGGTGCTCTCCTTAGCTGCCACTCATGGCTCCACCCCTTTCTCAACCACTCCTCTTCCCACACCCCTACCAAGTCCCACATGCCTCTTCTGTGGCTGGAAGGCTTCCTGGAGGAGGAAGGCAGGGTTTGGATAAGTTCAGTGCTCTTGTGTTCAGAAGGGAAGGGAGGAGAGGGACTGCGGCTGGGGAGGGAATTTCAGGGCAGTTTCCTGGGACAAGGGAAGCCACCCAGGATGAGGGGATGATTCGTATGTAGATGTCACCTGGAGCCCCCGCCCAGCGGCTGCAGGAAAAATCGGGTCTGGCTGGGGTGAGTTCCGTCTTCGACAGCCCTGTGCCACCTCAGGTACTCTTAGCTTCTGACCGCCCCCCTTGTCTCCCTCTGGACCGCTCTGTGCACCTGTGCTCTCGCTCCTTGGACCGGCTAGTGGGGAGAGAAGGAGGCCCAGGGGAAAGAAGGAGAGCAACGGCCTCAGCCAGATGCTCTCAGTTGTGAGGCCGGGTCTGGCGGAAAACGAAAAAGGCGAGGCCGGCGCAGCGCTGTCTGCGGCCGCGGGGTGGCAGAGGTGAGCAGCGCCGCGTCCCCGCCGCCCTCCCGGGGGCCCCTAGCACGCGGGCGCGCGCCTCAGCCCGCCCCTGCCGGCAGCTAGTCCAGTACTTCCCGCCGCCTTCTCCCCGCCTGCAAACGCCGCGACACCCGTCGGGGCTGCACCCTAGTGGGCACGCTTTGGCTCCGGCTCCCGAGCCTCGCTCTCTGCGGACCACACCGCCCTCTTTCAGATTCCCTCGCCCTGCACCAGTTCGCCGTCCTCTTTGCTGCCCCAGAGCCCCCGGCTTCAGCGCACAGCCTGTGCGCAAGCTCTCTGCCCTGGCTGAGAGCGTCCACAGCAACTCCCTCCATCGCTCGCATTCTCTGGATGAGTCCAAAGGGATCTGGATGGGGGTGGGGACGGAGGGAATGGGGGGGGGTGCGGGAAAGGGACTTCGGGCCAACTTCGCCGCTCACGGGGACCCAGCCATAATGGCTCCACAACCTGGGCGAGGAGCAACTGTTTCACTCTCCAGCCCGCCCAGAGCACCAGTACAGGTGTGTGTTTGTGCCTGTGTGTGCACGTGAGTGCGTGCGCCTGTGTGTGTGGGTGTGCATACGACGTGCGTGTGTAAGGAGCAGCTGTGGGGTCGTGATTTGGGTTTGCTTTTGAGAGGTGACAGCATTCCGGCAGCCCTCACAGCCCTCGCTCGCTCTCGGCGCCCACTCTGGCTGCGCTTGAGGAGGACTTCAGCCCGCCGCTGCACTGTGGGAACCCCTTTCTGGGCTGGCCAAGGCCGGAGCCGGCTCCCTCAGCTTGCGGGGAGGTGTGGAGAGAGAGGCGCGGGCGGGAATCGGGGCTGCGCGCAGCGTTTGCGGGCCAGCGCGAGTTCCGGGTGGGCGTGGGCTCCACGGGCCCCACTCTCAGAGCGGCCGGCCGGTCCCGCCGGCCCTGGGCAATGAGGGGCTTAGCACCTGGGCCAGCAGCTGCTGTGCTCAATTTCTCGCCGGGCCTTAGCTGCCTTCTCGCGGGGCAGGGCTCGGGACCTGTAGCCCCCCCATGCCTGAGCCTCCCCCCTTCGGTGGGCTCCTGTGCGGCCCGAGCCTCCCCGACCAGCGCCGCCCCCTGCTCCACGGGGCCCAGTCCCATCGACCACTCAACGGCTGAGAAGTGCGGGCACACGGCACGGGACTGGCAGGCAGCTTCCCCTGCAGCCCCAGTGCGGGATCCACTGGGTGAAGCCAGCTGGGCTCCTGAAGCTGGTGGGGACTTGGAGAAGCTTTGTTTCTAGCTAAGGGATTGTAAATACACCAATCAGCACTCTGTATCTAGCTCAAGGTTTGTAAACACACCAATCAGCACCCTGAGTCTAGCTGAGAGTTTGTGAATGCACCAATCCACACTCTGTATCTAGCTAATCTGGTGGGGACCTGGAGAACCTTTGTGTCTAGCTCAGGGATTGTAAACTCACCAATCAGCACCCTGTCAAAACGGACCAATCAGCTCTCTGTAAAATGGACCAATCGGCTCTCTGTAAAATGGACCAATCAGCAGGATGTGGGTGGGGCCAGATAAGAGAATAAAAGCAGGCTGCTGGAACGAGCAGTAGCGACCCGCTCGGGTGCCCTTTTTAGGTTGTGGCTGCTGTGTTGTTTTGCTCGTTGCAGTAAATTTTGCTGCTGTTTAGTCTTTGGGTCCGCACTGCCTTTATGAGCTGTAACATTCGCTGCGAAGATCTGCAGCTTTACTTCTGAAGGCAGCGGCACCACTGAACCCATAGGCAGGAACGAGAAGCTCCAGACGCGCCGCCTTAAAAGCTGTAACATTCCCCGCGAAGGTCCGCAGCTTCACTCCTGAGCCAGCGGGACCACGAAGAAGGAAGAAACTCCGGACACGCCGCCTCTAAGAACTGTAACACCGACGGGGTCTGCGGCTTCATTCTTGAAGCAGGTGTGACCAAGAACCCACCAGTTCTGGACACACTTTGATCTCATCTCGTTTGGTGTTTGAGTTGCAGGCTCGTGGACAGAGGCTAAATCTGGCAGCCACAATTGGGCCAGTGTGGCATGAAAAAATTGATTTTTGCAGCACAAGCCCTCAGGCGTTCTCTATTCTCTAGTTTGCCACAGGCTCCCCACTTCCTGTCACACCGGGCTTTTTCACATATTCGTTTCTGCAGGTATTTGAATTCATAACCTGTGCCCTAGCGGAAGAAGTGAGAACTTTGGGCACGGGAGGGAACAGGAGCCCTTGGGTGCGATGCAAAGGACAGCAGAGGGCAGTGGTCGAGAGTCCTGCCTCAGAAGGGGTGGTACAGCCTGCTGCTGTGTGGACTTTACACCCTATGATGCTATTCATTCATTAATCCTGCATCAAGTCCATCTCCCACCTGGACTGTCTCTCGAGGAAAGGTAGTGGCTACCTCTAACTTCAAACCTACATCACAATAGATGTGCTACATCAGCAGCGCCCATGTGGCAGAGTGTACACCAAAGCTTAACTGTCTGGGGGGACAGTTGACCCAATAGAGAGACCCATGTGGAATCGAGGCCTCCCACCAATGGTGAACAGCGGCAGCTTGCTGCAAGGTGAATACACTGCGTGGAAGTGTGTCCTCCCAGCTGGCCAAGGCTTCTAGTGGCAGCAGCCCTGGCTGAGATAGGGACTGCAGCCTTACAGAGGCCCTGAGCCAGAAATGCCCAGCGAAGTGGGCCCTAAATCCCTGACCCCACTGAGAGGTGAGAAATGCACATGGTTGTTTTAAGCTGTAAGTTTGGCGGTGATTTTTTACACAGCAGTAGGTAATTAAGACCCATTTTTCGATCCAATTGCTCGCAGTTCCTTCGCCTGGCTGACAGCTGTTGTGGCTGCCGGTGGAAGGCCTTGGCTCCTCCCACGTGGACTCTCTGTTGGGTCAAGTGTGCTCCTGGACAGCTGAGCTTTAGCGTGCACTCTGGCCTGTGGGTGCTGTCGTGGCCACTTCCCAGAGGGCGAGAGTCACCCTCTGTGAGGGTCAGGCGTGGCCCCTCGTCAGAGGCGTCCCTCAGCCGCCTGGTGCCCTTCTGCCTGAGCCTCCTGCCTCTCTCCGACGGCCTCACCTCCTCTGACTCCTCCAGAGCCCTCCCCTAACCCTGGGCTTACCCTCTCCTTGCTGTGAGGAGGTGAAGACTGGCTGTCTGTCCCTGCCACCTCCGTGCTTGTATGCCCAGCTTCCTGGTGACGCAGCCCACACAGCCTCCCTGCAGGTTCTGCTGCTCAGTGAAGTAACCCGGGCTGATTGGATCTGACAGGGATGAGAAGCTTGTTAACCACCCATTGATACAGCAGCCATGGGAGGAGGTGCTTGCCAGACAGGATGGGGAGAGATGAGAGCCAAGCCTGGCAGGTGGCACAGGGTTGAGGTAGGTCAGTGCCCTGGGCCCTGGCAACCCGCACTCCAGCGCCCTCTGCTTGCAGTCTGGCCACAGCAGGGGCAGATCGCCTGTCAGGTCTGAGGAGCCTGCTGGCGCGTGTCTGGGAAGTAACTGACTGGGGAGGCGAGTGCAAGTTGCCAGATGATGCCACAGACAGAGAGGGGAGCTTGCCCCCTGCCAAGGCTGAGCCCTTGCAGGCCCGTGTCCCTCCACAGGGTCAGTGCCCAACCCATGGTTATAACGAGTCTAGCGGAAACTTACGGTGCAGTCACGTTCTGAGGCTTTTTCTGCCCAAGCACATCTCACTAACACACAGAGGGTGGCTGTCACGTCCAAAAGGCCCTGGCCGCGAGGCCAGAACTCTGACGCTGCGCCCCAGCATGAGGGACCCGAAGTGGGCAAGTCCCTTCTCCAAGCAGAACTGTCCTCATCTCACTAAGAGCCCGGCCCAGGGAGCACCAAAGGCAGCCAGAGTGGGTCCTCAACAAGTGCAGTTGGAATTTGGGTCTGTCATTGAGGGGATTCCGGGGAGCAGGACAGAGGGCCGCCATGACGGCAGGGGGCGCGGGGGGAGCTGTCCGGAGACCTGGGCTCCCTGTCCAGCCGCAGCCTTTTCCTCTGGGTTAATTAAAGTTGGTTTTTTCCTCTTGGTTCTTTAGGGTGTTTTACGTAGACACTCAGATTGTCTGGAAATAATGACAGTTTCATTTCTCCGATCATGATTCTTTTTCTTATCTTCCTTCACTTGGTAACTAGAAGTGGTGGCAGCAGGCATCCTTGCTTCCTTCCTGGTTTTGACAGGAATCCTAACATTTCATTAGTAAGTATGACGGCTGATGATTTTTTTTTTTTTTGAGACACAGTTTCATTCTGTTGCCCAGGCTGGAGTGCAGTAGCTTGATCTCAGCTCACTACAACCTCTGCCTCCTGGGTTCAAGCCATTCTCCTGCCTCAGCCTCCCCAGTAGCTGGATTACAGGCATAAGCCATCATACTTGGCTAATTTTTGTATTTTTAGTAGAGACGGGGTTTCACTATGTTGGCCAGGCTGGTCTGGAACTCCTGACCTCAATTGATCCACCCACCTTGGCCTCCCAAAGTGCTGGGATTATAGATGTGAGCCACCATGCCTGGCCAGCTGATGATTTTTGATAGATACCATTTATTAGGCTATGAAGTTTTCTTCCGTTCCAAGTTCTATAGGTTTTTTTCAAATCAATAGTAAGGGTTGAATTTTATGGATTGCTTTTTCTGCATCTTTCGAGATGATCGTATTGTTTTTCTCCTTTAATTTGTTAATGTAACAAATTATATTATTATATTTTTCTAATATTAATCATCTTTCATTCCTGGGGCAAACCCTACTTGGTTATGGCATACCTTTTTTTGTTATTCAGTACTAGGTTCAGTTTGCTAATATTGTGTTTGGAATTTCTGAATTTATGCCCATAAGCAAGATGGTTGGTAGCCTTTGTCTCATACCGTCCTTGTCTGCCTCAGTTTCTGTTTTTGAGATTACACCAAGCTCATGAAAAGGAGTTTGGAGATGTTCTTTCTCTTTCTCTTTTCTGAAAGAGTTAATATGATATTGGAGTTATCTGTTCCTTGAAGTGTAGTAGAATTTTGTAAAATCATCTGGCCGGGTGTTGTGTGTGTGATTTTTCTTGGGGGTGGGGGCTGGGCAGTGGTGAATAGACTTTCCTTCTTTTTTATTTTTTTTGAGACAGAGTCTCACTCTGTCACCCAGGCTGGAGTGACGTTAATTTTTTGTATTTTTGGTAGAGACGAGATTTCATGATGTTGCTCAGGCTGGTCTCGAACCCCTGAACTCAAGTGATGTGCCCACCTCGGCCTCCCAAAGTGCTGAGATTACAGGCTTGAGCCACCATACCTGGCCCTCTTTTTCTTTTTCTTTTCTTTTTTTTTTGAAACAGGGTCTTGCTCTGTTGCCCAGGTTGGAGTCCAGTGGCGTAGTCACGGTTCACTGCAGCCTCAACCTCCTGGGCTCAAGTGATCTTCCCACCTCAGCCTTCGAATAGCTGGGACTACAGTTGCATACCACCATGCCTAGCTTATTTTAAACATTTGTGTATAGACAGGGGTCTCACTATGTTGCCCAGGCTGGTCTTGAACTCCTGGCTTCAAGTGATCCTCCTGCATGGCCTCCCGAAGTGCTGGGATTCCTGGCCCTAAGACTTGTAATTACCTAGTCCACTTTAATTTAATGGTTATACATCCCAAATTTTCTGTTTGTTCTTGAGCAAGATTTGGTAAGATATTTTCCTAGGACAGTGTTCATCTTGTGGAGGGTTTCAAAATTATTGCCATAGGTTTATAGTTTATACGAAGTATTTTATTTTGAAAATCTCTGCAGCATTCATAGTTGCATTCTCCCTGTTGGTCCTCCGGTTGTTTATTTGTGCTGTCTCTCTCATGTTCAGTCTTATCAGAGGTTTATCAACTTTGTCATTTCTTAGAACTAACTTTTGGTTTTGTTAATCTTTTCTATTGTATATATATTTTCTATTTTATTGTTTCTGCTTTTGTCTTTGTTTCTTTCCTTTGGGCTTATTCTGTTCTTCTTTTTTAACCTCTTAAGTGAAGTAGTCCCCTTAGCCATAGAAGGATGACTGGCCTGTGACTCAGCCTGCAGGCACTGCAGTCTCTGTGACTCCCCTGCCTTCCATTCCCTCTGAGGGTGCAGGGAGGGAGGCTGACGCCTATCCCAGATGTCTCAGAAGGAAAGGGGATTAGGGTTTCTTGAGGAAAGGAGGGCAAGGCAGGTCTGTCTAGGCAGTTGGAAACGTGGGAGTAACAGCCAGGTCGTCTTCCCAGCAGCCGGTTCCCACAGTTTTCCCAGAGCCAGGCTTGAGGTCACTTAGTCCTTAGGGTCATGGGAGCAGGAAGCGCTGAGGTGCTAGGGGCCGGCTAGTGGGTTAGGCAGCCTGGTTCCCTAGGGGGGGAACCCGTGCAGACCTGCAGGGGCACGGGAGGGAGGGCGCAGGGGAGGGAGCACTCCCATCCCGCCCACCCGCTGAGCTCCAGCTCCCTCTCCTCCAGCCCATCCAGAAGGGAGTTCTGGCAGAACCACTTCTGGACCTGTCCCTCTCCACCCCCCATTCCTGCGCCCTCATTTAACCTCCCTGACTCTGACCTGGGATTGGGTCTATCTCAGGGCCTGGCTGCCGTCCTGGGACGGGAAGGGGAGCAGATCAGAACTCAGCCTGTGGCTCCAGGCCGCTGGGCTCTGGCCGGGCCTCATGTTCTCCTGGAAGGGCCACCTCCCTTGCCCTCCACAGGGTCTGCCTTTGCTTCCAAGGCTTTGCCCTATATGGAGCATCCTTCTTGCCTGGGCGGCTTCAGACCTTCATCTGTGACCCTGGTGGCCATGTGACTCACCCCGAGGAAGGTGAGTGAGGGGACCTGGTGCACAGGGTAGTTGACGGGTTGCTGGGTAGTGAGGAGTCCTGGCAGGAAGCAGCCCTGAGTCCCTGAGAGGCAGAGCTAAGGAGCCAAAGCCAGCACCCCCAGAGCTGCTGTCCACGAGTGACCTTAGAGCAGTGGTACTAGGAGGGCCACAGCTCCCGCCTGCTGCCCCCTGCTCTAAGCTACCTCCCGTCAAAATGCCTTCCTTCCAGGTGTCTCCATGACGACACCACGGGGCGGTTGGCAAGTTCTTTCATCCTGGAGTCAGCACATGTGATTGATGGTGACTCCCAGAAAGCAATGATCAATTGGCCACATCTGTTAGCTGGGATGGGAGGAGGCATGCCAAGGGCCACAGCCATGTAGTGCCAGCCCCCCGAAGGAGAAATCAATCTCACGTCAGTTCTGTGGGGTTCACACTGAGACGTGAAAGGCTGTTAGCCCCTGGACTCCTTGGGACTGCTGGGCAATAGGCCATGGAGTCCATTCCATTATTTAAAAATGGCAAGCCTAGGCCGAGGTGGGTAGATCCCTTGAGGCCAGGAGTTCGAGACCAGCCTGGGCGACATAGTGAGACTCTGTCTCTACAAAGACATACAAAAATTAGCCAGGCATCGTGGTGCACGCCTGCAGTCTCAGTTTACTCGGGAGGCTGAGGAGACAGAATCCCTCGAGCCCAGGGGTTCAAGACTAACCTGGGCAATATAGAGAGACATCCCATCTTTTTATTTTTATGTATTTTTTTTTTTGAGACAGAGTCTCGCTCTGTCGCTCAGGCTGGAGTGCAGTGGCATGATTGCAGTTCGCTGCAACCTCCGCCTCCCAGGTTCAAGCGATTCTCGTGCCTCAGCCTCCCGAGTAGCTGTGATCATAGGCGCCCGCCACCATGCCTGGCTAATTTTTGTATTTTTAGTAGAGACGGGGTTTCACCATGTTGGCCAGGCTGGAGAGAGACCCCTATCTCTACAAAAATAATAATAATAGTAATTTAAAAATCAGCAGGGCGTGGTGACATGCACCCTTAGTCTGGGCTACTTGGGAGGCTGAGGCGGCAGGGTCCTTTCAGCCCAGGAGTTGCAGGCTGCAGTGAGCTGTGATCCTCCCCGTGTACTCCAGCCTGGGCGACAGACCAAGGCCCCTTTGAAACATAAATACAGGAAAAATTTTAAAATGGCAAACCTGAGCCCTCTTGGTTTGAGGCGACAGAGGAGGAGGTGGACAGCAGGCTGCCTGCAGGCTGCCTTGACCTGGAGTGGGCTGCTCCCCATCACTATGCAGGGTCACGCAAACACGTGCTTGCCCTGGGCAGCAGCTGCCTCGGCTCAGGGTAGCTTGACTTCACCGCTGCTGGTGTGTGCTTTCTGCGGTCTACTTCGGTGGCCTGGTTTTCCTGCGGTGGTGGCTGCCCACGTGGCCTTAGCTCTGCCCCACCCCCGGCCCCATCCTTGCCTGTCCAGAGCGCCTGACTGCCCACTCTCAAGCACTTCCTCTCCTGGCCTGTGACTGTGGTGACCGTCTGGCCTGGATTTGCTTTCCTCAGTAAAGATGTTTTGAAATTCATGTTTACACTTTCATAAGATTTTTTCATGTAAGTAAACGCATATATCAGGAAACGGTTTTTTGACAAACTGTCTTGGTTTCTGCCTCATCAGTATGTGGTCATTTGACTTGAAGTGATGGTCTCTGAACCGTTCACCTGCCCCCAGACCAGACCTTGACCATGTTGAATTCTCCTCTTTGGAGAGGCCTTCCTTGAATGTTCACCCTAAAACAGGCTCTCCCCATCACCCCAGTGGGGTCACCATCCTCTATGTGAAGGCAGTTGCTGCATTTCTTGTTGATGACACCCCCCAGTGTGAACTTCCCCTGTCCCTTTCACTGCATAGCCCCCAGCACCTGGAACAGTGCTCAGCAGGTGGTCACAAACTTACCGTTCAGTTCACCCTGATTTCCAGCACTAGCTCCGGGCCACTGCTCTCAGCCAGAAACCAGTACATCCTGGGACCCCTTACTAGGAGCATTCTAAGTCTGTGACTGATGAGTCTGACATTCTCCCATCTACAAAGGGCCATTATGGAGGAGATGCATGGACCGTAGCTCTCCATCCCTATGGCAGATGGGCACAGAGGGGCCTGGACCACCAGACAGGTTCTATCAGAACAGGATGGTCTCCCTCTCACTGAAGGGACAAGTATTCATCCTAGATGACCTCAGGGGCCCGAGATTTGGAGAATGGTGCCATGGGCCTGCGTGCGGCACAGATAGCAGCAGGGCCGTCTTGGCTCTTGGCTCTCTCCCAGGCCCGGGCTGAGCTGGTTCCCCGCAGACTGCTCTCAAGGGGCCAGTCCTCAGCTTCCCAGGTCAGAGAATTCCCAGGATGGGACAGGTCATTATTCTGGAATTTCCCATTTCCTGGGAAGAGGGTGAGGTTGTTTCCTTTCCCTTTAGCTGGGAACAACAGGAACCAGCCTGGGGAAGGTGCTGAAGCTGCTGGGATTTCCAGGTGTTCAGAATTCTGGTCACCAGGAGAGCTGGGTGCCCTCTCTGCGGGTGTCCTGGGGCAGCCAGTTGCTCTCCTCTGATGACTCAGTGTTGCTGGAAGGCTCTCTCCTCTCTCCCTGACCGGGAGAGCCACCCCATCTCAACCCCCCGTGGAGCTGAGCTGAGCATTGCACCTGGCTGTGAACACCTGGCTGAGCCCCTGCCCCTCTCCCAGTCCTCATTCCAGCCTTCCCTGTTTCCTTACAGCCACTTGGCTACTGTCATATCCATATGCTTCCCAGAGCCTTGGCATGCCTTCTGGCTCCCAGTAGGGGACCTGGCACACTATGGGGCTCAGGATATGTTTGCTGAATTGCTCTCTGTGGCTTTGTGCACTGTCCCCAACAATCCTCCTCCAGTCCTTTCACGGGCCCCATTGCTCCTGCATTTCAGGAAGATTGGACCCAGGAGCTGGACAGACCAGACCCTGCCACTGAAGTCAGGCTTTGGGACCCAGGGGCTGGACAGACCAGACCCTGCCACTGAAGTCAGGCTTTGGGAGCTGATGTCTGGCATGGCCAGTGCGATGGCCTCCCCCGCACCCTGACAGACCCTCACTCTTCATTGCAGAAAGCCAAGCGGGCCAGAGGTGGTCCTCATCTCCCCCCTGGAGGTGTACTGACTGTCGTGGGGCCTCCTCCCTCCACAGCTGCCTTCGGTCTCCATTGTAGCCTGCTTTCTGGGCTGGCTGAAAGCTGTGTGTGTGTGTGCTTGGGGAGGTGGAGTGAGGGGGGTGTATGCATGTGTTATCGGGTCAGGCCCACACACACGGTGGTCAGTGTCCTAGCCCTGCCCCCAGCCCTGCCAGTGTACACCCATCAGAAGACTTACCTTATCTTCCCACACCCGAGTCTCCTTTATTGAAGACAGGGGTTCCTAACCATGGGACATGAGTGCATTATCCTGGGGTAAAGGAATGGTGCTGCTGTGACCAGGGGAGAGAAGCCTGAGGGGCTGAGGGCATCGGTGTCCTCAAATCCTCACCAAGAGATGCTCCGATTTAAGGCAGGGATTCCCTGCTGGGAGAGCAAAAGAAGCTGCGCCGACACAGTTTTCTCAAGTGACATCTTTCAATATAATTTCTAAAACTCTATGAATTGAACAGATAAAATACTCTGGGCTATTTTGTTACAAAATATTTGCCATTTGGATTAGTTGCTGGGTGCAGCCACCCTGCCTTTCCCTAGAGAGTTTTCTCTCATGGGTGACGGGTGTGCGGGGAGAGGGTGCAGCAGGAGGTATGTACAGCAGACACAGGGACAGACAGACAGATGGTCATCAGGGAAGCCTAGTGGGTACAAAGAGACTCCTGGTGGGCCATGGGGACTGGTGGCGCAGGGGCTCGAAGACGCAGGGCTGATCAGTGTGTGTCAGATCAAGACACCTGTGCAGACAGGCAGGCAGACTTCCAGGACGAGCTGCCAGCAGGGCTTGCTTCAGATCTAGGGGTGGGATTTGCCCAAAAGTGGGTGGAAAACTAGTTTCATCTCCCATTCCAGACTCTGGAGTTGGGGCCGAATGGATCAAATCAGGAGAGGGACCCAGATTTCCCAAAGGTCTAGAGAGTGGATAGAGTGGGGCCATCTTGGGGTGACTGGGTCTGGGGGCTCAGCACTCTACTGTCCCCGCAACCTTGGAAGAGCAGGAAGGCCTGAGAGCACCCCCCACTGGCCCTCTGGGGGGCTGGAGGCCCTGCCCTGTCTGCTGCCATGGGGAGGGAGCAGGAGGCTTTTCCCAGGTCCCAGAGGTCTAGGCTCTGGGGACAGGGATGGAGAGGGGTTCCAACCTTGGCCTGGGGACTGAGCAGGGAGGGGAGGTTATAGATGTTGGGCATTTGCTTCCCCTGACAATGAGGAGGGCCAGCTGTTTCCTGCCCCAGGCCCTCAGGGGTTAAATGCCCCTTCCAGCTCAGGACTGGCTCCATGGGATGCTGACCCCGGCTGGGCTGCTTCCTGGATACTCCGTGTGCTGCCCGTGGGCCCAGGGCAGCCACTGCTCCAACGCAAGGAGTGGGCCTCTGCCCTGGGGCAGGGGCCCTGAGGTGCCTGAGAGTCCAGGTTCTCAGCTAGAGGCCCAGATGCGTGCCAGCCCTGAGACTTGCTCGTTCCAATTTGGAAGATGGGGGCTTCAGCTGAGGTGGGAGGGAGGGTCTGGGGTTGCTGTGCCCCTCAACAGGGGAGAGGGCACTTTGTAAGCTTGAAGAGCTATGTGAGCAGGGGACGGGGTCCTGCCTGGCGGGCCAGGGCTGTCTGGGAGAGTGTCCCTGGTCCCCACGGCCATCACCCCATAAGTATATTTAGCTCATAGTTCCTATTCCCCCATACCTCGCATCATGCCTCTTAGTCATCGTTTTCATTCTAGTTTCAGCTTCCCTCCTTTTGATTCCTCCACTCCCATCCCCACAACTCCACCTCCTCTCAAGTCCCTGACACCTCCTGTCCAGGCCTTCACTTTAAGGGCGATCCTTGCCCTGGCTAAGGGCATCAGAGGTGTCTGAATTTGTGCACCCCATCTGTCGTCTGCTCCACTCTGAAAGGCAATGACTGGAGCATCTCGTTACAGAAAACAGAGGAGGGCCAGGGCAGCAAGGACATAGAGGGGCAGATGGGCTGGCAGCCACAGGGGAGAGGGCAAATTGGCTGCAAGTTACAGAAACTGGGCCGACAAAGACAGGGCCAGAAATAGACTCACTGAGTGATATCACAGTGACGTCTGGGTGACTACACACACACACACACACACACACACACACACACACGAAACGAAACTAGGTCATCTGGAACCTCTGAGAGCAGGGAATGATCCTTGCCTCCTACGTGGCCCGGCTACTGCAGGTGGGGCGGGGCGGGGCGGGGGAAGGGTGGGGAGACTCAAGCCCATGTCACCTTTGACTCATGTTCACTGCTTCTCTCAGGAGACCTTAACCACAGGCTCCTGCACACAGGACAGCAGTGAGCTACTGGCACAGGACTAGAGCTTGGCCAGGCTTGGGACAGACACGTCCTGATAGAGCCCGACCGCGCAGGCCATGGTACGGCTCCTGTGGTCTCTGGGGTGGCTGCCTCTCGTCTGGCTGGGGAGGGGCCCTTCCCCAGGCTTGGGCTCGTGGGGCCACCTGAGGCTGGCTACGCCATCTTGCTGGGCCCTGGGAGGTCAGCGAGCCCCGCTTGGGTCTCTTTTGCAATTTTGAGGGTCCAGGGACTCTTGGGCACCCCTGCTGGAAGGGGGGGTGTCTAGAACCTTGTAGGAGGAGGGAATATTTAAAGGCTGAGGGGCACAGGGGAAATGCATATGCCTCTGGAGCCCCTGTTTTTCTTGCTTACATCTGCACCCGAGTCCCTCCTGGAGGCCACAGATTCATGCAGGAGGGAGCCCTGCCTGGGGCCGAGCCCCATCTCTGCTGGGCACGTCACTGCCCCGTCTCCACTTCTGCTTCCACGATGGAAGGAATGGCCTGGTTCTCACGCATGTTTGCGTGCACATGCCTGTGCGCACACGGCATTGGCCGGGTATTAGCTGGGGCTGGGGAACTAAGAAACTCTTTAAAAAGGTGCATTTTGCAGATACATGACCTCGCAATCCCGTGGCACTGTTGAACTGACCTACAGAGAGACAAAAGTGCTCCCCTTCCCGCCTCCCTTTCTCCAAGCCTTTCTGGAGTTTGGGCAGCTCCTGAGGAAGCAGACGCCCTGGGAGGAGGGGGAAGGACATGGTCAGGACAGCCAACGTCCCTGGGGACCAAGGAGTAGCCTCCTGAGAGTGCGAGGCTTGGGGGCGGAGGTGGCAGAAAAAGCCCCCTCCTCACTCCTCCCACCTGTCCCTCCAGGGGGTGGGACCAACCCTCCTCCCCTCAGTGCAGCCACAGAGGCACTAGTTCTGGGCTGCGAGCCAGCTGCTTCTGTCTAGTGCTCCACTGCCGGCCGGCCCAGCCTCTTGCTGCTGCCCATGGCCCGAGGCCTCCGGGCACTAACAGACTCAAAGCCTGCAAGCTCGTAAGACCCTCAGCTCCAGTTTTCTTCAGTCCATGGTCCAACGGGGGAAAGTGGTGGCCAGGGGAAGAGGAGGCCTTGCCGGGTCTGGCTCTGTAGGGCCCCGGGAGAGTGAGGTGTGTCTTCAGATCTGGAGAGGGGGTGCAGCTGAGAAAGGGAAGGATGGCTGGATGAGGCAAACCCAGGTGCCAGGGATTGGGATTCTCTTCCCAAAATGATGGTGATCAGTGACCAGGAACGCATCGTGCCAGGGTATGGGGAGCAGTGGAGGGGCAGCCCAGGCCCCCCAGTGGCCAGCCCTCCCGGGACAGCAGGGTAGTAGGGCAGAGTCTACACCAGGCTCCTTGAGCCACTGGAGTAGCGGCGCCGGTGCAGCAGGGAGTCTGGTGGACAGAACTGGTGAGGGTGGTTGTAGGGGGGTGGGGGCGGGGGCAGCGGAGGCTGGTGGATGGCCTTGACCGGAGAGCCGGGGCCGCCCAGGGGTGTGGAGCCGCAGGAGTCAGAGGAGGATGAGGTGTAGCAGGAGAGGGCCTGGCTCAGCAGGGGCTCCATGCGGGCCAGGCAGGGCTTGTCCAGGACAATGACCTTGACAATTTGCTGGCACTGCACCAGGGTGCCCGGGGGTGTGGGTGGCGGCGGCGGCAGTGGCGGAGTCTGCTGTCTCAGGGGGCTAGGCTGCAGGTCTGGCGGCGGCACTGGTGCTCCCCTCTCGGCCCCCAGCCCGGAGTTGTGCTGGGACGTTTGAAGCCTGTTGTGAATTGACACCTAGTTTAGAAACAGCCAGAGAAGCATGAAATGTTACAAGACTAATTCCCAGCTGCTAGGACAGGCTGCCCTGCGCCTCCCCTGGCCTCCCTCCCACTCTCAGCCCTCACTCTGACCCTCTCCCCGTCTCTCCACCCGCAAGAAGACTGGGTTGTGACCCTGGCTTTTGCCCAGGGGGGAGAGAGGAGTCAAGAGGCTGGCATGTTCTGCCACTGACTGAGCAGCATCGCTCTGCAGCCTCCGTCTCTTCATCTGTGAGATGGGCTCTGCGTACCTCTGCTGCCTGATTTCATGGACCTGCTGGGTGTCCTCACTTCCTTTTCCACCACACTCTGAGCTTGAAAGCAGGAGTCATAGTCTTTGCCCCTCCCCACCTCCCAGGAGTGTGTTGAGGCAAAGGAGGGCAGACCCAGGGACACGGCCAAGTGTTTCTGAGCCTTTCCCTCTGTTCCCTCCAGCCTTCTTATAGAGAAAGGATCGCTGGCACCGTCAACATCATAGAGGCTTAAACCTCAGAATGCCAGAGGGTGACCTGGACCTACCTGTCCTCCCAGACTCCCCACGGCCATGACCCTGCATTCGAGAGCAGCCCAGACAGCCGAGGGTAGAGTCAGCTCCCCAGCTGCCATTCTGGCCCAAGCTGGGTCCTGGTTAACTTGCCTGGCTGCAGGAGAGGATCCCCAGAGAGGGCTCTAACCTTGATCCCCAAGGCGGGGCAGGAGGAGGTGGCCCAGATGGCGCTCATGAGCCCCTCCCTCAGACCGTGGAGGTCACTATGGACTTGGCCTCCCCTTGCTAGCAGTGGGAGGTGGAGGAGATGGGTGGAAGGGAGGCTAGAGGATTCTGGAAGGAGAGGGATTTAACTCCTCACACCGTTCCACCCTCAAGCTTCCCTGCCTGTGGTTATGACACCACACAACCCCCTCCAAACACCTGGGTCCTCTGGGGGAGGCTGAGACCCTCCTCCTCTCTGAGGATCTTTCTATTGGGCTGCCATCTGTCCTCGGGCAGCACCACCTGGGGCCGGTGCTCAGAGCACAGAGGGGGAAACGGAAGCTGCAAGGGAGGTACCTCATCCCAGGCCTAGACCCAGCTGGCCCAGCCCAAAACTATCCCGGAGCCCTAAACCAGCATTTCCTCATCCTGTTGGCTGCAGGTGCAGTTCAGGGACACCCTTTCCCCGACCTGTGCACTCCCAGGGGGCAACTTCCCTCCCGAGGCTCCCCAGGCCTTTGTCTGCCCCTCAATATTCACGAGCCCCACTGCCACACTCAGCATGTCACGGACTTTATTTTTCCTTCTCAGCCTCCAACCTCAGCACATGTTCCAGGCCTGAGGTCTCCCTAAACAAACGAAGGTGCCCTGAGCCCCTCACTGTCCTTCCAAGACATGGCAGGCAGAGAGCATGGCTGGGGCCCACCTGCCTCTGGGGATCCCTCCAGGGTCCTCACTCAGGTAGAAGCCGCTGGAGGGCGCGGGCTCCTCCCCTCCTGCTTGTATTCTGAATTCCTCCCCAGGAGACACGGGGCCTGAGACAGCCAGGACGGGCTTGTGCTCATCCGCCTCCCTCTGCCTGGACTTAGCAGCGGCCCCTCCCCAGGTGAATGTCTGGCTGTCCCAGTCCAGACCCACTGAGCCGTCCTTCTTCTCCCTGAATCTCCCCGTGCCGCGCCCCCTCTGGGACACAGCCTGCGCCTCCCGTTTACCTCCCCTGCTCTGGTCCCCTCCACTGCACCCCTGGCCCCACCCCAGTCTGGATCCTTCCTCTTTAGTGGTCAGTAAGTGAAAAGCAGGAAGTGACAGCAAAATGTCCTCTCATCTGACCCCCTTCTCACCTCCCTGCTCATGAAAGAAAGAATGAGGGGAGCGGGGAGACAGAGGATGGAACATGAGCAGCAGGTCAGAACAGCTCAGAGAAGATGGAGAAGCACCTGCCAGAGGGGCTTGGCCAGCAACGGCAGAGAGAGGGCAGAGGAGAGAGAGCCTGGGGTCCAGCTGAGGCCGTGGGAGGCGAGGCTGCCCTCTGTGCGGGAGAGCAGAGGCTGGCGGGGCCCTGGAGCTAGCTGAGGGTGGCAGCCTTGCAGATAGCCATATGCCGTTAGGGCAGGAGGGAGGAGTGCGTGGGGCTGGTTGTCCTCCCTGGGTAGCTCAGGCTAGGGCAGGGCAGGGCAGGGCTGGCAGAAGAGAACAGAAGAGAACAGAGGGCTGGGTCCGGGTGTGCTTATCCGCAAGGCTCAAGAATGGGCAGCTGCGGAGGATGGGGAGTGGAGGGGCGGGGAATAGAATACCCACCCTGGGGGCTTGTCAGCCGCTGGGGCAGGAAGCTCCTCCTTGTAAAGGTGCCTCCTCCAGACACGGGTGTGTGGGGAGTGGGGGGCCGTGGGGGAGAGAGAAGACACTGAGCTCCCCTGGGGTATCCTGCTGCTTCCCAGGGCTTTAGTCACACTGGTGGGTAGGGCACCTTCCTAAGACACCTAATGGGGGCCCCTCCGGGTCGAAGTAGCGTTGGGAAGGGAGGTGTCTGTATGAGCAGCTGGTGGCCCCAGGAGGCCGGGCAGAAAAGGAGTGGAGCTGGGATTCACTGGGGTGCAAGAGGACCCAGTGGGAGAGGGTGGGGCTCACGAGGCTTGTAGGGGCACCTGCACACTCCTCCCATAGGTGGCACTGTGGGGGTTTGGCAGGGACCAGCTGCTGCTGGCTCTTCTGCCGTCCCTTGCTATGTGACGTGGAGCCCGATGGGCAGCCGCCCCTCCACCACAGACAGTCTTCAGCTTATCACTCTTCCCCCAGGAAAGCCCTCAGGGCAGCCCCACCCTACTCTGTCTCATTTTCTTTTGCACACATCCCTATGCCATGGCCAGCTTTCCGGATGGACCAGCTGTTCTGGGGAGGAGTTCCCCCTCCCACCTGCCCCCAAGTCTCAATTCTCCAACCTAGCCCCAGGTGTCCAAGAGGGCAGGGTCTGCCCCAGAAGTGATCGTTTGGGGCCTGACCTAAGGGAGGGAGCCCAGGCTCCCCGCTATGGAGGGTGGGAGGACTTGGGGAAGGGGATGTGGGGTCTTCCGATACAGCAAGTACTGGGGGAGCAGTGAGCAGTGGGCATTTGCTGGGGAGGTGGATTTGGGGCACACAGGAAGGATGGCCCTAGGGTGCTGTGAGTTCCGTCTCCACTGTGTTACTCTGGGAGCTCGGCCTCGGAGGACAGCAGGCTGGGGAAGGGGGAGAAAGAGCTCGTGGCTTAATTAGGCGCTGGAACAGTGGCATTACCCATGCTAGCAGTAAGTTTTAATTGTATCTCTTGAAATTGGTAAAATGGTGAGTCGGGCTGGGGAGGCATTGATTAATACCTGAGAAGAGAAACAACAGAGACGGTGAGAAGAAGAACAAGGGGGCAGGGTAGTCACTCACCTGGGCAACCAGGGCTCCACTTACCTCCACCGTGGTCTCCGCCGGCTTCTCCCTGAGCGCGGCTTCCCTTTTGGCTTTGAAAGCAAAGAGCACGGGGTTCATTCTCCACTGGCTGAGCCAAGCCCCTGCCCCTCCCCTGTGCCCCTCAAGCATCTCTGCAGCTAAGACTTGGGGTCACACTGCTCCTCACTGAGGCGGAGGTTGGGAGCCCCACTCTGCCACTTAGGAGCTATGTGACCTGGGCGAGATGCTACATCTCTCTGGGCTGCCACAGACTAGAAGATCTCTGCTGCTCTTTCTGATGTTGTCATTGTGGAATCCGATTTGCCCACAGTCAAAGCCTTCCCAGTACGAACGGTGAAAGGCTCGGAGGGGGCCTGGGTTGTGGGCGCCACGTTCATCAGCCTCCGTGGATCACAGCCTCCTTGAGCGTGGGCCACACTTCTTTGTCCCCAGCCCTGCAGACTGGCTGAGGGGGGAGGACTGAATGGGCTGAGGCCTGCACAGCACTCACCGCAGTGCCTGGCACGGTGAGAGCTGATAATGGCTGTGTAATTACTCTGAGGGCCTTCTGGCCAGCCTGGCACAGCAGCAGGGGCCCTGCGGACCCCCACGGACAGCTCATTGGCTCTTTGTGGCTGAGTCACTCCCAGCTTCCACCGTGACCCCTGCAGGAGCCCCTCTCATTTCCCAACCCCTGGGGGTGCCAGCTTCCCCCTGCTGTGCTCAGCCCTCTGCTTCCCGCAGCAGTAGAGGGAGCTGCACCATTGTTTGGGAATGAGAAAGACCCCGCTGTGGAGGGGACTAAGGGACACGTCCCTGGGGACAGGCATCTGGGCCTAACCAGGGCGGGCAGCTTCCAAAAGACAGGCAGGAAGGAATGGCAGGGAATGATACGCAGCTGAGGGCTGGCTCTGGGGTTTCACAGCTGAGAAAACAAAAGCAGCGACCCGTGCCCTGTGACCTTATAGAAATGAAGAGGCCAGCTGAGATCAGGCAGCGTGGAGAATTACGGATGCATGATGGCAGGTCAAACCCATACAGGGAAGATGCCATCACAGAATCTCCACATAGCGAAAAGAGCCCCATGTCCTGCTTGGAAAGTGAATCTCATGTCCTCGCTGCCGTAACCCATCCCTGTGCCGCTGCCTGTTTCAAGTCAGGACTCAGGGCCGACTGTGGTGGGTCGTGGACAGCACGGAGCCCACTGGAGTTTCTCAGCTCAAGCTGGTGTCTCGCTACGACCCTGGCTTTCCAGTGTTCTGAGAGGGCAGCAGGTTAGGCCGGGCGCGGTGGCTCACGCTTGTAATCCCAGCACTTTGGGAGGCCGAGGCGGGCGGATCACGAGGTCAGCAGATCGAGACCACGGTGAAACCCCGTCTCTACTAAAAATACAAAAAATTAGCCGGGCGTGGTGACGGGCGCCTGTGGTCCCAGCTACTCAGAGACGCTGAGGCAGGAGAATGGCGTGAACCCGGGAGGCGGAGCTTGCAGTGAGCTGAGATCGCGCCACTGCACTCCAGCCTGGGCGACAGAGCGAGACTCCGTCTCAAAAGAAAAAAAAAAAAAAAAAGAGGGCAGCAGGCATTCAAGAAGCGTTTGTTGAGTGTGAGAGTAAGTGACTGAGTTAACTAATGGGTGGACAGTTGTGGATGGCTTGCTGGGATTTCACTGGGATGAGACTGAATTCTCATGCATCTCCCCTCATTCTCTTTATTTGGGGCTGGTGGAGGGGAGGTGGTGGAAACCTTTCCTGCTCCCTGCAGGTGGGGGTAAGGTTGGGGCAGGCCGAAGGAGGTGCCAGCTCTGGAGCCAACTTGACTCGGCTGGAGTGAGCAATTCAATTGGAGAAACCACTAGAGAAGTGGAGTTTGAGGGTCAGTCTGGATTTGGGGTGGGCTGACCTGAGCCAGGGATCAGGAAGTGCTTGTGGCTCTTTAGCGAAGGGACTGTAGAGAGAAGAGTGAGATGCAGATCCTTCTGGTCACCCTGCCCTCTTACACTGCCTGGTTGGAGACTGTTCCTCATGGTGTTTCTCTTGACATCGCCTCGTCAAGACAGCCTGGCTGCAGGAGGGAAGGCCTCCCTGCTGGGGCCGGGATGCCAGGACTCTTGCCTGACTCCTCCAGGGCAGACAGTGACATCTCACATGGACTCCAGAACTCTGCTGCAGTTTGCAAAATGGACAGACACATTTCTCTCTCGCCTTCCTCCTCACTCCCACCACGAAAGCCCATGAGATTAAAGAAGGCAAGCCTGGCACTCCTCAGCCATGGGAATGGGCAACTCTCCCTGCAGATTGCCCAGGACCCACACCCAGGGTCCCTGAGTGGCCTCCACGGGGGCTGGCGTCCTGGGCGGAGCCGGGGCTCACCTGTCGGCGATCCTTGCTTCGACTGTGGGTCCCCCTGGGCTCCGCTGGGCTTGAAGGAGAGTGTCTTTGTTCCCTGCTGCTTCTCCAGCTCCCCTAAGGAATGGAGAGACCCGTGAGCAAGAGAAACCTTAACCTCAACCACACAGAGGTGAGGGAGGAAATGAGGGGCCAGGGGGAAGGGGAGGAAGAGGAGGAGAGGTCCCAGTATAGTCTGTGAAACATGGACCTCGGGTCTGGCCCCACCACTGGGCAGCAAGTTAAATACCCCCTCGGAGCCGCATCCTCATCTGTACACGGGGATGACCATATCTGCTTGAATGTCAGAGAGGCACAGAAGAGGCTGATGTGAGGGAGGTGAACTGCCTGGGTTTGAATCCTGGTTCCGACACTCCCTGGCTCTGTGGCTTTAGGCAAGTTACCCAACCTCTCCATGCCTCACTCGAGAGGGCAGCCATGCCCACTTCACGGTGTCATTAAGAGGACTGCGCGGGGAGATACACATAAAGCTCTGAGGACAAGGCCTGGCTAGTGACCCGTACTCCGTAAGTATTAAGGTTCATGCGAAAGTAATGGCAAAAACCGCAATTACTTTCGCACCAACCTGTATCAGTTTTGTTACATTGTGTGAAAAGCACTTGGCACAGCAGAGCCTGCTGACAGGGGTGACACCCCACCTCTCCACCTGGCGCCTGGGAGGACGGAGCCTGCCCGGCCGGCTGAGCCTCCACAAGGTGTTCAAAGCTCTCCCAAGGAGGAAAGTCCATACCGAGGGTGTGGAAGCTGCAAGGCTGCGGGGCCAGGACATCTGTCTAGGTACTCAACTTTAATTCCTCTCACTGGATTGGAAACTTGTTCCTTCCTGTTCTTCTCTCAGTGGAGCCACAGAACTGCCGGCTGCCATCCTTGGAGATTGGACATGATTATTAAATCACTCCTCCCGCTTCTATTTTCCAGGAGACATAACTCAAGTTCCTTTTATTAAAGCTACTCTCCTGGGCTCCAAACCAGAACAATTTGTCCTGATGGCCTAAATCACACCAGCCCATCGATCGATGCTGAATATTTCTACTGAACTGACAGTTGTTTCTCTCCCCACAGAGGGGCTCTCTTGGCTTTGGAGAAATTAGCATCATAATTACAAGTGAGGGGTCCTGGGCCATTGGATGCAAACCTTGTTTTGTCACTGACTGTGAACCTGGACAACTTCCCTAAGTGCTTTTAGCCTGTTTCCTTATTTGTAAAATGAGGAACGTGATACCCACTGTGGAAAGCTGTTGTGAGAATTAGTCCTCAATAAATGGTAGCTGATACTGTTTTCCATTTTCTTTTCTTTTTTTGTAGAGACGAGGCCTTGCTGTGTTGCCCAGGCTGTTCTTGAGCTTCTGAGCTCGAGCGGCGTCCTCCCTCCCGAGCTTCCCAGAGTGTGAGGGTTACAGCTGTGACTCACGGAGTTCCCAGAGTGTGACGGTTACAGGTGTGAGCCACTGAGTTCCCAGAGTGTGAGGGTTACAGCTGTGAGCCTGTGAGCCACTGAGTTCCCAGAGTGTGAGGGTTACAGGTGTGAGTCACTGAGCCCAGCTCATTTTCTTTCTTTTTTCCTGGCTTCCTTTCCTCCCTGTCTCCCTGGCCTGCCCTTCCTCTTCCCTCAGCTGTTCCTTCCCTTTCTCTCCGGTGAAGACTGAGGGCCAAGCATGAGCCTTTCTTCCTGTTCTTTTACCCTTGAGGCAGCAGGAGAGGATATTCACCTCCTGACATGACAGATTCTGACGCTATCTGCTCCTCTGTGACTTTGGGAAGCGGGGTACATGCTGCTCCTGGGCTGATGGGGGAAGGTGCCTCTCCCAGCAATGCTGGTGCCACTTGGTGTGCTACGGCCCCCCAGGGCAGTGCGGAGCCATCTGGGACAGTTAGACAATGAGAGAAGTGAAGCCATTTCAAGGTGCTTCCTTGAAAATGCTCCAGAACAACAGCAGAGGCGGCCTCTCTGGGGATCCAGTCCAGCCCTTGAAAAGAATCTGTTTGTTTCACCACCAAACTCAAATAAGCCAACAGATTGAAGGAAGGGAGTTTCCATGCACCCCTCCCCACCAAGCAGCTACCTGAATTCTAGAGTCCAGTCTGATGGATCTCATTTTACCCTGATTTAGATTGTTTCCTTAGAAAAAATAAACAGAACCTCTTCTCTCACTCTCGAGTGGAAAGTATAGAATCAAACGTAAATGAAAATGACAGCTCCTCCACTTCCAACATGCGCGACCTGGACACACGGCTGAACTCCTCCCAGCCTCAGCTGTGGGGTGGGGTCAATGCACCTACCTTGCAGCGTCACTATGAGGATCCACAGAACAGAAATAGACTGCTTGGTGTGTAGTAGGAGCCTCAAACATGATGATTCAAAAGCACCAGCCTGTCACATTGATCCCCTGCTCAAAAACTCTCCCTGCCTTTCCTAGCGCCTAATGGGCAGATATTAATTTAGAAACACTTTCTAACTAAGTGGCCATAGAGGCAGGCCTAAGCCTATTTTCATTTCCTGTTTTAGTTTCTGAATCTGTTATTCAGTCTTCCCTTAAAGGCTATCTGGAGCCTCTGTGCCCTTGCCGCTCTTCCCTTAACCCCAAAGCGGCCAGTAAACCACCTGGACATAGAAAGAGACCCACGTATTCTCTAAAATGCCTGAATGGAACAATCTAGAATCTAAGCATTCCTTAGAGGAACAGAGACTACTGTAAGATGCAGGATAGTAAGAAGGCAGCCTAGAATCTTCAAAAGGACAATGTTTTAAAAAAAAAAAGTAGAAGGATGATTCAAGATTAAAAGAGAGTGAAGAAATGAGGCCAACCAGATGCAACGTACAGACTTGGGCCACAGCGGGGGAGGTAACAGCAGACGGTTTGGTGGGAAGGAAAGCACCAGAGCCCATGGGCCTGCCTGGCCAGCTCGCTTGGTCATCCTGGTAAAACAGCAGAGCTCTCTGTTCCAAGAGGCCCATGTGCAGCCCCACGTGCCTGCTGATCTGTGTACACACGTGTGTGCACTCTAGCAAGCCTCACTTTAATTGTGAAGAAACACGGGAACTGGTGCTCCCACCCGGGCTGTGGGAGTGTGGTGCGGTGGGGCCTGGAGATGGGGAGGGTCTGAAGTGGGGTCAGCTCCCTGGAGTCAGGCATGTCTGTCTCAAGCTGCCCCTGTCCCTTGCTGAATGGGAACCCCCACCAGCTGCCTCGGGGAACCCGCGTCCTTACACTCTATCCGGATCTGCTCCAGCTCCGTCACCTCAGCAATGGACTCCTTCAGGTCCTCCACAAACTTTTGCATCTCGTCCGAGCCCAGGGCACAGAAATGCAGCACCTGCTTCTTCTCAGAGCCCGAGAGCGGGGTCACCAGTGTGATGCCATGGGAGTAATCTGGAAAGCAGACCCCAGGCCCCCAGTGGGCTGTGAGCAGCAGCAGCCGAGGGCTGGAGCCAGCCAGACATGAGGAGGGCATGGGGTCTCGTGCCTCCATCCACTCTGCTGTCTAGCCCTTCTCCCTCAACTCGCCCCAGCCATTTCATTCATTTGTTCCTTCTGAAAGACTTACACTGGCTGTCAAAGACTTACACTCGTTCTCAAAGAGGTGGAACTGCATGCCCAGCAGGCCAACTGACTTGCAGAAGGTGTACGTGGAGGAGCTCTTCTTCTTTGGGCAAAGTTTGAGGATCTGTTCAGGAGAGGGAAATAGGCATGCACTGATGAGCAGACACTCACGGACACATGGATGCACAAACACCCGGGGGATGCATGATCACACAAGTAAACCCACGCAGTGATGAATGTGCACATACAGGTACAGATATACATATATGTACACACGCTATACCAAAATGTGCTTCTTCACTGCACAAAACCCTACAGTGGTTATTCCCTCTGTACTTAGAAGCCAAGCCATGGGGCCTGAGCTGGTCTGTAAAACCCACCTGATGTGGTCCTTGCCTTACTCTGGCCTTCTGCCCAGGCCACGGTGTCCTCCCTGCTGTAGCTTGAGAAAGGCAAGCTCAGTTCCACTGTGGGCCCCTCGCATACACTGTTCCCACTCCACAGCTCTGCCGGCAGCTTTTTGCACGGCTGCGTTACTCTCATTACTTAAGTCTCAAATGCTACCTCCTTAGAGATGCCTTCCTGGACCACCTCCTCTAAAAAACAAACCAAAACAAACCCAAACCTGGCCCTTAACTCCAGTCACTCTCTGTACTATCACCTGGTTTGTGGCCTTCATAGTGCCTTCCCCCAATCTGATATTATCTTGTTTGTCTGTTTCTTAATTATTTTCTATCTCCCTCCCCTACTACAATGAAAGCTCATTTTAGTAAAGTCATCTGGCTGCTTAATAAACAAATTTCTATTCAGCACCTTCTGTGAGCTGAGCCCTGGAGATACAGGAGAACTCAGGACAGAGCCCCTGCCCTTAAGGTGCTTATGGAATGTGGAGTGTCACAGCGTCCATCAGGTCATCAAACAATAAAGCATAACAGCCAAAAAACAAAACCAAGGTGCTAAGTGTTTTGAAGAAAATGAAATAGGGTAAGGAATCAAAAGTGATTTGAGACTTGAATGAAAAGAAGGAGGCCAGGAAGGCAAGAGGAGGGTGCAAGGTCTGGAGGAGCTTTGCAAGAAGGAGCAGCAAGTACAAAGGCCTGGCCCACAGGAGGCAGGCGGCTCACAGGGCTGAGAAGAGGGCAGGGAGGCGGATTAGGGGAGGGGGACACGTGGCCTAATGTGCACTCCAGAGAGATCATGCTGCTGCTCTCGGGGGGTGAACCCTAGAGGTGGGGAGAGCCGTGTGGAGGCTGATGTGGTTCACTGAATGTACCAGGCGCGTACTAAGACTGTAGCAGCGGAGGTGGTGAGAGGTCGTTCAGGCTTGTGATCACTTTAGAGGCAGTGCCAACGTGGCTCATGGATAGAGAGGGCCGGTGCGAGGGAGACACAAGCCCTGCTCCAGTCCTGCTCACCAGTTTTCCAGACCTACAGTGATGCCTGGCACATGGTCAACACATTAAATATTTGTTGAATGGATACTTGTTTTTAAAGAGCAAAAAAAGTATCTGTGGGTACAGATGTGTGTATGTGTGCCTGCGTGCACACACACACACAGATACACCAGCCTCGCCTAGGCCCAGGGACAGAGCATGCTCCGCCTAGGCCCTGTTCCAGGCCCTGGGGTGTGAGGCACACCCCTGTGCACTCCCTGCCCGGGACTTCCTGTAACGTGGAGAGGCCAGTGGTCTGGGATCTAGTTCGTTAACAGTTTGTGCAACCATGAGCAGATCATCTGACGTCTCGGTGTCATGACTTACGAAGTAGGAATTAGCATGTCTGCCTGAGCCCCCTCACGCCCACGGTGTGAAAGCACCATGAAGGCAGATCCGTCCCACGGAACAGGCATTCTGTCTGAAACCTCTGGGCGTCCTTTCCTGCCCACTTCAGGGACCCTGCCCAGGCTGATCAGGGCGGCAGGCAGCCCCAGCCCAGCCCAGTCCCGGAGCGGGGGCCACTCACCACCAGCAGGTCATTGAACAGGAACACCTCCCTCTGATGCGCCGCTTGCTTCTGCAGCTTGTTCACATCGGTCACCTCAAAGAGCCGGCTGCAGCACACCAGGCGGCGGTGGGGCACCGACAGCACCTGCACGCGGGCGTGGCGCTCAGCAGGTGAGACCAGAGGCCTCCAGGCCTCCCCACCTACGCGCCCATTTTCCAGAAGAGGAGACGAGGGCCCAGGGAGAGGGGAGGGGCCCCGGTTCTGTGGAGGGAGGGGGGAGGGGTGGAGGGAGAGGGGAGGGGCCCCGGTTCTGTGGAGGGAGAGGGGAGGGGCCCCGGTTCTGTGGAGGGAGGGGAGGGGAGGGGCCCCGGTTCTGTGGAGGGAGAGGGGAGGGGCCCCGGTTCTGTGGAGGGAGAGGGGAGGGGCCCCGGTTCTGTGGAGGGAGAGGGGAGGGGCCCCGGTTCTGTGGAGGGAGAGGGGAGGGGCCCCGGTTCTGTGGAGGGAGGGGGGAGGGGCCCCGGTTCTGTGGAGGGAGGGGGGAGGGGCCCCGGTTCTGTGGAGGGAGGGGAGGGGCCCCGGTTCTGTGGAGGGGAGGGGAGGGGCCCCGGTTCTGTGGAGGGAGAGGGGAGGGGCCCCGGTTCTGTGGAGGGAGAGGGGAGGGGCCCCGGTTCTGTGGAGGGGAGGGGAGGGGCCCCGGTTCTGTGGAGGGAGAGGGGAGGGGCCCCGGTTCTGTGGAGGGAGGGGAGGGGAGGGGCCCCGGTTCTGTGGAGGGAGGGGGGAGGGGACCCGGTTCTGTGGAGGGGAGGGGAGGGGAGGGGCCCCGGTTCTGTGGAGGGAGGAGGGAGGGGCCCCGGTTCTGTGGAGGGAGGGGAGGGGAGGGGCCCCGGTTCTGTGGAGGGAGGGGAGGGGAGGGGCCCCGGTTCTGTGGTGGGGCCTGGACTTGACTCATCCTTCTCTCTCCTTGTCTGAGGCTCTTTCCCTCACATGCTCACCCCCTGTCCCAGGGCTCATCCCTGTCATGCTTCTCGGGGAGCGCGGCCAGAGGAGAAGGGGTCCACTAAGCCACAGTAAATGAGGTGATAGAGGGACAGGAATAGGAAATTGAGAAGAGCTTTCAGGCTGTTCCAGTCCAGCCACTGTCAACCTGCTTCCCTCCATAACCTTGACAGCATCCCTGTCCCAGGCTGCGGCCTGCAGATATGACACCTCCACCCTTTCTCTACTGCACAGATGCAAGTGTGCAAGAGTGAAGGGATCACAGAGACACCTGGCATCTACTCCAGCGTGTAAGACAAACCAGTTGCTTGCAACCCGACAGATGCTAAGACCTCAGCAATAAAGGCTCTCAAAGCAGAAAAGGCTGTCCCTGCACAGACTGGGTGGACGGAACCCGGTGCAGAGCCTCACAAGAGGTCTCCAAACTCTCCCACACCGTCCCCTGAGGCAACAATATGAGGAGGAGGAACTGGAACCCCCATGACATCCTTTATAGTATAAAGTGTAGTAGCCTACAGAGGAGACCCACTTTAAAAATCATGGCAGGCTTGGAACATGCTGCCTGGGACACAGGTCACTACCAATAGGGCAAATCTACCGTGATGCCACAGCCTAGAGCCTATTGAGCCCATTTCCTGCCTTCTACTCATCAGGACCATCCAGGAATGCCTGGTAGTCATGCTGTCCTAGGAAAGGGATACTAAATCTCATCTGGCCACCCAGATGCTTCCACCCTAGAGCACTGGGCAGTCCTTCTTGACATCTCATCTCCGTCTCTCCTGCTGCAGTATCTGGTGGCAAGAGGCAATGAGGAAATCAGGCAAGAAAAAAAAAAGAGATGCAGTGTCCGGCACACAGTAGGTACTCCACAACTATCACGTGAATGAATACGAAAAAAGAGTTTTGGAAAGGTAAGGAGGAGAATGGGAGGAGATGCCAGGAAGAAAGAAAGGAAAGGAGACGGGAGATAGGCGGCTTGTGGACACTCACTGTCTTCATGCCCACAATGGACTTCTCCACCTTGGTGACGTACGTGACGTGGTCCTCATTGGACTTGAGCTCCTTCTGCTGTATCCTCTCATAGATGCCTACCACCAGCTCCCTGGGGATGTCAGCGCCATCGTCCACACCTAACAACGTGGAGTGGGCAGGGGCGGTGGTGGGGTTGGGAGGGAGGGTGTCAGAGCCCTGGAGCCAGACAGAAGAGACCCCCATCCAGCCTGGAGCTCCCCGGGGTGGCCTTGCTTTTGCCATGCCTTCAATGGCTGGTGCCTCATACCCATTCAATTAAGAATAAGTTCCTCAGCCAGGCACCAAAACTAATTATATGATATGGCCCCAACACACATTTCCTGCCTCACCTCCTGATGTTCCTCAACCAGAGTCTTCGCGCCCACCTCCCAGGCCTCTTTCCTGATGGCAAATACAGCCTCCACGTTCCTGCTAACCCTCTGTGCCTCTGCAGTTCTGTCGTCTTCCTTGTGTTTGTCTCACCCCCCAGCTCCGCCCCACCGCTCCAGCCTCATAAGGAGGTTCTGTTTCATTCTCTTTTGGATCTTCCTCCCCCTGGGCTCTCCTCTCCCCTCCAGTAGGGAGCATGGCGTTGAGGGCTTAGTCTTTGAAGAGATTCCTCCCTCACTGGGAGCAGTGGGGGAGCAGACAGACCCCTGGCAATGCAGGCGAGGACACCCCTGTCCCACCTCCTGCTTCATAGTAATGATAAACCTCGGGCAACGAAAAAACACTGGCAGGAAATATGCCAACAAGAAAACACATTTCTTTTGGAGAAACAGGCGATTAAAATATCTTCTTTCTACTATTTCCAAATCTTTCTTTAATGACTATACGCTTCTTTTATAAGAGGGAAAAATTAAAAATAAAACAACTTTGGCAAGCATCTCTCAAAGGAGTGTTCCCAGCTACTGAAAGGACACCATGCCTTCCACGCACAGCTCCCTGCCTGTTCTGGCTTCTTCCACATCTGAACTTGGTTTTAAAGTCAGGCAAATGAGCCATGCAGCAGCCAAGGAGGCTGAAAGAAATCAGGCCGCGGGTAAGAAAAAGCCAGGAGAAAGGCTGAGTGTATGGATGCCCCCACTTCAAGGTGGCAGGCTGCCTGCCTCCTCTGCTTCTGAATACTCGGGAGAAAGGAATCTTTTAGAAAAGCATAAACCCACAAAGACAGAGAACAGGAGCAAAGGCACAGGCACCCCAGGACCTGGCAAGTGGATAAATACGTGGATGGATTTAGCAAACCTGAGAAAGCTGAAACCTAGACCAGGAGAGAGGCTAGAAGCCGCTCGAACACCACACAGCCACCAAAGGGCTTAGAGCTGGTGGTAACAGCAGCCCCTAAAAGCGAAGGTGAAGGTAGGCTGGAAATAGGAAAACAGGTTGAAAATGGGTTAGAAAGCTGCTGGGCTTCCCTGCCCCCTCCTCACTCCCGCAGAAGACTGGGGGTCCATTCTCTGGAACTCTGAGATGAGGGCCCCACACCCAGCCAAGGGTGAGACTCTGTTGAAAACTGGGGGTGAAGTTGATACCTATATATTAACCCTCAACCCCACTTCCCACTTAAAGACCTCAGAGCTCTGGCAGCCAGAATCATACATTCTGGGCAGCAGATTGGACATTTATCTTCTAGGTATCAGGCAAAACAAGAAAAAAATATCTCCAGATACTGCAGTGGGGGTCTCCCAGTGAAATGGCTGAACTAAATCACCCTACAAGAAAGCCCACCAGCCAGCAGTCTCCACCTGTGTTCACAGAGTCATTCATCAGCTTTCTGGTGGCTCACTCTTAAATGTGAATGAACAACCAGATTTCATCAACTGTATTTGGAAAGTCTATACCAGGAAAGAGAAAGAAATACGGGAAAAAACAGAAAAAAGGACTCCAGAAGAAATAGAGGCAAGCAGGGAGAAAAACAAACCAACCAACCAATATTAATATCTTCACCGAGATGGGAGAAGATACTGCATCTAGAAAGCAAGAATAAAATGCTATAAAAGAGGAACATTGAGAGGACAAAAGAGAGCTATTGAGAATGAAAAATATGACAGCAGGAATGAAAAACTTGGTAGGAGACATGAACGAACGACGGCACTGAGGGACATTTTCCAGAAAGTCAAGGAAGTAAACAAAGATGGCAGGTAGAAAACTATAAAAGTTACGAGGATCAGACTAGGAGATCCACCAACAGAATAGCAGGAGTTCAAGAAAGAGAGTCCAGAGAAACAGGAGGGCAGAAATGATCAAATACAACATTTAAGAAAACTTCCCATGACCAGAGGACATGAGCTTCTAGATGGAAAGGACCAGTCCAGCGCTGGGCATGGTGGATGGAAGAACTGTAGCAACGCACATCATCGTGAACATCCAGAACACGAAGGGCAGACAGAAGAACCTGCAAGCTTTCAGAGAGAGAGAAAGAGTAACAGACAAAAGGCCAGCAGCTGGGATGGCAGAGCAGCACTGGCAGCTAAAGGACAATGCAGCACTGGCAGCTAAAGGACAATGCAGCAATGCCTTTGAAATCCCGATTGGCGTGTTTTGAGGCTGGAATTCTATCCCCAGCCAAACTCCCAACCAAGGGAAAAGACAGAAAAAGATACATTCAGAAATGCAAGTTCTCAAAAATGGCCTTTTCTCTGGAAGTAAACGAAAAATTAGGAAGCTGTGACGTGCAGGAAGCAGGAATCTATCATGAGAGCAAGGGAAGGAGGGCCCAGGATGCTGGCTGTGCCCTGGCCCCGCCACTGTCCAGACTGGAGCAGGACCAGAGGCTCCCGGAAGATGACGCTCCTGCACCACCTCCCGGGTCTGGGTGTATGGAGAGGAGCTTGATACGTAGGGTGGGAAGTTAGGGCTGAATCAGGGGAGGTCCTCAGAGAGTTAAGCAAATGGAAAGAGAAGCATTAACTCCAAGGAAAGTATAGATAGAAGGGAGCTGCAATCATTCTGCACTTGCAGACTCAGCTTTGGAGTGTGTGTGCAGAGCCTTAATAACATGAGCACTGACGTGAGTGGGATGGGTCGGGGAAGGTGGATGAAAGAGGGCTAAATCCTTACATTCTATAATGGGGAATTAATAGATAATGCTTAAAATAAAAATAATTAACAAGGGCCAGGCGTGGTGGCTCATGCCTGTAATCCCAGCACTTTGGGAGGATGAGGCAGGCGGATCGCCTGAGGTTGGGAGTTCAAAAGCAGCCTGTTCAACATGGTGAAACCTCATCTGTTCTAAAAATATAAAAATTAGCTGGGTGTGGTGGTGCACGCCTGTAATCCCAGCCACTTGGGAGGCTGAGCCATAAGAAATGCTTGAACCTGGGAGGTGGAGGTTGCAGTGAGCTGAGATTGCACCACTGCACTCCAGCCTGGGCGACAGAAGTAATAATTAACAAGGAGCAGTGTATAAAAGAGACCAGATACCAAAGTATAAATACTGTATGGCCCTATTTAGATGAAGTTCAAGGACTGGCGGGACTCGTCAATGGTGATAAAAGGCAGAATAGTTGTTACTCTTGGGCAAAGGCATTGACTGGGATGGGACAGGAGAGAACATTCTGGGCAGGTGAAAATGATCCAGATCAGGATCTGGGCGTGATGACACAGTGCACATGACCGTACACATTCATCAAAATTCAGGCTTACACACTCACAGTCTGGACTTTATGCCAGTTAAAAAAAAGGATAGAAAAAAACAAAGAAGCAGAAGCCTGTGGTTTATTGATACAGAAGAAAGGCAAATAGCTAAAAAAAAGTCACAAGTTGTTGCCTCTGGAGAAGGTGAGTGGTGAGAGGGGCAGGGACTAATTTTTTTCTGTGATAAGCCTTGTAGGATTATTTGACTTTATTAAATTATGTGGATGTATAACTTTGATTCTTTTAAAGGGTAAAAAAAAAAAAAAAAGTTGAGCACACATCACACTCTGCCAGTCCTGGTTTGCTCCCTGCCAGGCAGTGCGCTGCATCGATGAGAGAAAGACTTGCCGGCTGGTGCCATACAGTTATCTGCTGACTTGAATGGACCTAGGACCTGAAGGCCCTGCTCCTGGCTCCTTCCTCGTAAGTTGTGGAGGGGAAGGGCTGGCACCGCTTGAGCCACCAGCTCTGGTGTCAGGGGCCTAGAGGCCAACCATGTTCCACGGAGGGCAAGAGGCACTGCCCAAGGGCGCTTGCTGTTTGGTAGAGCGGTGGCGGTGGCGGTGGCAGGCTGCATGCCGGAAACTCCCCAGCCACCTGGCTCACAAGGAATGTTCCCAGCTTGCTATGGGTGACCAGGCCCAGAGAGCAGGTGACGATCTGTGATAGGGGCTCAGACTCATATAGAATGCACGCTGCACAGAACGGGGCCTGAGCCGTGGCCTTGCCCCTCCTGCCCCGGCGCCCACGTCCTCACCTCGAAGGTTTCGGATGAAGTCCTCCAGCATCATCTTCCGGTCAGGCTTGATGTTGGGGCTGTACATGTCGGTGTTGAGGAGGATGATGGCGAAGGCGAGGATGAAGATGGTGTCGGGGTTGTGGAACTGCTGCACCACTTCGGGGTTGCACATGCAGTAGCGCTGGCTGTGGGGGGTCAGAGGCAGAGTGGACGCTGAGCCCCGGCCCACCCTCCCCCGGGCCCAACAAAGGAGGGGGGTGTCCAGGGGGTATCCCAGCTCTCCGAAGTCTTCAGGTCCAGGGAGACCAGTGTCTGTCCCATACTCTGGTCTTCTTCCCCACACCCCCAAACGCCCCACATTTCCAGCCTGGGGAGCTAGAGGGATCGGTCCCTTTTCTTCCCTTCACTCCTTTCTCCCCAGCCCATCCTCCTGCCCACACCAGAAGGGGTGTTTCTGGCCCAATGTCCAACCCTCCTGATGGCATCTCCTGTCTCCCAGGCTCACAGCGGCCCGGCTTCCCCACCCTGGGGTCTGCTGGGGAGTGGCCTTACCTGAAGGCCTCAATGAGCCGCTCCACCTTCTGGGCCTCCCCCTGCACACGGATGTGTGCCTGGAACTTGCGCAGGGCCTCGTCCAGCTCCATGCTGGAGAAGTCCATCTCGTCCACCACGCAGCTGAGGGCGGACAGGGAGGGTGTGAGGTCAGACGGCCCCCTAAGCACCCTCCAACACCCATTCCCGCTGGCCTCCGTCCCCAGCCAGGACAGGTGCAGGGCCCCTCAGGCTACTCACCCCCGAGGGTCTCCCTTTAATGCCCCAAGAGGACCATCTCCTCCCACCTGCCACAGTAGCCCTTTCGGAGCAAACCCTGAGGCCAGGAGAGCCTTTGGTGGCCCAGGACACAGGGGTGGAGGGAGGCTGAACTCAGATCTTCCGACTCCAAATCCCAATTCCTTCCTTCTTAACCTCAGAGTATCCCAAGCAAAGCTTTCAACATAAATAATACAGTAAACACATTGATTCTTCTGTTCTTTCAGAGAACTGCTAGGAGCCTGTGTTTCTCCCAGGTTTAAATTTCACTTTCTCATTTAGGTCTTGAGGGGGCTGAGTCCTACCTTGGATCCCTTCTGCTGCAGGCTGAATAGTTGGAGCAGAGCCCCTCAAGCCCCTGGGGCTTTCTGCAGCCCCTCTCCCCGCAGCTGCCCCAGCCCTCAGAGGAGGCTGTGGTGGGAGCTTAACGTGAGGGGACAGCGTGACACGCAGGGCCAGATTCTGGTCCGGGCCCTCCTGCAAACTTGGTGTGACTCTGGCTCGTCCACTCACTCCTGGGGCCTCTGTGTGACCTTCTGAAAAGGGAGGAGGCTGGAGTCCCTGCTCCCCAAGGGCCTTGCTACCTCTGAAATGCTGCCTACCACCCTGGGGGGTTTGCTTGTGAATATCCCGAGCTTCAGTGTGTGTGTGTGTGTGTGTGTGTGTGTTCACATGCCAGTTCCCCCAGCTAAGCAGGCGCCTTCCTCTGGTCTAGCCCGATCCAGGGGACTCTGCACTGCAGGGTCTGAGGCCGAACCCTCCCAGTCCCCTCACCCTGCCTCACCCTCCTTTGGGGTGCCCTGTCCCCACGGCCATGTGCAGCAAGGCAGGAGTCCAGGCCTGGCAAAGCAGGGGACCCAATGTCCCCTGGGCGTTGCTCTCCCTTTGGGAGACGCAGACCAAGCGCGTTAGATTGGGCTCTTGGAGCTGACGTTTGCCCACTCTACACCCACTCACCCCAGTCTCCTCCCACCGGCTCTGGCACAGCCCCTGCACACTGCCCCTGACACTGCCCACTGCCAGCAAGCAGTCCCACTCTGCTCCGATGGTCCCCTGGCCTGCCTGCCCAGCACATCAAGGGCACAGAAAACGCCTGCTGAGTGGCCCTGTGATGGTGACATGAGCTCTGAGGACCCACTTCCTCCATGACCTCAGCTTCCATTCTGTGCCCACTGCCTAGAAGACTTGGAGACCCCCAACTCTGCCGTCAGTTTTTAGGAGAAAACAAGGGGAGACACCACAGTGGAGGTGGTCAGGGCCTGGTGGTCCGTGGACTCCGCCTCCCACAGTTTTCTGGGGAGAACAAGGAGGAAAGCGCATCACCAAAGACTCTTAGGAAGGGAGGGGGCGCCGAGAGGGAGCTGGGAGTCTCTCCTCCTCTTTCCTTTTCCCTCCTCCCGAAGGCAGGGCCCATGGCCATCTTTCAGGCTGTGAGTTGTCCTTGGCTTGGTCCAAGCCCACTCCTCTCAGGCTTGCTGGCCGGGACAGTGGGCAGGTGAGGGTGGGGCTGGGGGTGGAGGCCAGCATCTTGCCCAAGCATGAGAATCGGCAGCACCAGGATTAGGGCATTTGAGGTTGAGCTGCCGGCTGGGGAACAGGGGCCTCCAGGGCCAGCCAGGCGAGAGGCTGCTCTGATTTCCCGGTGGCCCTCCTCACCTCCACCCTGCACCCTCTGCAGCTGTACGTGAGTGCCAAAGGCCCTATGCGGCCACATCCGTGTGTTCCCGTAGCCCAGCCCATCAGGAGTCAGCAACTGGGCACAGCAGAGCCACACAGTGACATGTCCGGGGCTGTTGACCAAGTGGCTGTGGTCCGATGGGTTCAGAGACAGAGCCTGGAGGAGGTGAACCAGTGTGGTCACGCAGCGAGGGAGTCAGAGCATGTGGGCCAGAGAGATGGAAAGGGGCAGCGAAGGACAAGGAAAGTCTAATCAGACAGACAGAGAGCAAGCAGAGAAAGGGAGAGGCAGGCAAGGAGGAAACGGCAGGAGAGAGATCCCAAAAAGGGAGCAAGACCGGAGAGTGAGACAAAGAACAAGCGAAAAACAGAGACAGAGGGAGGAAGGGGGAAAGACAGAGAGACACGAGGAGAGAAAGGGACAGGAGGGGAAGAGGAAGAGACAGAAGAAGTCTGGTAGAGACGAAGATGTGAAGTGCGCCGCGGACTGTGTTGGGGGCGGCATGGGGCGGCCAGATCCCTTCCTCTCAGCCCAGGGGCGCTGACTCTTATGAGGCCAAGAAAGAGGCCTGGGTCCTCAGAGGGCCCCAGAATGGCCCTTGGTCCCTCTGAGTGGCATCCTGCTGCTCCCCAGGACTTGCCCGCATCTGTCATGCACCCCACCCCTTCCCTGTTTCTGAACGCTGAGGTCGTGGCACCCGGCTTCCCACATCCGCGTTCCTCCCACAGCCTCTCTCTGAGTGCCTTCTGCCCCAGAGCTGTGGACCAGGTCTCACCCTGCAATGGTGGGGGTGCCGGGAGGCCCAGGGCACCGTGGGGGCAGGCTGCCGCAGGAGGCAGCGGGAGCTGCTGGTGAGGGGGGGATCTGCCCAGCCAAGCACGATGGCCTAGTTTCCAGCCCTTCACTCAGGTGACGAGCAGCCGTTCACTTGCTCAGGGCTGCTGCTAAAAGCCCAGTAGTGAGCCGAGAGCCTGAGAGCCGAGGACCAGGATAGGAGAAGCAGCCAGGTTGAAAGGTCAGCCCACAGAATGGGAGTTGAATACACCCCTCGTGGGCCTCGAAGCGGGGAGGGCTGCAGGGGCCGACACTTGGGCTGTGGAGGTGGAAGGGCCTCTCATCCAACATCTTCCAGTGTGTGCTCTGAGGACCCCACAGCCAAGTCATAAGGTGGCTTGTTGAAATGCAGCTCGCTGGACCGCACCCCAGACCCAGCAAATTAGAATATTTGGGGGCAAGGCCTGGGAATCAGCATTCTCTGCAAGATCTCCAGGTTGTTCCTAAATTGTGAAACCAAAGACTGAGCTGAGTGCAAGGGTGGGCCCCACTGTGGCTTTTAAAGTGAATCCAGCAACTCACAGGCCACCAGGCAGCAGTCCTCAGGGGCATGGGTCCCCACCTAGCTATCGGGGCTGCTTTTGTGTGGGGGTGGTGAGGGAGGGGTGGATGGAGGCATAAGCAGGTGTAGTTCTTTCCCTGGCTATGCACCTGCCGTCCTGCCTTCCTCCCTTCCCTGCATTTGCCATCACAGGGTATCTGTGTTTCATGAACAGGTGCTATTCTGGGTTTCTCAGACCCTGGGGGAAATATGACATTTTCTGGCTGTGAAACCCCTAGCTGGAAGGGAGGAAGCTGTGCTGAGTGGTGGGACCCTCTACCCTCCTGCCTGAGGAGGCCACTTCCTCGCTGGAGAGCTGGGGGTTGGACCAGGTGACTTCTCAGGACTGGGACCCAGAGGCACCGACCATCTCTGAAGCACTGCGGATGCTCCCAACGGCAGGGGGCAGACAACCACAGCAGCACTCCTGGCTGGCCGGTGGCTTCATCCCCACCCTCCTCCGGGGGAATCACTGATCACTGTTTGCCTTCCTGTTGAGGCCTGTGTCATCCTGGGGAAGGCGGCTGGGGTGGGACTGTGGTGTCTACCATAAGCCCTGCTCATTCCAGGGTCCCTGTCCCCTGTCCCCCTGGAAGCGCCTATAAGCCTTGGCCCTCTCCAGCATGAGCCTCCTCTGTTCACTCCCGGGGCATAAGCTTCTGCCTGCACCCTGCCCTCTTTTGCTCCCTCCCCTTCTCTCACTCTCTGTCCTGTCGCTTCTCTTCTTTTGCAGCGTCTACCAGCACTCCTAATCCCCACTTTCCAGCCTTCTTTGCTGCCCTGGAATCCTCATGGGGAGCTGAGTGCGGGCAGTTTACCAAATCCATCCTGCAGCCTCCACCCAGGGCGGCCCGGAGTCATCTCTCCTCCCGGGTGGTCTTTTGTGGTGTATCATCTCCCCGTTTTACAGAAGACAAAACTAAGGCCACGTAGGGCTTGCCCCATGCTCCCACAGCTAGGGAGAGCAGGCTTTCAGCTTCCTAATCTTGTGAGGCCTCTCCCTGCCCCACTGGGCTCTCTTCTCTTCACTCCTGTGTGTGCGTGGGTGGCAGGGAGGTCCCTTACTCAATGGGGGGAGTTCCCTCCGAGCTCTCTGTACTGAGTATGGCTCTAAGTGCTTCACTACGTGCGCAATGACCTCATCTTCTCAAGCTTGTGCAATATGAACCATTGTACCATTATGTTTTTATTACATGTGAGACTGAAGTACACAAGACAGCCAGCCCTGCAGGGGTGCTGCACACATCTCATTCCTTGCTGACATCTCCTGGGGCAGGTGGCCCCCTGTGCCCTCCTCTCCCCCACCTCTCCCTGGCTTTCTGCTGCTCAGTGGCTGGCACTAATGCATGTCTTCCCAGGGGCTGTGATCTTACCCAGATGGCTTGGTGGGGACCTGTGAGAGGCCAAGGAGAAGCACGTGGACACAGTTACACAGGCGAGCCTGTTGGTGCATCTGTGGGCAGTCAGCACGGGGGCTCTGTGGTCACTCTGCAGGTTCAGAGCTGGCCTGGGCACCTGGAGCCCACAGCAGGGGTCCATATTGCTGACCTCCTGCCTTCCCCTTTTAGGTGCTTTTTGTGGCCCGTGGCAGTGGCTGGTTGACTCTTTCAGCAGCATGCACTGAGTGGCTCCCGTGTGCAAGGCTGTGCTATGGACCCGGTGTAAATGGCAAGCAACATAGTCTCTGTCTTGGTGGGGGAGACAGGCATTAAACACAGAGTCAAAAATAATTCTTTACCTATAGTCATGATGAGTTCTATGTAGGGAAACGACAGTTCCAGGAGAGGACAAAGGAGATATATTTTATACTGTATGTCTGGAAAGGACTCTTTGGGGACATGGCATTTGAGCTGAGGCCTGAAACATGAGTAGGAGGGGGCCAAAGGGAGGAGAGAGGGGAGAGCTTTCAGGTGGGCTAAGGGAGGAAGCATATGCACAAGCTCGTGGCAGGGAGGAGCTTTCAAGGACCTAGGCAGGGTCCACAAGGTTGCAATGCAGACAGTAATAGGCAGAATGGTGACCGTGGGGCTAGGCAGGCAGTCAGGGGCTCAGTCTGTCAGCTTTGTGGGTCATGAGAAGGATTTGGGAGTTTATCCTGAATGCACTGGGTCATAATAGAGGGTATGATCAGAGGAGTGACAGGGTCCTGCTTCTTCTAAGAAGATTTCTCTGGCTGTTGGGGAGAAAATGAATGGCAGCGGGGCAGGGAACAAGACAGAAGCAGGGGCCCAGTTAGGATGCTACTGCAGAGGTCCAAGGTACAGATAATGGGGCTTGGGCTAAGGCAGGAGCAGTGGAAACAAATTGAATGAATGATCTAGCTGCATCTTAGAGGAAGAACAGATGGGACTCGAGACGCAGGGAATGTGGGAAGTGAGGAAAGGGAGGCATCACTGGTGCATCCTGGAGCTCTGGCTGGAGCGCCCGGGGGCCTGGAGGTACCGTTCTCTAGTGTGAGTGTATCATGGTGCAGACACATGCTGGAGGAGAGATGGAGTCTTCATCATGGGCACGTGAAGTTTGAGGTGTTGTTTCAGATAGCGACCATGCCTCCCCTCTACTGAATCATCCTCAGGGGCACCCAGTGCTTGTCTTTTTTATCTTACAAATTAGAACCCTGCCTTGAGCCCTCGTCGCTCTCTAGACACTGCCCCTTTTCTCTCCTCTTTGCTGCCTCCACTTCCTCATCTCCAATCACTCTTCAACCTGCTCCACTCAAGCATCCAACCCCAGGGCACCGTTAACACTTCCCTTGTCACGGCCACTGCTGGCTGCTATGTGGCCAAATCTAACGGCCTCTCTCTGTCCTCATCCCAGCCCCCTGGCAGCATCGACATGGTTAATTGCTCCCTTCTAGAAACACCGTCTTCTTGGCTTCCATCACCCGCCCCAGGTGGACTCTTTCCTCCAGAGGAGCCCCTCATCCATCGCAGCTGTCCCTCCTCACTGACCTGAAACTGGGCCCTATCCCCCACTCAACAACCACTGTCCAGGTGGCTGCCCCCATTCTAGTGGCTGCCCCCATTCCAGTGGCTCTAGCTAGCTAACAGTTTAACTTGCTTGAGTAAATATTTGACAATGTCTAGTTTGATAGATTCTTCGGATGAAATGTCCCTGAATCCAGCACCTCCCTGCCCCTGAAATGGAAAATCTATACGTGTTTATTTGGTAGATGGAGCACAACACAGGGGGCCTGAAGCACATGCATATTCTGAATTCTCATCAGCTCGGAGACCACTGGCTGTGCGCTGGCTGCCTGGCTCCCTCCCACATTGGCCACGGCCCTGCTGCTTCTCCACGGCCCCGGGCTCTGCCAACCTCTCCCCTCCCCATGCCCACGGCCTCAGTTTAGGGCTTCATCCTTTGTCACCATGGCTTGTAACAGCAGTAGCTGTTAACAGTCTCCCTGCCTCCAAACCATCTTCAGAGCCATCCTTCTAGGCTGCTCACTTGGCACCGTGGCTCATGCCCCTGCTCACATTTCTCCCAGGGCTCCCCACATCCCTAGTGTGAAACCCAAGTTCCTCAGCAAAGCAAACGAGGCCCTGTCTGCTTCCAGCTTCTCTCGCCCCTTCCCCAGTGTGGTCCCCTCCTGCAGCCTGGCTCTCACGCCCCCATTTTGGTGCATGCTGTTATTTCTTCCTGCTGCCCAGCCCCAGCCCTGCAGGTCTCTGTTTAGCTCTCATCCTCCCTGGGAGTCTTCCCTGACCTCCGCTGTCCCCGGAACCCAACTTCTGTCGACCATTGCGTTTATCTCCCTGTGTCATAACATTCACCTGCCTGTCTCTCCCACGAGGCTACAGGCTCCTTCGAGATAGGGCAGTTCTTTTAATCTCTGCCTCCCTGGTGTCTGGGCACCCCATCACTGTTTTGTGGGATGAATGAGTGAGTGAGAGATGACCAGGAATGACTGCATGCCGGCAGCTGGAGAAGGAGCCTCAGTGGCCTGTGCCTTTGGAAGTTCTACCCAACAGCCCAGGATTACTCAGCCTGCTTTGCTGCCAAGATTATCTGGAGCTGACACCGAGACCTGTGATGGACTTGCAGATGGCCCCGAGGCTTCCAGACTCCAGGCAGTGAGGCCGTGTGGAGGGCACAGGCCCCCTCTTCCTCCCACTGCACATGCAAGTGAGTGAATGGTGAGAACTAGAGCAACTGGCACCGATTAGACTGCTTCCAGCCAAGCATGACTGGACCTGCCTCAGGAGGTGCCGCTGACGGGCGTGTGGATCACGAGTGGTACCGGTTTTGCTCAGGCTTCCCCCTCTTTCCTGTGAGCTTCTGCAGGGTCTGCAGCAAATACCTCACCAGGGTTGGGGAGAAAGGATGGATGTTCCCTGCATCTGTAGAAACAGGTACAATCTTGCATTAAATTGCTTGTTAACATTGATCTGTGCGTGGAATCAGTTTGTGTTGCAGGGAAATGAAGCGTCCTACACGCCTGTGATCAAAATGAATTTCATCATCTCAATCTTCTTTTTTTTTAATGATAGCAAGACAGTGTCTGGCAGACAAAGGAACTGGTTGGGGGCTGAAAATAGGTAATGGTAGCAGCAGGGATGTTTAACTGGCTGGAAGAGGCGGTGAAGATCTGGAAGGCGAAGCCCAAGCTTGTGCTCCTGGCTGCGACTAAGCCCAGGTTTCAGGAATAGGAAGGAAAACTAAACCACCTGTTGCCACGGAATGTAGAACACCTGGCTTTATTTGGCAGTTCTTGGCTTCTACAATTCAATTAAAAATATCCCCATCCTCCAGAGAGTTATTTTGTTCGTCAGAATTCATCGCATGCTCAACAAGGGCCAAGGTGTTTTGGAAAAGTGCAACATGGCTAAGAAAATAGAAGAGGAGGAAACTGATGCAGGACCTGCCAGTGTTCCCGGTGATGTCATGAGGACGAAGAAACTCTCTTTTGAGGGGGCCTGGGCAGGGCTGGCTGCCACTCACACCTTGAGACTCAGGTACCAAAAGAACTAAATTCAAACTACCCTTGCAATTTAGAAGCCCTGAGCTGATTTTTCTTTTGCTGGGCTCGGCAGCACCCCTGTTTGCTGGTGGGTCTCAAACTGAGGCACGCATTGGAATTGCCTGGTGGGTTTATTAGCGCACGGACTGCTGGGCCCCACGCCCCAGAGTCTGATTCAGTGGGCCTGGAGCGGGAACTGAGAGTTTGCGTTGCTAACACGCTTCCAGGTGAAGCTGATGCTGCTGGTCCAGGGAACACCTTCTGGAAGCACTGCTCTGTGCCAATAACAGTGGGTGGAATAAGAAAAGGCCGTGGAGCTGTTACTTCAAGTCATGCAGCCTCTTGGTGGCTCATTTCCCCACCTTGAGAATGGAGACAACACTGAGAATATCTACTGTGCAGCGTTGTTGTGAGTGTTAAAAGAGTGGGTGTGAAGTTCCTGGTATGCAACAGGGCTTAATGCATGATTGTTTTCATTAGGTGTGGGCTGAGACGCCTGTCAGTGGACAGGACCCCTCCCTGCCCCACCAACTAATTCTGCCTGGAATTATATCGTTAGACAGCCATCCATCGGCCCTTTAAGATATACATACACCAGAGAGAGGAAGCTAAATCTGGCTCCGACCTCTTGAGACTTACAAATCAGTTTCTCAGCTGTGCTTTCTTCCCAAATTGAGAGGGTCGGGGCATAGCAAATAACGCCAAGGCAAGAGGTGGGAGAGTACCTGATTTTGTTCAATTTCTCTGCCACTGGCCAGGAGACTAGTCATTTCTTTTCCCCAGGGCCTCAGTTTCTGCCAGGATAAAATGAGAGGGCTGGACCAGCTGATTGTCTAAGGGGTCTTCAGTGTCCTGATTCATGACGGGGGACTGACGAGGACTGTAAAAGCAACCAGACCACACGGGTCTTGGAATGACGCACAGAGGCTGGATGGTGCAGGGTTAAGGGCTCAGGTGATGAGTCATTGTGCCTGGCTTCAGACCTCAGCCACTGATCAGCTCTGTGACTGTGGGCAAGCTCCCCAACCTCTCTGTTCCTCAGTGCCTTCGTTTGGTACAGATTAGCCACACTTTCCTCCCAGAGTTGCTGTGAAGATGGAAGAAGGTTTCGCATGTAAGGCTTTCAGGACAGCACCTGTGGCACACAGCACGTGCTGTCATTATGTTTCACGGCCCGCTTGGTCACAAACGGCCCTCCTGAAGATATGACAGCCCTGCCCTGGAGACAGTGACACCCGGGAAGACCCTCCTAGAAGGCCCACGTCGGAGTGGCCTGTTGCAGCCACAGCTATCACACAGAGGAGACTGACTCCTCCAGAGCAAAGGCTTGAGTAGTCAGGGAAGGACTGGGTGGCAGGTAGGTCCGTTTTTATATAAAAGTCCAATTTATATGCCAAAGTGACGAAGCCAAAGGGAGTCTCAATCCTGGACTGAAGGTCCCAAGGTCTCCAGCTACAGAAGTAAGTAGGTCTTAAACTCTCACAACTGTTGACTGTTCAGGAGAATCCCTTGTCTATCTGTGGTGGGGAGTGGGGCAGGAGAGAGTGGAGAGGTGAAGCGTCAAGGCCATAACCCTAAAGACGCCACTTTTGAAGATGTTCTCCTTCCATCCTTCTGGTGCTGGCAGTGTACCGTTTCCAAAGCAGTGGAAATGACCCTAAATCTTCTATTCCTGCCTGCCTGCACTGGGTCTCTCTCTCTCTCTTCCTTCCTATGTTCCTTCCTTCCTTCCTTCCTCCCTCCCTCCCTCCCTCCCTCCTCCCTCCCTCCCTCCCTCCCTCCTCCCTCCCTTCCTCCCTCTCTCCTCCCTCCCTTCCTCCCTCTCTCCTCTCTCTCTCTCTCTTTCTTTCTTCTGAGACAGGCTCCAACTCTGTTGTCCAGGCTTCCAGGCTAGAGTGCAGTGGTGCGATCACAACTCACCGCAGTTTCCATCTCCTGGGCTCAAGTGATTCCCCTGCCTTGGCCTCCCGAGTAGCTGGGACCACAGGTGCCCACCACCACACCTGGCTATTTAAAAAAAATTTTTTGTAGAGATGAGGCCTTTTTTGCCCAGGCTGGAGTGCAGTGGTGCCCTAACAGCTCACAGCAGCCCTAACCTCCTAGGTTCAAGTGATTCTGATGCCTTGGCCTCCCAAAGTGCTGCAACCACAGGTATGGGCCACAGTGGCTGCCTGGGCCTCTTTTTATCTCCTCCAGACACATAAGGTCTGCCTGGGCCCCAGCCTGCTCTCCCCTTCCTCGTGGGAATTCCTCAGGAATAAGGTAACTGAGATTATCCACAGCGCAGGACATTCTCAAATGACTTCTTCCTAGCAATGAAAGGCCAGAGCCTTCCAGACTGTTGAATTTGGCAGAAAATCTGTCTTCATTTCTAAATGTCCTCTAAGAAGAACAAATCTGTTATACTCTGGCCAACATATTTCCATGGAAATAAAATAATGAAATCTGACCCAAACGTCAAGCCCTGATATGTCTTGGAATTTAACAAAGGATGGAGCAGACGCAGTGGAGGGAAGGAACACCCAGGAAGCTTTCTTCCGGCAGCTCAACCCAGAAGCTGCCGTCCTGAATTTCATGGAGACGGTAGACACCAATGCTCTCCACGTGCATGGGATTCACACCGGAAAAAAATCATCCAGGCCAGAAAGAGGCCGCTCACAGCCAGCATGGGACATTCCCCATCCGCTGGCCTTCAAACCTGCTGAAGCGAACATTTCAGAAAGGAACTAGAGCAGAGCCAAATTCCCCAGCCATGTGAAAACCGAGAGGGAGAGGCTTCCAGCCCCAGAGGACCCCAGCCCTGGCTGCTGTCTGGCTTCTGCTGCTGGCCTGCCACCGCATGACTCTCAGCTTCTGGACCGGGCTTCCTCAGGCTGCAGGGTGCTCCCCAGATTGCGCTGACCCCCTTCCCAGCAAAGCCCAGCAAGTTCCAGCAAGTTCTCGTTGTCTGCCTAGTAGACCTGAGTTGTGAGTCATGTTTGAGGTTTCCTTGTGCACGGGGAGTGGGATGGCGGGGGGTGGGGGGTTCTAATGTCTGTGCTTTCAAGTAGGAAAGATAATAATGAAATAGCTAACATTTAGCCTGTAGTCCCAGCTACTTAGGAGGCTGAGGTAGGAGGAGCACTTGGGCCCGGGAGTTCAAGTTGCAGTGAGCTTTGATCATGCCACTGCCCAGTAGCCCTGGTGACAAAGAGAGATCCTGTCTCTAATAAAAAAAGAAAAGAAAGAGCTAACATTTACAGATAACTTACTAAGCATCAGGCACTTCATGTACATTGAAAACATTTAATTCATATGAGACAGGTACTCTTACCAGCATTTTACTAATGAGGAAACTGAGGCTGATTTCTCCTTTAAAAACAAACAGGCTTGGCCTAGTGGCTCATGCCTGTAATTCCAGCATTTTGGGAGGCTGAGGTGGGAGCACTGTGTGAGGCCAGGAGTTTGAGACCAGCTTGGGCAACACAGTGAGACCCCCATCGCCACAAAAATATTTAAAAATTAGCCAGGTGTGGTGGCACATGCCAGTGCTGCCAGCTCCTCAGGAGGCTGAGGTGGGAGGTTCTCTTGAGCCTAGGAATTTAAGGCTGCAGTGAGCCATGGTTGCACCACTGCACTCCAGGCAACAGAGCAAGACTCTGCCTCAAAAAAACCAAAAGCAAAACCTTTGCAGGTAAACACTGGACTGGGTGTGGCTCTATTGAGCTCAGAATGCCTTCTATTATCATTTGATAAGGCCTGGTAAGAATACATTCCTTCTTGGAATGTGTCTTCTGTGGAAATAAGACACAAAAGGATGGAGATGTCAGCTTCCAAGAGTGCTGAGGGCCAAATTCTGAAAGCAAATGTCACAGCATTCATGATGCTCAGACACAGACCAGCAGCCGAGGTGGCAGCTGCTGCCTCCCTCCTCTTCCTTTCCTCGCAGGCCTGGGAGTTGGGAAGCACACCCTTCCCCTCTGAGAGGGTTTCTCATCGGCTCTTCCTCATCGGCTGCTTCTTGGGAGAGTGCTGGGGTTTGGGCTGTTTTAGTCTCCAAGGGGATGGGTGATTTATATCCTTTTATTCGGCAAACAGCTTCGTACAGGATGAATGCCACTTGCTAAATGTCACCAGGCGGGGGCAGGGGAGCCGTGTAGAATCCCAATGAAGCCTTCCAGGCCTGGGCAAAATGGCACCTGGCGACTTGGTTAGTGTGTGTTTTCTCTGGCGGGAGTAAGGAAGACACAGTGATTCTGAAATCCAGACTGGCTGGCCAGAGTGGCAGGGAAATGCAAAGACTCCAGCGCCCACCCCCCCTGCTAGCGCCTGCTACTTCCTGCTTCTCCATCTTCTCCCTGCCCTTTGCAGGACAGGGCCCTCTCCACCTTGGAGAGAAGCAAGGCAGTCAGTGACCTATGGACTTTAGGGAGGGGCTCCTTTCTGTGGCGCTGAGTCAGCATGCCAGGCCTGCAGGGCTACACAATCAAGCATGAGGGATTGCGGCTTTCACCAGGGGCATATCAGGGCTTAGCTCTGCACTCAACCTTGCCCAAGCCAGGGTTCTGGCTGGAGGCCCCTTGCTCTTCTCACTCTCTTTCCATGCTCCTCATTCTCACCCCTCCCCATCCACACCTGGGTCTGTAAGTTCCCTGAGACTGTGAGCCATGCCTCTTCACACACACACACACACACACACACACACACACACGAGTGCCCAGCATGGCCCCATTCTCAACACACAATAAATAGGTGCTCGATGTTTGTTGAATGAATAACAAATTGCCAACTCATTCCTCCATGAACCCTGGCACCCCAGCACTGCCCTGCACGAACCCTGGCACCCCAGCACTGCCCTGCACGAACCCTGGCACCCCAGCACTGCCCTGCATGAACCCTGGCACCCCAGCACTGCCCTGCACGAACCCTGGCACCCCAGCACTGCCCTGCACGAACCCTGGCACCCCAGCACTGCCCTGGGGCCTGTGGGCTGCTCTGGCAGGATGACAAAGCATGCCCCAGTGTTTAGGGCAGTGCTACCAGTGCACTAAGAGATGGGAAAGGTGGTAGATTCTCAGGACTTGGAGAAACTTTTGCAATCACATTGCCCAACCCTCTCATTTTACAGATGAGGACACCGAGGCCCAGAGAGGTGTCCTGCCAAAGCCACACAGCACAGAGGAGCAGAGCCCGGGTCCAGCTACTTCTCCTATCTCACCACGCTGCCTCTTCTCACTGGAAGAGTGTACCAGGCGAGAGTCTGGCCTCTACCCACCCCAAGCCTGATCCCTGCCTAAGGTTAGCCCAGCCCCCAGCCCAGCCCCCCTCCTCAGCACAGGGTGCAGCCACTGCTCCAAGCCTCCAGCCCACAGCCCATACACCCAGTCTCCCAGGGAAGAGGGCAATTAGTTTTCATTGTGCGACTCAGCACCACCTGGGCTGCAGGAAAACGCTGTGTTGCCAGCACTCCAGATCAATGTGGGCCTTGCAGGTTAGAATTTAGGGCGCAGGCCACATGGAGACTGGGAAAGACAGAAGAAAACAGACAACAGTCAGGGCCTGTGGGTGAAGCAGAGTCACTCCTGCCCCCAGAGCAGAGAGATAGCAGGGGTGCCTGGGGCGATGGGGCCGGCACCTCACCCTGGCTTGAGGAGGAATGGACTGGGACAACAGTGCAGAAAAGCCAGAGAGATGAGCCAACTAGGGGACACAGAAAAGGAAGGGCGTAAGGAAATGCCATCTCTCCCCTTCTGCAACCCAGATGTATCCTGGACCCAGTATCACCTCCAGGGGCACCCAGAGCAGTGCTGGGGAAGGGAAGGGAAGCCGGAAGGAGAAGAGAAAGGAGGTGAGAGGGAGACGCTGCCTAGCATTGTCTCTCTTTCCTCTTTGAGGTCCACAGAGCGTCTCCACCAGCAGCTCCAGGAGGGATGATAAATTGTCCAAAGCCACCAAGAGTCAGGGGCAGGAACTCAGTTCTGCCCAGCTGAGGGCCATGCAGGGATTTCAAGGTCCCTGAGCGGACCCCAGCCCTCACTCACTGAACTCAGTCAGAAAACCACCACGTCAGTGGATTTAGAAATGTGACAGGGATTTCAGAGGGCAATGGGTCCAGCCGTTACAACCCATCACCACTCTGCAGCATGGAAATGCCGGCCCAGAGGACAGGGGCTTCTCAACATGGGCGCACAGCACCAAGACGGCTCCATAAATAGAAGCTAAATCTCCAAGCTCCCACTCCAGGGATGCTGACCACTGGGTGGGTGACTCCCCCAGCGTCCAAACCCTCTCTGGCAGTCCCTTGCTGCTCCAGGGGCGAGGACGGAAGGGAGAGCTCCTCCCAGGCCCTCCGGGGAGAGACTTCTGCTGACTGTCCCCAAGGAGAAAGAGGGGAGAGAAATGAGGGAGGGTCCCTGAAGAATGGAGACCTTCAAGAAGGAGGCCAACCTAGGGGACTAGTGGAAGCCAGAAAGAGCGCAGGGGCATGGCAGGGGCTGGAGCCGATGTCCCAGGGAAGGAGTAGCTGCAAGGCCCTGCCCCTCAGCCTCAGAGGAGCGCCAGCCCCGCCCTGCCATTTTGGACAAGGCGTGAGTGTGAAGAGACTCTTGCCTGTCCACACTGTCAAGGCTGAGTGGGGGCAAAGGCAGCCCCCTGGGGGTCCCCACCCTGCTACTAGACTTTGAAACCATTTTCTTTGGTTTTAAAGAAACAATTTTTCTTTGGTCATGATTTTGTTGGTAGATTTATCTTTATGGAATTATAGTATTTTCTTGCTCTGAAACCCTCAGTTTAACCCCTTCTTTCTTCTGTCTCACTTTTTGCCTCCAGCGATATGAAAATGAACCTTGGAGAATGGGAGGGTCCTGGGGAACTGGGGCTGAGGGGCTCTTCACCAGGCAGAGATGAACCCCAGTGCTGACACAAGCCCTTTCCTTTTCCTGGTTTCTCTTGCCCTGGAGAGTGACAGGCAGAAAGGGCTTTTTGTCTCTTTGGACCATTTCTGTATCCCTGCTGCCTCAAATGAAGCCTGGCCTGGGGCAAACTCAATCAATGACTCTGACAGGAGACAGGGCTCCGGCCCACTGGGGTGATGGGCTAAAGAGGGGATTCTGGTTCCTGTGGACAATCTGGAAGCTGGAAGCTGTTAGAACTGGAGCAAGGATTTCACCAAGGAGCTCACAGAAAGAGCCCGGGCAGGTGGGGTGTAGGAAGGAGTGAGGGGAGCCCGGAGTGCGGGGTACTCACTCCAGCACGTCGCGGTTGAACTGCTTCTTGCTGTTGCCCAGGAACTCTCCAATCATCTGGCGGCTGAGGCCCTTTCGCTGCAGGAGGAAATGGGCCACACCGATGGGGGTGTCAGGGATGAAGCCGCGTGAGATCAGGAACTGGATGCCCTTGTCCGGGTTTCTGGAGGTGGGGGTGGGGAGAAGCAGTAGAGAGTGAGCTGAAATCACCCATGACTCTTTCCTCCCTGTCTTCCACCCATAGAAGTGCCCAGAGGTTCTTGGAAATCTAGTTCCCCATTGGAAGCATCTCTCACCACAGCCTCAACCCACTGAATGTCCTCATGCAGAGGATGGTGTGTGACCAGAGGGAGGACATGGGAGATCTGCAAACAAAGTGAATTCCAGAGCAGGTGGAGGAGAAGTACCCTTCTCTGTCCCACCTCCTGGGTCTTACCCCAGTCCTGCCCTTCCCCCTACCCATATCCTGTTGTCAACATGCAGGTCCCCGCCACAGACGCCCCAGCCCTGGAGAGAGGGTGGGAGAAACAGAGATGAGACCTCCGCACGCCACCTCTTCCCTTGGCAAGCTTTGAAGCCATGCTGCTCCCTGAGCTGTTTCTCCAGGTCCAGGAGGAGATGATACAGAAACACAAGGTAAGGGACAACCAGGCATGTGATTGTTTTTCTAGCAACTCATTTTTATTGTATTTTACAAAAGTATTAACCCACAATGTATTTTCAGAAGGGTGTGGGGGAACAAAACTGGTTCTTCACTATGGATGGTTTAAGAATTACTGTCTTGGGGCAGATGAGTGTCTGTGTGAGTTTTCATGTGCATGCAGAAGAGACACTGCAGAAGTGGGGGTGGTTTAGAGTCAGATCCGCCTTCCCCTAGGTCTGCCGAGTACGAGCTATTTCATCGTGTGCAGCTCGCCTTACTGGCGTGAGCCGGCTTCCTTTTCTGTAAAACAGCATGGTAATACCTCTGTGTAGATACTGCTGGGAAGATTATAGATGCTTTATGTAAGGTGAACTGTGAACAGTAGCTACTTCCCTGAGAATAGGAGTCCCTTGAGGCCAGGGGATGTGTCCTTCTCACCTCTGTGACCACAGTGCCTGGCACCCAGTAAATAACAGCCGAATGAACGAATGAACATGCATTAGGGCCGGGAAGATGTGCTCTTGGCTCAGGGTTATGAAGGGGCGAGTGGAGGATGGAGGCCAGTGCCTGCCTCTTGGACTTGACATTTCCACGGGAGGGGCAGGTGTGCTTCCTTTCCTCTGCTTGGGACTGGCTGTATACATTCGGTGCAGGACCAGTCCCGGTCTCGTTGGGGTCTCTGAGCTATGGCAGTCGGTCATTTCTCCCCTGTTCTCTTTCTACCCTGTCTCTGCCTGCTTCACACTCGCTCTTCCTCGTAGCCCTCCCCTCTCCTGCTCTCTGCTGGCATTCTTTGCAAGGCGCCTCTCCTCCCTCCCCCACCCAGCCTCGCATTTCACCAACCCTGGGAGCTAATGCGTTTTCCCTGGCTTCATATTCCACCCGAATGATTGCTGCTTAATCCTCAAACGGCCTGGACTGTTATTTACTTAATACTGTCTTTTCTTTTACATTCTCTTACTTTTTAAACCCTAGCTTCATCTTAAACTGTAACAGTTGTGAAAGCATGTGTTTGATGTGTTATTTTTTTCCTTTAATCTTTCTTAAGATAAACTCAGAATGATTAAAAATAAAATATGTACTTCCTAAACATGACCTCAGGGATCAGGCACGGCACAGATGCGCCTGGAGGACCCTGGGATGACGTGGGAAGTTACCTGGTGCCCTGCTTGGTGGAGCGAAGGTGCCCCCCCCCCTTCCCTCCCTCCCAGGACGTCCAGGACTCCGGGCTGGGGGCCAGGGCTGACTTACATGTTGAAGAGGTTGAGGCCGATGCGGTAGAGCCGCTTGCGCAGGGTGTCGGTGGAGAGCGTGGGCGACTTGCAGCTGGCTGGGTTCTCGCAGTGGTAGCGCGGCAGGCTCAGGGTCATGGCCTGCAGGGCGTCCTTGGAGGCGGAGGCCGGCACCTCCGAGCCTGACTTGGCGGACTTGGTGGAGGTGCTGCTGCTGCTCAGCTGCTCCAAGTCGCCTGCCTCGGCCTCGGTCCCTTTCCCCACCTCCGCCGTCCCCTCCTCCTCTTCCTCCTCTGTTTTGGGGGCTGTGGCCTCATCCACCGCCCCACCGGCCCCAGCCCCTGCGCACGAGTCCTCCGCCGACGCGTCCTCCCGGCCCACAGTGGGGCCTCCCGGGGCCTCCTGCCCAGAGCTCGGGCCCTGCTCGGCCTTGCCCGCCGCGGGCTCTGCCGGGGCCTGGACCGTCTGGGCGCCCAGGCAGTTGGCCACCGACAGAGCCGTGGAGGAGGAGACGGATATGTTCTGGTTGGCGATCTGCACCGTGACGTCCCGGAAAGCCATCATGAGGGTGCCGCTGTGGCCCGGGGGCAGGCCGGGGGTCTCCTCTTCCCCGGGCGCGGGGCCTGCGCTCTCCGGCTCCCGCCTCTCGGCCTCCAGGCCTGGGGGCCCCGCGGCCGCCTGCAGGGCCTGGTGGACCTGGTGGACCTGGTAAGCGCCGCCCTCCTGCAGGGAGCACATGGTCTTGAGGCTCCAAGTGCTGAGCGCGTCGTCGATGGACTTGGCCAGGGATTGCACCTGCTCGGTGAAGGAGTCCTCCAGCTCGGTGAGGGTGCCGGCGAAGGTGGGCGGCAGGGAGGGCGAGCGCACCAGCGGCAGCCCCAGGAGGCCGTAGCCCTCCACGAGCGCTTTCTCGGCCGCCAGGCTCTCGGCCGTGGGTGACCGCACCTTGCGCAGGGAGATGCGCCGTGGCAGGCGGCTCTCCAGAAGCGAGTTGCGGATTTTCTCGAAGTTCTTGCTGAGCTGGTATTGGCGGAAGGCGGTTTGGATGGTGCAAGCGGCGCGCCGGGACACCAGATGACCCCCGTACTTATGTTCTAGCATTTCAATCTGCAAGGACAAGGACGGAGAGGAGGAAGGGCTCAGAGGGGAAGGGCGGTCAGCCCTTCTGAGGAGTGGTGGAGTCACCCGGCCCAACTCGGGTGGGGGCCAGGAATGCACAGTGGCGGGGGGGCTCCTGGGCAGCTCAAGTCTGAACCGCCTAGAACGTCACGGCCACATGGCAAGACTCTTAGAGGTGTAGGACGGAGGGGTCCGTTCTGGGGACTGGTGATGTCCCAAGGGCCAGGAGGGAGGTGCTGCATATGGTGGTCAGATTTTGATGCTGTGGCGGGTATTACAAAACGTTCACGGCCCGGCGCATTAGCTGAGGCCTGCAGTCCTAGCATCTTGGGAGGCTAAGGAGAGAAGATGGCTTGAGCTCAGGAGTTTGAGACCAGGCTGGGCAATATAGCTAGACCTTGCCTCTCTCTGAAAAAACAGTAACTGGGTGTTCTGGTGCGCGCGCGCCTGTGGTCCTCAGCTACTGGGAAGGCTGAGGAGGGAGGATTGCTTGAGCCCAAGGAGTTGGAGGTTACAGTGAGCTATGATTGCACCACAGCACTCCAGCCTGGGCAAAACAGTGAGACCTTGTCTTTTGTTTTTTTTTCTTTTTTTTTTTAAGTTCATGTCAGAGATGCATACAATAGGACTTATGAGTAAAATGCGTATCTTGAATTTGTGTTAAAATATTCTGTCAAAAAATGTGGAAGAGTTAGAGGACACAATATTAATATTAATAAATATTAATAAAATAGTTACGGCTGGATGATAGCTACGGGGGAGTTTATAACACTGTTGTTTCTACTTCTGTGCACACTTTAAAATAATAAACAGTGAAAAACAGAAATGCTAAAAAAACCCTCACAGCTCCTCGTGTCTCCCCGCTCCTTCCCAGAAACCTTGTCTCTGTGTTGGGTTCTTTTCCCTGGGAACATCAGAAGGGTTGGGATTGGGGTTGGACCATCTGTGTGTTCCCGGTACATAGTTAGCTGCTCAGTGAATGTGGATTTGCTAAAAAGTTGAGTGGGTGTCTCAAGAATGGGGGTCCCTCCAGGCCACCATTACCAAGAGTTCTCCAATGTGAGTCACCTCTGTTCTTACGGTGGGAGCTCTCCAGCAGGGCTGGGTGAGGTGGGCTCGGGAACATGGCACCTCACCTGGGCAGATCTCATCCCAGGAAAACTTCTCTCAGGGGGCCAGTGTGCCTCCTCTCGGCTCTGTCCTCCTGTCCGTGGGTTTTCTCCTCTCAGGTTGCTATGCTCTCACTTTTGCTCCCTACTGAAACTTCTCAGGAAAGGACTGGGAAGGTATGACTGAGCATGCCCCCGAGGCTTCTGCCTTTAAATAAGGGACAAGGCCTGTGTGAAGGTGATGGGCTGAAATGGTGACCAGCCCTCAGAGAAGTTTGGGAAGTGAGAGTGTTCCCAGTCTCTGAAATTATGTCCCATTCACAGCCGTGCCCTCTGCTCCCTCCCTGCAGGGTGTGATGGGTGCCCCATTCCAGGCTAGCAGAGGTACCCTTTTAGCTCAGGAGACCTTGTGGATACAACCCCAATCCCTGAGGACAATCCCAGGTAAAATGGGACACCCTCAGTGCTTGCCTTCAGTGCTTCCAGCCTGGCCATTCAGTGCCCTTCCGCATTCCCAAACCTGGGGACATCATTCTGTTTCCCCCAACATCCAGCTCTACCCTCGGAGGTAGCTGGAACTTATGCAGATTAACGTGTAAATGGCGATCAAGCCTTCCTACGTGGCTTCTCCCAAAGTTACGTGCATTTCATAAGGGACAAGGCCCTGAGCAGCAGGAAGCTCCCAGTGCTACCACAGTCCCCCATTGGAGGGTCTTTGAGGCGCCCGAAACCACACCAAGTGTATTCCCCACCTATTGCTGTGTAACATGACCACAGATCCAGCCACTCAAAGCAGCACCTGTTTATTTCTCATGCAGCTCTGTGAATCTAGCCTGGGCACAGCTCATCTGGGTTATCTGCTCAGGAGCTCACCAGGCTGAAACCAAAATATCAGTCAGGGCTGCAAGTCATCTAAGGTGTGGGGTCCTCCTTTGAGCTCACTCGTTGGCACAATTCAGTTCCTTGTAATCACAGGACTTAGGCCCTCAGTCACTAGAGGTTGGCTGCTGCCCCCGCCATGTGGTCCTCTTCATAACCTGATAGCTCGGTCCTTCAAGGCTAACAGCACAGTGTCTGTCTGGGGCTTCAGCTTCATTTATAGGGCTGACCTGATTAGCTCAGACCCACCCTGGATGATGTTTCTTTTTATTAACTCAAAATCAACCAGTCGGTAACATAATCATCGGAGTGATGTCCCACCGCATTCACTCATCCTGCCCATACTCAAGGGAAGGGGATTTTATAGGATGTGTACACTAGTGTGAAGGGGACTTGGGGGCCATCTGAGAATTCTGCCCACAGTACAGACTGGACACTCCCCACTCGATCTTTACTAGTTATGACCTCACGCACCCATAAGAGACACAGATACTTGCCTCTGAGGCATTCTGTTCCTGCTTCTGCGGAAATAATGTAGCTTGGCTCATTCTCCCTGCTGAACTTCGACACATTCCCTGAGGCCTGGAATAGGGACTTGGCTTTGGCTCAGGCAGGAAGGCTCTTCCCCAAGGGGAAATGTAGAGAGGAAGGGGAACTGATCACTAAACTCTCAATTTTTCTCTCCTTTTCTCTCAATTTCTGTCTGTCAACCCTACTCAAGCACCATGAGAAACTGACAGATTTCTTTTTTTTTTTTTTTTTTTTTTGAGATGAAGTCCCGCTCTGTCACCCAGGCTGGAGTGCAGTGGCACGATCTCGGCTCACCATAACCTCCGCCTCTCGGGTTCAAGCGATTCTCCTGCCTTAGCCTCCCGAGTAGCTGGGATTACAGGTGTGTGCCACTGTGCCTGGCTAATTTTTGTATTTTTTTTAGTAGAGACAGGGTTTTGCCATGTTGGCCAGGCTGGTCTTGAACTCCTGGCGCCTCGGTGATCCACCCACCTCGGCCTCCCAAAGTGCTGGGATTACAGGCGTGAGCCACTGTGCCCGGCCAGATTTCACATTTCTTTCCCATCTGGCCTATTTATACTTCTAGGAAAACCTCAGGCCCAAGAGCATCCTTTTCAGCACGAGATGCTGTTGGCAACACAGGGAAGTATGAGATCCGTTGCTTGAGATGCCTCCAAAGTGGTGATGGGGCCCATTCCCTTGGCATGGTATCATCCTGCTTGAAGGCAGAAGACCAGCTGACATAACCCTAGGAGACTCCGTCTACTACTGGGCAATGTCTGCTTCACCCAAGCAGGAAAGAAAACCAGATTTTAATTCTCGAATCTGTCCCATCACATCCTCCACTAGACATAAGCCCCACGAGGGCAGATTTCGCCTGCCGTGGTCACTGCTATCTCCTCCAATGCTTGGACTGCGCCCAGCACATAGTAGGCCTTCAATGAGTACGTATTGGACAAATTAATTCCTAAGTTATATCTGTGACTCTCAAAAACCTTCCTGATCTGACTCTCAGCAGACACCCTCCCGCTCCTGCCTCCTTTGTGTGTTGAGCTCACCCCACCGGTGCTCTTTTTCCTCCCATTTCCTTCATCCTATCTGCAGCTTTGCACCTGGCCACAGATCTTCCCAGGCTACAACGTAACTCTGCTGACTCCACTGCCTCTGGGGCACTAGCCTGTTCCCTTTCTTCCTATTTTACACTGAACCTCTAGGAACACTAACCTCTGCCTCACTCCAGGAGCAAATGCCAGATACTGACCCAACCCTGCCCTGAGCCCTGTGCCCTGGCTCCTGCTGCCTCCCGTCTCAGTCAAGGGCGAGAGATGCTAAACTCATCCAAGGCCAACCAGCCAGGAAGAGGCAGATCTGGGGCTGGTCACTCAGCCCCATGGGCCTCCTCAGCCTCCCTCCCTGCTCCTTTCTGCAGCTCTCCTCAGTGCTCGTGACTCAGTCTATCCTGGCTGTCCTGTCTCCCTACAACCCCTTAATCCTGTATTCTGGCCAAAAACCCCGACGTGCGCTGGTTACGAGTCACATGGGTGCCACTGCCAGTCTCCACACACGTTTTAATTTTCCCCGTACACTCTGGACATTGTCCATGGCTTCTGTGTCGGACATCATCAGAGGAGCCCGTGACGGGTGATAATTAACAATGAATTAAGAAGGGAGCTGCCTCAGGCAGAGCCTTCCAGGTCACTGTAAACGTGCTCCCCAGGTGGATACCTTCTCAGCCCCGTCTGCCTTCCCTCCGGGGACCCAGTCCACTCTCTTAACTTCTACTTTGATGGGCCGGCGAGCAAGTTGCGAATAAGGGGAATGGCCAGCCCCAGATCCCAGCTGTTGGACTTGGATGAATTTAACATCTTTGACTCTCAGTTTTCACATCTATTAAGTGGGGTTTATCCTGCTGACCCTGTATCTTCTTGTGAGGATTAAATTATTTCATGGAGCACCCGGCACACAGCAGGAGCTTAATAAGTGGTAGCTGCTTAATGGTGACGTGATAATGATGGGAATGACTCTCAGGTCTCCATTCCTAGCCTTGATCCTAGACCCACATTTCCAACAGCCTGTGGATCCTCTGTCCATCTAGGCTATGCCACTGTTTTCCCTACCTCACCCAAACCAGCTCTTGTTGACTTCCTTATTGGCCTGACAAGCACCCAGCCTGGGAAACTTGCCTCGTCCTGGGGTTTTCGTTTGCCCTGTCCACTGTGTCTGTCAGCCTCCTGTAGCTCCTGGGGCCCCCCGCCCCTATGCCTTTTGCAATCATCCATGATATCCTTCCAGAATGTCACCACGTAGGGCTGTTCGTCTTCCCACTCGGACCACGCCACACCAGCAGCATCCTTACTGTCTCTGTGGCCTTCTAACTCCCACCATCACCTTACACTGCAGAACCAGATCCAAGCTCTCAGACAGCAGGTGTCAACACAGGCTTTTCTTGGTTTGAGAACCATTGTCCCAAACAGATAAAAATGCTTCTTCCTGGTTTTCCAACCCTAACAATCTGGCTGGGCCACAAAGTCCACACTGCTCAGCAGCTCCTGCCTGGTCTCCCGTGACCGCCCCCACGAGGCTCCCTGCTTGGGACTCATTTGTGTTCTCTCCCAGCCTGCAATGCTCTCCCCACCCTCAACTCCCAGCCTCCCCTTTCCTCCAGGTAGAAATGTCCTCTTCTTCAAGACCTATCTCCAATGTGCCTCCTCCATGCAGCCCTCTCAATGCCCTGAACAGACGGGGTCTCCCTGCCTCGGGCCCCAATTTCTCTTTGACACTCAGTCTCCTCCACTAATCTTTGTGGCATTTCTCCAACCCATCCTGCCCTCCCTTTCCCTCCCCCAGGCTCCAACAGAGCATAAGTTATTCACGGCATCAAATATGTCTTAGTCATCCTGTCCAGCACCCAGCACCTTAACTGGCATTGAGCAACTGCTCCCTGAATAACACTGGAATTCAGTTCTGGGCTCACCATCATGTGTCCTAACCCATTTACCAACCAACTCCCACTGATCCCAGAATTGGGCCTGCCACGCCCCCAACCTGCACTGTCCCCTACACCTTCCTCCCCACCCTCAATGCTCAGTGCCACCCCTTGCTGAGAGCTCTCGCCACAGACTGTCCATCACAGGCAAGACATCTGTCTCTGCATCTGTCGTGCCCAGTGCTGTGCCAGACCTGTGGCTGAGGCTTAATAAATGTTTGCAGACATGAACTAAACTGAATTCTCTCTTGTGACCCCAGGGAAATCAAATTCCAGACTCTCGTCCAGGCCTGGGCTTGGAACCCAGCACTCCATCCTTCCTCCCACCCCAGCATCCTGGCAGGACCTGGGGACTCAGTAATGGCCCAGGTCAGCTCCATCCACGACAGCAAGGCCCTCCCATCTACCCCAATCCCGTTCTGAACCAGGGCCAGGTCAGAGAGCAGAGAGAGGTGCGGGAGGGGAGGCAGCCCCAGGGAGGGAGGGGTCTCTGGGCCTGCAGGCCAGGGAGCAGCTCTGCTCACTTCCCTCTAAACCCCAGGAACCAGGAGGAATGATGGCCTCGCCTCCTCCCAAGAGAGCAATTTCTCAGCTTCTGCCAGAAGCAGCAGCGGCAGGGGCGCAGGGGCTCCGTCTCTCTAATGAGCCTCTCAGTGTTAATTAGAACATGCTCCCTTTTTTCAGGTTGCTGTGGCAGCTGAGCCTGAAGAGGCCGCTGAAAGATGGCCGCCAGGCCAGAGCGTGGGGAGGAAGAGCCGCTAGCTGGGGGGGCACAGTGCTGAGGAGCGCGGGCCAGGTGTGGGGGGCTTCCAACGGTTTGCTCCCATCCAAGACTTCCCGGTTGAGACCATGAAAGCACAGCATGTTCTGAGCCTCCAGAACTTGGCCCGGCGAGCCCGGGTGTGGGGCCGAGGAGCAGAGAGACTGGGGAGGCTGGCGCTTTGGGGGTGTTCAGAGAGGCCCACGGGAGGCTTGGGGCTGTGCTGGGCAGGATGCCTGCTCTGTGCCCTCCTCCCAGCCTGCTGTCTGGAATACAGCAAGTGCTTGACACGCGGGGCGTTGAGGCCTGCCTGGGAGTGGGCAGCCAGGTAGGCATGGGGGACACGCTATGGCTCAGCTAATAGTGAGGTCACGAGACCCTCCAGTGGAGCTGCCCCAGGAGCTAGCTCTGAACCCAGGTTGGGCTGCCTGCCCTCCTCATGCTCCACAGACCCTGTGTGCCACTTCCACGGGGCCTGTTCTTCACTGTAATGCCAAGAGATGGTGGAAGGTACTGGGTCAAAACCATGGGCTGCGGAGTCCATGTCTCGGCTGCATTACCTTCTAGAGCTGTGTCCTTGGGCAAATTACTTAACATCATTCAGCCTTAATCTTCCCATTCCAGAAATGGGACGGTAACAGTGCCAATCTCACGGGGACATTGTGCAGATCCGGGGAGATAGCACACGGCAACTGTTAGCCTGGGCCTGACACAGAGCTAGTGCTCAGGTAGTAAGACTGGTGCTGGCCCTGTGTCTGCCCGCCACTGGGCTGTGGGCACCCTGATGACGAGGCCTGTATCTTTTGCGTCCTAGTGTCTCCAGGCCTAGCACAGGGCCTGGGACAGAGCAGCTTGCAGTGCTGTTCCCTGAACTGAATGAACCGGGGAGAGGGACAACCCCTGGAGTGCCTTGTCCTCACCACTGTCCTCTGTAGGCTGGTGCCCCGTGCCCTCTGTGCCCATGGTAGAAATCTCACCTTCAGCGTGTGAAGGGGCCACGAGGCCATCCAGTACAACCTTTGGTTCACACATGAGGAAACCACGGTGCAAAGAGGGAAAGTGACTTAGAAACATAGCCGCCACATCTTCCTGAAGAGGTGCCCCATAGTGAGGCTGGACCCTGAGGCTTGGGGTGTGGGGATCTGTGGGGACGGGCTGCTCTCCAGCAGAACACGGCCTCTGTCCAGGACCTGGCTCGGGGAGCAGGGCCCAGATCCTACTGACCGCAGTTCCTGGACAGCCCAGAGGGCTCTGCAATTCAGATGGCTAAGAAGGGCTCCAGTCACTCTGCAACAGGATACAAACTCGCTAGAGGGCTTGGAGGAATTTCAAAATCACACCTAGGCCCTCTGTTTCCCAAAGGGCTCCCCAAAGGGACCTGCATGCTCACTCCTTGGCCCGCCCTAGGTTGTATCCCCCAGGACTGCTGGGGTGGGGTGAGAGGGTCGAAGGCAGAGGGAGAAGGGGAGAAGAGCTGGCAGGAGGACCGTCTTGCCGTGCGACTTGTGACAAGTGCTGGGGAAGGGGCCAGCCGGGAGAACAGGAAGCTGGAGGGCAGGCCTCGTTCGCTCATTCACTTGTGCGTTCCTTCCTATGTTCCTTCCCTGCTCAGCTCAGCATCTCCTAGGTGCCCAAGACTGTGCAAGGTGCAGGGCAGCAAAGATGGGCAAGGACAGGACAGTTCCCAGGGCACAGCTCCAGGGGCACTGGCTCTTCACGTGGGCTCTGCAGCACCCTGGAGGTGTCCCGAGCACCGCCTGCCCAACTCCACACAGCCCTGAGAACAGCATGGTCCATGCTGTGGAGCGGAACAGCTCCCACTCCCAGACAGCACAGAGGAGGCAACAGGTAAAAGCACGTGCCTTGGCTGCGACCTGAAGTATGAGCAGAAGTCTCCCAGGTGCAGCAGACGGGGTCAGGGACAGGCAAGGAGTATCCCCAGGAGAGGAAACAAAGCCACATGAAAGCCCAGAGGTGAGGACGGCTTGAGATTCGGGACAACAAACAGGATCGGCTGGAACCCCCATGGGGCTGGGACTGTGGCAGGAACCCCATGGGGCTGGGACTGTGGCAGGAACCCCCATGGGGCTGGGACTGTGGCAGGAACCCCTGTGGCACTGGGACTGTGGCAGGAGCCCCCATGGGGCTGGGACTGTGGCAGGAACCCCGTGGCGCTGGGACTGTGGCAGGAACCCCGTGGGGCTGGGACTGTGGCAGGGACCCCCGTGGCGCTGGGACTGTGGCAGGAACCCCCGTGGCGCTGGGACTGTGGCAGGAACCCCCGTGGCACTGGGACTGTGGCAGGGACCTCTGTGGTGCTGGGACTGTGGCAGGAGCCCCCATGGGGCTGGGACTGTGGCAGGAACCCCGTGGGGCTGAGACTGTGGCAGGAACCCCGTGGGGCTGAGACTGTGGCAGGAACCCCGTGGGGCTGAGACTGTGGCAGGAACCCCGTGGGGCTGAGACTGTGGCAGGAACCCCGTGGGGCTGGGACTGTGGCAGGGACCCCCGTGGCACTGGGACTGTGGCAGGAACCCCCATGGGGCTGGGACTGTGGCAGGAACCCCGTGGGGCTGGGACTGTGGCAGGAACCCCGTGGGGCTGGGACTGTGGCAGGGACCCCCATGGGGCTGGGACTGTGGCAGGAACCCCGTGGGGCTGGGACTGTGGCAGGAGCCCCCATGGGGCTGGGACTGTGGCAGGAACCCCGTGGGGCTGAGACTGTGGCAGGAACCCCGTGGGGCTGGGACTGTGGCAGGGACCCCCGTGGCACTGGGACTGTGGCAGGACCCCCGTGGCGCTGGGACTGTGGCAGGGAGCCCGGAGAGGCCTCTGTCCTGCACACCGTGAGGAGCCATCAGAGGCTTTCCCGAGGATCAGCGCGGTCAGAGGTGCACTTTAGGAAGATGACTCAGCTGCAATGGGGAGGTGAGGTTGGAAGGGACAGAGCTCAAAGAAGGGGAAGCACAGGGGGTCTCCCAGGGGTGCAGGCAAGAGGAAGGATGGCCTGGCCTCCTGGGGCAGGGGCAGTGGGGAAGGCAAGAGAGGGTGGGATTCGGGAACTGTTAAGAGGCAGCATCAGTGGGGCTTGGGGCTAGAGCAGAGGCAAAGGAAGGAGAAGAGCTAAGGAACACAGTCCTGGGGATCTGCACTGGCTAACGGGGAGGCCTGGCGGGTGGTGGGCTGGGGAGCTAAGATTGTCCAACACCCCGCCCAGGCCATGGAACACAGGATTCAGTGTGGCTCGTGGAATCACTGGGTTGGAATACCAAGTGTTAGATCTCAAAGAGACCTAAGGCAGAGTCAGTTCCTGGCGCCAGGCTGTATACCCATCCCATCCCGCTTTATGTCACTAAGTGATCATTTCCCCTTTCTTATCCTTCCAGCAGCTTCTTTGCCAGGCACTGCGTTAAGCACTGAGAATATAACGAGGAACAGGTCATGCACCTGCCTTCAAGGAGGGGGTCAAGCAAACAGGAAATGCCAACACAGGGCTGAAGGGCTGTGGCAGGGGACACCTGGGTACTGTGGGATCACTGAGAGGGGGCACCCAGTGCAGGCTTGGGAGGCAGGCAAAGCTGCCTGAGAGGAGGAAGAGGTACCTAAAGCAAGAGAAGGCCAAGTGCAGGGGTGTGGAGGGGAGCGGAAACTTCAGAGATTGAGGCCAAGGGAAGAGCCTGTAAAGTCCCAGACACAGGAGGCAGCTGAGGCCAGAGAAGTCAAGCAACTTGCCCAAGGCCATACAGCTCATGGCAGAAGAGAGAGGAGTCGAGTTCAGTCTCCTATAAATGTGTGCCATGTTTCCAAGCACCTTGCTGTAGCCTCCTCAAGCCTTACTTGCTCCCTTCCCCCAACCCCCAGCCTACACTTGGTCTAAAGGGATACACAGGTCAGGGGAACCAAGCTATTCTCCTAGGCTGGACTCATTCAGCAGAGGGCACTGTTGCAACCACTGCCACTCCTCACCTCACCTGACTCAACCTGGCAAACATGCAAAAGCCATCTCTTAGAATTATGCCCCCATAGAAAAAGCCCACAGTACCGACTAGAATCCCACACAACCCCCAATATCGCACCCAGTCAGTCAAAACCAAACTACCTCACCTGCCCAAGCCAATACACACGTTTTATCTGGTGTTACTGACCGGATACTCTGTAAGTGGAAATGTCATCTCCTTTGGGGGAAGGTAGGAGCATTTTTTGTTTGTTTGTTTCTTGGTACCCCATTCCCTTGTTGCTTTGCACAGCATTGTTATTTTTAAAAAATACTCACCCAGGCCGAGAGCAGTGGCTCACGCCTGTAATCCCAGCACTTTGGGAGACTGTGGTGGGTGGAACACCTGAGGTCGGGAGTTCGAGACCAGCCTGGCCAACACGGAGAAACCCTGTCTCTACTAAAATTACAAAATCAGCTGGGCGTGGTGGTGCACGCCTGTAATCCCAGCTACCTGGGAGGCTGAGGCAGGAGAATCGCTTGAACACAGGAGGTGGAGATTGCAGTGAGCTGAGATTGCACCATTGCACTCCAGCCTGGGCAACAAGAGCAAAACTCTGTCTCAAAAAAAAAAAAAAAAACCTCACCCAGTGAGCTCTTACTATGTCCAGCACACTCTGCTGGATGCCGGGGAAGGTACCAAAATGGATAAGAGATGGTCTCTGACCTCAAGAAGCAGAGGACCCCTCATCTGGCCAAGTGGCCCCCAGACCACACTATATGTCGCAGATGGATGGTTACCCAGCCCTGCCTGGGCACCCCCAGAGACAGAGAACTCCCTACCTCACAAGCAGGACATTCCATATTTTTAACAGTTTATTTGTTAATTAAGTTAAAATCTTCCCCTCCTGTAGCTTTCATATACTGGTACTGCTGTTTTTGGCTGGAATGATAGAAAATACATCAAATCATTTTCACATGCAGCTCTTCTATATCTAAAACTTGTTTTCCCGTCTACAGTCTCTCCATATAACCCCAGCCCATCCTCCTGCTCATTAGGGACCTCCGGGTTCTTGTTTCCTCCCTTAAATGCAGCCTCCAGAACCAAGCGTGCATCTCGAGGGTCCCTGACCATCAGCAGGAAGGGGCCGCAGGTGCAGCACTCCCTTCTGCGGGGCAGTGTGGGCCTCCCGTGAAGGGTGTGAAACCTGCCCTCCCTGCTGGCAGCTGCTTCCCCTGCTCCTGATTCGCCTTGAGTTTAGTCACCTGAAACCCTAAGGCCTGTCTCTCAGGCTGGAGCCTGAACGTCCTATGCTAGTGCTGTGGGCCCTTTGAAGCTAGGAGCAGAATTTTAGACTTTTCCACATTTCATCTGACTTTTTTTTTTTTTTTTCATTAAAGCCATCCTTCTGTCCTGATGAGGTATTTTTTGTTTTGTTTTGTTTTGTTTTGAGACAGAGTCTTGCTCTGTCGCCAAAGCTGGAGTGCTGTGGTGCAATCTCGGCTCACTGCAACCTCCGCCTCCCGGATTCAAGGAATTCTGCCTCAGCCTCCTGAGTAGCTGGGATTACAGGCATGCACCACCACGCCCAGCTAAATTTGTATTTTTAGTAGAGATGGGGTTTCACCGTGTTGTTCAGGCTGGTTTCAAACTCCTGACCTCCTGATCCACCCACCTCGGCCTCCCAAAGTGCTGGGATTACAGGCGTGAGCCACCGCGCCTGGCCCCTGATGAGGATTTTACAAAGTCTGGGATGCTATCACCAAGGTATCAGCTGTTCTCTTTCAGCTTTATGTCATCAGAAAGCCAGGTGAGTGTAACTTGTATGCCACAATTTGGTGCCTTAGCTAATGGTTGATCTGGACAGCATGTCCACTCAACTCCCTGGGATTTTTTTTGATGAACGTTTTTTGGATAATTCGGTTTGAGAACAACCCTCTCTACTATATTGTTAGTAATCCACACATTCCTAGCATGTGCACATAGATATCTTGGGGGATTTGGTCAAACACTTTACTGAAGTGCTGCCTGCAGCTGGCCTGAGCCAGGATATGAGCTTGGCATCAATGCCAAGAGAGGAAGGAGGTTAGTTTGGCTTGACTCAGTCTTAGTGGCCTTCCCACCAGCTTCCTTTCTGAAGACACCTTGCCTATTGGGTTGAAGAATTGTTCTTTAGAACCTACACATTTGGGGGCAGAAGGGACCTTGGAAGTGATTCAAAGTTAATTCCCATTTTTGCAGATGAGGAAACCAATACCCAGAGGGCTTTACTGGCAACTCCAAAAATCACTGAGTTCATAGGAGGAAAAGCAAGGATTAGATCCCATGTCTACATCTCCAAGTTCAAAGCTCTTAACAGTATCACATCATCATGCCTTTCTCTAAGCACACACACACACACACACACACACACACATCCCTTCCATCAAGACTCTTGTCCGCCAAGACAAACTGAGGCATTATCTTTTTTGCGGGTTCAGTGGGGGCCCCACAATTGGCCACTTTCTCCTCCTGAATGGAAGATGGAGGCCCAGGCCCCTCCATGGAATCTGTTCTCCAGTAGAGGAGCTTTGGACTCCCCCAGTCTGGGTTGATCTTGGGAATCCTGTCTGCTTCAAGGAGACCATTGTCTTTGTGCCTCGTTTGTGCCTGTGGGCGCCTAGCATCGGCTCCCTTGGTGGGTGTGGAAGCTGGACTATATCCTCTGAGCAGCAGGTGGAGGTGGGGACTTCCCCAGAGAACAATGGGCTCCTTGCCTAGTGGTCTGTGGGGCAGTGGAGGCTTGCTGAGCACTGTGCGAGGAGCAGAGCCCCTGGACGTGCTGCCCAAGGGCCTGGCATTGCGAGGGTATGAGCCCTGCCATGGTAGAAGGCAGAGGCCTGTGGCTGGTCCAGGGAAGGGCAAACTAGGTCACTCAGTGCAGGAGAACTGTGGAAAAAGAGGTGTGCCAGTAGCAGAGGGGGCCCAGCGGGGATATCCCTGGTACCCTCAACAGCCCCCAAAGGCAGGGCCCCTTCACCACCCTCCCCGCCCCCCAGGAGGCCCTGGGTACCTGTTTATTCTTTAGGTCAAGGGAGAGTTCGTAATCGGAGGCGGCAGGGGCGTGGGAGCACAGCACCGTCGCCAGGGCAGGCTGCTGCCGGCCGGGGGAGGCCATGTGCTGGGGGCCAGCCCTTGGGGAGGCAGCCCCTGCCCCCGGCCGCTCCTCCTCCTCCTGCAGCTCCTGGGCTTGAGCCTTCGGGGCATGGGCACTGGGTCTGCCGGCTGCCACCGCCGCCGCTGCCACCACGGAGTCCTCCATGCCCCCACCGGCCTGGGTGCAGGAGCCATCACTGTGAACAGAAGGCAACGGTGCTCGGTTGGGGGAGAGGGCGACAGGGTGCGTGTGGATGTGGGGGTGGGGGAGAGAAGCTCGGCACTGTGGCCTGGCCTTTCCTGTGGCAAGGACTGGAGGGGGTGTCTTTCACAGTCTCCTCTAGGGAGGGGCTACCATGGCAGGGACGAGCCCGGGCACGGAGAAGAACCCGCACCTGGGGAGGCAGCTCAGACAGAGGGAAGGGGCAGCTATGGCCAGGGCTCAGGAACCTCTGCTTAGAAGCGGTACAGCAGAGCAGTGCATCTGGGCTCTGCCTCTTAGGAGCTGTGTGACCCTGAGCAGGTCACTCCGCCTCATTGCACCTCTGTTTCTCCACCTATAAAATGGGCACAGTAACAGTACCTACCTCATAGGGATACTGGCAGGCTGAAGTTACTTACAACTCTTTAGGCTGTGCCTGGCTCATGGTGACCGCTACACGTGTTACCTATTGTAATTATCGGTGGCCTGGCTCCTTGGGCACAGGCTCAGGTGGCTGGGGAAGCTGATCCACACTACGCCAGCTCATCTTTAGACTGACCAAATGAGTCTGGAGGAGGGAAGGTGCCTGGCCTGGCTTGGGCATAAGCCTTTCCGGGGGGTGGATTCCAGGTGTGGAGGAAGAGGGGGCTTCCTGCCCTGCTGGGTTTAGAAAACACCTGCTCCTCCCTGACCGTCCTCTGTTCCCCTGGAGCCACAGCAGGCTGAGCCATGGCTACAGCCCTCCTGCCTACTCTAAGAAGACACTTTGCTGCCTGGAGCAGACACGGTGCAGCCTGCTTTGTAGAGTTGGTTTCCTCAGATTCCTTCCTTCCCCACTAGCCTCCAAGTTCTGCCCCTCCCTTGAGGCCCAGTGCTAAGCCGCCTCCTCCAAGAGGCCTTCCTGGATGACAGCAGCTTTCACTGCTCTGTCTCCTGGAACACTAGGAGCTGTCCTTGGAGAGTCACTGTCTATTTCCCGAGGAGGAGGCTCATCGTGGTTAACACCATGGGCTCACATCCAAGCTCTACCACTGTGTGGCTTTGGGCAACTGGCTGTTCCTCTGAGTCTTGGTTCCCTTGTCTGTATAATGGAGGCCCTAGTTCCTACCTTAGGGGGTTACAGTGAGGAAGAAAGGAGGCAGCAGAGGTCAGGTGCTTAGCACAGAGTATGTGCTCAGTAAATAAACTCTTTTTTTTTTTTTTTTGAGATGGAGTTTCGCTCTTATTGCCCAGGCTGGAGTGCAATGGTAAGATCTTGGCTCACCGCAACCTCCACCTCCTGGATTCAAGCGATTCTCCTGACTCAGCCTCCCAGGTAGCTGGGATTACAGGCATGCACCACCACGGCCAGCCAATTTTTTTGTATTTTTAGCAGAGACAGGGTTTCACCATGTTGGCTAGGCTGGTCTTGAACTCCTGACCTCAGGTGATCCACCCGCCTCAGCCTCCCAAAGTGCTGGAATAACAGGCGTGAGCCACTGTGCCCGGCCCAGTAAACTCTTATTTCCCCAGCTATCCCTTCCTAGAAGCCAGGGCCTATGTGTTATTTCATTATGTCCCCCAGCCCCTTCATGCTGGGCAAATGCTGAGTGCTTAGTCAACACTTGTTGTTGATGGTGAATTGAGGAGAACCCAGGTGCCACGGGGATGGTCTCTACAGTGGACAGTGACAGAAAGTCAGGACTGGAAGAGACCTTAAGGTCATCTAATGCAGCCTCCCAACCTCCCCATTTTTACAAATGAGGAACAGGGGCCCAGGGTGGTGGGGTGGCCCTGGTGCAGGAGAGCTGCAACCTAAGAACTTACGTCTTCTAAGGCTTTGCCACCATGAAAGATGGGCCAAATCACACCAGAGGAGGGACCTCTTCCTGCGGCTTCCACTGGACCTTAGGGTGCAGAGAGGTGTTCCTCCTGGTGCTTCCTCCCAGCCAAGGGTGGAGTTGAGAATCTCCCTTCTCTAAATCTCCATCTGTCCTCCTAGCACTCCCCTGCACCTCTGGCAGATAAAGGAGTGCTCACTGGCTGGCCCTGGTCATGGAAAATCTTCATTGCTGCTGCCTGTTTCTATGTCCCCCATTTCTTCTGTAGCCACCAATCAAGCTGCATGGCTCACTGTAGCTCCAGATATCTTTTTAAAAAGTATTATTTATTTATTTTTGAGCCAGGGTCTCACTCACCCAGGCTGGAGTGCAGTGGCTCAATCACAGCTCACTGCAGCCTCAACTTCCTGGGCTCAAGCGATCCTCCCACCTCAGCCTACTGAGTAGCTGGGACTCCAGGTACGCACCACCACACCGGGCTACAGGTGGGTACGCACCACCACACCGGGCTAATTTTTAAATTTTTTGTGGAGACAGGGTCCCACTATGTTGCCCAGTCTAGTCTTGAACTCCTGGGCTCACATGATTGTCCCTTCTCAGCCTCCCAAAGTGCTGGGATTGCAGGCATGAGCCAGCGTGCCAGCCTCTAGACATCTTTGATGATGTTTTTCACTAGTGTCACTGGGAAGTTCTTTTTAAGCTCTAACTTCAACCCCTCTTGCTATATTACCTGACATCTCTTCCCCTGGAGCACGTGGAAATAGCCCCTTCCCACCACAGCACAGCCTGTGTCCGGGGCCTGCAGGGCAGCGCACAGTTTTACTCATCTTTCCTCCAGATTGTCCTTCGTACTGATACCCAGGATCTCTCTACCCTAAAAGGTTTTCAAGACTCTTTAGGGAACTGGTGGCTACTCAAGGGTCCAGACACCTTTAATACCAGCCCTTTGCTTTCTTTGATTGCTGGAATGTGCTTGGCAAGAGGTGCTGGGTGCCGATATCCCTTGATGGCAGCACTCGGCCAATGACAACGGGGTTGTTGCATAAATACCCCAGCTTCCCTGTCCCTTGCATGGGACAACTCTGAGGCACACCCTATACCAGCTCCCTAAGTCCCCAGTGGGATCGAGCCCCAGTGGTTCAAAGCAGTAACTTGATCATTAATGAACCCTGCCATGGCTTCATTCTCTTCTGTGTTTCATTTCCCCACTCCTCTACAGCCCCTTCCTGGGGTCACCTTGTCCCAAATAAACTACTTGTGTTAAAACAAAACAAATTTGAAAAAATAGCCTTGTTGTGGGCCTTTGTTCACGGGCCACCCCACACACACACACACACACACACACACACACACACACACACACACACACACTCTCTCTCACGTACACTCAGGTACACACACACTCACGCACACGCAATGCTTCTAACTAGCTCTGTGGCTTTGGGCAATTTATGTCCTCCTCCTGGGCCAGTTTCCTCATCTGTTCCACGGAGGGAGCTTGCTCTTCTCTAGGGACCCTTCCCACTTGGACACTCTAGGAGCTTGAATCCCAGGGCAGAGGCCGGCCCACCAAGGCCCACTGGCCCCAAGGTTCCAGGCTCTCTGGCTGGTGGACCTAGCACCACCTTGTCCATCTCCATGCTTGGGGACCTGAGAGACTGGGGCCCTCTCAGGTATACGATGAAAAGTGTTGGAAAGGGAACCCCTATCCTTGCCTTCCTTCCATAGACTTACCTAGAGGACCGTGTGGTGGAAGGTGGTCACAAAACCCCTGGACTGTTCTCAATGTGGCAATGTTGAAGATTACATCGTGGAGGGCAAAGAACACACACGGCTTTGGTGTCAGGGAGACCTGGGTTAGAATCCTGGCTCTACTACTTACTATGTGACTTGGGCAAGTTATTCAACCTCTTTATGGCTCTATTTCCTCATCTGCAAAATGGACTTCCTAATAACAACTTTTCAAGGTTGCTGTCAGGAAAAAAATAAAGCGTACACAGCACCTAGGACAGCGCCTGGAACACAGTAGTCCTTAATACAGGGTGACGGCGATGGTGGCTGTTTCCTGAGCCAGAATCGTATGGCATGGAGTCCCAAAGGAGTCCTCAGAAAAATGACATGAAGAATTCTATAGGGGGGGGTGTTCTCAACATTTGGCCCCCTTGTCAACCTTCACAGAACTGAAAAAGTAGGGTTTTTTCACTATTCCCCATGGCCTTCCCCAGCCTTCCAGATGGACAGGCTTTCCGGAGGCTTCCTCCCACCCTGTTCCAGCCACCGGAGCAGCAAACAGTGAAAGGGCCTTGGCCTTGGGTGTCACCAACACGTGGGACCCATGATGTGGGGATTCCTGGTGGGCATTTGTCAGTGTGGATTTGAGCTTTGGCGCTTTGCCAGGGCACAGCAGAGGCCTGAGTCCTTACACCCTCTCTTTGGTGGCTGAGCATCAAAAGCATGTCCTCAGCCTCTGTTTTCCTCTGCACTCCATCTACAAATAAGTCTGAGGAAGAGGCTGGAATCTTCACCTTAGGCTGTCATAGCTGGAAGGACCATCTATTTAACTTGAAGGCCATCTACTTCAATCCAGTCTCTTATGGAACTGGAAGCCCATCGATCTAGCTCCCAGAACCTCTCCTCTCCTTCCAAGACACAGGCTGTGTCTCTCCAGCTTCCAGAGTCTGCAGCTGCCATCCCTAGTGGGTCAGATTTCAGGCAGCCTGGCCCTTCGACAGGAAGTATGTGGATGGGATTCTCTCTGGGACCTGAACAGCTTCTTATAAGGCCCTTCCCAGAGCACTGGAGGGGGATCTTGGGGCTCTCTACTCTCTTAGGCTCCTCATCCTGCTGCAGAAACATTCCTTGAGTGGCAGTGCACTAGCCAGGAGAAAACGTGAGGTCACTGCTGGTATATGAGTGACGCTGGTCACAGGATTACTCCCTGGGTTGGGACACCCATTTGAGAAGCCAAAAGTAGAATGTGGGTGGCACCAAGATGAAGGGGTCCTGAGAAAGCTTTGATGTGGTCACATGACATTAGGCTGATACACACAGGGCCCAGTGCATCAAGAGTCATTCCATGGATGAGAGCAGGATTTGAGTATGGGAAGTGAACATCTTTGAGAAAGTAGAGAAACAGGGCCATCACTCATTCTCAGAGGAATATCACATGTGCCAAAGAGCAGAATGACCTGTGTGTTGGAACAGAACAACATCACATCCGAGGGTCACTCAGGTGGGAAGCTGGCTTATGCTTAGGGGGATGCTAGGCACCTGCTGAGCATGCCTGGTCCTGGCACACAGATGATGTCCTGGGGTTCCAGTGGCCACCCCAGCCTGTCTATCCTCAGAGCTGATTTCTGCAATGCCAACCCTCTGCCCAAACCCATCAGTGACTCCACAATACTGGAGGGATAAAGTCCATTCACAATCTTACTCCAATCTCCCTTTCTGCCCTCATCCCCACCAAGTGACCTGTCCACTCCGTCCACACTGATACTCTCGCCAGATATGCCAAACCCTCTCAGGCCACCATCCTGCTTTACGATTTCCTTCTGCTGGAGATGCCTTCCATCCACTCCTTTCTCTGCATCGTCACCTCTTTCAGGAATCGCTCACTTCCCCAGGAGGAGTCGGTCCCACCCTCCTCTATCTTGGCACTTGTCTCTATTTCAGCAATGACCACTCTGTGCTTTAGTTATTCGCTGATGTGTCTCTCTCCTCCACCAGACCGTGCCATGTGCACCTTTTTATCACAGGTACTTATCATAAGCGGTTTGGCTCAAAAGATGTGTGTAATAAATGTTAAATGGGTGGATGGATGGATGGATGGATAGGTAGATATTATTTATTCTCCACTACTTTTCCAAGGGCAGAAATGCTGGGCTGGGCTTGGTGATGTGCCACCCAGACCCTCCTTCAAGGGAGGACTTCTCGCTCAGCTGCTGGGAGCACTGTGGAGAATGCCTTTAGCTGTCAGCCCCATCAGCCCCATCAAAGATTGGCTCCGCTACAGAGAACTACCTGGCCCAAAGTCACATCCTTCCAAGGGCTGTCCACATCCAACAGGCACCAACTGAAGTGGGGATATAAAGGCTCACCATTCTTACCCAACATGGGCTGAGGTTGATGGGCCACGTGGGATTGGCCAGGGCTGCTGTTGGGCTTTTGCAGTAGACTTTGCCCCATGCTGTGTGCCTCCCCTCCCTTCCGTGGGTATTGATCCCAAGTGCATCACTTGGTAAAAAGTCAACATTCTGAACTCGAGTCTGCTTCCTCAAGAACTGAATCCCCCTCGGAGCCTCAGCCTTTCTTTCTCCTTTCTCTCTCTTGGTAGCCAGGATTACCCTGGTCTCTCTGCCCCCAGACCTATGGAAGTTTTCTGGGTTCCATATACCTTTGCTAAGGGCTCAGGGCTCTCTTCCTAGAAAACTGCACATGATTTCACACATGCCAAATTTTACCTTCATGTCAGGGGCTTTACAGACTCCATAGGTCCCAGGCTAATCACACTATTATGGAGAGAAAATCATGGAGTATTTTCCATATGCTGAGAAGAGTGCCAAGGGATATAGGCAGCTCTCTGGTCACACAGATAAAATATTTCGGGCTTTTCAGAGTCTGGTCATCTTCATCCTTGGCACTGACGGAATCCTCATGCAAACGGTAGACAGCCTGAGTGGAGTGAGGCCCCAGGCTCTGCAACCACCTGCTAGGAGACCTTGAGTACCTTACCCAACTTTTCTGGACCACGATTTTCTCATCAGCAAAATGGGGATGCAAATACCTCCTTTCCAAGATAGTAATGAAGATGAAATGAACCCATAGGTTAGCATATCCACCACGGTGGGAAATACAACTTTCCACCCAGGAATAGGTGAGAAGGGAGAACACCTGCAGTGCCCCCCAGCATCTGTGCTCACACAGCTCCTGCCAGGGAGCTAAGGGGACAGGAGCAACTGAAGGGCTATGTGAGAGCCAGGAGAGGAGGGGGAAGGAGGAAGGTGCTGGCCGAGGCCCAGCACTCTCCTACTAGAGGGGCTGGCATGAGGAGCTACCCGCAGGCTCAGCCCCTGAGGGAGTCTGCTGTTGGCAGTGGGGTGGATTCCCAGAGCAGGAGCTTGAGGGCTGTTCTCCTATCTCAGCAATGGCTGGCACAGTAATTACTAGAGACTTTACTAGGAGCATTTTGAAGGCTGACGGACTCCTCGGGCACGAAGACTCCTCCAGAGGGCCTGGCCAGTCGCACTAGATCACCCCAGACTCTGCCAGCCATTCTTAAAGCTCCTCTGGGACAAAGCTATGAAGCATTTTCCAAACAAAAGCTAACAACATGCCTCACGTCCCCTCAAGATTTTTAGCCCTTTCTAAAACACTTCTTTTTCCTCCTTTCTTTGAATCAATACAGTGATTTCAGGCGGGCAGAATAAAGGTACCGAGCACAGAAAGCAGGTGTCTTTTGGGGTCCCAGATGGTATGGGGGGGTGGGGGTGAACGGAAGGCCGCTGTTAGTGACAAGACAAGAAATCAATTCACTTTGTGCTGATTCAAAGCACGAGCTGGAAGGTCCTGCCCAAGGTGGTGGAGAGGGCACTGGGCCAGGAGTCAGGAGGCAAAATCCCACCCCAGCCTGCAGCGTGCGCAGTGTAACCGTGGGCAAATCACTTCCCCTCCCTGGGCTCTGTGCCCTCATTGTAAGACGGCAGCTTGGACAAGACGCTTTGGCATCAGGCAGGAAGGAGAGGCCCAGCTCCCTCCGTCCCCACTTGCCATTTGCTTGGGCCCTGGCCACACCTGCTCCGTCGCTGCTCCATCCCTGCTCCTGCTAACCTGAAGCCATCAGATGAACTTCAGCTCCCAGTGACACGGCATAAGCCTCCCCTGCCACGGCCCCTCGATTGCCAACATCCAGGCCAGAAGCCCCTGCAGGAGGGCAGGTGTGGCTGTCCCGTCTCTCTTCCGCTTCCAGAGGCTGCCCTGACCTCACTGGCTGTGACAGGTGCTTCTCCTGCCCGGCTCCCAGGGACCCTAGGAGAAGAAGTTCTTTTTTTTTTTTTTTGAGACGGAGTCTCGCTGTCGTCCAGGCTGGAATGCAGTGGCGCGATCTTGGCTCACTGCAGGCTCTGCCCCCTGGGGTTCACACCATTCTCCTGCCTCAGCCTCCCGAGTAGCTGGGACTACAGGCGCCCGCCACCTTGCCCGGCTAAGTTTTTGTATTTTTAGTAGAGACGGGGTTTCACCGTGTTGGCCAGGATGGTCTCGATCTCCTGACCTCATGATCCGCCTGCCTCGGCCTCCCAAAGTGCTGGGATTACAGGCGTGAGCCACCACGCCTGGCCAGAAGTTCTTTCTCTCCTTGTTGCCTCCAGGCTTTGGTCTCACAACTGTTCCAAAAGGTGTGGGTGGGGGCTGGCTTGTCTCTAGAGTGTTCCTGTCAAAGGAATCGCAGCCACTTCTCTGGGCTCAGCCCTCCCCTCACCTAGGCCAGAATATCCAGGCCACTCCCTCAAGGTGGGCCACCGGGTGCCTCCTGCAGACTGTCCCCACGGGCAAATGTGGAGTCCTCCCCTGCTCAGTCCATCCCATAGGAAGGCCTCTTCTGGAAGCTTCCTCAGGTCTCCTCAGGACACCGCCTCCCTCATAGCCTCCCAGGCTGGGCCATACTGACGAGTGCCATCTTACTGCCCCTAGAATCCTACTATCTTTGAGCATTTTACATTGTCATAAACAGGCATGGTTCTGGTGGCAATGTCAAGCTCTAAGAACACCCTCCCTGCCCGCTTCCCAACACATGACACACAGTTTCACACAGGCACGTCTCTCTCTCTGGCCCAGGCAGACACAGCTTGCTGAACACCTTGGTTTTCTCACCCTTCATGTCTGCTATTGTGATTACCCCAGGAGAAGACAGCTCCCATCTCTCAACATTCTCACCCTGCCTCAGGATGAGGCTGCAGAACCACAGCCTCTTCATCCTGCCCTGGCCACAACCCAAAGTCATCTCCCAGTGGCTTCAGTACAGCCTAGTGAACTCCAGATTTTACTTATTTTTTCTTTTATTATGAAGTATTTTATATATGCAAATACAGGTAACACAGAGGTGAAGCATACAGAAAAATATCCACATGTACCCAGCTCAAGAAAGAGCACATTTGAAGCCTCTGATGCCCTGTGTATTCCTCTCCCCTCCTCAGAAGAATCCCTGTCTTGAATTTGTGTCGGTCCTTCCCTAGCTCTTCCCTATGGGCAAACTCCCCCCTTGTCTTTACATAACCAACGCTGCTGCCTCACATGAGTGCTGGAATTGCACAGCATGGCTCGTGGGAGCCTCAGGGGCAGTCAGGGTCTTGCAGATCCCAAAGGGTCAGAGAAGTGCCTCTAAGGGGATTGGCCCTGCAGCTCCATGCTGGCAAGGCTGGAAAGATGGCAGGAGTCTGACTGCAGCTGGGCTGGGCCTCACAGTCTTGGACCCCAATATTACAGCAAGGAAGACTTTTAGAAAACAAAATGGAGTTATTCTTTAAGTCCCCCACACCCTGGCCCTTTGTGGCCTGAGTAAGCAATAGGTTCCAAAGGAACCACAGGTGACCATTAGGAACCACAAAAGAATGGCTCACAGAAATGCCCAGTGATGCTGCGAGAGGGTACTCCACAGGAGAGGCAACTGGGGACCAGATCCCCGGGGCGAGTGCCTTTTGGGTCCCTGAGAGGAGGGAGCATATGAGGCTGCAGCCAGGGTCAGCCAACCTGTAATTAGGGGTAGAGTCACAGCCTCTAATTGTAGTGCAGACTTAGAGCCAGAGCACCAGGGTTTGAATGCTCGCTGTACCAGTTACCTGCGGCGTGGCCTTGGGCAAGTCACTTAAACTCCTGTGCCTCAAGGTCCTGTGAAAAGAGGTGTCCCAAGAACGAAGGGCTAATACATGTACAACGGTTGGCAAGCCCTATGTAAGTAGCAACTATCTTTTTCTCTTTTGGGACTTCCCATATTTTGTTTTGTTAAATAAGAAAATAAAAAGCAAAAGTATCATTAACTTTTCCTATAATATTATTAAAAAAATGAAAAGTAGGAAGAATAGAATTTCAGAACAAAGGACAACCCTTTAGCTTGCTCTATCAATTTCTTGTCGCTCTTGGTGTCTTGTGCTAGAGTTCTCTAAGTCGAGATGTGCTGGTCTCTTCTGTGTGGTGTAATTGGTGACACTCTGAGTTACAGATGATGCCAGAGGAGCTTACCAGAGGGTAACAAGGACTGGAAGGCAGCAGAGTGGGATAACTATGAGATTTAGAACCAGACAGACTGACTGTGGTTAAAACCCTACCACTCACTAGCTGTGTGGCACTGGGCTAGTTCCTTAACCTCTCTGGGCCCATTTGCTCATATGTAAAGTAGAGATACCTGCTACATGATTTTGCTGTGAGAGTGAGTGAAATAATGTACACAAAGCCTATGGCATCTACTTGATGCTTGGTAACTGTGGCTTTTCTCCCCTAATCCGGGTCCCTCATGCATCCCCAGCTTCCGGTTCATGAGCTAATTGCTCCCTGGAGAGCAGGGACCTTGTCTCATTCTTTCTGGCTCCCTCGCAGAGCCCTGTTGTGGTGACCTACACAAATCATGTGTGCACAAAGCCCATACCGGAGGCAGGCATGAGGCCATGCCTGGGTGTTTCATATTCTCTTGGCTCTAAAGCCCCTTCATTCCATCTTCCTTCTGTTCCAACCCAGGTCAGCCCTACTTCGCCCCAGCAGAGCACATGTTTCTTTGGTCCTGAGCTGTTTCCAGGGAAGAACAGCTCCTCACAGGCCCAAGTTCACCACATGCCAGAGGAAATCTGATGACCTACAGGTGCCTGTGGAGGTCTGGTGCATTCTTGCTGAAAACAGGAGTCTTGTGACCCAAGGAATGGAAATGGCAGAATTACCAGTAGGGTAGGACATTGCTCTGGACATTTACCTGGTTACCAGGGAGCAAGAGTCCCAGCTTGTTTCCCTGCAGTTAACTTCCTTATCTTCAGTGTTCCTACTGGAAGTCCTACCTGATATCTAGCTCCAGGCTTTCATGCTGCACATATCAGATTGGCCACACTGTTTCCCGCAGGCCTTGTGGCTTCCATACGTTATCTCTGCAAGTGTTAAGAGGAAGGGACGTGCTAGGCCCCTGCTGTATATGTGACAATGGAATATCTGCTCACTGTCTCTGCAGGACACACTTTGGGAAGAAGCCTTAGAGATTCTGGCTTGGAGAATACCCCATGGGGCAGGCCAGGGGACAGTGCCAGGCCATAAGCCTTTCCCTGTTGGGATAAACAATCTTCTTTCAGGAGAAAAGGCAGTCAAACTGTTGGCTGATAAAATAAATGCTTCCGCTCTTAATCCCATCCCAGTCTTCACTGTGGCAGCCTGTTGCTGAGTTAAATCATTTCCTCTTCTGCCCTGATGTCTAGAAAATCTCCTCTCTGAGCCTGTTGGCCCTACTTGACTGACATTCATCTGGGTCTTTAGCTTCTTTGATCTCTTCCCCAAACTGGTCCCTCAGTGCTCAGAGTCTCTCTCTTTCTCTCTTTTTGAATATTGGGCTCTATCCTGCCACCACTCCATGTCAGGAGCTGGGCCTGAACAGAAACATCTGAAAGACTCTGCCTCTTCTCCACGCCCAACACCTGCTGTCCCATGGGTTGGACTAGGCCTTGCCAGAGCCCCTGCTATGGTAGGCATGTTGTTCAGGTCCCTGAGCTGTGTCTGAAGAACATGCCTGGAACCTGAAGAACACGCTTGGAACCTGAAGAACACGCTTGGAACCTGAAGAACACGCTTGGAATCTGAAGAACATGCTTGGAACCTGAAGAACACGCTTGGAACCTGAAGAACATGCTTGGAACCTGAAGAACACACTTGGAACCTGAAGACCATGCCTGGAACCTGAAGAACACGCTTGGAACCTGAAGAACACGCTCGGAACCTGAAGAACACGCTTGGAACCTGAAGAACACGCTTGGAACCTGAAGACCATGCTTGGAACCTGAAGAACACACTTGGAACCTGAAGAACACGCTTGGAACCTGAAGAACACGCTTGGAACCTGAAGACCACGCTTGGAACCTGAAGAACACGCTTGGAACCTGAAGACCATGCTTGGAACCTGAAGAACACACTTGGAACCTGAAGACCATGCGTGGAACCTGAAGAACACGCTTAGAACCTGAAGACCATGCTCGGAACCTGAACAACACGCTTGGAACCTGAACGACATGCTTGCCATAGCAGAGGCTCATCACATGAAGCATGTGGCCTGTACTTTCTAAACATTCCCTAGTCATATCTGAATTTCTAGACCTTAAATCTTGCTTGATTTCTCCCTCTCTGCCCTCGAAAATCCAGCTTTAACATAGCTAGCATGTATGTAGTCCTTACTAGATGCTGGACACCTTTCCAGGCATTATCACATGTAATCCTGCCAAACACCCTAAGAAGTAAGTGCTGTGCCCATTTTACAGATGAGTTAACTCAAGGTTGGAAAGCTTATGGAATTTAAGCAAGGTCATAGAGTTTGTGAGTGGCCAAGCCAGGACCTGAACCTAGATTTGAATTATCTGGTTTATGCTTTCAACTGCTACACATTACAGTGATTCCCTGAAGTTCTGAATTTATCTTCTAGCCCAGGGAACTCCTTTACCACTTCCTCACCTCTCTCTCTCTCTTTCCAAACTAGAAAGGAATCCACAAAACCATTTGGTGCTCATTCCTCTGCACCTGAGGAGGGAAGGAGCCTTCACTATTTTTAAGTTCTTCAGTGATCAGTAAACATGAGTATCCTGTTCATCAGGATAGTTTCTCATTATAAATTAGTAAATTCATACTAATATGGTATGTCAGTCTCTTATGAGTTTGTTTCTGATGAGTCAGTTCCCCTGATTCCTGAGGAATCTGAGGACTCACGGCAGCCTAATTGATTCTCCAAGACTTCAAAGCTTCAGTATAAACATGGAACATGGTGACCACACCAAGATCCCACCAGGCTGTGTAGCAGTGGCACCTGGGGAGTGAGCAAGGTGACACATTCAAACAGGAGCAAGGAAGAAGCAGGTTTAAAGCCTCTGCTCCATTGTTGCCCTCTCTTTGCGTAGCCTCCGGTCTTAACCTCTGCCCACTTCTACCTTTGTGACCTTGAGCAAGTTGCTCATCGTCTCGGAGTATTTCCTCAGCTATAAAATGGACACAGTGATTCTTGTCCTTCTGACTGTTTACAAGGTCAGAAGCTGAGGATCCTTGCGGTGAGAATCAAGTAAGCAAAAGGACAGAAGGAGTTCTGTAACTCGGAAAAAGCAGGATTGATTCTAGTTGTTAAAACCCTCATCATTCCTATCATTTCTGTCCTTGGAGTGCAAGGAACTGCATCCAAGCCCAGGGTAAATGCTAAGAGCTGCCAGCGTGGAGGGAAGGAAGTGGGGGCCAGGCTGTTCCCTGTGGCCTTCCAGGGGGCACTTCCCAGTGTCCAGGCTGGACTGCCCAAGATGAATGGAGAAGAGTGACAATGAGAGGGGATCCTCTGCAGGATTATGAGTGTGGTGAAATTCTTCTCCTTTTTGAAACTGCCTTGTTTCAAAATAATAATAATAATAAATATTAATAAAATATGATAATATTTTTACAATAATAAGTGAAATGTAGAAAGAAAAAAAAAAACAGTGCACAGGCCTACAGAGGGCTTCCCTTTCCATGCCCTTTTGCTCCAATACTGTACTTCACCAGAGGGTCAACATTCGCACCCCACTACCTGCCGTTTGTTTTGCTTTGCAATTGCCCTGGTCCCTCCATGAGCAGTTTCCATCCCTGGCCATGCAGAATGCCTTCTTGCAGAATCCCTGGTAGAGGGCCTTGGGGATTAGACAGCGCAACCCCTCATCCTATGGTTGAGGAAGCTGGGCCCAGAGAAGAGGGGGATGCCTTGCGCCTTGTCTAAGTCAGTGTGGTGGAAGCACCAGCTTCTTCTGGAAGCCCAGGTGCTGCCCTGCTCTGCCCTTCCCCTCGGCTCCCTTCCAAATCCCAAGCTTCTAGGTCACACGACACTTTCTCTTACTCCTCTGGCTCTTTGAAGGAAATAATGTATACAGCGGTCCATTTCCAGGATGAAGTGCCTTGAATCGGCTTAGGTCGGCAGACTACAGAAGAAACAGGATATACCAGGCCCCTGCTTGGATAGCTGATGCCTGCTGGTTGGCCCCCCCCACTTCCCCACCATCCCCCTTCCCCTACTTCCCCACTCGTTAGTTGCCCTCCCCGAACCAAGGAAGTTTGGTCTAAGGTGAAAGTTTACTAGCCTACAAAATAGTTCATTTCGTTTGTTCTTATCAGCCTGCCCAGCTACTTAGGTCGTAAATCAAATACTTCACGAGCCCCTGAGCTAACTAGGATTGCAATGCATTGTGGGCTGCAACAAAATGCAGCAAAACAACCCTAAAAAAACCACGTACAGGCCGGGCGCGGTGGCTCACGCTTGTAATCCCAGCACTTTGGGAGGCCGAGGTCAGGAGATCGAGACCACGGTGAAACCCCGTCTCTACTAAAAATACAAAAAATTAGCCGGGCGTGTTGGCGGGCGCCTGTAGTCCCAGCTACTCGGAGAGGCTGAGGCAGGAGAATGGCGTGAACCCGGGAGGCGGAGCTTGCAGTGAGCCAAGATTGCGCCACTGCACACCAGTCTGGGTGACGGAGCGAGACTCTGTCTCAAAAAAAAAAAAAAAAAAAACAACAAAACCACGTACAGCCCCTACCCAGCAATGAACAGGCATCGTCCAGGAAGACTGGAACCCCATAGTACTCAGCCTATGAGGAACCAGGGGAGAGACCTGTGCACTAGGGGATAAACCGCTTGTTGAAACTGTGCTGGCTGTGCCTGCTCATCAGACACCCGATCTTGTAAAATCGTCATTACAAGTCTCACTTTCGCTGCTCTCCGGGTCTCTGAGTCCATTCTTTGGGTTTGGACGGGTGAGTCTGTTTCTCACAACCTGGTGGCCCCTATGGGGATTTCCATGCCTGCACGGAGTGAGACTCCAGCTGAGAAGGGAGATGTGTCCCACTTGATTTGTGTGGCCCACTCTGTCCTGGTGTCTCAGTTCCCCGAAGAAGCCATAGACAAACCCAAAACTGTTATTCAGGAGACAACTAAAGTGACACAGGGAGAAAAGCAGGCACTGTGCCAAGCAGGCAACCTCACGCATGCTCCAAGGTAGGAAAATTGGACTGTGAGTACTGCTTCGTGGCTGTGCATTTTCGGAGGTCTTGGGGTGTGTAAGAAACCTCCAGTAAGGGAGGCTGAGTACCCAGGGAAAAGCTCAGACACAGAGACTAACCAAAAATGGGAAACAAGAGTTCTAGGCCTAGAGAACAGAGGAAAGAGGGAACTAAAGAGAACCCTTCTGACAGTCCCCCAAATAGTCCGCTGGGGAGAATGCTGCAGGTTTGAAGGGATAGTCCTCAAACCAGGGACAAGGAAAAGCAAAAGATGATAAAGTTTGTTGTTTTATCTGGCCCAAAAAGCCCATTTGTCAACCTTTGGTCTTTTGGCCTAAGTTTGGCTCAGATGAGGATTGGGTGTGCCAAGCTTTAATTCTCTGTGAATAATAAAATTCCATCCTCACAAGAGGAGACAAGTTATGCTCTTTGTTGGATTAGTGAATTAACCCCCATGTTCCCCTTAAAAAAGAAAAAGAGCATAGTAAAAAGCCCTCACCCAATGAAAAGCCCTGGGATCCCCTAACACACTTGCCCCCCATACATCTCAGGAAGAACAGAACAGGGAGATCGGGGGCAACAGGAAGGCCAGAGGAAGAGGAATCTGGGGGTCATGAAGAAGCTAAACCCAAAGCTCCCTTAAATCCTTATCCAAGCTTGAGGAAAGAATTACGACAATGTAAGAAGGACATTGAGAATTTCCCCATTCCTTCTAAACAGCAGATGTCTAACAGGTACCCTCCTAGAGAAGTCTCTACGGGACAGAGAGGAGTTGGGTTTGTGAGTGTGCCTCTAACAAGTACTGAGGTTCGCAATTTTAAAAAGAAAATGAGGCCGCTCTGGGAAGACCCCCTCAGTTTAGCAGAGCAGCTAGATCAATTTTTAGGACCCAATTTTTATACTTGGGCTAAGATAATGTCAATCATAAATATTCTGTTTCCTGGGGAAGAGAGGGGAATGATTATAAGGGCAGCCATGACCATCTGGGAGAGACCCCAGTCTCCCGGAGAAGGAGTCCTGCCAGCTGAGCAGAAATTCCCAAATGCAAATCCCAGATGGGATAACAATAACCTCAGAGATCAGGCCCCGATGCAGGACCCAAGGGAGCTAATAATTAAAGGGATTAAAAAGTCCACTCTTAGAACACAAAATGTCTTGAAAGCATTCGAAATCCAACAGTAAAAAGAGAAGACTCCCTCTGCATTTCTGCAGAGGCTCAGGGATCAAATAAGAAAATATTCAGGATTAGGTCCAGAGCACCCAGTAGGGCAAGGCCTTTCAGAAGTTAATTTGTGACAAAAGCTGGCCTGATATTACTAAGAAACTGCAAAAGATTGATGGGTGGAACGAAAAATCGATTAAGGAATTACTGAGGGAAGCTCAGAAGGTTTTTGTAAGAAGAAAGAAAAGAGAAACTGGAAAAGGGAGAAAGAAAAAGGAAAAAAGAAAACTGGAAAGAGAAAGGGGAGGAAATGGCAAATGCAGAGGGCCAGAGAGAGAGAGAGTTAAGCTGCTGACCCTGAAGGCAAGGGAGAGCCGGCCACACAGCTGTGTGTGGAAGCTGGCTGCTGAAAGCTGTTGATAAAAGTTGTTGCTGAATCTTTGCTGTTTGGGCAGAGCTGTCCCTCTTTGCAGATTGTCGGGGGCCAGGGCCCAGCACGGTTTAGCTTGTGCCCAGAGAGGGAAAGAGGAAGAAACTAAGGGTGAGGGAAAAAGGAAACGGGATGATAGAGACAGAAAAAGGAAACGAGTGAGAGCGAGAGACTGGGAAAGATCAAAGACAGACACCGAAGTTGAGACTGGGGAGAAAAATAATGCAAAAGGAAGAAAGAGTACAAGAGGAAGTGAGAGGATGTGGAGAGGCTGGCAGGGCTGGGGGAAGGTTCTAGAGGCTCAAGCAACAAGGAGGTGCCGGGAAAGGGTGCAGTGTGGCCACTGAGGAGGGACAGGGTCTGGGAACTAGAGGATGCAAGTGAGAAGGGCATATGGGGGAGAGTTTAGGATCAGGCTGCTTGAGGAATAGTGGGTTGCCTACGGCAAAGACTAGATGGCTGTTTCTCAGGAGGCGGTAGAAAGGATTCAGGTTATGGAAGGGTAAATGGACGAGATGACCATTAAGGTTTGTTGCTGTTTTACTGAGAGGCTGTAAGTCCACCGGGGTAGCTGTCAGTAAGGCTGCAGAAAGGCTGGGGGGGGCTACATAAGGAAGATCCAAACTAGGGTGGTAAACTCAAAGGATAACAGGGCCAGCAAATGGTGAGAAGGAGGGCTGCAGGGCTGGATGGAGACTGTGGCTAACTGAAGAGGGCATACCTCTGCAGAGGGGCCGCAGCCGCTCGAATGTTCTCACGGTGCTGGCCCTGTATTGCCAGATTGTCTGCTTTGTCAGAGGCCAGAATTCTGACTTTTTATGTGAAATAGGATTTTTAAATGCTGGTGATCAGTTAAAAAAACTTAATAACCCAATACAGGTGAAAGAAAATGCCAGTTTGCAATCCCTGAAATAGAGACAGCGCGTGCTGGGGAGAAGTCCGCCAGGATCCTTGAGGTGGGGTGTATAAAAGTTCTGTTTCCCAGAGCCGGGCTGGGCCAGGGGGTGATCCTTGCAGCTGAGGAGGAGGAAAAGCCACTGAATCCCCTCCCAGAGCGGGAGAAACCTGAGACCCTTTGCAGTTGCTGGGTCACCAGCGGGGGTGGCGTGGAATACAAACAGTGCAGCTCTCGGCCTGCCAGGGAGACGGATGGTGCCTTCAAAGCAAAGAAGGAACCAGGGATGCCTTTGCTGATGAGAGTGCCCATCAGGGAAGGTGCCACAGGCTGGCAGCTCTTCAAACCGGCAGCTCTTGGCCCAGAGCCAGACCCGGCAGAGCCCGGCCAAAGACACCCTGAAAGGCCGGCTGGTCAGCCCCTTGCCTCCTCGAGTTCCTCCTAGGGTCAGTGGGTCCTGGAGAGGCGCCTAAACGAACTCCAGCCAGTTTCTTATGGAAATGAGAGGAGAATAAGAAGGTATCAGACCATAACTGTTTAGATATGATCGAATATCAAACTAAAGTTAGACCAGACCCTAAATTCCACTACTTGATGGAATGAGGCTGTTTGTGGATAGGCCATCCCGAGTGATAGATAGTAAAAGACACGACGTCCAGGCTGTCATTGATGGAAACAAACAAATCTTATGAGAAAAAGGTAGATTACCCAATAACTGCTCAGCCCAAACCTGTGAATTATATGCTCTCAACCAAGCCCTGAAGCTCGTGTAACGCCAAGAAGGCACTGTATATGCTAATTCCAGATACGCCTATGGAGTAGTACACACCTTTGGAAAGATCTGGACAAAGTGGGGCCTAATAAATAGCAGGTGGAAAGAATCGGTATATGGGAAACTGGTGAAACAAGTGTTAAAAAGCCTCCCGCTTCCAGCAGAGGTAGCCATAGTTCATGTAAACGGCCATCAGAAAGGAAACACTGCAGAAGCTGTAGGGAACAGGCTTGCAGATAAAGCTGCTAAGCAGCCTCCCCAGAGGAAGAAGTTAAAAACTCTTCGGCCTAATCCCAGATATCCCTAAGGTGGTATTAAAACCCCAGTTTTCTAAAGAGGAGGAGGAAGAGCTGGGCAAGATAGGGCCACTCAAACTGAGGAAGGGAGGTGGATGCTCCCTGATGGGACCGGAATGTTAAGCAAAGTCATAAGGAAAGAACTGACATCCACACTCCATAAGGGAAGTCACTGGGAACTGACATCCACACTCCATAAGGGAAGTCACTGGGAACTGACATCCACACTCCATAAGGGAAGTCACTGGGAACTGACATCCACACTCCATAAGGGAAGTCACTGGGAACTGACATCCACGCTCCATAAGGGAAGTCACTGGGAACTGACATCCACGCTCCATAAGGGAAGTCACTGGGAACTGACATCCACACTCCATAAGGGAAGTCACTGGGAACTGAAAGCCACACTCCATAAGGGAAGTCACTGGGAACTGAAAGCCACACTCCATAAGGGAAGTCACTGGGAACTGACATCCACACTCCATAAGGGAAGTCACTGGGAACTGACATCCATACTCCATAAGGGAAGTCACTGGGAACTGAAAGCCACACTCCATAAGGGAAGTCACTGGGAACTGACATCCACACTCCATAAGGGAAGTCACTGGGAACTGAAAGCCACACTCCATAAGGGAAGTCACTGGGAACTGAAAGCCACACTCCATAAGGGAAGTCACTGGGAACTGAAAGCCACACTCCATAAGGGAAGTCACTGGGAACTGAAAGCCACACTCCATAAGGGAAGTCACTGGGAACTGAAAGCCACACTCCATAAGGGAAGTCACTGGGAACTGACATCCACACTCCATAAGGGAAGTCACTGGGAACTGACATCCACACTCCATAAGGGAAGTCACTGGGAACTGACATCCACACTCCATAAGGGAAGTCACTGGGAACTGACATCCACACTCCATAAGGGAAGTCACTGGGAACTGACATCCACACTCCATAAGGGAAGTCACTGGGAACTGACATCCACACTCCATAAGGGAAGTCACTGGGAACTGACATCCATACTCCATAAGGGAAGTCACTGGGAAATGACATCCACACTCCATAAGGGAAGTCACTGGGGTCCCCAGGCCATGTGTGATGCAATACTCAAGAATTATGGGTGTATAGGGATTTATACCCTTGTTAAACAAGTGTGTGGGTGTTATGTGACCTGCCAGAGAATAAACAAAAAGTTAGTTAGAAAACAGACTACCAGCCGGGCATGGTGGCTCACGCCTGTAATCCCAGCACTTTGGGAGGCTGAGATGGGCAGATCACGAGATCAGGAGATCAAGACCATCCTGGCTAACACAGTGAAACCCCGTCTCTACTAAAAATACAAAAAAATTAGCTGGGCGTGGTGGCGGGCGCCTGTAGTCCCAGCTACTCGGGAGGCTGAGGCAGGAGAATGGCGTGAACCCAGGAGGCGGAGCTTGCAGTGAGCCGAGATCGCACCACTGCACTCCAGCTTGGGCGACAGAGTGAGACTCCATCTCAAAAAAAAAAAAAAAAAAAGAAAACAGACTACCGGAGGGAAACCTCCTGGGTTAAGGCCATTTCAAAGCATTCAAGTAGATTTTACAGAAATGTCCAAAATAGGGAGACTAACGTATCTGCTGGTAATGGTAGACCACCTCTCCAGGGTGGAGGCCTTCCCCTCCCAGCTGCCACTGCCGGGGATGTGGTCAAAATGATCTTAGAACAAATTATACCCAGATTTGGCCTGGTAGAAAATATTGATTCAGACAATGGGAGCCACTTTAACTTGAGGGTGCTAAGGGAATTACAGAAAGTGTCCCTGCTGGAGACAGCAACACACTCCAGTCTTTCTTCATCAGCAGCTGTCCTTCCTGTTTTGTTTTTTTTAATCATAACAAAAGAAATCTCTAAAAACCTCCTCTCTTAAGCCATTCCACGGTCTCTTGAGGGCAGTAAAATGTCTTAAGAATGCCATATCTGATCAAATCACTCTTGCTATAGATTATTTCTTCGTTTTTGGTTTGATGAAACAAATTAAAAACCCTTTTTGTCATACAAACAGATACAAAATCATTTTTATGGTCATGTTATTGGTCAGAAGATAAGTGAATGGGTAAAGACCTTTCAGAAGAGAAAATAAAACAAAAGCACAAGAAATAGTGGGATTAGAAAAATCTCTACGCCTACAGAGGTTACTCTTCCTGGAAGTGAGAAAAGAAGATCCAAAAGATTCCAACAAGAAGCTTCCAGTAAATGAAACAAGAACACATTTCCCAGAAAACTGGATAAAATTGCATTACCGAATACCCTGGACTAGGGAAAGCTTAGATGTTCCTCGTGGCATCTCTCACTTGTTCTGGAAGTATTATCTTTAGTTAGGGGTACTTCCTTAACTAATAAAGCCTAGCATTGTTGTTGTTGCTGTTTCTGTCCCTAAAAATATTCTCTGGGTCACTCCTCTCTTCAGTTTGGTTGCTCTGGTGCATTTACCTGATGGCATCTGGAGTCCACACACAGCCTCAAGGGGCAGGGTGGAGGGGCAGGGAAGAGAGGCCAGGACTTTTGAGGTCCTGAGCAATAACCTATGCCCTCTCAGCCACCCGCTGGCTGTGGCTGGGGACATGGGAAGCAGCTGTTCACCTTCCTGCCTTACCTTCACTTCCCATACTTGACAACACCTGCCTTCTGCTATCCTCCTGCCCTGGTGGTTACAGGCTGCAACTGACAAGCACCTGGTTCAAAACCTAGCTCTGCTCTTCACCAGCTACATGGACCCTGGTCAAGGCATTCGTTGTCTCTGATCCTCAGTTTCCTTGTCTGTAAAATGGGAATAATATTTCTCCAGCTTCTATTAGGAGTTAAACAAGATAATTCTTGCATAGCACATAGCAAGCACTCAGGACATGGTGGCTAGTATTTGCTTCCTCTCCCTCATGGGTGGGAGACACAAAACAGACACAGAGTTAGCAGGACTTCTCCTCCAATCATCTCTAAACATGCTGCTGACAAAAAGTTGCGTGCCTTAACAAGCAGCAATTTGAGAGCAGCCCTGGCACCGACAGCTTTCCCAAGCACCCTCTGGTGAGAGCCTAGGTCACATGAAGGGGCCAGTCTCAGAAGATGCTCAAGGCCTGTCAGGGAAAATTACACAAGGAAATTGGCCTGGGAAATAGTTGACTCCAAACAGGAGTTTCACATCCCAGCTGAGGAGAGCCCTCTGAGCAGAAAGTCAAAAGTCAATGACAAGACAAAACCTTCCTAGTACTCTCTGGGATATTTTAATACCCCCTCCCAAAGTGTCAAAGTACTTTGACCTCTATTTTGGTTTTTATGCTTCCTGAATCTGGCGAGGAAGACACAAATGGGACAAAAATGCACAGGGTGGTAAAGTGACAGGTCACACAGTTCCTTAGGGCAGATTGCTGTAGCTCCACGTCGGAATTCGGCCATCTTCCTGGGCATGGTGCCCAGGCTGGCTGGATTCTGTTCTAACTACGCAGCTCCTCAGATCACCCAGGAGCACATCTGCTCTCAAAGCCCAAACCACAGGAGCAAGCCCCCTGTCCCCAGGATGCTCCCCTCTGTGCAGGTGCCGCTCTGTCCCACCCCAGAGCCCAGTCTTCAAACCCCAGGATTCCCGCCCCCACCCTGCCCCTGCCAGTGGGCAAGATGCTCCCGCCACTGCAGGGGGCTTGTGGGGATTTTTCACCCCATCCCAACCTCTCCGAAGTCCTCTCCCAACCAACCAGTGAACCCTGAAGGAAAGAAAATTTCCTTTAACCTCCCCTGCCGCCCTCGCCTTCCTGGGGCGGGAGGCAGAGACCCAGAGCTTGGGGCCAGGCAGGCAGGGCGGGCCTGCCCCATGGGGCCTGTGGGGAAGCCGAGGGTTTTTCTGCCCCTTTCTAGGGAAAGAGGACGCAGCTGTACCGCCCGACCCACCCACGCTGCCGCCCTAAGCCACCAGTGGGTGGTGCCGGTTTCTCAGCAGCCTGGATGCGACTCCTGGAGCAGGCACGTGAGGCCGCGGCGCCCCAGCCCAGCTGTTTGAAGACGTAACTGTATCGATTGAGAATTTAATTGCTCCGTAATCGCTGGGTAAACACTGGCTGGTCCATTGATCATGTTTCAGGCCCCATCACAGCCGATGGAAAGAGGCAGGAGAGGCGGAAATGCCCCAGCTATGCTAATGCAGGGGTCTCCCCGCGGCCGTTCTCGGAAGCGCGCCCCGTCCTCCAGGGTACCCCGCGTGCAGGCCTCGGCAGAGCCCCTGCCGTGCTGCTGCCTCGCGGCGACGACGCGAGCCACGTGGGCCACCAGGGCGGGCGGCCCGGGAGGGACTGGTTAGGGTAGGAGGTCCTCTAAAGGGGCGCAGTACGCCTCGCCAAGTGGGAAATGCAGACTACAAAATCTTTTTTTTTTTTTTAATGGGCGTGGGGAGAATGTAAAACCCAACGCAGAGAAAAATAAAACATTGGGAGGCTGCACACTAAAATATTAACATCAGTTAATTCTACATGATGAAGTCCCGTTTATATTTTTGTATTTTTCACATTCCCAACAACTAGCGTATATGACTTATAATCAGAGAAAATAGATGTTATTTAAGATCCAGTGAAATGGCTGGGAGGATTTCTCTTGAGCGCTTAAAAAAAATTCTAGCAGCAGCTCTTTGAAATGAGGTTGTGTGTAGGAGTTGGACCTGGGTTCACTGTGCAGCTCCAGAAATAATTAGCAGTGGTCCCTCGGTCAAGATACGTAACTTCTCTCCATCCTGGATTCCTTATTTGTAAATAGGAATAACACCTATCTCACAGAATTACGTGAGATAAAATATCAAGAGTGCCCAGCACGATGTCCCTGGCACGTTCAATAATGTGTTCATTATGTCTTCCATCTTGGAGTAAGGATGGGGTGGTTTAAAAGGAAGAAGCAAGGACCAGCAGTGAGTCAGTTCCGTTAGCAGAGGCTCAGAGTGCCCCTTAGACCCCTACCCAGATCCCTTCTTGCTCTGGAGGCCTACGGGTTGTTCTGTTTCCTGACTAGCACCTCCCTCTCCTGAGCCCCGCCTCCCCTTCCTGAGCCCCCCGCCTCCCCCTCCTGAGCCCCCGCCTCCCCTCCCGAGCCCCGCCTCCCCTCCCGAGCCCCGCCTCCCCCTCTTGAGCCCCGCCTCCCCCTCCTGAGCCCCGCCTCCCCCTCCTGAGCCCCGCCTCCCCCTCCCGAGCCCCGCCTCCCCCTCCCGAGCCCCGCCTCCCCTCCCGAGCCCCGCCTCCCCTTCCTGAGCCCCCACCTCCCCCTCTTGAGCCCCCGCCTCCCCTCCTGAGCCTCCGCCTCCCCTCCCGAGCCCACCTTCCCCATGTTGAGCCCCACCTGGTCTCCTGAGCCCCGCCTCCCTATCCTGAACTCCACCTCCCGTCCTAAGCCCACCTCCCCCTCCTGAGCCCCACCTCCCCTTCCAGAGCCCACCTCCCCCTCTTGAGCCCTCCTCTCCCTCCTGAAACCAGCCCCTTCTCTTGAGCCCCACCCTCTCCCCCAGCCGCCTCCTCCCACTACTGTAATAGAAGCCCGTCTTCCTCATCTTGGCCCCATTATCACCCTTGAGACAAATGGGCTCTATGCTGAGAGGCAGCTGGCCAGCTACCGGGTCATTGTCACCGAGAGCCTGAAAGGGAAGGGAGCCCGCAGGATCGAAAGTAGGGCTGCAATTACTGGCCTATTCAGCGCCCCAGAATAAAGCCCTGTCATTAGCTGGCAGCAGGGAGGCGGTCGGTAGGGGCAACGACCAGGGGGCGATCTTTTCTGGGGAGAAAGAGCCTGGCACGCAGTTGCTGCTTCCTGGCTGGCTGCTGGGAGGAGGCACTACCCCCAGCTCCCACCTGAGGGCCTAATTACCCTGGCAGACATAGATTGCCTTCCTAGGGGGTGTGGGGAACAGGGCACAGCAGAACCCATAATAACTCTATTTGGTCATCCAGCTTCGCAGGGCTTTGCCAGCCCCGTAGCTGCTCCACTGTACCCCAGATCGCTGACGCCCACCCTTTAGCCTCCCTTTGCAGACACCCACGCTTCCAGATGTGCTCAATTTCAGGTGTTCCCACTCCTGGGAGAATCACTCCCTGTCAGGCTCCCAGCCCCAAGACAGAGTTTCCCTGACAGCAGCCCCAGCTGCTCCTCTGCAGGTGGCTGGGAAAGGCTGTCCGGGCCTCGGTAGGGCTGAGGCTTCTCTGCCTCTTCGGGAGGGGTGAGGCTCTCTTCTGGCCCTGGGTCTTTCTGGGAGGGAGCAGACTTTCCTCTGGGCTGAGCAGCATCTCTACATCTCTGATCAGATAGATGAGCAGCCACTGCAGTGCCCCAGGGAGGGCACTCGCTCAGGAAAGGGACCCTTGCTCAGCCCCAGAGCTGGAGTGGGGGCCGGCCTTAGCCAGACTGCAGAGGAGGAGGGCAAGGGAGATCCTGTGGCTGGCTGAGTCCACACACCAAAGGCCCTGACACCCGATTCACTGACTTTGGATTCCTTACTGGGGTCTCCTATGGAGGCCAACTGCTGATCCTAGAAATCCTCAGGAGGCCATGATTCCTACTGGCTGAGCTAGCGGGAAACCAGACTGACAGGGGAGAAGCCAGACTGACAGGAGAGAAGCCAGACTGACAGGGGAGGAGCCAGACTGATGGGGGAGGAGCCAGACAGATGGGAGGAGTCACACTGACAGGGAAGAAGCCAGACTGACAGGGGAGGAGCCAGACTGATGAGGGAGGAGCCTGGCTTGTCTCAGAGCTCCAGAGTCCATAGCAGATCTCCTCAGAGGGCTGTGTGACCTACCCGCCTGTGCCAGCCCTACAGGCTGGCCTCTGACTGTGACACATTCCACTAGAGGAGCTTGCTGGGAAGTTGTGGCTGTGCTCTGGATGTGGGACAGCTGGGCTAGGGGAAGGGATGAGGTTTGGTGAAGGAATCCTTGATAGGGTTGGGAGCAGGGATGCTGAGAGTCTGATCAGGGAAAACTTATCTTAGCATAGAATTCCCCCAAGAAGCCAAGAGCAAACACATACACTGTTGGGCTGCCCAGAAAACATCCAGAGGGGCTCCCCTCAGAGAAGCCAGGATAGCCACATCAGACAGACAGACAGACAGACAAAAACAGGCTCTAGGAAACTACAAATCAGACAGACAGGACAACTTGGAGTAACTGGGAACTAGAGACAGAGAGCAGCTGAAGCCCTGGACCATCTCGGGGGGCAAGCCTCCCTGTCCCCAGCCAGGGGGAGGGCCCCCATAGGCAGGGTATTTAGGCCCGTCCATGAACCAACATTCAAGAGAATATCCCAGCTCCCACACTCCCTCCCCGGAGCACCTCCTGTCCCCAACCTCAAAGCCCACACCTCCCAGGGGAAGGTGAACAACAAAGTGAAGAACAAACCTCTTGGAAACTAAGATCATGGGTTTCCTATCATCCACCTCAAACCCTGGAAAATAACCCTATTCCCTTGGAGCCCCAGCCCCTTGAGAGGGCAGCACCCCTCCCCTGCCCCACATCTACCTACATTCTGGCGTGCTGCTGGGGCTGCCTCTCTCCCACTCCGTCCCACCTGGAGCTAGGGCTGCAGGTGGGCCCCACGCAGGCAGCAGGGGAGTGCTGGTGTGTGAGCGAGCATGCAGGCTGAGAGTGGATGGGAGGAGAGGCCACAGGAAGCCCAAGGGACAGTCTCTGTTGCCCGCCCCTGCCAGGCCTGGGCTTCTCAAGGGTGTGTTACCCATCCTCACTGAGGCCTGGTGCTTGGTGAGTATCAATAAAATGCTCACTGAATTGAGTTGAATTGATGGAGCTGGAGGCAGGCCAGACAGCTTTTCTCTCTTCTCCTCCCCTACCAAGGAAGGCAGTTTCTAGGAAGAAGACTCGGGCCCTGTGTCTGAACAGTGAGGGCTCATGGGAAGGGGCCAGGGCACTCAGGGTCTTCCTCTCCATCATCCTGGTGTCTTCCACATCTCCACACTCTCCTCTTTCCTTCTCCCTCCACCGTTTCATTCTCCCATTTCTCTTCTTCCTTCTAATTTCCAGTTGAGCAGTTTTCCTTCTGAGGGTACCCTAATGTCCCACTGCATGAGGAACTTCTCAAGGGTCCAAGTTGGCCTTATGTGCCTTTATGTCCCCAGGCCTGGCCCAAAACTTGTCACAGACGACACCGAAAACATCAGCCTCCCATCTGCAACGTGGTTGGCTTCAGCAACTCCCATCCCTCCCTCAGCCCTGGATTTAAGGACCCCTAGGGTGTGCGGCCTCTCTGAGCCCTCCTCAGAGCCCCGCCTCTTTCTCTGACCTCTGCTGGCTCCCCTATAAGGGAAAATGAACAGCAATGCCTTTCATGGGGTGGCTGTCTGCACCCCAAGGTCACTAGCCACCACTTCCGATCACTGTCTAGTTATTTTCCAGAGGATAAAGGGGGAAGGATCACAGAATCATTGGATCTTAAACCTGAAAACAGTGAGCATGAGGCGTCCGGTGCCCTAAGCTTCCCGGGACCACGCTGGTCCTCGCTCTGTGACTGTGGACAAGTCTCTGGGCCCTCCGACCCTTACTCTCCTCTCATCCTCCAGGGACAAGAAGACCTGCCCAGTCTGGCCCCACTGAGCAGCTCAGAGGCTCGATGGGATGACAGGTGAATGCCACTTTTGAGACAGACCAAGCCCTTCACTATCCAGATGAGGAAACTGAGGCCCAGGGCAGTGGAGTAACTTGCCCACATTCACTCCATAACGGGAGACTGAGAGACTGGGCAAATTTCAGGCCAGAATCCAAGTGGAGTAAAGAACAAGTCAAGAAAAGAGAAATGTGCAGAATAGAGACAGACAGACTGGTGGAAAAGAGAAAAGAGTGAGAGAGACTGACAGACCACACAGATCGGAGGGCGGGCGGGGAGCATGACATGGGCACAGAAGAGGAGAAACGAGAAACACAAGGGCAGAGAGACACAGGCAGATGCGGAGGGAGAAGGCTGATCACAGGATGGAGAGACAGCACCGGGAAGGGGGACAGGGAGGCAGAGGGTAGGAGGATAACCCAGGAAAAAAACAGAGGAGAAAGCTCTAAAACCTGACTCCTCAACACTCCCGCTCCATCCCAAGGCTGTCAACGAATGCAGCCAGGGCTGAGAGAGCCTTAAAATTAAAGACAGGCACCTTGGCTGACTGGAAGAAGAGAAACTAGAAAGAAAGGTATAAATCCTTGATGTAAGAGGAAGGCTGGGCACTACGCATGGGCTGAGTGCACACCACTGTGTGCCAGGCACCCTACCATGTGAGAGACATGAATATCCCCAATCAAATCAACTTTCCTGGCTGCTTACGAAAGTTAGGTTTTACATGGGCCGTTTAGAAGGAAGGAGCATACGTCTGGGGTGTGATTGACAGGGCATAATCACCTTAAAAGTTGGGAACGGCTCATTTGGGGTCCAGAGGGAGCAGAGAGAAACTGAAGTCTGAGGAAGGAGGTGAAAGCAAACAAATTACCCCACATGAGACTCAAGAGGAGGAGGCCCAATAGCTAGTGCAGTGGTACGTGCTTTGTTGTAACAGGAAGGAAGGTGGGGGTGCAGAAGGGAGGAAGGGCCACAGTTCCCACCTGTGGGAGGCCAGGTCGGAGCAGGCGGGCTTCTGCTCGGCGTCGGCAGCTGGGCAGCAGAACTGGTGCAGCACGGTCTCATTCCTGCGGGCAGAGCAGAGGGAGATCAGAGCTCCTGAGGCAGGCTGGGTCCCCGCCCTGCCTGATGCTAAAGCATTTCTGCTGTGAAATCTTGCTGCCCCTATCCCCGCCCTTTTGAACCCCTGTGTAAAAATCAGGCAGCCAATCACTGCCCCTGGCAAGAGTGCAGCATTGATGCTCCGGCCGTCAGAGTCCTCTTCAATCACCCATCAGGCTCAATTCAAATGCTACCTCCTGTGTGAAACCTCCTCGACCTCCCTGGCAACTCACCCTTCCTACTTCCGCACGCCCTCCCCGCAGCAGGCTCTTTCACGTGCGTGTACCAAGTGTCCTGCTGTGTTATCGTAGTTTGTTCTTTATGACCTGTGTTCCACCATGGTCCTGCAAGGTAGAACTAAGTCTGTTTGTCTAGGATGCACAGAACTGCATGCAGTGAATACTGTTAAGCTGATCATATACAAAGATACAAAACATTCATACAGGGACTTTAGTGTTGCCAGCTAAAAATCCAAGGAATGGTGCTTGATGAGGCATTTGGTGTAGATGAAAAAGCCAACCCAGGAGGCAGGGACCTGGGTTCTAGTCCCAACTCTACAGTTCAGCAGCTGTGTCACACGTGGCTCACCTTTTCTGGGCTTCAGCTGACTTACTAATGAAATAAGGGAGTTGAACCAGCGAAGTGGTTCTCAGCCCTAGCTGCATATTAGAATCATGAGGAGATTTGTAAAACAACTTATGCCTGGACCCTTCCCTTCCCCCCAGGACTCTGATTTATGTGGTCTGGCATCAGTCCAGGGCACTGGGACTTTTAACAAACTCCCAGGTGATTCTAAAGGCAGCCAGGATTGAGAGGCACTAGACTAGAGGATTTCCAAGGTCCCTTCCACCTCTAAAATGCTGTGATTCCAATATCCTCTTTGAGCCAACCTGGGATTCAATATTGAAATTACTTTTGGATAAAGATACACTGACCCATTGCCTTCTCTTCCTCAATAAGCAGTTGCCGTCCTGGGCATTACTGAGTCAGAGAACGTCAAACCTGGAAGGGCCCCCAGAGATCATCCGAAAGGGATTTTCAGAATTCCTTCAGCTTCAGAACACTTTGTCCAAACCAAATCTTTACTGGAAGCCTATTTTGTAAAACAACAAAAGTAGAATATCTCCATGGCTGGGGGAAAGGGCATCTGCACCACTTCCCAGACCTCCTAGCCCTGAATTTGGTAGCCACCTCCCAGGCACCTGCTGGGGGCCCACAGGGTGTGAGAGTGTAGACAGGAAATGCTGAATTTAGCTATCTGCATGGAAGAAAGAACGCTGGAGCCTATCTTAATTTTTGTTGGTTTGTTTGTTTTTTTAGAGACAGCGCTTTGCTCTGTTGCCCAGGCTGGAGTGCAGCGGTGTGATCATAGCTCACTGTAACCTTGGCCTTCTGGGCTCAAGCAATCCTCCTGTCTCAGCTACAGGCATGTGCCACCAGGCTCAGCTAATTTTAAAACATTTCACAGAGGCAGAGATCCCACTATGTTGCCCAGCCTGGTCTCGAACTCCTGGCCTCAGGCAATCCTCCCGTCTTGGCCTTCTAAAGCACTGGGATTACAGGCATGAGCCATCACACCTGTCTGAGCCAACCTTAATTTGACAAAAAATAAATTCCAGAAAGGCTATATGTTTAAATGAGAGAAATCAAAAGGAAAAAATCAGAAGGAAGCTTAGGAATATAGCTTATGTGTTGAGGAGATTTCAAAAACAAAATGGGAAACTGAAAAGCCATTAAAAAAAGATAAACATGTCTGACTACATGAAATGAAGAAAAAAAATCTGTATGAAAACAAATACCCTAACAAGTCAAAAGACAAACGATAGACTAGGAAAATATATGTGCAAAATGTATGACAGAAGGCAAGTTAATACTCTGCACTGAGCTCCAGCACATTCATAGTGCAAAGACAAACCCAGCAGATAAAACAGCCAACGTTCTCTTCATTGACAGAACGAGAACCCTAAAGAGCCAACAAATGCACTTTACATCTATGCTATTCTGCCTCACAAACTCAAATTAAGAACAAATTCATAGCCAATGGAAAGATGCTTACTAGTAAATAGGAAAATGCAAATTAAAGTCACGCTGAGATGCCATTTCTCATCCATCAGACTGGTTGGTACCCATTAAAAAGACTGCTAACTATGAGTGCTGGTGAGGATGTGGAGAGAGGGGTGCCCTGACCCATTATCTGTGTAGATGTGAATTATGAAGTGTTTATGGAAATGTAAACCAAAAATAAAATTCTAAGCCCCCCAGTTGACTGAATGGACCCTCTTCTCAGCCAAGGGCATTCCAAAGAAACCTAGTTCAGGCCATGATGGGAAGTAGGGGTAGGACATGCCTCCTTATCCCCTCCTCCCTTAGGAATTCAGGCACAGCTGACCAGCATTAACACTTAACAGAAAACATTAAAACAGTCTTAACAGAGCTCTTGAGACTGAAAAAACAGACTCTTTGTAGCAATAAGACAAATTTGTAGCAAATTCCAACCTGACTCTAGTATCGCCTCACATGACAGGTAGCAGGCCCTGAAAGAAACTGAACTATCTTACAGCAAAATACATTTCTTTTATATATACTGGCCCTGCAAATATGTCTCAGAAATGGCCCTGGAAACTGTCTCTTGTGGGGAAAATCTACGTTCTGTAGAGAATCCTCTTCCTGTTTCAGGTCTTTTCCCTGATCCAGGAGAAAATCAGTTAAGAGTCTCTCACCTTTTTAAGTCTGATAAGAAAAACTTACAATCTATTCTCTCTGAAGCCTGTACCTGGAGGCTTCATCTGCATAATAAGGACCTTGGTCTTTACACCGTCTCATTTTAACCCAGACACTCCCTTCTACTGATTCCACGGCTTTTGATAATAACGACTCTTTCAACCAATTGTCAATCAGAAAATCTTTAAATCCACCTGTGACCACCATATTTCAAATTGTCCCACCTTTCCAGATTGAACCAGTGTACACCTCGGTTCAGTCTCACTTTCTTACTTACATAAGTCACTGATGTCTCATGTCCCCTTAAAACGTATAAAACAAAGCTGCAGCCCAACCACCTTGGGTACATGTTCCTAGCGCCTCTTAAGGCTGTGCCTCAGGCCACGGTCACTCACATTTGGCTCAGAATAGATCTCTTCAAATATTTTACAGAGTTTGACTTTTTTCTTCAACAGAAGCATTGTTTTTAGTGTGGTGGTGGAGGGGGGAAATGCAAACAGCCCAAGTCCTCGTCAGTCAGGAAATGGTTGAATAAGCTGTAATACCTTCAACCATACCATGGAATTACGCCACCTATTCAAAAAGAACTAGTTAGCAGTCTAGCTCTCAGTCTGATGGATTTCTACAACATATTGTTAAATGAGAAAAGCAAGTTGCAGAGAAATATATAAAGAGTGATCCCAATTTTATAAAATAAAAAATGACTCCTCTCACCAAATGCAAATTCTTTGCATGTGTACTCTATTTATATATGAATGCCAACTCAACTATTAACATTGGCTACCTCAGCAGATGAGGGCAGGGAAAAAACACGGAGGTAGGAAAGGAAAAGGGAAAGCAACGCTTAGGGTAAAATGTTGACTGACAATGTTAAATATAAATTCCCATGTGTGATATTACTGTAAATCCATTAAAACTGAATATGAACCTAGGTAAGAGCTGGAAGATGTCAGAAATCAACACAGAGGGTGTTAATCTATTCACGAGGAAGCCACTCCCATGGCCCAGATACCTCGAGTCAGGCCCCACCTCCAGCTCTGGGACCGAATTTCCACATGAGTTTGGAGGGGACAAACATTCAAACCATAGCAGAGAACATTCACGTCAAGAAAGGCCCAAGCTCCTGTTTGGTTGTAGCTGGAAAGGAGCCACACTGAGACTGTGGGCAGAGGGATCATTGCCTAGGTCATCCTCGGACGCTGCCTCCAAGCTTCTTCCTGAATCCTTAGTCTTCAGGCCATAGCCTTCCGCTCTCTCTCTGCCTTGCTCTCTCCCCACCCTCCCTGGAACACTGCCACCATAGCAGACGGACACTGGACACCAGGGGCTGGCAAGGTGAGCAGGGGACAGGAGGTAAGGGACGGGATCTCTTGGTGGCACCAACCTGAGGTTGTTTCCAGGATGTCCCATCAGAATGTGTCCACCTGGGAGGCAGGGGACCGTGGGCACAACCTGCTTCTGTCCACAGACCCCAGAGTAAGGCTTTCTCACCTCAGGAGGGCTGGCTTGAGGTCCTGCCACCACCCTCACACCCCAGTGAAGCTTTGTGGGGTCCATGCCAGGTGCACTAGTTCTCCACAAGTGGATCACAATCCCTGTGTGCATTCATTTAAGTCCTTATCTCTCAAAGCCTCAGTTTTCTTGCCAGTAAAGCTAGGATAATAGTAGCTCCTGCATCTTGCAGGGCTTTTAGCGAATGGCAAGGCACATTATAAAGGCAAAGGCCACACAAAAGCGCCTTTTATTCATTCACCTTCCTGACCCAGCCCTTTTATTTCATCTGTGCAAATGACAGAAAGAAAGGAAGTATTTCTTCCTCAGATAATGCTTCTTGCATTCTTGAAATCAACCAGTGCTGCATTTTGTGAGCACCAAGAGGCAGAAAATGTCTCCTCAATAAAGCAGGAACCAGCTGTTCTCAGAACCTGCTTCCCAGGGGCTCCACACTCAACACGCTCAGCTCTCTGTACCTGATTCGTCACACCAGGGCAGATGGTGGCATGCAGCATCTCTGCATCCCTATTTCATTGTGGTGGAAACTGAGGCCTAGTGCAGAGTGAGACAAGGTCCCAGCAGGTCGAGCAAATCCCTGAGATGCAGAGCCTTTAGGGAGAGGGCCCAGGACCCAGATCTCGGCTGCTCCCCATCACTGCTGGAGAAGTAAAGAAACGAGGGAGGTCCCCGTAGGCCCGAGTGCAATCACCACACTTGGGGTGGGGGCAGCAGGGGGGCCATTCAAGTGCCTCAGGCCTTTGGAACCATACAGCCCCCGATCTACCTCACAGCACGAGCCTGGGAGGGGCATTCTCAGAGCCCCTGTGACGCACAAGTCTGGGGGTACCAATCACATTCTAGTCGTGGGAACCACAGCCCAAGGCTGTGCCCTGCGTGTTCTGCGGCTGGAGGGGCCGAAGGAAGCTGGCAATGGAAGGACCCTATGAAAAAGGAACATGGCCATTCTCGGTCTCTGGCTTTTTCTCTTCCAAAAGCCAAGAACTGAGACTGGGTCATGTTCCTTGAGGGAAGCCTTCTTGAGGGAAGCGTACAGAATCCCAGCCAAAGACTTTTTCCAGGGCCAGTGGCTTGAAGCAGAGTTCAGTCCCCTGTGGCTTCAGCAATCCCAAATCCCCCATATTGATGAGTTCTGATGGGGCAGCTGGGCTGTTGGATGGATGTGGTAAAACCTAAACATGAGGTTGTCTGTGGGCCCAGAATGAGGTTTTTATGTGCTGGGGATCCCTAGTCGTGCTGTGAGGCTGGGCTGGGCAGGAGCTTGCAGCACTCTGGGAATGAGACTGGAGCAGGGCAGGAGGCTGTGTTCCTTGAAGATGGGAGTCAACGGTCTGCACGGGAGGCAGCGTAGACCTGAAGGAAGAGGGGAAGCTAGGGGTCAGTCAGGAAAGAACCCTGTTTCTTTCTTTTCTTTTCTTTCTTTCTTGTTTTTTTGAGACAGAGTCTCACTCCATTGCCCAGCCTGGAGTGCAGTGGCACGATCTCAGCTCACTGCAACCTCCAACCTCCAACCTCCCAGGCTCAAGCACTCCTCCCAAGCAGTTGGGACCACAGGCATGTGCCACCACACCCAGATAATTTCTTTTTGACTTTTTTGTAGAGACAGGGTTTCATCATGCTGCCCAGGCTGGTCTCAAACTCCTGGGCTCCAGTGATCCATCTGCCTTGGCCTCCCAAAGTGCTGGGATTACAGGCATGAACCACTGCGCCGGGCCTCCCTGTTTCTTAAAGAACCAGGAAGATGAGGGAGTAGCGCTGCCAGAGGAGCAACAGCCAGGGCCAGCTGGCCAGATGGGGAAGGAGCATCAAGTGCAGCAAGGAGCTGAGGAAAGCCACAGCCAGAGCCAAGCTCACAGGATTACGGGAGGCTGTGTGCTATAACTTCCCACATCTATATTTAGTTTCAGACTCAGGATTCCACTGCATGGCCATAAAAATAGTTGAGTGGTTTAGAAGAACTGATGAAGAGTGCAGTACCACAGTGGGAGAAGCAGGAGAGGGCTTGAGCAGGGGGGACTCCCAGCAGGAGAATAAAGGAGGCCAAGCCGGAAGCCCCAGGGGGCAACTGTGAAGGAGGATCCCCCTCCCTTCACCAGGCTGAGGACAGCAGACTGAATCCCCAGCCTTCAGAAGGAAACAGCCAGGGAACCTCTCTAAACGAGCTGCCTTGAGCTCCAGGAGAAGGGAGAAATCATAAAATTGCTTCTGGTCACCTGCCCCATCCCCACCCATCTTGGTACCACCATCACTACTGCTGGTGGAGCCTGAAGACTGGATTTCTTTTTTTCCACTTTCTCTTAACTTTCTCACCTCCTCCAAAGAGCCTTTTCTATTTAAACTTAATAAATAGGAGGAAAAGAAACCCTTAATTTTTCAGAAATCTCTGATTCCTGGGGTGAGGAGGAGGAGGGGATAGCCAAAACAACTTTGAAAAACAAGAACAAGTTGTAGGACTTCACTGGGTGGTTTCAAGACTGCAAATGAAGCTACCATAATTAAGACAGTGCAGTGGTGGCATAAGAATAGACATACAGATTGACTGAACAAAAAGAGAAGCCAGAAATAGATCCATACATATACACAAATTGACCCTTGGTAAAAGTACCAAGGTCATTCAACAAGGAATGATAAACTTTTTAACAGATAGTGCTGAAACAACTGGATATCCAGAGGCAAAAAAATAGACTTCAATCCACGCCTTATACCATACATAAAAATTAAAAAAATAGATCATAGACTTAAAATAACAGGTAAAACCATAACTCGTCTCAAAGAAAACATAGAAGATAATATGTGGCTTTAGGATATGCAAAGATTTCTTAGGACCAGAAAGCACAAACTGTGAAACAAAAAAATTGCTAAGTTAGACTTCATCAAAATGAAAAAAGTACATAAATTTTTCTCTTTGAAGAACTGCTACAACTCAATAATAAAAAGACAAACAACCGGATAGGAAAATGTACAAGAGATTTGAACAGACACTTCTCCAAAGGAAACATACTAAGGACAAACAAGCACATTACAAGATGTTCAACATCACTAGTCATTAGGGAATTGCCAATTAAAACCACAAGGAGATACTATTACACACCCACCCACTAGAATGAATAAAATTTGTGTCTGACAAAACCAAGTGTTGACAAGGGTGCAGAGCACCTGGAACTCTCATACACCTCTGAAAGGAAGGCAAAATAGTGCCACACTTTGGAAAACAGTCTTGCAGTTTCTTCTAAAGTTAAACATACATTTATCATATGCCCTTCCAATTGCATTCCTAGGTATTTACCCAGGATAAACAAAAAGTTATACTGATACGAAACTATTCATGCATGTAAAAAACCACCCAGAAACACTGTAAATGTCCACTAACTGGCAAATGGATAAATTGTGGTATGTCCATTCAATGTAACACTATTCAGAAATAAAAAGGAACAAGCTTACTGATACATCAACCAACATGGATGAATTTGATAAATGTTGTATTAAATAAAGGAAGGTGTCCACAAAAGACTCCATATTGTATGATTCCACTTATATAATATTCTAGAAAAGGCACAACTATATTGACAGAAAGAGGTAAGTTTCAGCAATGCAGGAAGGAAGGGATGAACTGTAAAAGGGAACAAAGAGTCACCTGGGTGATGAAAATGTTTGTATCTTGATTGAGATAGTTGTTACACAAGTGTAATGTTTCAAAACTCATCAGGTTATACATGTAAAATGGCTGAATTTTATTGTATCTAATTTTAGCTTAATCCAACTGATTTTTAAAAAGAAAAAAGACCAAAATCTTTTCCTCTTCCTTCTCATTTCTTGCTACTTTATCAAGAGGCTTTAGAATAATTTCCTTTCTAATTTCCCGCCACCCATTGCCCCCAGACCACCTAATGATTAACCACCTTCCAAGCAGCAGAAAAAGACACTATATTTTTCTTTCCTTTCAACTGCTAGATTGTATTTTCAGAGACTAGATGGTTCATCACTGAGCCAAAGGAGTCCAGGGGGCCAGAAACTGGGACAATGAGAAAATTGGGGGTGGGGATGGCTGAATGGGGGAAATTTGGGGCCTGGGCCTAAGGGCTGAGAGTCCCTAGAAGGTGTGATAGAAACAGCTCTGGGCCAGAGATGCAGACCCAGCCCCGACTCTATGCTCACCTTTGGGAGGGTCAGGTCATGGTAAACAAGGCTCCTACACCTGCCTTATTTATTTTACTGAACTGTGGGGGATTCATATTCAAGTAAGACTTGAATATGAAACTACCTTGAGAAAAACATAATAAACGCTGCACAAATGCAAAACCTTATAATGAATATTACTGATATTATTAGTCTCTGCTACTGAGAAGCTCAGCAACCACAATTCTCTTGCAAACAGAGCCCCACCAGGACGCCATCTCAACTTCCTTCTTTCTGGTCCCTATTTTCTTCTCCAGGCCTGGGGGCTGTGGAGGGACAGGTAGATTTCCTTTGCTCATTGGTGCAATCTACCACTGCACAGTCTTCCACAGAGAGTTTTGGGAAGATCTTAATAAGGCAAGCAATTACAGCTGTTCCAGAAGCCGGGGCAAAAGGCTGTAGAAAACATTGGCCTGTTGGTATCCAGACCCAGTTGGCCAGCCAGGTTCCGTGTTCTGCCCCAAGCCTGCCAGAGGATGTAATCTCCACGGGGTCCTCCTGCTTTCCAGGACTTGCTTCTCTTTGATTCTCTGCTCACTTTCCTTTGGTGGGAGCTTTGAAGTTCTTCTAGTCCATGCCTCTGCCATCAAGGAAAAGAAGGATAACAGAGTCCTAGGAAAACAGTGACCTGCCCCTTTATTATTCAGTGAGGTTTTTCCTGAAAACACACTGTACGTCTTTCAGATGTTCATAAAAGAGTTTGAGTTTGGTCTTGCAGTAACCCAGTGTTTTTTCTCTTGTACTCCGAAGAGGTCCAGTGCCCCACCGGCTGCCGCAGGGACCATATTAAGGTTAAGAGGAAAATGGAGAAGGCAGAGCATAGAACCTTACATTCAACTAACGAAGCTCTGATTTGGTTAGTTTTATGTCTTAGGAATATCCGTTAGGTTTAATTAAAAAAAAAAAGTTTCCTTTTTTAAGAAACAGTTGAGAAAACATGCTTCTAACCTGAAGCCCTCCTGCTGCAACTACGGAAGCCAGCTCTGCTGTGTCCAGTCGTGCCGGCTTCGAGAGGCGCCGCCTGCCCCTCCCTGCAAGGGCCTGCCCCGTAGCCCTTTCAGTGAAGCCTGCGGGAATCCTTCCTGAGGAATCCTACCTAACTGCACTTATACAATGGAACTTCTTTAAAGGACTGTATAAGGATGAAATGAGTTAAAACACTTCGAAAGCCCTTACAACAGAACATGGCTTAATACATGGTAGCTGTGATGAATGTGTCCTACTTCTGATACCTTTGATCTCAAGGAAGATCTGTTTGCCTTCTCTCCAAGCCCCATCGATCTTTACCCCCTTTCCTCCCCCACTGGTCTTCAATGTCATTATTTTCATAGGCACTTTTTCTTCAGCATATAAACATGCTCAAATCTCTCGTCCTAAAACCATGATTATTCCCTACAACTCTGCTCCCCTGGTTACAACTCTCTTTCCTTCTGCAGTCAGTCTTCCAAAAAGTTGTCTGCTTGTGTGAGCTTCCTTTCACCTTGTTCTCTTGCCAACTTGCTGTCATCTGGGTTCTTCTCCCAGAGGCCTAGCAGAATTTAATCTAGGGAGGTCCCTAGTGATCTCCTAGTTGACAAATCTAAGAACTTCTCAGTATCTAACTGACTTTACTTTTCTGTAGTATACATTGGCCCAAATCTCCTGTTTGAAACACTCCCCTCCCTTGACTTTCAGAGAAGTGTTCTGCCCTGGTTTTCCTAGTACTTTTTTTGCGTGGTGATGAGAGGAAATCAGCCTTCATGCTGGGAGGAAGCCCAAATGACTCCATGGAGAGGCGTGCATGGAAAGGAACCAACAGCCAGCCCCAGCTTGACAGCCGCTCGATGACCATCCTGATAATGAACCTCCAGCCTCCAAGCCCCTCTAGCGGATATGATGCAGAACAGAAAAAAGCTGTCCCCAGTAAGCTCTGCCAAAACTACAGATTTCTGAGGAAAACAGAGATCTGTTTTGTTATTTTGAGTTTTGAGGTAGCTCCCACAGCATGTTGTTGGTGATTTGCCTCTGGTCCTAGGAGTACACCTGCACATGGCTGAGAGGGAGCCACAGAATACTTTGGGGAAGGAATTTCATGGAGGCCCTTCCTCGAACCACAGGAGAGAGCACAATTTGATGGAGAGCCAGTAGGCCTTCCCAGATCTAAGGAGCTGGGGGGAAGATCTGCATGGCATCCTTGCCCTTCCAATAGATGGCTGTGGAATTGCAGGCAGATTATCTGATCTTCTTCAGCCCCGGTCTCCTGAACTGTACAAGTGAGGTCATACAAGAAATGACCTCCTCAGGTTGTTGTGAAGGTCAAACAAGATACCTGTGTTGTGCTTAGTACAATACCTAGCACAGAGCAGGCACACACACACACAAATGCTTGTACTAGGTCGTGCACTGATACGGGGTAGGCAGGAGCTGTCTGGAGTTCAAAGTCCATCTGCTATTTTCCTGTTAATATCTTTGCCTGAGCCTCAGTTCCCTTACTCATAAAATAGGGTACTGACAGCATCTATCTCAAAGACTTATTGTGATGAGTAAATGAGCTAACAGATCTAAAATGCTTAGATTTGAGCCTGGTCCAATTAGTATGCCCTCACTGTCCCAGACCCGATTACTGCACACTCCAAAGCCTGACAGTATTATAGGGACAGCAAAACCTGCATCCATACCACCATGTTACAATTAGGAAACAGGCTAAAGGTGATGGCCATCTCAGCCAGTGATCCCAGGCTTCTCCGAAATCTAGACAACCAGAATCTGCCCAGCCTTCAGAGTCCAGTGCCAAAGACATTTCTCCCACAAAGCCTTCCCTTGTTTTGTGCTCACCCCCAACCCTGCTGGCCTCTGCCCCGCCTAGGCCAGAAGTGCCCACCTCTGAGCTCTTTCAGCAGCTCCCCTGAGACGCTAGTGGAATGCAACATCTATTTTTTCCACACTGTATCACTGATGTTTATATACATGTAATATCTTCCTATACTAGAATGAGTATTCCAGAGCCATGCCTGTGACCAATTCATCTCTACATCCAGTACAGAACATAGCCTGGCACATGGCTTAGAGCAGAAATGGCTTGTTGACTGAATGTGTGAATAAATCCCGATTCCTAAGGGTGCTGGAGAGAAATGGGGGATTAAGCGTGCACATATATGAAACACGCACATGCCTGGAAGCAAAGGCACAATACATGCTGGAGACACAGATCTACTCATCAGTACCAACACACGCTCAAGGCAGTACATCTCTAGAACTAATCCTCATTTTACAGATGAGGAGGCTCAGAGAGTCTAAGATATTTGCTCAATATCACAGCCTCGGCATCTACCTGGCAGTCTTGGGGGAGCTTAACTCAGAACAGGAAACCCAGGCTGTAACTTGACCATGCCAGGAGGCCCTAGCTTCCTTTTAGGCCATGCTCACCCCGCCACTGAGCCCAGCCCCAGAACAGTGAGAGCTTCCTGTCAGTCCTCGAGCTCCATGCCACTCTCTCTCTTCCTGCCCAGCAGGGTGGCACTGTCAGAAATGCCAGAGCCATTTAGTTGCCCAGCTTGAGGCCTAGTTCTTTGAACTCCAGCAGACTTTGCAGGGAGCCAAGAGGGCTCCCAGTGCCAGGCGTGGCAGCACAGCATGAATTGCAGAGCTGGGCCTGTGGCTGCATCCTGCCAGCTTCCCTCACAAGAGATCTCTGCATTACCTGGCAGATGGGTGCCTGGCAGCTAGGCCAAGCCAGCTTGAGAGGACGGATCAAGGCCATTGGGCCTCTGCCGGGCTCTGAGGCTGCTCTGCACCAAGTCCTGCCTCACAGCGCCAGGGCCGCATGCCTCCACAGCACTCCTAACCCACCCTTAGTCAGCTGTGGGCATGCAGTGTTTCTCCAGGAATGGTGAAGGCAAATCCTGACCAATAGCAACACTGCATTTATGCATGTTTCTGATTTGAAAAACATTTCTGAACATCCTAAGAGTAATCCCATGGAAAAATATTATACTAATGATAATTGATGTCATTATTATTGTTAATGCCTTTTGAGGCTAAGGGAGGTTTGACGACCTCCCGAGGACCCACAGCTCTGACTTTTCTTGCTGCACACTGCTTTCGGCATCCATTCTCACTGCACCCCTTGAGCCCAGGCATCTGCAGAGGAGGTGGCCTCTGGGCTGTGAGTGGAAGAGCCTTGATCTCACCCTTCATAGCACCGTCAGACTCTTGAAGTTTGACAGAAACATCAAAACCTACCCAGCCAATCCCCAATTCCAGAGCTTCAACTGACCTTCTAGCATAGACTGCTCAGGTACCCCAATCACATACCCACAAAAACAGCTGTTTGCTTCTGGTGAATCTGCTAAACCCAGATGCTCAACATATTCATACACACCTGCTTGGGTGCACAAAGATGTGTACACACAAACATGCACCCGTACCTCTTGGTGGACACACATATGCATGCATGCTTCACTTCATGCACTCATTCAGAGCTCTTATAACAATGCACATAGGTCCTAAGTAAACTCCCCAAACCTATGCACACACCATCCTGCACATGTGCGCACACTCCTGGATTTGTAAATGCATACATACATACATATTCTCACATACAACCCTGCCTGTGCACATATGTGCGTGCATACATGCACACATGCAGAGCTGAGAACAAGGATGTTTTGTCCACTATATGAACCCTCCTGACCATATGGGCCACGCAGGGATGTGATGTCCCATGGGGACCTGTAAACCATTCATCTTGTGGCTACACGTCGGTGGTACTCTGCCAGTCATCAAGCCCAGTCCTGCCAGGCTGGGCACTGAGATGAGTGGGCCACGGGCCAAATTCAGAGCTGCAGCAACATGAACAACTGTCATATGGGCATGATGCCACCAGCCTTTCTGTTCCTGGACAATGGTCTCTGTCCCAGATTAGACTTTGCCTGGGGGAAGCACTTCCCACACCACAGGGGACTCCTCTTAGAGTGAGGACAGCTATGCCAGGGTGTAAGAAGCTCACACATGAATCCTGAAGATGTCACTTTAGCTGAGTGACCTTGGGTGGATCACCTTAACCTCTTTGAGCCTCAGTTACTGCCTCTGTGAAGTAGGGATTGTAGTATCTTCCCGTCAGTATCATGTGGATAACAAATGCACAGCAATGTCGAGCACACAGCAGAAATCAGGCACATGGATGTTGAAAGGAAGGTTGGATAAATGAGTGGACACCAAATGGGTGTGCTCCGCGCTCCGGGGCTCCCTGCTGAACTGCTCTCCCTTCTCTGCCGTTGAATTCCTAGGCTGTGTTTTCTATTGTGGATCACATCATCCCACTGCTCAACTCCCCTCCCCCCGCCTTCCCGTCAACCTCCCTCCCCACGAACTCCCTCAGAAGGCCCACTGTGACGCCATCTCCTCTCCCTGTCTCTTTCCTCCCTCTCTTGCTCCCCTCTGGCCCCCCTTCCCTTTTTCTGTTCTTTGAACACATGCATTTCCTTCAGCCCCAGGGCCTTTACACGGAATGCTTTCCCCTGAGGTCTTCACATACTCTGTTTTATTTCATCTCTCTGCTCAGATGCCACCCCCTAAGTGAGGACTTCTCTTCAGAGCTGTCCTCCCCCTAGCCACCCCCATACTTTTCTTCTAGTCCTTGGGAATTTCTGTTACACGTGTGTGAATTTTCTTATTAAATTTCTGCCTTCTCCTCTTGAATGGGAGCTCCATGACGGCAGGGGCTTTGTTTGACTTGTTCACTGCGAATTCCTGTACCTACAGCAGAGCCTGACATGCCGTAGGTGCTCAACAAACTTGTAAAATGAACGTATACATATGATTCTTGCCCTTGAGGAACCTAAACAGAATTTCTCATCCCTAAATGACAATGCCACGCTCAGCTGCCCTCCTCTCCTTTCTCCTGTACAGCCCAGCTCATCACATTTTAATTTTTTCCCTAGCCTCAGCCAGCCTAATTACTCACAGCACCCGTGTGAACGCTGGTGTATGCGATGATAAGTGTGTCCAGGCTGAAATATCCTAATGGTTTTCCAGCAGGGAGCTGCGTCAGAACCTCCTGAGGGCCTCACTGCAAGCATTTGTGGCTGTCTTCTTTCCCCTGACCCCTGCTGAACAACAGTCTCCAGTGCTGAGGCTGGGCCATGTGGATTCGGAAAAAACTTCTCCTGGAGATTTGGATGCGTGTTACTGTAGTTGTCTGCAGGGTGGCCATGGAGAGTAGAGGCTAGGAGCACTGCCTGCCAGGGTCACACTGCCTGAGTGTGAATCTGCACAAGCAACCTCATGTTGCTTGGAATATAGAATGGAGCCTAGCTCAGGAAGGTGTCATTAGGACACACTGAGAGAAAGTTTGTAAAGTGCTTAACACCGTGCCTCACTCAGAGTAAGTGCATGGTCAATGTTAGCTTTCATTAAATGATGACTTTCCTCCAGGAGTGATGTAGTCATTCTCAGTTTCCCTACAGGAGTTAGGACAGGACCTTCGCTGTGGTGGACGGTCAGCATGTGTAGTTAGCTGACATGCTGCTGAAACAAGCATGGTATGACTTCTCCCATCTTAAAGAACAATCCTTTGTCTTGAACCCACTTCGTCCCTTCAGCTGTCACCCCATTTCCTTGCTTCTCTTTATAGCAAAACTCACCAGAGCTTTCTACAATTCCTCCCATTCTGGCATGTTTTACACATTTTATTAGGGCAATTTCAAACATATATTTTGCCAGTCTTCTACTTCCCAACTTTTTTGCTACAGTATTATAAAGCAAGCCCCAGAAATATCATTTCACCCACAATGTATCCCTCTAATAGGCAAGAATTTTAAAAAGATATGAGTATCATAATCATACCTAACTAAATTAACAATTTTCTAACATCACCTAATACTTCATCTATGTTCAAATTCCCCTGACTGTCTTAAAAATGTCTACTTCCAATTGCTTTGTCTAAATCAAGCCTGATCAAGGGTCCACATGTTCTATTTGGTTGATTTGTCTCTAAAGTGTCTTCTCCCTTCTCTCTCAAACCCACTAATCAAGCCTCCAAATCCACTCCCAAGACTACGCCTTTCAAGGTCACCAATTACCTGAATGTTGCTAAAGCTAATGGACAGTTCTCAGTCTGCATCCTCCACTTTTCCGCAGCCGTTGAAACGCTCTTTGCCAGAACATGAGGTGTTTCTCCTGGTTGTTCTCCCTCTGGGTGCTCCTTCTCAGCTCCCATGCCCACCTTTTAGTGTTGTGTGCACTGCAGATCTGCCCTGGGCCTCTTTCATCTTCTGTTTTCACTCCTTGGTGGCGTGGCCCAGTCTCAAGGCTTTAAAAGCATCCCAAAGTTATACCTCCAGCCCATTCCAAATGCCTACTGCACATCTCCTCTCAAACGTCTAAGAGCTGTCTCAAACGCCATCCATCAAATGCTCAAACTCTCCTCATCCGCCATGGACTTCTCCATCCCATCCTTCTAATAACTTTGGCCCCAAACCTTGAACTCATCCTCAACTCCTCTGTCTCACACCCCACACTGATCCCTCAGGAAGTACTGTTGTCTTGGCTGCAGATCATACTTTCATTGCTACTACTCTGGTCCAAGCAACTAGCATCTCTTACCTGGGCTGTGTAACAAACTACTACCTGAACTCCCTGCTTCTGCTTTCTTCCCTCTTCAGTCTATTCTCAAACCAGCATCCAAAGTTCCTTTTAAGCACCCTCTGCTCAAAGTCATCCACTGGTTCCTAGTTTTTCTGAAGGTAAAAGCCAAACACTTCCTAACAGACTCCAATGCCCTCAACAAGAAACGGGCGTTTTTGACAGGAAAATTCTTCACTGTGTGGTCTGTCCCACGCACTGCAGGGTGTTTGTCATGCCCTTACCCACTGCATGCCACAGAACAACAACCTTCCTCACCCAAGCCCCACCAGCCATTGTGACAACTAAAATGTACCCACACATTTCCAAATGCTTCCTGGTGGACCTGGAAATCGCAGTTGAGAATCTCTTACAAGATCTGCTATGCCCCTGCAGCCTCCTACCCTCCCATGCCCCACTGATCTCTCTGACTTGTCCTCGCACGCCTCTCCCTGTGCTCTCTGGGCCCTCGTCTTACTTGAACAACCTGGCAGGGTCCCACCCTTGGCCTCTATGCTAGCTGTTCGTTCTGCCAGGAACGCTTGTCCCTATACAGCCACAGAACTCCCTCCCTCCCCTTCTCCAGGACTTTGCTCAGGTGCTGTCTCCCCAGGGCACCCAGTTTGAAAGTGCAGATTCCTTTACTCTGGGTCTTTTATCTGCTTTTTCTCCAGAGCACTTATCCCATCAGATGCACTATAAGCTTTCATTAGTGATCTTATTTGTCTGTAAGCTTCATAAAGGAATTTGGGAGATTTTGTTCATTGCTATACCCCAGGGCCTAGAATAGTAACTGGCACACAGCAGATAATAAATATTTGTTAAGTGAAAGGAAGAATACAGATGCCAGGAAAATATATACTTACAGAAAGAAGAAAACAAGCTTTTCTAAGCCACAAAAATAAAGAATTAATTTCGTTCTTAGCAAGGACTTGTGTGTGCTTAGCCTGGGGTGAAAAGTAAGGAGTGAGGCTATAAGAACATCTATTTATTTATCAGATCTGTTCAGGAAGGCTTCCTGAAATTGATGGGGTTGTAGGACGCACCTTCGGCTGGTTTTGAGCCAGATAACACCCTGGTGGCTCCCCCAAACTTGATGACTGCTGACGATAAAGGGAGCCCCGGTGAACAAAAGTGAGCCAAGCTGGAGTTTTCAGACTGAGAAGCACTCGCTGAATCGTATTTCTGCTGCAACTGACCCATGTCTGTAGGAGGCTGCAGCAGCACGTCAGCCAAAGGGGCAAGTTCAAATGTAGCCACATCAGCCAGAGGGGCAAGTTCAAATGTAGCTGCTCAATAATACCTGCTTCCTCCCCTCCCTCGTCCTCGGAAAGCCCACCTTAAATAATTACTTGCCTTCCAAAACTCTCAGCAGACGGCAGAAAGGACCTAGCTTCACAGCCATACAGTGGAATATTTTGCAGCTATTAAAGAAGAATGTGGCAGCTCTTTTTATATTTAATAAGGAAAGATCACTAAGATACATTATTAGGGAACAAAACTCAAGGTGCAGAACAGCGTATAGTATACTAGTATCTCTGTAAAAAGAAATAAACATTTTGCTTGAATGTACATATCATATAGCTGGAAAGACATGAGAAATAATAGTGGTTGCTGGAAGGTGTGGGGGTGGGGAGGAATTCCAGTGGTTAGGAAACAAGGATGGGGGAGATGCTTTTTACTGTAAACTCTTCTTTTAAATCTTGTACTAGGTCAATGTATTGTCTATTTGAAAAGAGTAAATCAAGCTACTCTGGAGGCTGAATTGGGAAGACTGCTTGGGGCCAGGAGTTCGAGACCAGCCTGGGCAACACAGGGAGGCCTCCGTCTCTACAAAAACAAAAAAAAATTAGCCAGGTGTTGCGATGCATGCCTGTAGTCCTAGCTACTTGGGAGGCTGAGGTGGGAGGATCACTTGAGCCCAGGAGTTCGGCAGAGAGCAATGATTGTGCCACTGTACTCCAGCCTGGGTGACAGAGTCACCATCTCTTAAAGAAAGGAAAAGATGAATTACATTAAAAGCAAATTACATTAGCAATTTTGTGTGTATGTTAAAAGCCACCTGCACAAGTACAGGTGGCCAGAAGCCAGAGTCCTTCAAGTGAAAGGGCCCTGAGGCTTTAGCTGACCTCGTGTGTGATAGGTCCCATCTGTGGCTGGGGCTGAGAAGTGGGTCCCTAGCCACCGTCCAAAGCCAGGCAGGGCGTGAGGGAGGGTCTCCCTGTGCCCAAAGCTGGTCCTGCGCTGCAGGGCTCACTCCCAGGTCCTGTGTTCTGGGAGAGCAGTGACCCAGGGGAGGCCTCTCACCTTCAAAAAGCACTTTCTGCCACTGGAAGGGTCCCCAAAATGACAGCAGCTACCACGCGTTGAGCCCTCACTGCGTGCCAGGCACTTGGCTTGCCTGACGCTTTACTGGCATCACCCCTGAATTTTCCCCGCAATCCCAGGAGGGTGGTACTATTCGCATTCCTTATTTTACGAACGGGAAACGCGAGGCTCTCACTGCTTGAGATCACACAGCTAGTAAACGACCGAGTGAGATTCAAACCCAGGGCCCCACTCAGAACTATTATGCTGCACCGCAGGCTGAGGAGACCTACAGCCCTGGGAATTCTAAGACTGTGATGCGATAAAATACAAATACAAACATGGGAAGGCTAAGATAAGGCTGGGAGTTTTAAATTTATTTTTTTGCTGAGGTGTCTTGGGTACAAAGAAGACCAGGAAAGGTGGATGCTGAGTAGAATTTGGACCTCGGTGTCACCGTCCTCATCCCCGACCCCTCCTAGCCGCCCCCGCCTCAATGTCGCCTTCTTCTCCACGGGAATCTACTCACACCATCACACTAGCCCGGGCTGCGGCCCATGGAGGCCGAGGAGGGGCGCACATCCAGCATCCAGCACCCAGCCCGAAGGCCGGGGGAGCCCCGGGGCCCCGCTGCTTCCCGGGCTGGAGGCGGCAGGAGCAGCAGCGGCGGCGGCGGGCGGTGCCTCAGCGCGGAATCCCCTTCCGCGCCCCCTCGGGCTGGGAACGCGGGAGGAGTCGGCGCCCTGCGGGGAGACCCCAGACACCGTGGGCGGGCGGCTGTGCGCAGCCGGGCTGCGTGGGCGCGGGCAGCGGCGGTGGGGAGCGCTCCGCGCGGGGGGCGGGGGTTGGGGGGTGAGGGGCGCGGGGGCGCTGCGGGGCTGGGAGGCGGGGGCGCCCGGGCCGCGCTTCACTTAGGGGGTGACTCAGCAGCCGCCTTCCTCAACCGGGCGGGGCGGGCGCGCGGGGAGGCTGTGGGCGCGCGGGGAGGCTGTGGGCGCGCGGGGGGCTGTGGGCATGCGGCTTCCCCAAGCCGGGGTGCAGGTTCTCGCCGCCGCCCCCGCGAGGAAGTGCGAGGCTGGACGCTGGGAGGGGGCGCGTGGGCCGGGAGATTCCTTCTCGCCTGCCGGCTGCTAGCCAGCCCGCTCACGCAGCCGAGATCCCGACTCCACGTTCCCTCCCCACGGAGGAGCCCGGGGAGCGCGCACAGAGGAGGAAAGGCTTTCCCCAGGCTGGCCCGGCGAGGGTCGGGGGCGGAGGGGCTGAGGAGACACCCCAGGAAGGCCAGCTGCACCCGAGTCCTCCCCTGTTGCTGCTCCCGGGTTTGACGCATTCATGGTCGGAGGGGGCCGACTGGAGGTTCCTAGGGTCTTAGATGTGGAAGTCCTTGCAGAATTTACCTCGTTCTGCCCCAGGGTCCCCGGGGGTCTGCCACCTTTTGTTCTTGAAAGGGAGCGATCCCCCTCTCCTGAGCCAGCTGGAGCGTCCTTTCTGTGGCTCTTGCCATGTAGAAGTCTTTTTTCATATCTAAGCTCGGTCCTTCCTGCTGCGGTGACCCCCTCTGCTTTGCCAGACTTGGCGACCTGGTAGAGTGGGCAAGAAGGGGGACCGAGCATGGCCCCATTGAGCAGGAGGGGAAATCAAGGCCCAGAGAAGGGGAGGGATTTGCTTCAAGCTTATAGCTGGGGGTGTGTGAGACGGCTGCTGACCTCAGTACTCAGGGGTTCTGGCCTCTAGGTCAGAGTCTGCAGCTGCTTGAAAAGATAATATTCCTCCCTGGTGCTGCCCAGCGCAGTGCCTCTACCTCTCTGGAAATCCCTTTGGCCTTCTCTGATGGGTTCTTATCATGCATTAAGTAGCATCAAGAATGTCATAGAAGCCAGATGATGCCCATTCGGAAGCATCCAGGGTAAAGACCAGGCTATGCACAGGAAACACGGAGACTAGACCCAAGCAGGAAATTCCCAGCCGCTTTGCAGAGTTTTTGTTGCTGCTGTTTTTAAATAATCATTGGTTGATTTGATGCATTGAATGAAAATTGTGGTAGATAGGAATCGTTCATCAAGGAAGAAATTGTGGAGCTCCCTTGTCTCTCTGCCTGGGAGGGGGAGTGCATTCCTGATTGGAGGCAAGTGGTTGGCTGGTTTGACCTGGTGCATCCAAAGCCCTGAGAGGTCATTGGCACCAGGCCCTGGCCACAGCTAGGCCGAGATATCCTGCAGGGAAAATCACACTACAGCTTTCTGTGTGTCTTACTGCCCTGTACCTGAGCTGTGAGACACTATACCTCCATAGAGTTCCAGTGGCACAGCCCCTGTACCTGTCCCCTTCCACACAGCCTTCTTCCCAGGAGCTCACTCCTCTGGGGCCTGGTCTCCTGCATGCTCCAGACAGAGTGGGTATGGAGGCGTGGTAGACTTGTCCCATTTTACAGAGGGGAAGACCCAGGAGGATCTGGCTAGCCAATGGAGATGAAACACTTCATGCAGAGAAAGGAAAAGGAACCGGGAGTGCTGATGGTGTTACCAGGCCAGGGGTCACTGGGAGATACTGAGATAAAGCTATGCTGATCTTTGCTGTGAAGCCTCTGCATCTTTAGTGTAGTGTGAGTTGTCCTCCAACTCCCCCAGCCCAAGTCAGTAACACACAGTTGCCCACGCAGAGTCGTGCCCACTCAGGTCCACAAACGCCTGTGCACCACCTGCTCACCCTCCCATCACGGTATTGACACTTCCCTGAACACAGCTGATCCTGCCTGGTTGAGAAATAGGAGTAGGGGGCCTGGAATCTGGGTGCTGCTGGTTCATGACCCCGGAATCCAGCTCTTTCCTCTCTTTTCCCCCAGAGATATGGCCACAATGCAAGCCTCCTTTCCCTCCTGCCTTCATAGGCCCATTGCCCGTTTCTCACTCCACCTGCTGACGAGGCCGTGCGTGTGTGTGTGTGTGTGTGTGTGTGTGCGCGCGCACATGCGTGATGAAACTCTCACTGCAGAGATTTGTTCTTAATGCAGCTTCCCGGGCTGACAGACTGGTCAGAGGCTGGGGGCAGAGGGAGTAGAGGGCTCTCCCTACTCATAGCTAGGATTGGGGTCGGTTCTGTTTACTGCTGGGGGCAGTCTTCCGCTCACCCCTCATCCCTCTCACACCCCGACCAGCCTGAAGAGCTGAGCCTCTGAGTCCAGCTTCCCACATGGGCTCAGCTGCAGGACAGTGAGCTGTGCTGTTGGACCCAGGGGTCCTCCCTTCTGCCCAACTCTTCCTCAGCCCTGATACCACAACCCACCTCCACTCAACAATCCATGAGCCTGCCTGGGCCCTACAGACGGAGAGTTTATGTATTCGACCAGGATTTATCATGTACCTTCTAGGTGTTGAGTTTGACTTTCATCTCCCATCCCCTTCAGGCTCGTGCGACACCAACCTCTGCTGCCTGCCAGCTCTTCGTGCCCACATCTTCCTGCCCCATAGCAAACCCCAACAGAGTCATGTGACATTTCACCATCCAAAAAATTATTTTAAGATCCTAGAAAGGAGCAAACGAGCTTATCACACATCGTGATGCTCTTTAACTCCTTGCTTTATGACTTCCACACATGAAGTTCGTTGGGAAAGTATCCCTTCTACAGCCCAAAGACTTACTATTCCATGAGAAGTCAGTGGAAATGCCCTGTGTCCCTCTCCTTTCCTTATCAGAGCCAAACAAGGCAATTCCAATTCTCTGCAAAATTTAGTTGAGCTAAAAATACATTCAGACTCTGAACTGCCTCCCTCATGAGCCCTTCAGCTCCTTAGCAGCCTCCTTCCCTGGCCTTTAGTTAACCACTGCTACCACAGTATCCTTCCCTCTTACCAAACCCTTCTCTGGGAAATTGCTCAAATAAACTCTTTCATGCTAAAGTATAAAAGATGGATAAGACTAAATGTGTTGATTTTTCCCCCTTCCTAGAAGAAATTGCATTTAGACAAGGAGGATAATCTTGAAGTACCTAAAGGCATCTCTGATTGTGGAATTATTAACATAGTTGAGATATTCTGGAAGGCACAGGGACCTCCCTGGGGTTATGGGACTAGCTGTAAGTTTGGCCTTGCACACCCGTGAAGCAGCCCTGACTGGCTCTTTTGGTCCATCATCACAAAATGTTGAGAGCAGTGGATGAAGAGTTAAGAGAATCTGAGCTCTGAACCTAGTTCTGACACTAGCTAGTTTGGAAGCAACAGTTACCTCCTTTTCAGGCATTAGTTTTCTCATTTGCCAAATGAGAAGTTTGAACAGGTTACCTTAAAGAATCCTTCTAGCTCTGATATTTGGTTAACTCCCCAATGGGGCTAGGAGACCCTGGCCCAGCACCTAAAAGCCTCTAGCCCCTGAAGCTGGGGCTTAGAGGGAATGGTCTGATGCCAGCACAGAGCATGGGGCCCTTCTTTGGGCAGGGACTTGGACAGGCTGCCCACATGACCATAGCAGCTCAGCTTCCAGGGAGGAAAGGGGCCGCTCAGCACACACACCAGTCTTGAAGAGTTACATAACCCTCCCAGATCCCTTATTCCAACCAAAGAGCGACAGCAAAACAGTCTGCCCTCCACCCCCACCCCAGCACACACACACATCAGTGGTCTTTGCCTGTGGTGGCCTCACAGTCACAAACACCCTGGGAGGGAATTTTAGAAGGCCACCATCTTTTCTTTTTCATTTGTTTTCATTTTCCTGGAAGACATCTCATGTAAGAAAAGTCTTTAAGAGAAGAAAACCCACAACCACGCATCGGGCCTCTTAGTCCCTCCCTGCTGTTCTTTTCAGCCTTCTGACCTCAGAGTCCTGAAAAGTACAGGTGTACCTTCCATCCCTAGGAAGGAGGAACTTGGAGAAATTGATTCAGCCTCCATTCTGAAGAAGTGGGAAGCACTTCCTGGGTTCAGATGCCATTTCCCTTCTCACTCTCCACTTTTGTCCTTCACAAGTCAGTGTACCTTCTCCTAGATGAGACTGTAATTTTCCTAATTAGGAAATGGGGTGATTGTTCTCACCATGGGGCATCGGGTGACAACTCAGATCTCTTTGGTATCCTTAAGAGAAGTGCAAATAATCTTAAAATGCAACAGAAGAGGTTTTAGTTGGGCTTAAAGAAGGCTTTGCCAACTAGAAAGTTGTGAGACAGCATTACAGATCACAGAGGAATGGTGGATTTGTGCTGCTGATTGCTTTTCAAGGTACGCTCAACATTCCTGTGTCTGGAATGGCTTGGGAGCACATGGGCTAGAGGTAGAGGGTAAATGAGAACAGAGCACATGTAGAAAGGTGGCCTGGCAGTGTAGAACAAACCCCGAGCCTGCAGTCTAGTCTGTCACGGTCATCTGACAACGGGTGAACCTCTTATCTTTCTTGGGCCCTGGTTTCTTTTACTTTTTCTTTTTTTTGGGGGGCATGGAGTCTCGCTCTGTCTCCCAGACTGGAGTGCAATGGCGCAATCTCAGCCCACTGCAACCTCAGCCTCCTAGATTCAAGTGATTCTCCTGCCTCAGCCTCCCGAGTAGCTGGGACTACTATGGGCCACCATCCCTGGCTAATTTTGTATTTTTAGTAGAGACAGGTTTCACCATGTTGGCCAAGCTGGTCTCAAACTCCTGACCTCAACTGATCTGCCCATCTTGGTTTCTTTATCTGTAGAAATACTGCAATGTGTTGAGCACTCACTATGTACCCCAAACAGTATTAAATAAATGATATGTAATTTTTAAAACTTTACAACAAGTCTTTAAGGTAGATATTTTCCCCATTTTACAAGTGGAAAAACAGAGGCTAAAAGAAAGTAAACAGTGAAGGCGAGGTCTCACAACTGTGGAGGTACCAAGATTTCCCCCCGGTGTGCTTGCCAAAAGCCCATATTCTCAATCACCTAGATCTTGAATACTGTGTGATCCAGTGGTTACCTGAAATTCCTTTCAGCATGAAAGATTTAGCTTTGCCCTTGCCTTACTCTTGATTCCCTTTCTTTTTTTTTTTTTTTAGATTTTTAGACGGAGTCTCGCTCTGTCACCCAGGCTGGAGGGCAGTGGCGCAATCTTGGCTCACTGCAACCTCTACCTCCTGGGTTCAAGTGATTCTCCTGCCTCAGCCTCCCGAGTAGCTGGGACTACAGGCGCCCATTAGCCATGCACAGCTAATTTTTTTTGTATTTTTTTAGTAGAGACGGGGTTTCACCGTGTTAGCCAGGATGGTCTCGATCTCCTGACCTCGTGATCTGCGTGCCTCAGTCTCCCAAAGTGCTGGGATTACAGGTGTGAGCCACTGTGCCCAGCCCTGATTCCCTTTCTTTTTGTTAATGCCCTCATTGACTGAAATAAAGATGACCACTCCTTTCTTCCATGGATAAGCAACCCTTTGGAGTCTTTGTGGGAACCTGCACTGTGTGCTTTTCCAGAAGCAGAGGAGCAAGTTGCTGCTGTGGCTCAAGCCTTGGAAACCCTGCCAGACGTCCTCACATTTGAGAATCTGCTAGGTGCAGTGACAGTGTCCCCAGGGCCTCTTACTAAGAACTCCTTACTAAGCTGCCATTGCCCTGTGCCCAGGGCCACTGAGATATGCTTAGGCTCCAGTGAAAATAAATGTTCAGGCTTCCCAACAAGGCAGCTTGTCTAAAAATCTTTACATGGGGTGTAAATTCAGGAGTTGAGTCTCTTTTCAGATTGCGAGCCCCGATGTTTGTCCTAGCCCTTCCCTCTTTTTTAATGTTACCCTCCCTTCCATTCCCTCTCCACCCAGCCCTGACCCCAGCTGCCTTTTCTCATAAGTGACCTTTGAAACTCAGGCTGCACAGAGATTTGCTGAATCAGCAGGACCAACTGTTGTTTCTTTTGCTTGGTTTTGGGCCAGTGGGAAAATGTGCCAGGATGCCTTTGTGAGGCCCTATGGCATTCACTGTGTGGGTCTGGGGAGAGATTGGGAGTGAGGAAAGAGGGAGCTGGTGTGGAACACGGAGAGATAAAGTGTTTGAGGGAGAGGTAGAAGGAGAGAAGAGAAGGAAGGAAAAAGGGAGGAAAGTAGTGAGGCAGAGGAGGGATACGAAAGGAAGAAACAACGTAACAGAGAGAAGACAGGAACTGTGGAGCCCTTCAGACTTCATAGTCACATTGAGGTTGGGATTTGCAGTAGGAGGTGAATTTGAATTGGGATGCAAGAATTTATCCTCCAGCAATCATCTGCCTGTGGCCTTGGAGACATTGACAAGCCCTGTCATCCATGGACACTAAACGCATGACTGGTGGTTGGGCAAATGTGCTCAGAAGCCACTGAAGCCAGCAGCTTCAGATAAGTTTATGTGCTTCCACGGCAAGAGGATTTGTCAGGTCAAGTTGAGGTTCTCTCGCCAGCCAGGAAAGGGATAATAATAAATTCTGTAGATGCCGTGAGCCTTGATTGAAAAAATAAAGAGGAGGAAGCTATGTTTGCTGCTTTCATTAAGAGGCAAAAGCAGTGGGGGTCAGAGCTTAGCAAGAATCAAGAAGCATGCAGAGAAATAATTTTAACCCTTCAAATGTTTTTCTTCCATAATATCTCTGCACTCACTCACCCACACATTGCTGCTTTCTTGGACTGACCTCCAGGACCACCACCTTTGTGTCTCCTTCAGCTGAAGGAGGGAGAGAGGCCAGATTATATATTAATGCAGATAAGATGGCAATTAGATGATTCATTATTTTCCAGTCCCAGTTCTCTAGGGCTTCTGCCTCTCCTGGAACTGGGTAGGAAGAGGAGTTCTGGGGATAAAAGTCAACTGTGTGAGGATATAGTGCATCTACCGGAGTGCCTGGCCTCTGGAAACGCTCACCCACTCTTCAGCCACCTCACTGGGGCCGTGTTCTCACTGAAATGAGGCCAGAGGAGGAATGAGGGAGGATTCACAGGAAACCCATGATCGGAAGACCCACTGTGCCATGTCTTCCTCCCGCTTCAGCACTCCCAGTAGAGAACTAGTTCTGCAGGGAGCTCCCCAGGAGAAATACCAGGGAGGGGGCTGCTGGCTCTGCTTTCCCCCTCTTCACCTCTCCCTATCCATGGAGATATCTCTCTGCCTGCTGGCTCTATCTTGTCCTGCATCATAGACAACTATGGGCAGAGGAGAACAAACATACAAAATGGGCCACGGGCAGAGAGCAGGGTAGGACCAAACATGTCATTAGCATTGGTAATTCCATCCTGAGCTCTGTGGGGAAATTTGGGTTGAAGTTGGGCCACTGTGGGGAAAGAAATGAGTGGTCCAGAAGATATTCAACCAGCCAAGATTACCATGTTTTCACATCCAAGGAAAGAGAGCTGCAGGGAGGAGGGGAAGCAGGCACAGCTATGGTCTCTATGTTTCTGGGTGTGCAGGCTTAGGGAGCAGGAGAAAAAGCTGGAGAATCTGGAGAAAGTAAGGCACTACTGTTAAGTGCCTGGGGCAACTTTCTAAGTGAAGGATTCCAATAACTTCCACTCTGCTCCACCATGCTAATTATTGCTTATTTTTGTTCTGCTCCTTTGGGAAGCAAAAGCAGGACAGGTGAGAAGGAAAGATGAGGATGTCACAATTCCTCTCCAGAAATGACATGTGGGGCTGGACAGGAGCCCAGATGATTCCTAAATCCCAGGATTCCTAGCAGGACCAACTGAGTGAAAGGGTTCGGGTTCCGTAGGCCACTCTGAAGGCCATGGCAATGTCTTTGTCTAAGAAAAATAATCTTTCCTCAACTCTTCTTGGCCGCACAGTGCCCTGAAGAGATGCAAAGAAAGTGGAGATGCAGTGGGAGAGAAAGGAGACACCAAAAGTCATGAGGAGAGAAATCATAATGACCAGGTAGCTGTGGCTGCCCTCAGGGAAGGGGACTGGAAAAATTCATCCCCTCATGCGGGGGAAAAGACCACTTAGTATCTTGGAACAATGTCGCCTTTTGCTGAGCCTTGGGCATTGAGGGAAAACTGACTTTCTGCTTTTTATGCCAGATAAGGAAAAAATAAAAATAAAAATGTGAAACTGAGGGAAGTACAAAGGGGTTTTGAGGGACCTGGGGTAGAAAACTGTATCTTCTTGGGACTTGAATCAAATGTTTTAAGTCTGCCAAGCCAGATCATGTTAGACCTTCACCTCTTAGATCCCGTGGTTTTGATCAACATACTCTGTGAGCTACCCTGCCCTAACCCAACTTCTCTAACTCTGCCACAGATGGTAAAAGAAAATGAGTTTTGAAGGAATACAGCAAATATTCACAAGTATCTCCCAGACTTAATGCACCTGGATAAAGATGAGATTCTCAGCTCTACTTCCCCCTCCCCATTCCCTTTAGCATCACCATTGTCAAGGTCAGGTGCTGACCACGGACAATTTCCCTGGAACTGTTCTTTATTTAGTTCTCCATCACTTGTCTAATCAGAGAAAAGAAGCGGACATGGCCACAGCCTTTCCAGTACAGAGGAGAGAACATCCCAGACACTTTCATATCTTCTTCCCATATTCCTAGTTCATGGACCTCCTGAGTGAAGAAAGAGCTTGAAGTTCTAGGAACTGAGAGGTTAACATTTCTCTCAGGACCCAAGACAAGATTTCAGTGATCACCAGATAACCAGGGAAAATAAGGTTTGCAGTTGCTGGCCTTAACAGGCAGATTTAAACAGGCATCACATCTGAATACCAACTCCATCTGCCAACTGTCCCCTATGTCATTGTTCCCTTTCAACAACGGCCAAGCACCCTGTATGAAAAACCCTCCTTGAGTTGGAGGAAAAAGCTGTAACCAGACTGAGTCCTCAAGCCATGCCTGAGTCCTCCATTGGTTTGATGAGATGTTCCTTTGCACCTCTTCGGCTCTGCGAGAATTCAGAAGAAGGGTGCCCACTGAGGTCAGAGAAGAGAAAGCTTCCCCAAATGAGCCACTCCTAGCTGTGACTCCCACTTCACCAGCTAAAGAGCCACATTTTCTTTTCCTCTGCCTCCAGCTCCCTTGGTTTCCCACATCACTCCTGCTTTTCAGGTTTGTCCCCAGCCTCCTGGATTCCCCTCTACCCCAGTCCTACTCTTCCTGGGCCCCAGCCTTTTTAAAGCTCTTTACATGCCTCTTCCCAAGCCTTCAGCTTTTCTCACATCTCAGTCTCCATTCAAATACTTTTACTACCCAAACTTCCTTCCAAATTTTTTCTCACTTAAAAAGATTCCTTCAATGGTTCTCTTTTCTACAGTTTAGTCTTCACTCGAAATTCATCCCAGCCTAACCCTCTTTAAATGCTGTCAGTTCCCAATGTCACCAATCACTTAACACCCACTTCCTTCCTCCTTTGCCCCTACTAATGGTCTGGTTACTCCTTTTTGCTCCAACGTTCCCCAAAACCTTCTCAAGCACGGATATCGTTCCCTCATTTACCCAAAATTTCCTTCGCACACTTCTGGCTTCTTCAGGCCACATCACTCCGGTCCTTTAGACTCCTACGCACCCAACGTCCCCGTCTCTCCCTCACACCCACTTGCTTCCCTTGCTCCCACCACAACAGTACCCATCTCCTCTCCCCGCTCACTCAGGTCTCCTGCTCAGGACGCCCTTGCCGAGGGCGGAGGGGGATTTGTGCTGAAGGAGGGCTCCGGCAGCAGCGCAGCAACTCGGGGGACGCTCCTTCTCCTTGTCAGTCACGGCCCCCTGTGTCCCCAGGTGCTTGTGGGGCGACTGGGGAGTGTGAGCCCTGCTGCCAGGGCCGCGCTGGGGCTGCTCCAGGAGCTGTCCGTGGTGCTGAAGCGGCGGCTGATCTGGCGCGGCTGCCGAGCGCTGTCCCTGGTCCTGGAGAGGTTCCTGGGCCCTGGCGGCGGCGGCAGGAGCTGTGGCCGGAGCGGCCGGCAGCGGGGCCGATGACGGGGGGACGAGCCCGGGAGGAGGCTGGGCTTGCAGCAGCTGCTGGTGCTCCCACAGGCTGCGGTTCTCAGCGCTCAGCTCGTCCAGCCGCCGCTCCAGCTCGTCGATACGCTCTCGCTGGGTGTGGATGAGGCTCTGCTGGTTCTGCACGATGGCCGTGAGCTCCTTGAGGTAGAGCACGGCGCGCACCGGATTCTCCAGCAGGCTCTCCATGCCGCCCGCCGCCGCCTGCGCCCTGCCTGCGCCTGGGCTGGCGGCGGGGAGCGCGAGGGCGCGGGGGCCCAGCAGCCCAGTGGTCGGCTCGCCTCCCTCTCCCACCGGCCCAGCCTCCCTCCCTCGGCCGGCGCCGCGTCACCGCCACCCCGACCTTCACACACGCATCGCGGGGCGGGGCGGCTGCGCAAGGCCCCACCCCCACCCCCTACCTCCAGGCCTCCCCACCTCCCTGCCTCTTGGCGTCATAGGAGGCTCTGCTGCCTGCAGGGCACAGAAGAGAGGGAGAAGGCCAGCGAGAGGGAGCTTGTGTCGGGGAGTGGGAGGCAAGCAAGATAACGCAGGCGACCCGAGAAGGACGGTGAATCTGACTGGCCAGACTGGGAAGTAGGCGAAGGGGAAGCAGCGATACTGGGAAGGTGCGGTGGGACCTGTAGGAGAAGAGAAACAGAAAAGAAAGGAAGAGAAGGGGAGAGGCCAGCAGAGAGGAAGCAGAAAAAGGGAAGGTGGGGCCAAGAAAAAGAGAAATGTGCTGGAGGAGAGGAAGGCGTGGGGCCCTGAAGGGACGCGAATTCTTTTTTACTAGGTCCAGGCCTTCCAGAGGCTGGGGTTCATCTAGAGACCTGCTGAGGAGGGGCCACACTCGCCCCTTTTGCTCGCAGCAATCTGTTCTGCCGGGGGATTCCCTGGAACACAAGAATCCTGGGGCTCTAAGGGACCCTAAAGAGCGTCTGGTCCTGCTCCTTCCTTCATCCGTGATGAAATTTGGGGTGGGAAGGCTGTTCATGCTGGGTTTCCTCTGGGAGTGAGACCTCAAGACAATTGTGGCAGTTCCCGATAGAAACACTAAATAAACCAGGTCCTCTGTGGCAAGGGCTAACGCTTCCAGAAGCTTCTGAATAGATCATTCTATTTGACAAACAGTTATAAAATGCACACTATTACCAAACACTGGGCTAGATGGTGGTAAGAGAAGCGTGACTAGAATGGAATCTTAGGCTTTTTGAAGTTTATAAATAAGTGGGTGAAATTGGTCGTGATTAACTTTGATGTATGATAGTGGTGGTGAGTAATCAGGCAGAGGTTTTTCCAGAGTGCTCTAGGAGCCAGCAGCTTGGAGATCCAGGAAGGCTTCTTGGAGGACGTGACACTTGATGTGGGAAGGGTTTTCCAGAAAGGGAAGGCAGCACGAGCAAAAGGTCAGAGACATTAATCAGCATCGATTGAATCATTCATTCATGTCTACAACAATCAACACCCACTAGGTGCAAAGTAATGTACCAGAATCTATGCAAGCCACATCTAGCACAGATAATAAGTTATCATTTCCATAATCAAGTTGATTCCAATCTCATAGAGTAGATATGTCATGCACATGAATAAGTAAAACACAATTCAAGATTTCTGTAAGAGCTCTTCAAGCCAAGTGCCATAGAGTTCAGGGGAGGGAGAGGATTCATTTGACTGTGTTGATCTGATGAGTTCTAACAGAGGTGTTATTCAAGTTGGGCCATGAAGAATGGGAAATATTTCAACAGGTAGACAGAACAGGGGGCCAGAGATGAGAAAGATACATCAGGAAGCATGGAAAAAACTAATGAATGGAAATAGAGCACTTGGTTTAAATTAATTTGGCAGGGAAATGACCCTTTCTTTTTCTTTTCTTTTCCTTTTTTTTTTTTTTTTTTTAAGTCTTATCTGTCACCCAGGCTGGGGTGCAGTGGCAGGATCATGGCTTACTCCATCCTTGACCTTCTGGGATCAGGCAATCCTCTAGCCTCAGCTTCCTGGGTAGGTGGGACTACAGATGCATACCACCATGCCCAGTGAAGGAAATGAGTTGTTTTTTCCTCTTTTATAGGAATGGGATGGGAAGGAGGAAGGGCTATGGGCGCTCTTCGCATGTTGTTGTGCTGTTCCGTTCTTCACACACATGTCCATCAGGCTCCCTGTCAACCTTCCATTCCCCCAGGGTAGGCATATTTATGGGTACCTTGTGTCCAGTGAGCTGGGCCACCCCCCCTTCCACCACGTGGTGCCAGACTTGAATGACCTTATGAGAAGGAACTTGTGCTCTGCACACATATTGGTTTATCTGCACTCGTGATGTGTTTTTATTTTGCTTTTCTCCCATTTATCTTCCTAGCAAACTTCCTTTTGTAAAGAATGAATAAAGGAAGCTTATCCACAGCTGAGCTCACGGTTAAGGGAAACAGCACACAGGAGGATGCTTTGGTAGTGACCAGCATTCCAGCTAAAGAATGGAGGTTGGGGATGAAACAAGGGCACACAAAAACTCAAACTTTTTTTTCTGAATTTTCTTTGTTTGCCTATTTGATTTGCTGTCTAAGAACTGGGTGCTTGGACAGCAAATTAGAGACAAATACGATAAGTGAAACAGCCTGCAGCATAATTATCCATGGGGATTGTTGAAAATGCAGATTTCTGAGCCGTATATTGTAGCAGGACAAGCCACAGACAAAACTCCTCAGACACCGAGTTAAAGAAGGAAGGGGTTTATTCGGCCGGGGGCATCGGCAAGACTCCTGTCTCAAGAGCCAAGCTCCCTGAGTGAGCAATTCCTGTCCCTTTTAAGGGCTCACAACTCTAAGGAGGTCTGCATGAGAGGGTCGTGATCAATTGAGCAAGCAGGGGGTACGTGACCGGGGGCTGTGTGCACCGGTAATTAGAACGGAACAGGACAGGACAGGGATTTTCACAGTGCTTTTCTATGCAATGTCTGTAATCTATAGATAACATAATCGATTAGGTCAGGGGTCGATCTTTAACTACCAGGCCCAGGGTGTGGTGCCGGGCTGTCTGCTTGTGGATTTCATTTCTGCTTTTTAGTTTTTACTTTTTCTTCTTTGGAGGCGGAAATTGGGCATAAGGCAGTATAAGGGGTGGTCTCCTCCCTTAATACCAGTCCTGCAGTATTGGAATCACTAGGAATGGGGACCAAGAATTTTTATTTTAAAAACATTTTTCATTAAAAAAATCAACTTTGTTGAGTTATAATTTATATCCAATGATATGCTCCCATTTTAAGTGCACAGTTCAATGAATTTTGACAAATATTCATGCCCTATTTTAGTCAGTTTCTCTTATCCTCAGCTCCAGTTAACCACTGACTTGCTGTCTGCCAATATATGTTAGTTTTGTCTGTTGTGGAATTTCACATAAAAGTCGTACAGTATACACTACTTCGTGTCTTTCTTTTTAAATTTTTTATTATTTAAAAAATGACTATGAAGATTTTTATTTTAATAGTTTCTGGCGAACAGGTGGTGTTTGGTTACACAGATAAGTTCTTTTGTGGTGATTTCTGATATTTTGGAGCATCCATCACCTGAGCAGTGTACACTGTACCTAATGTGTGGTCTTTTATCTCTTACCCCACTCCCACCCTTCTCCCAAGTCCCCAAAGTCCGTTGCATCATTCTTAAGCCTTTGAGTCCTCATAGCTTAGCTCCCACTTATACATGAGAATATATGATATTTGGTTTTCCATTCCTGAGTTACTTCACTTAGAATAATGATCTCCAACTCCATCCAGGTTGCTGCCAATGCCATTGTTTCATTCCTTTTTAAATCCACTCATTGATTGATGGGCATTTGGGCTGGTTCCATATTTATGCAGTTGTGAATTGTGCTGCTATAAACAGATGTGTGCAAGTGTCTTTTTTTCATATAATGATTTCTTTTCCTCTGGATAAATACCCAGTAGTGGGATTGCTGGATCAAATGGTAGATCTACGTTTAGTTCTTTAAGGAATCTCCATACTGTTTTCCATAGTGGTCGTACTAGTTTCCATTCCCATCAGCAGTGTAAAAGTGTTTCCTTTTCACCAAATTCATGCCAATATCTATTATGTTTTGATTTTTAAATTATGGCCATTCTTGCAGGAGTTAGGTAGTATCTCATTGTGTGGTGTTTTTTTTGTTGTTGTTGTTTGTTTGTTTTTTTCTTTTTGAGATAAAGTCTTATTCTGTCGCCCAGGCTGGAGTGCAGTGGCTTGAGCTCAGCTCACTGCAACCTCTGCCTCCTGAGTTCAAGTGATTCACCTGCCTCAGCCTTTAGAGTTCAAGTGATTCTCCTGCCTCAGCCTCCCAGGTACCAGAGCTCAGACTCTCCTAGGGCTGGGCTTGCTGCGGCCACTGTGGGGGATGGGGGGTTGTTCTCAGGTCAGTGGAGTTATGCTCCAAAAGGGATTGTGGCTGCCTCTGATGCTTCATACAGGTCCCAGGGAAGTGGGGGAAAGCCAGCAGTGACAGGCCTCACCCAGCTCCCGTGTAGCCAGCAAGGCCAGTGCTCCCGCCATGCTCTCCCAACAAAGCTGAATTTATATCCAGGCCTCAGGTGTGCAAGGCTGAGATATTTATTGCCCCAGGCTACAAGCCTCCCTGCTGAGAAAGCAAGCAGGGCTTTCAGGTCTCACCCCTCCCTGCTTGCTTTGGCTTCTATGCTCATATCTGCACTTCCCGTTTTTGCCCCACCTCACAATGCTGTCCAGGAAAATTCATGCTCAGTCGAAATTATTACAAAGTTCTGCTGGAAGTCTCCTCCTTGTGACCCTTCCCCAATTCCACTCTCTGCCCTCCTTGAGGACCCCTGTGAGATAAAGTCAGAAATGGCTTCTCTGGGCTTCCCTGGGGGCTGGGAGTGCTTACAGAGCTCTTCTCACTGCTGCTTCTATTTTTATATTTCACTCGGCTCTCTAAATTTATTTCACCTCTATAAAAGGTTAAATCCTTCTCCTGTGATCGGGATTTTCAGGTTCCCCATTAAGGATGTGTATTTGGAGGCAGACCTTCCCCCTCTCACACTTCAGGCACTCACAGTTTTTTGGCTGTCTCATAAAGTTTGCAGTGGCAAGCTGCTTCTTTCAAAGGGTCTGTGAATTCTTTTTGTTTCCTGGTATGTCTTCTGGTAGTTCTTGGAGCAAAAGTTCATAATGTGAGTCTTCACACACTGTTCTGTCTCCATCTGAGTGGGAGCTGCAAGATAGTCCTGCCTCCTATTTGCCATTTTTTTTCTGAGTCCCCTTTTTTAGTTTTTTGAGACAGGGTCTCACTCCATCACCCAGGCTGGAGTGAAGTGGTATGATCACAGCTCACTGCAGCCTCAACCTTGCAGGCTCAGGTGATCCTCTCACCTCAGCCTCCCTAGTAGCTGGGACTACAGATGCACATCACCACATCCAGCTGATTTTTGTATTTTTTTGTAGAGACAAAGTTTTCTCATGTTGTGCATGCTGGTCTCAAACTCCTGGGATCAAGCAATCTGCCTGCCGCAGCCTCCCAAAGTGCTGGGATTACAGGTGTGAGCCAACATGCCTGGCCATGTTTTTCTTTTTTGCTCAGCATAATACTTTTGAGGTTCATCCATTCTGTGATAGGTATCATTCATTTGTTCCTTTTATTTTAGAGTTGTATTCACAGTAGATGTACCATAATTCATGTCATCAACTGTTGATGGACATTTTGGTTGTTTCCAGATTCTGGTTATTTTGAATAAAGCTGCTGTGATTATTAATGGACAAGTTTTTGTGTGGACATATATTTTAATATGTTTCATATGTTTTATTAAGAGTAAAAATATAGAATTGAAATTGCTAGATCATATAAAAGTATGTATTGGCTGGGCGCAGTGGCTCATGCCTGTAATCCCAGCACTTTGGGAGGCCAAGGCTGGTGGATCATGAGGTCAGGAGATCAAGACCATCCTGGCTAACATGATGAAACCCCATCTCTACTAAAAATATGAAAAAATTCGCCAGGCGTGGTGGCGGGCACCTGTAGTCCCAGCTACTCGGGAGGCTGAGGCAGGAGAATGGCGCGAACCCGGGAGGCGGAGCTTGCAGTGAGCCGAGATCGCGCCACTATGCTCCAGCCTGGGTGACAGAGTGAGACTCCATCTTAAAAAAAAAGAAGTATGCATTTAACGGAACAAGAAACTGCTAAATGGTTTTCCAAAGTGATGGTACTTATTCTTATGTTCGCAAGCAATGTATGAGAGATTCAGGTGTTTCACATCCTTGTGAACACTTGGTATTTTCATCCCATTTTTATTTAATCCATTTGAGTGGGTGAGTAGTTGTATCCCAACATGATTTTAATAAGTGTTTTCCTTTTGGCTAATGCTGTTAAGCATCTTCTTATGGGTTTATTGGCCATTTGTATATCTTCTTTGCCCACAGTTTCTATTGAATTGTTTGTCTTCTTATTTTTGAGTTATAAGACTTCTTTATATATTCTGGAAAGCAGTCTTTGTCAGATGTATGTATTGCAAATATTTCTCCTAGTCAGTGGCTTGCCTTTTCATTTTCTTAATATTATCTGTTGAAAAGCAAAGGTTTTTATTTTGATGGAAAACTTCCCAATTTTTCTTCTATGATTCATGTTCTTTGTGTCCTATCAAAAATCCTTTGCCTATCCCAAGGTCATAAACATGTTCTCCTATATTCCTTCTGGAGATTTTATAGTTTTTGCTTTTATGTTTAGGCCTATGATCTATTTCACTTGGATTTGTGTGTTCAGTATGATGAGTTAAGGTTCATTTCTTCCTTAAATATTTGACAGAATGAAGCCATGTCTGCCTGGAGGTTTCTTTGTGGGAAGATTTTAAACTACAAATTCAGGTTCTTTAATAGATATAGGGCTATTCAGATATTCTATTTCTTTGTCTATCCATTTTAGTATTTGTGTCTCTGTAGGCAGAATGACCTCCCAAGGATGCCCATGTCTTAATCCCCCGAGCCAGTAAATGTGTTGCTGTACAGGACAAAAGGAACTGTAAAGATGTGCTTAAAATAAAAATCCAGAGACGGGAAGTTAATCCTGGATTATGTGGGTGGACCCAATGTAATTACAAGTCTTTGTAAGAGGGAGACAGAAATGTCAAAGTCAGAAAGAAGATGTGACCAGAGAAGCAAGAGGTGGGAGTGATGTGGTTGCCTCTGGGAGCCAGAAGCCAAGGAATGTTGGCAGCCTGAGGACGCTGGGAAAGGCAGGAAAGATTCTCCCTTAGAGCCTGCAGAAGGAACCCAGTGCTGCCAATACCTCGATTTCAGCCAGAAGAAGCCCAGTTTAGGACTTCTGACTTCTGGAACTGTAAGACACTGAATTTGTGTAGTTTTGAGTCTCTGTGTTTGAGGTCATTTATTACAGCTGCAGTTAGAAACCAGCACAGTGTCTTTCAAGAAATGTATCCATTTTGTCTGCATTTCCAAACGTGTTGGCATGAAGTTGTTTCTAATACTTTCCTATTAACATTTTAATGCCTGTAGGCTGTGCCATGATGTCCCTTATTTCGTTCTTGAGATTGGCAATTTGTTTATTTTTAGAAAATCATTCAGGCTAGAAATTTATCCAATTTTATGATATTTTCAAAGAACCAGTTTTTGGTGTTATTTTTCTCTATTGTGTGTCCATTTTCTATTTCATTGATTTCTAGTCTTAGCTTTGCTGTTTCCCTTTTTCTACCTCCTTTTGTTTCCATTTGCCCTTCTTTTGCTAACTCGTTCAGGTGGAAGCTTGGATGATTGATTTTAGACTTTTTTTCTTTTTTCACTTCACTTAAAGCTGTGAACATCCTGCCAACCATTGTTTTACCTGCAACTCACAAATTTTATTTTCATTTTCATTCAGTGCAAAATATTTTGTAGCATCCCTTGTTATTTAAAAATATGTTGTTTACCTCCAAGTATTTCTGTGATTGATTTCTAACTTAATTCATTAGTGGTCAGAGAACATACTCCATATGATGTCAATCTTTTAAAATTGATTGAAACTTTTTTTTTAGATGGAGTCTCGCTCTGTCGCCCAGGCTGGAGTGCAGTGGCCTGATCTCGGCTCACTGCAAGCTCCGCCTCCCGGGTTCACGCCATTCTCCTGCCTCAGCCTCCCGAGTAGCTGGGACTATAGGCGCCCGCCACCACGCCCGGCTATTTTTTTGTATTTTTAGTAGAGACGGGGTTTCACCATGTTAGCCAGGATGGTCTCGATCTCCTGACCTCGTGATCCGCCTGCCTTGGCCTCCCTGGTGACAAATTTTATCACTTTTTTGTCTGAAAAAGTATTTATTTCTCCTTAATTGTTGAAGTTTCTTTTTCATGGATATTGAATTCTAGGTTGACTTTTATTTCCTCTCAATACTTAGGAATAATGTTCTTGGCTGTGCCGGGTGGCTCAGACCTTTGGGAGGCTGAGGTGAGAAGATGTTTTGGGCCTGGGAGGTAGAGGCTACAGTGAGCTGTGGCTGCACCACTGTACTCCAGCCTTGGTGACAGAGCAAGGTCCTGGAAAGAAAGAAAGAAAGAAAAGAAAGAAAGAAAGAAAGAAAGAAAGAAAGAAAGAAAGAAAGAGAGAAAGAAAGAGAAAGAAAGAAAGAAAGGGAGAGAGAGAAAGAAAGAAAGGGAGAGAGAGAAAGAAAGAGAAAGAAAGAAAGGGAGAGAGAGAAAGAAAGAGAAAGAAAGAAAGAAAGGGAGAGAGAGAAAGAAAGAGAGAAAGAAAGAAAGAAAGAAAGAAAGAAAGAAAGAAAGAAAGAAAGAAAAGAAAGTTGGACTTTGTTCTTGGGATCAGTTTGAACCTTTCAAGACCTGTGCTGAAGCTTGTGTGGGGGCAAATCTAAAGTACTCGCTACTCCAGGGCTAGTTTATCCCTCTACTGTAAGGTGTGATCTTCTGTCATCTGGTTGAATGCCATGGAGGTCTCTTCACTCTGGCTGGTCAGAAGCTGGACCTCTTCTGGCCTTCTGTGAGCCCTGACCATTGCTCAGCTTGGAGCCCCCAGTCATATTTGATGAGTCTGGTGGAATGTCCCCATATACGTTTGCAGCTTAGTGTTCATCCATGGATTCAAGGAGGACCTGGGCCGATTTCTGGAGCCCTTTCTCTACGTAACTGTCTCTTCTCTGGCACTCTGCACTCTGAATTCCAGCCACCTCAGCATCCCCAAACTCTACTCGCTGTGTCCTCAACTCAGAGACACATCATGCTGTGCTTTGGTTCCCGCCCTGCCCTGCCGTCTTGGAAGTTTCTCCAGGCAGAGGGCCAAGGTGATTGGAAGTCTCTCCTGGTTTGTTTGCCTTCTCTCTGGAATCATAGTCCTGTGCTGCTCATCTGAACACTGGTTTTTAAGTAGATGCGTAGATTGGGATGGAGCCATTTTCTTGATATTGATAGCAGAATGGCAAGCACAGTTCCAGTTTTTGGCTTCCAGCCAGAAGCCAAAACACTACATTTTTTAGGTGATTCTGATGAACCCTAAATGTGGAGAACTCCTGGGTTAGAAGGCAATAAAAGTAACACCTTGCATTTGTGCCACAATTTCAAGTTCAGAGACATCTTCATATTCATGACCATTTAATCCTCGCAGCCATCTCTGAGCAAGGCGAGAAAGGGGTTATAATCTCCCTCTTAGGTCATGAAATCTGAGGCCCGGGGGAGTCACGGCTTCCCTAAGGAAGGATAGCTGGTGAGCAGGGCTGCTGAGGCTGGGACTCCAGTCTTCACACCCTGACACCGGACTCATCTCCTCAGTGAGAGACGTGGGGATCCCCAGAACGCCAGGCCAGAGGTGAGTGTGGGGTTCCCCTTCCCTGAGCCACACCATGCAGGTTTGCTCCTCCAGGCCCAGGCTGGGCCTGCCTTCCTCTCCTTTGCACCCAGCCTCTCTCCCGGCATCCTGTCCCACCGCCGTCCTAATGAGTATCAGGCTCCAGCTGACTGGGTCATTTCCTCCTCCCACACTCACAGCTGTTTTTCTTGTGCTTTCCGCTCTGTGTAAAGTGCTTTTTCTCATCCTGAACCTCTGCGTGCTCAAGTCCTGTCCTATCAAGGCTCTGTGTCGATGTCACTTATGCCAATGGTAGCTTCCATTTTCTTTCCCGTGAGTTTCATAGCACCTCACCTATATCCTTCTCTGGCCTTTACCACTGTCTTTTGTGTGTAGTTATTTGTGTAGTTGTGATCCCCTCCAAGATTGTGAAATCCGTGAGGGAAAGAATCAGTGCCTAATAAATGTAGGCACCTACCCCACACTCCAACCTGTGCTGTCTGAAGCCTTGGGCACAATGGGCATTCAAAAAATATGCGATTCGTGAAAGAGTAAGGAAGTGGTGGGGAGGGACAAGAGACAGAATCATGAGCAACTATGCTTAGTTGTTGGGAAGGAGGCAGCCCTAGAAAAGGGCACTTTTCCCCTGTGGGCTTGGAAGTCTCACTTTTTACATGACAGTGTAAGATATTTGGTTGAATTGTGTGTGTGTTTGTGTTTGCATATATGTCTATATTACATGTACATGTAGATTATATATAATATATAATGTACTTTTTCCATATGTATGTATAATCAACAATAAAATGTTTTAAAATTGAGATTATAAAATGAGGTCATCTCTAGATTTCCTTTTCTAGCTCTGATATGTACGTTTTAAGATCATAATTCCAGGTAACTTGATGGGAGCAGAAGGGATATTGATAGAGGCTTTTAATGTCCAAAGACCACCTGCAAGAACAGGAAGACATTTGATTTTTCTGACCCTGGGTACTCATTCAGTGCCTCCCTGTCCCTCAACCACCTGACAAGGGTGGAAGGCATGGCCTTCTTGCCAGTGAGCCGCAGTTACCCCAGGGGAACTTTCTCTCACTTCAGCACATAAGTCTGGGTTTCCCACCGGGATCTGGTGGGACAGCTCTCTAGATGGGCAGGGGGATGGGGAAGGGACGTCTGCTCCTGCCCAGATGTTCTGATGAATCCTGTGTGACGAGAGAGGGTGTTCAGGGGTCATTTCATCCAGCCCTCTGCCTCTGGGCAGAACAGAAGCTAACCCTGCTGTAACCACACGTGCACACCTGAGTGGCTAGTGCTTCTGGCTCACACACACTTCTTATGTGTTCTGTGGCTGGACTTCAGATAAACCAGGCCATTATCCTTCAGGAAGACAAAGCAAATACAGCCTTTCCTTGTAACCTTTTGGACCTGTTTTCATAGGTGTTTGCTTCATTAGTATATTGAAATAGTGATGATAATCCGACCCAGCCAGCATTTGTATTTTGCTTTATGGTTTTCAATTTCTCTGGGTCTTGGTTTCCTCAGCCATGGAGTGGGGGCAATAACTGAATCCACATCACAGGTTACTGTGAGGTTAAATAAACAATGCATGTCATGGCATACTCATTTTATTTGATTCTTTGTGAGTGATACACAAGACGTGCACAGTTATTATTCCTCTTTCTCAGATGTGGCCAGTGATGCGCAGATAGAGTGGGTGAGTTGCTTGAAGTGACACAGTTGAGGGAGGCACAACTGGGGCTGCAACCCATGTCTCCTACCCTAAGCCCCTCCCCTATTTCTCTGCACCACACATTAGGACGTCTGATGTGAAGAGAGCACTTGGGGCAGGGAGTTAGCGATGATCCTGAAAATGGATGCTTGATGATGTGACGCCAAGTATGCAAAGGGAACAGAGGTGCACAGAAATAAAGTGACTTGCCCAAAGCTAGTACATAGCAGAGCCAGAAATGCCACCCAGACCAGGTTGCCCTGAGTTGTCTCAGCCAGGGGTTCTCTTAAATGCAGCCTGAGGCACAATTTTTTTTGTCTCACATAGCGACAGTCAATGGAGGGGATGCAGTGTACAGCCTAGGGATGGGAGGGCATCTCTGGGTACCTGCTGTAGTCGCATTCTGAGCTAGGAAAACCCTACTCTCCCCTGATGCCCACCTGATGGGTGGAGCCAGTCCTGCCAGGCACTGAGCCATCTGGAGCACCCAGGCCCTCACCCCTTCTCCCAGGACACCATTTCCTTGGAGCGTCTCTGGATTTAAAAGTGGAATAAGGTCGTGGAGAAGAATATGGATTCTGGAAAAGGCAGGCATGGGTTTGAACTCTCATTCTGCCCCTTCCCAGCACTGGGGTCTTGGGGAAGTTGTTTCACTTCTCTGAGCCTCAGTTTCCTCCCCTGTGCTATGGGTATAATGGAGCTGTTGTGGGAGCACAATGGAGCTGTCGTGGGAGCACAATGGAGCTGTTGTGGGAGCACAATGCCTTTTGCATACAGTAAATTAATGTTTAGTAGGAGCAGTGAGAGTTTTCCTGGTGCCAGAAGATTGAGTTTGCCACTCTGGTCATGGAGCCTGGGGTGAGTTTATTCTCTCTCTGAGCTTCCCTATCCTCATCTGTGAACTGGGTCTGTGTTGGTATCCCCTCAGCTTACATCTGTACATTCTATATGCACAGGAAAGTGCTAGACAAATTGTTTGGGGAGTGAGCCCAGGTCTAAACAGAACTTTTGGGACTAGCTAAACGTGGGAACATCCCTCCCTCATTGCACCCCCACCTCCGGCCCCAGTAAATGACCTGCCTTGATTTGGAGAAGGTTAGAAGCCTCCATGACAAACACGTTAAACAATCCAGCAAGCCCTGCTGTGAGAAGGGCATAGACAGAATTTTCCTCTTTTTTTTTTTTTTCTTTTTTTTGATACAGTCTTGCTCTGTCACCCAGGCTGGAGTGCAGTGGCATGATCACAGCTCACTGCAAACTTGACCTCCTGGGCTCAAGTGATTCTACCACCTCAGCCTTCCAAGTAGCTGGGACCACAGATGTGTGCCAACATGCCCAGATAATTATTTTATTTTTTACAGAGACAGGGTCTCCCTGTGTTGCCCAGGCTGGTCTCGAACTTCTGGGCTCAAGTGACCCTCCTGCCTTGGACTCCCAACGTGCTGGGATTACAGGCATGAGCCACGGAGCCTGACCTCCTCCTTCTTTAACGCTGGCTTTGAGGAGGGCACAATGGTAGTGAATTGAGTATCCCTGAGAAAGCTTCAAGCTGGAGGTACACATCAGAGAATCCTGGTTACTGCTCTAACCTGTCCTCACTGCCCCCACTTCCTGTGAGCTGGGACCATACTCTGCCTTTCTCTGGGCCTTGAAAGTCCCACAGCAGAGCCAGGTGGAAATGGAATCACATGATTTGGGAGTAAGAAGGACTCACCCACTCTAAGACACCCTTCCACCCCATCAGGCACCCACTACATCATTTCTGATCAGCACGCTCTGCCCAAAATTTCCCAGGACAACAGCTCTCTGCATCACGAGATGATTATTCAATTTTAGGATGACAAGGTGGCTAGAAAGATTTTCCTTAGATTGAGCTGTGATTGACCTTCCTTTGTCTTTCACCCACTGGTCTGAGTCCAGCCCTCTGGAGTCTCATTGTACAAGTTAATCCTTAATAACCCTCCTAGTTCTGCCTAGAGGAGGAGACAAGAAGGAGGGAAGCAAGAATGAAGCCACATTCCAAGCCACCCAAGCTTTCTTACATCATTCTGTCTACACATAAGCTGCAGGTTGTCACATTTGACAAATTGTTTTAAAATCTTCTCTTTTTCTAATTGCTGCCAACTCTTCCTCATCCTCACCAACAGAAACTTCTCTAAGAATGACCCAGGAAGGGGGAAGAGTCATAGAACCCCACCCCTGGGGACGTTTGCAGTTTAAATAGCAATATTGAGTAGTTTTCAAGTTCTTATTTTTTATAATTCTTCAGAATTCCTTTATTAAATAAACTCTTACATGAAACTCGATATGGATGCATACGTGGGTGGGCAGATGGACGGATGCATAGGTGGATGTTTGGATGAATGGGTGGGTGAATGGATGGGTTGTTGGGAGGGAGGGAGGTAAAACAATGGGAATAGTGTAGTTAAGTAGACACACCCTAGAGCCAGACTAAAAGGCTCGAATCCTTGCCTTGTCATTTACTAGCTGTGTGACCTTGAGTAGCCACTTAGACATTCAGCACTTCAGTTTCTCATCTGATGATGGGCATAGAAGTTGAAACCCATCTCATAGGAATATTGTGACTACTGCATGAGTGAATGTATGTGAAGCATTTATGATGGCACCTGGGGCAGTGGGTACCCTGTAAATGTTTCCTATTATTATTATTATTTGAGACAGAGCATCACTCTGTTGCCATGCTGGAGTGCAGTGGCGCGATCTTGGCTCACTGCAACCTCCACCTCCCAGGTTCAGGCAATTCTCCTGCCTCAGCCTCCCTAGTAGCTGGGACTACAGGCACACGCCATCATGCCCAGCTAATTTTTGTATTTTTAGTAGAGATGGCATTTCACCATGTTGGCCAGGATTGTCTCGATCTCCTGACCTTGTGATCCACCCCCCTTGGCTTCCCAAAGTGCTGGGATTACAGGCGTGAGCCACCGCGCCCAGCCTCTTATTATTATTATTACTGCTTACTGAAGCTGGGGAGAATCTCCCCTGTCCCGACCAGCGCAATTCCTGAGACACCAGAGCTCCTGGGAAACATTGCTTTTAGGCCACTTAACTAGTTCCTTTTCTCATTTAATGGAGCAGATAACGAGGCCCAGAGAGAAGATATCACTTGCCCAGGCTCACACAAAGCCAGATTTTGAACACAGGTCTCCTGGCTCTTGGGCTTTGTGATTCTCAGAGATCTTTCTGCATGTGATGAAAATCAAGGCAGTACATGAGGAATTTGAGAAGGTCCAGCAACCTGTGGCTCTGACCTTGACTGAGCTGCTCTGTCTGCTTCCGGACCCCTCCAGTATGGGTCCCAGAGGCCTTCTGCTAATGAAGTAGCAACTCGAGCTCTCTTTTGGAGCGGGGATGGAGGTGGATGAAGGCAGTGAGCTATGAGCTTAGTTCACGCTTGGATCATGTCTTAAGGGCATAGGCTACAAGGTGTGACCTGCAGCACATGCAAAGTGCCATGATTAATTCACAGATAAGCTTTGTCAGCTTCCCCTCAAGCCCTCCCTCTCACTCTTGCTCTGACATATTAGAGCAACTGCCTCTCTCCTCTCCAGAAAGATAGGCAATCACAGGCAGTGGTGCCCCTCTGACATTTATGTGGGATCTCCAAGGTGATGGAGGAGAGAGGCCTTTAGTTTGTATCAGAACCAGAAGAACTGTTTATCTTCTATCAGGTGACAACTCTTCATTCCTTTACTTAACACATTGATTAGCATCTACTCTGTGGCCATGTGCTAGGCAGGGCCACTTTCTGAGTCCTGCGAAGTCAGTTGCACAGTGTCCTGCACTCGAAAGTGCCCCGCGTTCGGTTTAACACGCTGCTGTCACATTAATAATGATATCTTAACACTTCTGTTTTGTCAGTGAAGTCCTGTAGGACAAGGGAGCATGCACAGGAGCAGAGGAGCCACATGTGATGTGTGTGGCCGCCGTTGCCCCGTTCACATAATCTTCTCCATGCCCCTGAGGAGCCATGCTGTGGGGTGTGCAGGAAACTCAGCAGTGAGTAGAGGTAGGGTTGTTAGTCAGTGACTGAGTGGGCGGGGCACTACCCGACTGGAGAGGCCTCACTTTCCACTGAAACCAGAATGCACTTGTACACAGAAAGGCGGCAATGACATTGGAAGAGACGCAAATGACTGAGGAGCCCTGTTGTATCCTCTCTTATTGGAGTTACTTCCCTGTGCTGACACCTGTGTTGAGATGACATGAAAGGAAAGGGCAGGACACTATGGCCACAGTGCCCTGAGGGTGCCCAGTCTCGTCTCAGAAGCTGAGCAGGGCCTGGCCTCGTTAGTGCTTGGATGGAACAAGGAAAGGGGAAGAGAGAGCAGCCTGTGGCTCCTGTCCTTTCAGTCCTTCCTTGGTGTCCGTGATCCCAAGGTAGAGAGTGTTGCTGGAGTGTGTGGGTGTCAGGAAGGGAGATCGAAAGAGTTGAGCTAGTTTTGTGCAGCATATCTACTGTTTTAGTAAGAATGAAATACATACACATGGATGAGCTATGGAATGTGAATTGTGTAATTGTGTTGATTCTACATATGAGGTCAATGCTAATATTTTCATTTATACCTTGCATCCTACAATATAAAAACAAATGGTAAAAATTCACGATAATTTAAATTTATTTTTTATTTTATTTTATCTTATTTTTTTGAGATGGAGTCTCGCTCTGTCACCCAGGCTGGAGTGCAGTGGCATAATCTTGTCTCACTGCAACCTCCGCCTCCCACGTTCAAGCCATTCTCCTGCCTCAATCTCCCGAGTAGCTGGGACTACACACGCCCGCCACCACGCGCAGCTAATTTTTTGTATTTTTAGTAGAGATGGGGTTCCAGTATGTTGTCCAGGCTGGTCTCGAACTCCTGACCTCGTGATCTGCCCACCTCAGCCTCCCAAAGTGCTGGGATTACAGGCTTGAGCCACCGCACCCAGCCTTAAATTTGTTTTTTAACTTAGCGTGACATTAAATAGCAAATAAAAATACCATGACAAGTCAAGTGAGAGAGAGCACAGAAGAAAGGAAAACATTGTATATTTGAACACCTTCAATGACACTTTCGCCTGCTCTTTGAACAGAAGCACTGCATTTTCATTTTGCACTGGGCCTCATATGTTACGTAGCTGGTCCTGGTTTTAGGTACCCGGATGCACCACAAACGAAACAGATTTGTTCCCCACAGAGCTTATTAGTCTAGTGAGAGAAACATACTTTGAATAGTCCCAGAAATACATCATTATAAGATAAGTCTATAAAAGAAGCTTAGAGCATTCCTAATCTTGTCTCTGATCAGGGCAGACTTCTTGGAGGAAGTGAAATTTGAACTGACATGTGAAGAATGAGCAGGCATTAGTGAGGTAAAGAAGAGAGAAGGAGTGTTGCAAACACAGGGCAGTCTGTGCAAAGGCCCTGAGACACAAGGAGCCTGGAACCACGGCTGAAAGACAACCGTCTGGCTGGGCATGGCTCGTCTTATAGATAACATTAAGGAACAAATAATTATGTTAAGAGTTACGGGCTGCCATTAAGGATTTGAATAAGAGAGTCTTACAATCACATCTGTGTTTTCTAAAGGCCTGACACTGATTGGTACGTGGAGTACAGCCTGAAGGGAACAAGACTTGTTAGAAACGAAGCTATTGGCTGGGTGTGGTGGCTTGTGCCTATAATCCCAGCACTTTGGGAGGCTGAGGTGGGCAGACTACTTGAGGCCAGGAGTTCGAGATCAGCTTGGCCAACATGGTGAAACCCTGTCTCTACTAAAAACACAAAAATTAGCGGGTTGTGGTGGTGAGCACCTATAATCCCAGCTGCTTGGGATGCTGAGGCAGGAGAATTGCTTGAACCTGGGAGGCCGAGGTTGCAGTGAGCCCAGATTGTGCCACTGCACTCCAGCCTCGGTGACAGAGGCTTCCTTTCCAAAAAAAAAAAAAGAAAGAAAGAAGAAAGAAAGAAAGGAGGCTATTGTGGTAATGCAGGTGAGAGACCATGGTGGCTTAGGCAGTGGTGGAGATGGAGGAATTTGGGGGAATTGATTGGGTTCAAGAAATAGGCAGGAGGAAATGTGATGGATTGGGTGGGAGTACGGAAACAGACGAGAAGAGGTATTGGAATGCTGCCTAGGTTTCTGGTCTGTGCCACTGTGTGGATGGTGAGGTCATCTACTAGAAAATGTGTCAGTGGTAGAGGCCAAGGTCTGAAAGTGGAGGGGGGAAGAGTGAGAGAGGAGATTGTAAGTTTACCCTTAGTTCAGTTGAGGTCCTTTCGAAACATACAAGCAGCAGTATGAAGAATTCCACTGATATATTTGTCCAGAGCCCAGAAGTGAGGTTTAAATAAGAAGAAATAAACTCGTTAGTAAAAATTGCAGACACACAAAAGGCTTGAACAGGCACTTCACAAAATAGATTATCCAAATGACCAATAAGCACATAAGTACTCAGCATCATTAGCCATTAGAAAAATGCAAGTTAAAACCAAAACGAGATCCCATTTCACACTAGAATGACTAAAATTTTAAAAGACTGACAATGCTAAATGTTCCCAGGATGCAGAACAACCAAAACCCTCATATATTATGGGGGACATGGAAAATCATGCTTTGGAAAACAGGTAGTTTCTACAGAAGTTCAATATATACATACCATACAACTCAGCCATTGCATTCCTATTTACCCAACAGAAATAAAATCATTTGTCTACTGAAAGATTTGCAAAATAATGTTCATTGCAGCTCTAGCCATTACAACTCTCAAACGGAAACAACCCAATGTGCATGGATTGTGAATAGATGACAAATGGTGGTTCATCTATACAATGGAATATTGCTCTTCAACAGAAACAAACTGCAGGTCCATGTAACAACATGATGAGTGAAAGAAGTCAGATGTAAAAGAGTACATATGTATGATGCAATTTATATGACACTCTAGAATAGGCAAAACTAATCCTTAGTGATGAAATCAGATCTGAGGTTGCCTGGGGCTGAGATGGGGGTAGCTGACTGCAAGGAGGTGTGGGGAGGGTTGTGAATTTTGGGGAGTGATGGAGCTGCTCTGTACCTCAATTGTGATGTGGTTACACAACTGTATGCATTTGTCAAAACTCACAGAACTACACTCTAAAATGTATAAATTTTACTGCATGTAAATTTTACCTTAATTAAAAATTTAAAAAATTGAAGACATGGATTTAGGTAAGATTCACTAGGTGACGAGGATAGAGTTGAGTTACAAGAGAATTGCTATCTCCATCTTGCATGCGATAAAAATGAAGCTCAGAGAAGTGAAGTGGCTTCCCAAGATCACACAGCTACTAAGTAGCATAGCTGGGGCTCAAAACCAGAGCTGTCTGATCAGATGGCTCATATTCTTTTTGTTCCCTCCCATCAACCAAGCCCAGGCCCATGGCTGAGCATGATGGCCAAGCAGGGAGGAGGGCCAGCTCCCCTTCAAGGAAGAAAACAGCGTGCCGTTCTTTATATATGTAAATGATGTTCTGTTCCTCACCCATCACCAATCACACAGGTACTTAGGTTGCAAGGTGTGGGGACTGCCATGGTGATCATGGCTCTCCCCACCAGTCCTCAATGGGAATACCAGCAAGATGCCAGGCCACAGTCAGGGATTCTGTCTGGGCCCTCCAGACACTCAGAGGGCCACGATGAGATCTACTCCAGAGGAGAAATCGTACCGTGCCCAAACTACCAGGGATCTTGGCATTGACATAGCTCTTTATACTTTCCAACTCCAGAAGTATTAACTGGGAACAACTACATTTTCTAGCCCTGAGCTTGTGGACCAGCTCCAGATCTTGTGATCTGATCTCTCCCTATGACTGTGAGAACTGCCTCAAGATGGCTCACTCTGCCTCCCGTCCCATCCCGCTCCTAATCGCTGCCCACACTGCTACAAGAGGGGCTTCCTTATACCTTATACAAAAGTTAACTCAGATAGATCAAATACTTAAATGTAAAACCCCAAACTATAAAAATCCTCGAAGAAAATCTAGGCAATACCATTCAGAACATAGGCATGGGCAAAGATTTTATGATGAAATTGCCAAAAGCAATTTCAACAAAAGCTAAAATTGACAAATGGGACATAATTAAACTAAAGAGCTTTTGCACAGTGAAAGAAACTATCATCAGAGTGCATAGGTAACCTACAGAATGGGAGAAAATTTTTGCAATCTATTCATCTGACAAAGGTCTAATATCCAGAATTTACAAGGAACTTAAATAAATTTACAAGAAAAAAACCCATCTCCATCAAAAAGTGGGCCAAGACATGAACAGACACTTCTCAAAAGAAGACATTTATGTCGCCAACAAACATGTGAGGAAAAGCTCAACATCACTGATCATTAGAGGCATGCAAATCAAAACCACAATGAGATACCATTTATGCCAGTCAGAATGGCGATCATTAAAAAGTCAAGAAACACAGATGCTGGGGAGGCTGTGGAGAAACAGGAATGTTTTTACACTGTTGGTGAGAATGTAAATTAGTTCAACCATGGTGGAAGACAGTGTGGCAATTCCTCAAGGGTCCAGAACCAGAAATACCATTTGACCCAGGAATGGGATTCCTGGGTATACACCCAAAGGAATAGAAACCATTCTTTTATAAAGACACATACACACGTATGTTTATTGCAGCGCTATTCACAATAGCAAAGACATGGAACCAACCCAAATGACCATCAGTGATAGACTGGATAAAGAAAATGTGGTACATATACAGCATGGAATACTATGCAACCATAAAAAGGAATAAGATCATGTCCTTTGCAGGGACATGGATAGAGCTGGAAACCATCGTCCTCAGCAAAATAACACAGGAACGGAAAACCAAACACTGCATGTTCTCACTCATAAGTGGGAGCTAAACAATGAAAGCACATGGACACAGGGAGGGGAACAACACACACCAGGGCCTGTTGTGGGGGTTGGGGAGGGAGAGCATCAGGACAAATAGCTAATGCATGTGGGGCTTAATACCTAGGTGATGGGTTGATAGGTGCAGCAAACCACCATGGCACACATTTACCTATGTAACAAGCCTGCACGTTCTGCACATGTATCCTGGAACTTAAAATAAAATAAAATAAACCCAGGGAGGTAAAGACAAGAGGGAGAGAGGGGAAACAGAAGCAAGGAAGGACAGTGCCAGAAGAGGAAGTCAGGCAGAAGAGGGAAGGAAGGGAGAGGAGGAGTGCACAGGAGAGCTGGACAGAGGAAGGCCTGGCGGGGCCACTGTGGTTCTCTGGCTCGTCTTTGCCTGGCCAACGCCCAGAGGACCCTGCTCCCCTGGGAGCCAGGACCACACCTGCCCTTCTGTGTGTCAGCCAGGGGCATCTGGCATCCGGCAAGTGGCAGCTCCCTCATCATCCTGTCTGATCCGAATTCAACCCACGTTCAGCCAGGTGACCATGGTGGCTCCTCCCCAGGGTGGAGGTCTGTCCTGAGGCTGTCTGCACTTCCCAACGGAGCTGGCTTTGAACCCACTGCTCTTGCCTCTCTTTCCATTCCCTAGAAGGCTGGCTGCCCCTGGGGATGTTTTTGCACTAAGCCAATTTCTCCAGCTGGGGACTAGCATCAGGAGAACTCCTTTCTGTCTCTTAGGTCTGGGATGAAATGACGAGAGTGACCTCGGTCAAGTTTGACTGCTCTGTATCCAGCCATCCTCATGTATAAAGAGGAGGAAAGGAGAGGCACTTCTGTTACTACTGATCAGTTACTAGGTGTGGCATTGTGCAGGTCACTGCACACACTTAAAGCAACCAGATGTATATCCATAGTCATCAGTGTTTTATAGAACATAGGAAGAGACTCACAGTCCATTCCCCACCTGCAGGACTGCATTTTCTATCATAAAGGATGTGTCAAGGAAAAGTGTGTTAGAGTTCTGACTCTAGAGGTCTGCCAGCCAGAAAATGGCCTCCAGTCTCCCAGTCTCTTCCTGCTCATCATCATAACCACCCTCCATCCACGAATCCCCATGGCTCACTCATTTTCTCTGCTAGTACTTAGTGAGCACCTCCTATGACCTGGGGATGCAGCAGTAACTAAAACAGGCAAACACATTAGAGAGAAAGAAAGCCTGGGAGGCTGAGGTAGGTGGATCGCTTGAGTCCAGGAGTTCAAGACCAGTCTGGGTAATGTGGTGAAACCCCGTATCTACAAAAAAAAAAAAAAGACAATGTGGTGTGTGCCTGTAGTCTCAGCTACCTGGGAGGCTGAGGCAGAAGAACCGCTTGACCTGGGGAGGCAGAGGATGCAGTGAGCCGAGATCATGTCACTGCACTCCAGGCTGGGTGACAGAGAGAGAACCTGTGTCAAAAAAAAAAAAAAAAAAGGAAGAAGGAAGAAGAAGAAAGGAAATATGGCATGTTGGGGATGGGGATGGAAGTGGGCTGCAATTTTTAAAAGGGTAGCCATGAAAATCCTTACTGAGATTTTTAAGTAAAAGTCTGAAGGAGGCAAGGGAGTGAGTCAAGCATTTACATGCAGGAAGGGCTCTCTAGGAGGAGAAAGCAGTGAGAGCAAAGGCTGGGAGCAGATGCAGGCCGAGTGGCTTTGAAGAACAGCAGAGGGCCAGCGTGGGCTAAAGCAGAGGGAGTCAGGGCAGTGTGCTAGGAAGTGAAGGCAGGGAGATGGGGGAGGTGTGGATTGTTGGGACATCACAGGCTGTGTGACTCCCAATGTCAGGGCAGTGTGCTAGGAAGTGAAGGCAGGGAGATGCGGGAGGTGTGGATTGTTGGGACATCACAGGCTGTGTGACTTCCAGTGTCAGGGCAGTGTGCTAGGAAGTGAAGGCAGGGAGATGCGGGAGGTGTGGATTGTTGTGGCATCACAGGCTGTGTGACTCCCAATTGCTGTGTGACGAATTCCCACAAATCCAGCAGCTGCAAATATGACCCAATGTTCCCCAGCTTCTGCAGGTCAGGAGTTGGCACAGCCTAACTGGTCCTCTGTAAGGTGCCATCAGGGTGTCAGCCAGCACTGGGTTCTCATCTGGGGCTCAGCTGTGTGGATGGCTCTGCTTCCAAGCTCACATGGCAGCATTCAGTTCCATGCAGGGTGCTGGACACAAGACCTCAGCTTCCTGGTGAGCATCGACTGAGGGGGCTCTTAGCTCCTCGCAGCTGATCCCCTCCATGAGGCAGCTTGCAACATGGCAGCTGCTTCTTCAAAGGCGTCGAGAGAGGGTCCCCAGGAAGACAGGTTATGATCTTAACATTTTATTTGTTTATTTTTTGAGACAGAGTCTCGCTCTGTCACTGAGGCTGGAGTGCAGTGGCACGATCTTGGGTCACTGCCACCTCCACCTCCTGAGTTCAAGCGATTCTTCTGCTTCAGCCTCTTGAGTAGCTGTGATTACAGGCATGCACCACTACACCCGGCTAATTTTTGTATTTTTAGTAGAGGCGGGGTTTTGCCATGTTGGCCAGCCTGGTCTCGAACTCCTGACCTCAGGTGATCCACCCGCCTCAGCCTCCCAAAGTGTTGGGATTACAGGCATGAGCCACTGCGTCCAGCCAGTGATCTTATATAGTACGGTCAGTACATGAATCACATATATACTATACTGCCACCTTCATAAGCAAGCCACAGGTTCTGCTTACAACCAGAGAAGGGGATTATTCAAGGGTGTGAATGGCAGAGGTGGGGGTTGTGGGGGTGACCTTAGTATCTGCCACCACAGCCTGTCCTCTGTCCCCAAGACTCATGTCCCTTGTGCATGCAAAACACATTCACCGCTCTTGAGATCCCTTCATGCCCACAGTCCAGAATGTCATCTAAATCAGGTTTAGGTATAGAACAGATTTCTTTGGATGTTCCTCTGATCTGGAAAACTAAAGATACAAGTTATCTGCCCCCTACATATGCAACACACAATGGTGGGTAAAGCTTGAGACATTGCTGTTCAGAAAGAGGTAGCAGGGGAGGGATGAAGGAATGGTGATTCTGAAATCCAGCTGGACAAATGCTGGTGTTCCCTAAATAGGTTTTAAGATGTGGGAATATTCCATGTCTCTTGGCTCTGCCTTCTGGGCTTCTGCCTCTGGGACATCCTTCTTTTCTCATGAAAGATCCATGTGTTTGCAGCCACGTAGTCTTATCAGTCTTCTTCTTGACGGTAGTTTGGGGGCTCTGGCAGTCTTCTTTCATTTTGCACTCTGTCCCTTACAGACCAATCTGCCAGCACTCTGGGTGAAACAGCTTTCTCAAACCCTTTGCCTGTCCTCTGTGGGTTTCAGTGGGGCTCACAGTCGATTTGTCAAGAGCCATATCCATGGATCTTTTAGAGATAAGCTCTTCTCTACCTTTCTACCTTCAGCTCCTGCCAAGATGGCCCCTGGGGCAACTCACTGAAGCTTCCCAGGGGCCCTAAGGTTTGGTTGAGAGGTTCTGCACGGTACACCCTTATAATCTCTTGCAACAGGCCTCTGTGTGACTCATTGCTACTCCTATCCTTTGATCTTTATGCAGAATCAACAAAAGACTGTACAGTTACACCCTATGCCACATGCTCAGAAGCCATTTGTTAATTTCAGCATCTTCTGCCATGGGGGGAGACAGACAATTTTCAAAATCATCAAGTCCTGATTCAATTTTAACAGTTTAAAAACCAGTCTCTTTCTCAATTTATCTCTCTTCTCTCACACTGTACTATAAGCAGTGAGAAGAAACCAGGCAGCATCCTCAACATTTTACTTGGAAATCTCCTCAACTGCATATCCAATTTATCACTTAGATGATGTGATTTCCACATAACTGCAGGAGACCACTTTTCTAAGCTTTCTGCTCCTACTGAACAAGGATCCCTCTCCTCCAGCTTCTAGTGCTAAAATCCTCACTGCCTTTGAGCAGTGGCGAGTCCTCCGAGCCCAGATATCTGGCAGCAGTTTGTTCACCACAGAGTCTGTCTGTCACCATCTGGGCCATTTTTAAGGGACCAGGGCTTTCCTCTGAGATGAGGCTTTGAGCTGAGGAGCCACATGATCTGACATGGTTAAGGATGCCTCTGGCTTCCCTGTTGAGAATAGATTGAAGGGGCAAAAATGGAAGCATAAGAGTAGTTAGGAGGCTCCTGTCAAACCCACATGGAAGGCAGGGTCTGGGCTGTGTTACTGGACTAACACTAACACCGTTCCCTTGCACTTCTGAGGGGGTCCCTGGAACTTCCCTAGGGGATGAGACTCCTTGCTAGCAGGCCTCAGCCCCTCACCTTCAACTTTATTCAGGACCTGGCCTCCCCTCCTTAAGGTCTCTGGAGCCCAAAGCACACTTCAGCCCACTCTCGCAGGCATTCTGTCTGTCCACAAAATATCACGGAAGAGTCTTCCGTGAGTGCAGCATGGCGTGAACACTGGGAGTACAAGGAGAAAGAAGACACAGTTGCTGTGCTGGAGAAGCTTGTGCCCAGTGGTGGTGATACTGCCGGAGGTGAGACCACTGTGCCAGCACAGGAACAAAGATGGCAGGGGCACAGGGCAATTCAGGGGTGCAGATCTGGGGGGCATCCAAGAGGCTCCTAAGCCTCAGTATATAAACTGACAGGTCACAGCCTGCTCTAGGAAACACCTTCTTAAGGGTTGGAGTTATCTCTGTGCATCCCATCCTCACCCCACCAAGCCGCCCTTGGCCCTGCCCTCAGGAGCCTCTGCTTGGCCTTGCTAATTCCTCTCTTCTCCCTGAAGCCAGAGTGAGGTCCCTCTTGGCAGTCTTTGTGTCTAGAGAGAGCCGTCCAATAGAAACATAAGGTGAGCAACATGCTTAATTTTAAAATTTCTAGTAGCTACATTAAACATTTTTAAGTGAAATTAACTTTAATAATACATTTACTTAACCCAATATATCCAAAAGATTATCATTTCAACATGCAATCCTATTTTAAAAATAACTAATGAGGTACCTGAAAAAAAAATCCCTTTTCATACTAAGTCCAGAAGATCTTTGTGTATTTTATACTCATAGGACATCTGAGTTTGGATGTTACCTTTTTATTGGAAATATGGGATCTGTATTTAGATTTCACTGAATTTACATTGAAAAGGTAGGTTCACATACCCAAGTTGTCTCACACATACCTAAGTGTTTTCTGGTAACTGGAAGGAGTATCAATTTTTATATTTATCTTTGCATTAGTTAAAAAACAAATTAACAGTTCAGGTCCTCATCCGCACGCAGGCAGTTTTCTCCACAGTCCGAATTCACCCAGACCCCGCCGTCCTCCGTTTTTTCACGCAGACATTCAAACAACTGCCTCCCTTCCTCCTGGCACCCCCACCCCATCGCCAGCAGCTTCTGACCCAGTTTCCCTCCTGTCCTCATCTCAGCCACCCACGAGTAACACACACATCTGGCTCCCCTGGCCCACTTTTCACCTGGTCCTCATAATCCATGCATAAACGTTAACATACCAGAGAGTCAATCTGCATACTGATTACTTCTGCTCTGGTCAAATTCTTGCTTTCAAGATCAGGAGTCTTTCTCCCCACACCAAGCTGGGCCTGGGGAAATCGTGTCTTGTCTTCCTGTCACCCCACTCGTAGTCGCTTGTCTTATGAGACAAGGGGTGTCTCAGGTGAAGCAGGACAGGGAGGATGCCAGCACTTGGATGGTAGGGGTTTCAGGAGTGCTTGCTGGGGGATGTGTTGGGGTAGGAGGACTTTGCACATATGGCTCATTGTGTCGGGATGATTTCGTTGTTAAATAAGCACCTATGGGATGATTTCACATTTCATACTTCTAAGTTTTTATAATTCAAATTCTTTCCGCCAGGCTGGGTTTTTTTTTTTTTTTTTCCAAGCTTTAAATCTCTGGCTAGAATTGGTTTGATTTACATAATCCTGCCCCTGAGATTTAGCCCCACCCCTGAGAGCCCCCTCAGAGCCACCCACAGCCAGGACACCTCTGCTGGCCTCCCCTTCTCCAGCCTTCCCACTTGTGGCAGGCCCCTGGCTCTGGCCTCCCCCTATCTGGGAATGAGCCGCCGCACCGCTGCTGACAGTGGCTGGGATAATCCTCCCTGAGCTGTTCCAAGGATTAGTCCTGCTGCCCTGTGCCCAGCTCCCACACAAGTGGGGTTTCAGGGCTGTGGACCCTGTGCCAGGAAAGGAAGGGCGCAGCTCCTATAATGCGGAGCAGCCAGGGCAGTGGGCACCAGGCTTTCGCCTCCCTTTCTCACCCTACGGAGGGCAGGCCCTTCAGCTCCATTCTCCTCCAAGGCTGCAGAGGGGGCAGGAATTGGGGGTGACAGGAGAGCCATAAGTTCTCCAGGTGGGTCATTCTGGGCTCAGAGATGGGTGCTGAAGCTCCCGTGCCTCCCTGTGAAAATGGAGTCCTCTCTCACCTGGGAGAGCCAGGTGATGCCCTGAGAAGGACGCGTTTATGGCTTCATGAAGTCTTTCCTGACCCTCCATGCTGCTGACCGTAGGTAAGTCTGAGCAAATCTTGGGGAGCCTCATTTTGGCGTGAGAAAGAGATGGCTTCGTCTAAGCCCACTGGCCATGATCCCAGGATTATAACACATTCTGGCTCAAGTCCAGACTCTTTGTAGAACACAGGAGATCCTCCAGGAGAGGTAGTATAATACAGAGGATACCCGTGCTTATTAAGAGGCTGCTTGTCTGACCTTGGACAAGCTCTTTTTATTTATTTATTTGTTTATTTGCTTGTTTGTTTGTTTATTTATTTATTTATTTTTTATAGAGACAAAGTCTCACTATGTTGCTCAGGCTGGTCTTGAACTCCCGGCCTCCAGCGATCCTCCCACCTTAGCCTCCCAAAATGTTGGGATTATAGGCATGAGCCACTGCACCTGGCCGACCTTGGGCAAGTTCTTAAACCCCTCAAAGCCTCATTTTTCTCCAATCATAAAAGGGAATGATGGTAATATTTTCCCCGCCAAATTTTTGTAAGTATTAAACATTGTATATGTATTTTGAACACAATTAAGCTCTAAACACTTGTTAGGAAGCGGGAGTAGCATTTGAAACAAACAGCTCTTTTCCCACAGGTCGGATGCCCTCACAGAATTGAGATTGTATATGTAAAACACCAAGCACCTAGCCTGGCACAGAGGAGGAGGGCTAAGCTTGACATCCAGCACGTGGTCAGTGGAATCCAGTATTCCTACCCACCTCTCTAGTCTCCCCTCCACCCCCTCCCTTTCAGAGGCACCAAGCTGCTTGTGGTCTTGTCTATTCCCACTCCCTGCCCCACTGAACATTTTCTCACCTCCTGATCATCAGCAGCAGAAACTGGCTGCTCTTCCTCCTGGGTAGACAGCCAGACTGTATTTGCCAGCTGCCCCTGCAGTGAGATGTGGCCATCGGAGCCAGCATTGGCCAATGGACTCTGCACGGGAGTGACGCATGCTGCCTCCAGGCTTGTCCCTGAAACTTCCCACGTGTCTTCCGCCTGCTCTTCCCACTTCCAAGGAGCACGGCAATTGTGGAAGACCCAGATTGCGATGGCAGAGCCATAGATGGGAGGAACCTGGGTCCTTGACTTAAAGTATCATAGATTTGGATGTTCCCTTAGTGAGAAATAAACTTCCATTGTGTTTAAGCCTTTATTTGTGTATAGTTGGTTACAGCAACTGCCTTCTTTTAATTAATACACTCCTGCTGCTTCATGTTGCTGGAATGCTTGTAACCCTGCCCTGCTTCACCAGGGTAACTCCTACTTGGCCTTTAAGTTTATCTCTGCCATCACACCGTCCAGACAGCCTTCTCCCAGCACCACGACCCTTCCACCAAGGGTTAGGTGTCTCCAGCAGATGCTGCACAACTGGCTGCCCTTTGCCCACCCTCCCGTTCTTTCTCATAGAATCCTAAGACTCCTCTGCATCTAGAAGCAGTCATGTGGTCCAGTGCTGGCCAATAAGACGTAAGAGCAAGTCGCTGGGTGGAGATTCTTAGGAAAGCTTCTTAGAAAGAGATTGGGCTCCTTTCTGCCTTTTACCATTTTTGTGTATGCTTGCCTTCTTCCTATCCGGGACTCTGATGCAGCACCTGTGAATGGGCACACATATTACAGCTCTTAGGCTGACACCCACGTTCTCAGGCAGAGGTCTCTTGTGGGCATTTAGTGCTATAAATTTCTCTCTACACACTGCTTTAAATGTGCCCCAGGTCGGCCAGGTGCAGTGGCTCATGCCTATAATCTCAACACTTTGGGAGGCTAAGGTGGCAGGATCGCTTGAGGCCAGGAGTTCAAGACCAGCCTGAGCAACACAGTGAGACTTTGAGGAGCTCATCCAGTTAAGATTACTTCCAGCTGTGGCCAAGAGAAACCTGACCGCGAGCTCAAGCACCAGGGTTCGTATTCTCCACACAACAGGAGAAAGGAGGTCGGCAGCACAGGGCTGACGTGGTGGCTCCATGATGCCTTCAGGAACCCAGGACTTCCTTCTACTCTGCCACAAGAGAAAGCAGGAAAGATCTAAAATTGACACCCTAACATCACAATTAAAAGAACTAGAGAAGCAAGAGCAGACCAATTCAAAGGTTAACAGAAGGCAAGAAATAACTAAGATCAGAGCAGAACTGAAAGAGATGGAGACACGAAAAACCCTTCAAAAAATCAATGAATCCAGGAGCTGGTTTTTTGAAAAGACCAACAAAATTGATAGACCGCTAGCAAGACTAACACAGAAGAAAAGAGAGGCCGGGCGCGGTGGCTCACGCCTGTAATCCCAGCACTTTGGGAGGCCGAGACGGGCGGATCACGAGGTCAGGAGATCGAGACTGTCCTGGCTAACACGGTGAAACCCCGTCTCTATTAAAAATACAAAAAATTAGCTGGGCGCGGTGGCGGGCGCCTGTAGTCCCAGGTACTTGGGAGGCTGAGGCAGGAGAATGGCGTGAACCCAGGAGGCGGACCTTGCAGTGAGCTGAGGTCGCGCCACTGCACTCCAGCCTGGGCGACAGAGCGAGATTCTGTCTCAAAAAAAAAAAAAAAAAAAGAAGAAGAAGAAAAGAGAGAAGAATCAAATGGACACAATAAAAAATGATGAAGGGGATATCATCACTGATCCCATAGAAATACAAACTACCATCAGAGAATAATATAAACACCTCTACGCAAATAAACTAGAAAATCTAGAAGAAATGGATAAATTCCTGGACACCTACACTTTCCCAAGACTAAACCAGGGAGAAGTTGAATCTCTGTATAGACCAATAACAGGCTCTGAAATTGAGGCAATAATTAATAGCCTACCAACCAAAAAAAGTACAGGACCAGATGGATTCTGGTCAGGTAGCAAATAAAATATAAAATGCTTAATTTTGAATCTCAGATAAACAACCAATAATGCTTTTTAGCATAAGTATGTCCCAAACTAAGCTTGGGACATATTTATGCTAAGAAATTATTCGTTGTTTATCTAAAATTCAAACTAACTGGGCATCCTGTATTTTAGTCTGGCAACCCTAAAAGGCAAGGGCCAAAAATGCCAGAGGCAAGCCAACAGATTCCAGGAGGGACTACTGGTGGAATTTGGACTGATGCTCTTTTTAATATATTTAACTTTTTAAAAAGCCTCTTTTCTTTCTTTTTACCAGCTTTTCACTAGCTTTTTAAAAATTGTGGTAAAACATACATAACCTAAAATTCACCGTCTAAACCATTTTTAAGCATACAGTTCAGTGGGATTAAGTAGATTCACACTGTTGTGCCGCCATCACTACCATTCATTTCCACCACCCTTCCATCACCCCAGCCTGAAACTCTACCCATTGAACACAAGCTGCCCAACTCCGCCTTGCTTCCCCATTCCTGGCGACCACTACTTCTGTCTCTGTGAATTTTGACTATTCTAGGCACCTCACAAAAGTGGACTCATACGATATCTGTACTTTTGCGTCTGGCTTCTCTATTTAATTCTTAAAGGGGGGTGGGAACTAAGCAGATCACAAGGGAGCTGCCCGCAGAGGTAAAAGACAAGGTCAGGTAGGCTGAGAGACGCAGGAAAGCGGGTCAAGGTGTAGGGCTGGAGGGCAGGGGCGGGCCCTGGGCCTGGGCTGGGGGTCCTGCCCCAGGGCGCACCCAGGGCGAGGGCTGCCCGGAGGAGCCGAGGCTGGCGGACAGCTTGACCCTAAGCTTGAGGGGAAGGCAGCGAGGGGACAAAGGACGGAGGTCTAGGAAGAGGGTCTGCAGAGCAGAAAGCACGGGTAGGGGCGGCCTGGCGCTCGGAAGACAACGGATGGGAGCCGTGTGCACGCCGGGAGCTCGGAGTGAGCGTGAGTTCCGTGCCCAGGCCCGCGACTCGGCCCGCCAGGACAGCGCTCCGGGTCGACGGGGTCCGGCAGCCGCGCTCGGGGAGGGCGCAGCGGAGGGTGAACGGCGGCGTTAGGACCCGGAGGCGCGGGCGGATGCGGGCGGCGGGGCTAGGACCCAGCGGCTCCGGCAGAGCGGAAGCGGCGGCGGGAGCTTCCGGGAGGGCGGCTCGCAGGTGAGGAGGCGTCCGGGGCCGCGGGAAGTAGGGTCGTGGGGGCCTGGCGGGGCGAAGTGGGGGACCCGGAGGGGCTGGAGGGAGGCCCGGGACCGTTCCTGACCGAGAAGCCTGCACCAAGCTTGTGTTCCGCGGCCGCTGCCCGGTGCCCGGCTCCACTGCGAACGCCGCCGCTGGGCCCCGACCGCCCGGGAGGCGTCTTGGGCTCGCCCCGGAGCCTCCTCCCTGGAGCCGCGCCCTGCACCTGGCCTTGCCCGGCCCTAGCAGGGAAGCCAAGGCTTGTGGGGCGCAGGGGCCCGGGCTCCGCGGGGTCCCGGTTCCGCCTCCCCACTCCTGCGTCTTCCCGCCCCGGCCGGGTTCTGGGAAGCCTCTCGCGGCCCTTCCGCAGGTGCCGCCCGCCCGGAGCGCCTGGGCCCTCGTGGGGGACCCCTCTTCTCTGACACCGCGTTGGGTTCCCGGGGCCTACAGCGAGGCCTGTAACTCGGGGAGAGACCCTGGAGCGGGGTGTGGGAGAACGGTCTGCAGGAAGGGCTCCGAGCACTCCGAAATTACAAACCGTGGTCCCAAAGAGGCGTGCTGTGTCTGGGAGTGCACGGTTTACATTCTGTAAAGCAGTGCTGTCGACGAGAAATATTGTGCGATACACCTGTACAAGTTTTGTCACTTAAAAAGAATTTGAAAAAACTTCATAGATGCAAGAAAAACACCATTATTAAAGAATACTCATGCATTTATGGAATGCATTGAAGAGTTAACAAAATGGATAGGCAGGAAATATCGCAGACCTAGAATAAATTGCAGTTACCCACTGTGGAACTGAGGAGCTAGGGTTTCTCATAAACTTCCTGATAGAAGACGACTTTTGATAAAAATTTATTTCCCCAAACAAAATCCCCTGTCTTCTCAACTAGTTATTATCTGCCCACTAAATAAGAGGTGGTCCGTCACTTCTTCAGATGAGCACTACAGGCTTTTCAAAAGATGATTGCTAATTGTTAGATTCCCTTGTTGTTCCCTCAGTATCAAAAACAGATCTAATTTAGGTTTACATAAAGACAAAGTATCAAGATATGGTGACTTACAGTTGGTACTGCTAACAAAATGGGCTAAGATTTGCGTTATTAATGCACGAAAACAACAAAACATATCAATAAATAACAAAAAGCTTGGAATTCAGAAAACATATCCAAGTCTGGGCTTGATCTCAAGCTAGTGTTTTGATGTTGAAAAAATGTTATTTGGTCTTTCTAACCCCATTTCCTTATCTAAAATTGGGGATGATGATAAATTCACTGATAATAAGAGTTAAATGAGATTCTTGAGGAGTCAGAATGGTTCTAACATATGTAGATATTATTAGTCATATTGTAGCATAAGAAAATACTGTCTGCTGAAAGAGGGACAATGAAGATTATCTCCATGATCATCATTTAAAAGCCACCACATATAGGAAGAAGGGGCCATAAAATGATAACGTTATGATGATTAATTCTGATGCTTAGGTCAGAGTCCATTCTAGGATATCTCCTGCCCAAAAAGAGCAGAGACTCATTTCTTTGGAATCACAGGACGCTGAGTGAGAGGAAAGAAAAAGAAAAGAAATATTTAAGTCACATATGTGATTTCTAAAAGTAAAAAGAAACAGATGAAATTAGTAATGTATTTTTAAAATCCAGTATATCCCAAATATGGTTATTTTAGCATGTAATCAATATAAAATAATAAGATATTTTACATTCTTTTTTTCTAGTCTTTGAAATTTGATGCATAGTTTACACTTACGGCACATCTCAATTCAGACTGTCCACATTTCAAGTGCTCAGTGGCTGCATGTACCTGGTGGCTACCGTATTGGACAGCACAAGCCTGAGGATTTCATTCCTGCCACAAGTCCCAACTCCTAGCTTTAATTTTGAGTGTTTTTAACAAACTGGTCTCTGTTTGTCATTCTTTCTTCTAGTACTTCCCCAAGGATGATTGTACCAGCACTCTAAGACCGCTTGCTGTTCCCCTACACACTTTTTGTTTAAGCTGTTTCTTTTACCTGGAATGCTGTCTTTGCACCTTCTTCCTGGACCTGGTTCACTCTTGTTGCCCAGGCTGGAGTGCAATGGCGCGATCTCGGCTCACTGCAACTTCCACCTCCCCGGTTCAAGTGATTCTCCTTCCTCAGCCTCCCGAGTAGCTGGGATTGCAGGCATGCACCACCACGCCCGACTAATTTTGTATTTTTAGTAGAGATGGAGTTTCACCATGTTGGTCAGACTGGTCTTGAACTCCCGACCTCCGGTGATCTGCCTGCCTTGGCCTCCCAAAGTGCTGGGATTACAGGTGTGAGCCACCGCGCCCGGCCGAGAGGCACACATTCTGCTAAGAGCTTTTTCCTGACTCCCCTAACTCCAAAAGGGATTTGTCACTTCTTAGCTTTGTACTCATGACTGGATTAGAATGAATTTAATTTGAGTTTAGTTGTTTTTGAGACTCTCTCCCTGGCTAGTGTAGTGTCTTATTCATCTTTGCTGTGATCATGGCCTGCACCTAATAGATGATCAGTAGATGTTTGCAGACAAAAAGTAAACCACTCATCAGGTGTATTCAGTCCCATTCTTGAACGGGCTTGCTGCTTCCTTTTTGAGGAGATTCGTGTATGTACTCTTCTTTCACGCATATGTGTGAGCAAACACACACTAACAAGGAATTCATCTGATGATGTGCACAGGAAATATCTTGCATCTTTACCCCCTTTATGATCTTACATATGGGAGAACTGATTTCTATAAGTTAGGACAGCCAGCAAACTTGCATCAGTATAAATACAAAGAAGGGGAGGGAGGAACATGCTTGAAAGGGGTGTGGTGGTCTCAGAGGGTTAGGTTTCTCAGTTGGCTGGGCATCAGCTGGCCATGCTTTAGTTATTTGATTGGAGGAAAAATAAGTGGGAGGTGAGGAGTGACTACTGGGCCCTGAAGAACAGTCAAGGCAAGTGCGTATCTGGAAAGCCGGTATGCAAAGGAGGAACTCACTGCTGGAGAAGAAGCTGAAGAGTAGGTCGTGAAAAGTGCTGGCCAGAGGAGGGCAGAAGGGAGGGCTGGGGAAGCCAGCAGGGGGAGCAGAGGAGTAGGCTCCAGCTGGGTGAAGATATTGGTGCGGTACGTTATGTAAAATATACAGATTATTATTGGGAATAACCACGTCTCAGCAGTGCTAGTTCTCAGTTTAGAGAATGGGAAATGGAAAGGATCAGATTCAGAGACGGCAACTTACTCAAGGTCACAGCATTTTAAACCGAAATGAAACCTCCTGGGCCCTTCATGCCACACTCATCCATCCCTACCTACTTGTATTGCAACCAAGGGCCCCACTGTAGTACCAAGGGGAGCAGGTCTAGGGCACAGTGCCAGGCCTGATTAATGTCTTCCTTACCATTTTCCAGCGAGGGGCTGTGATTAGGCCTATTTATAGGGGCCTGGTCCCTTAATATTCTGCCTGGTGCATCTCTTGCCAATCAAATCAGTGCCGTCTGCAGTGTGATTGCTGCTTTAGTGGCACCAGGGAGAGGAGTTAATTAAACCCAATATAAATAGTCTCTGCCCTCACTTTGCAATTCCGGGAGTGTTTTTCCTTCCTGTCTTCCACCCCCACATGCACCTCTTTCCTCTTGGCCCCCTAAGCTCTAGCCTGGGTGAGCAGGGCTGGATACTCCTATACCTAGAGTCACTAGCCACTGCCCAGTCTGTTTCGGGAGCAGGCCTCAAATTCCTCAGGGGTTAAAGTGGGAAGAACCCGTGTGTGCACATTTCTTGTGCTTTTCCAGAACTGGGTACCATTTGGCAGTTGACCAGGCAATCTCCCCCACTACCCCATTTCTACCCTTTTGTTTCCAGCCTCTTTTTTCCTCTGCAACCAAGATTTCTTGTTTATCCAAGGTGGGGAAGTGAACTGAGACAATGTATGGAAAGGGTGCCTGGCAGGTATCAAGCACCTTGTAGGGGTCAGAAATGTTGCACCTTCTCTGAACTCCTCCATTGACCCTACAAATTCCCCAGTCCCTGGTCCTGCCCTTTCCCTCATTCACTCAGCAGGCATCAGCAGAATCCCATCTATGTGCTCCTGGCCTCCCACCAAATACTCTGTCCCCTGCTCCCCTATCTGTGCAGGCTGAAGCTATGTGCATAGTTGGGATGAGGGCTGTGTTGTCTCAACACCACCCTGCCCTGTGGTGGGTGGGTGCAGGTGGTCGTGGATGGCTCTGATGCTCCGGCTCCCACCCATAGGCACCATGACTCCTGTGAGGATGCAGCACTCCCTGGCAGGTCAGACCTATGCCGTGCCCCTCATCCAGCCAGACCTGCGGCGAGAGGAGGCCGTGCAGCAGATGGCGGATGCCCTGCAGTACTTGCAGAAGGTCTCTGGAGACATCTTCAGCAGGTGGGTGCTGCCGCCCACCTCCACCTGATCAGAGGGCCATCCCTGTCCTGGGCAATCCCAGCAACGCACCCTCTGGGAGCAGCCCCCTTGGGGAATCCTGGTCCTGGGGAACCCATCTGGCTTCCCTGTGTGGGAGGGGCTGAAGTGAGAGCCCACCTTGGAAGCTTTTACTCCTGGGAGTCCGGGAGCTCACTCCCTTCTACCCCACTTAGCCTCCCGGTTTCCTGTGGTGGCTCTGCTCTCACAACTCATGCTTTTCCTCCCATTGGAGGGCCTATTCCTTCACTTTTTCCTGCAGCCAGCAAATATTTACCCAGTAGTCCTCGTGTGCAAGGCAGTGTGGGAATCTCTGTATATCCAGCCATGGATAAGGCAACATACCTCTCCAACTGGAGCGCATATTCTGGCAGGAGAGAAAGACCTAAATAACCAATATGTGATTAGTTCTTCAATAACAGTTGTGACAAGGTCTATTGCTAATATTTTGTAATCACTGATATTCATATAGCATAAACCATGCACCACCACTGATTTGAGTGCATTAACTCACACTTATGAGCAGGCACTGCCGTCATCTCCATTTTATAGATGAGGAAACTGAGGCACAGAAAGGCTGAGAGACCTAGCCAAGTGACAGAGCCAGGATTCAAAGCCATAGATCATGGCCCCGGGTTCTGTGGGTTGTTACTGCATCTGTTCAGGGGAGATGGGGTACTGTGAGGCTTGTCATGGGAGGCCTGGCTTGGTCTCAGGTCAGGGAAGGCGGATGTGTGGAAATGACATTTATGGTAAAGTCTGAGGGTTGAGTGGGTAGGTCGGGAAGAACATTCCAGAAAGAAGCACATGAACTGCAGCCTTGAGGTGGAGGACCTAAAAGGAAGCCAGCATGGCTGGAGCATGGAGTGGCCATTGAGGGAGCCAAGCTCGAGGGGTGCAGCTTCTTGTATTGGCAGTGCTGACCTCGCACAGTCCTTGGGCTCCAGTGACTTCACTCAGTGTTTATCTAACATGAGTCAGTGAATGGTGTTTGCTGTTTTTTGGCAAAGGTCCCGGGGTTGTCAGGTACACAGGTCCTGTCTTTGGCCATAAGCAACCTGAAATGAGGCTTGGTCTCCTTCCCAGGATCCCACACCATGCCTCACATGGTAGACCCCAGCGGGAAGTATGTGGCTGCCTGACTCAGGTGCCTGTCGTGGTCCAAGTCATCCCTGCCCTGCCCCTTCCCTGGTTGTCACCAGACCTGGAGCCCCTGCTCCTTCACTTTGCAGCCTTCTCTTCCGTCACCAACTGGGAACCCACCTCTTCCTGAAAGTCCTCCCCCACTGACTCACCGGCTTGCCCCAAGCTTGTCAAGAATGTCCCAGTAACCAGGGGACATGCACTGAAGTGACTGAGGGGTTACCTTGGAGTTGATGCCTTGGCTCAGATCCAGTCCCCCTGTTTTCTTCCCCTGTAACCGTGGACAGCTCAACCCCTCTAAGCCTCAATGTTCTCATTTGTGAAGTTGTAATAATGGTAGCTTCCTGGTAGAATTATTGTAAAGATTAATCAAAACATGCAAAGGAATGGAACAGTGCCTGCTACCTAGGAAGCCTTCAGAAAATGCTAGCTCTTCCCTGTTGGTAATCTTGACCCATACACTGCCTTTGGTCGCTATTCATGAACCTGCCACCAATAGTAACAGAAAGTGCTGGATGCACCTTTTGTGCTTATTGTTGTGCTAAATGTGCCCAAGGGATGCCTAGGGAAGAGGATGCAGGTCTTTAAGAGCCATCAGCTCCAGATTATGGCCACCCCATGTCCAGCACTTAGAATGGAGGCCAAAACCATTCCCTCGGAAAATATGTTTCCTCGCCAAGATGGGGACTGCATGGTTGCCCTTCTCTGAGGGCAGCCCTGGATTTTTGGTGTCTTTCCTTTCCTGTCCCAGTACTTGGCACCTTGTAGACAGTTGCATGTCCCCTGCCCAGGGATGGGATGAGGAGAGGGCAGGAAGGCATTTCCTGGGTGGTGGAGTGCTGCGTTCATTGAGTGTGGGTTCTCCAAGCTGCTGGCACAGCCCAGGGAGGGGCAGATGCCTCTCTGGAGCCTTGGTCCTGAGTCCTGGCCCCCTTACTCCTGGGTTCCAGGTCGCTGCATCTGTCTCTCCACCATGTGCTCCACCTCGTGCTGGACCTTAAGAGATACCAATTACGTGGCTGACACTGTGTCCTAGAGGCTGGAATGGGAACACATAGGGCGAGATGGATTGTTAATTGCTAGCATGAACCGTGTGAGCTTTCCAGGGTCTAGAGTGGAGAGAAATCGGTAAGAATTGGTGGCACGCCTGTCAGAACTCCCCAAACCAAGCTAAGCAAAAATTAACCAATCAGTAGAGCAGCTTTCGGAGTAAGGGCTAAAATGATGTCCTCAGGGCCTGGTTTTGCTTTCCTTCCATGTCAGTTTGCTTCTTTGGGTCTGGCTGCATTCCCAGACGGGCCATGCTCTCGTGGTGGCAAGGTCACGTGACACGGGTCAGGTCCAGCAGGAAAGAATGCTCTCCCGTGTCCCCACTTCTTCCAGAAGCCACACTCACCCATCCCACCTGGCTTGGTCCTCGTGTCTGTCCCAGAATCCATTACTGGGGCCAGGGGACTATGACACGCCACTTGGCTTAGACTGAAGAGCTCTGTAGGCAGCCCCACCTGAAGCTCTGGGACTAAGCCTGCGAGAGAGGTGGATCCCCCAAGGGAAATGGGGCCATTGCTTGAGTAAAAAGGAAATAGTTGCTGGAGAGGAAAACCACGTGCCTCCTCCACATAGGGCAGACTCCTGGAAGAGGGGGGCAAGGTAGGGAGGTGGATGTGCAGGTCGCCCTGGTGGGGTCTGGAAATGGGGGCCGCAGGCTTGGAGAGAAGCCTCAGTGTGGCTTGGAACATGGCGTATGGTGGTCTGCCAGGAAGGCCGGCCTGCACAGGGGTGGGAGGGGGGTGCTTCTGCATGGGAAGCACAGACAGCGCTGCCTCTCCCTTGCACTCAGCTCTCAGGGCAGGAGAGGCTGACTTTCTGTGAGCCTGTGGGCCAGGCCTCTTTGAATGGTGCTGAGGGAGCTTTGCCTTGGTTCCTTTGTGTCCCCACGGTGCCATGGGAGGCTCCCTGGCAGGGTGTGGGGCAAGGCAATGAGTGAAGAGTTGGGATGAGTGAATTAGGGCCCACGGAGTACTCAAGACAGGATTTCAAGTTGATTCAGGAGTGTTAGGGAGCTGTGATTGGATTTTGAGCAGGGCAGGGATGGGACAGAAAAGTTTGGGGAAGGTTCCTCAGGCATCTGTCACGGAAGGGACAAGAAGGGAGAGAGAGTGGATGCCAGGGACACCCAGAAGCTGTTGTTGTAGTCAGGATGTGACAGGGATGAGGCTACAGACAGGGGACTTGCAAACAGGGAGGGCAGGTTGAGACATTCATAGGAAACAACGACAGGAAATGGTGACAGATAGGGAACGAGGATGAAGGGAAGGGAGAGCCAGTGATGACTGGCAGTGGAGTGGGGAGCACGCCACCTCTCCTCCTCCACTTGCCCCTCCTGTGGCACTGGACAAGCAAGTGGGCTTTTCATTGTTCATGGGCTTTTTTGGTGGGGATGTGACCAGCTTTGAATCCCTCCCCTTAAACATGCTCCTCCTGCTTAGAAACCTCCTGCACAGAAGAGACAGGGGCAGAGGAGAGACTCTCTCCCGACCACCCCATCTCAGGCCCCAGCACAGCCCGCCCTCTGGCCTCACTGGTGTCTGTGCCCAGTGATGCAGGCAGGTGAGCTCCTGGCAAATTAGCATTCCAGGCTGTGTTCTCTCCTCCTGCTCTGCTGCAGCTGGGAGTGTGCAGAGACTGCAGGGGATGACAAGCACCTCCCAGGCTGTCTTCAGCTGTGCCCTGCAGCCCCTCCCTGCCCCCTTTTTCTGCCCCTCCATCTGCCCCCTCTTCACCTGGGAGAAGCCAGGCCCCCCAAAATAACGGGCCAGATATGTCACCTGCTTCCCATGACGTAGATGACAAGGCAGGAGGGAGTTGGGATGGCACGGCGAAGTGGAAGGAACAGACTGTGTGTGGAAGTTTGGGTGCTGTCATCTGCCATTCCCCCTCAGCCGCTGCCCTAACCTCTTCCCCCAAGAGGCAGTGCCACTGCCCAGCACCTCCCACCGGGAAGGTGATTTTCTCTGCGAAGCTCTTGGTCCTTTCCTCCATCTTTCTTTTTCCTTTTCCCCACCTCTTCCTTTCTTCTCCCCTTCCTCCTTTCCCCTTGTCCTCGCTTCCTCCATCCTTCCTTCTCCCCTGTTCTCTCTACTGATTGGCACCTGGTGGCCCCCAAGGTTACACATTGCACTAGATCACTGCATAATTAGCAAGTCATTCTTAATTATCCCAGAGTGGAGAAGATAAAGGTGAAGGCAAGAGCCCAGCTTCAGGGTCTGCTTCCCTGGGGTCATGACAGAAGCAGGGGAGGAGAAGCAGTGAATGTGAATCTGGGTCAGGAGTGGGTGCTCCCTGCTTCTTCTCCCCAGCAGCCTCCAGGGGGACTGGTGTGCTGATGTTGATGGACCATGATCAGCTCCTTCTCACCTTCACAGTAATCCCATGATGTAGAAGGGACCATTCCTGTTTTTCAGTGGAAGAAGCTGAGGCAAAGACCAGTTAGTGACCTCTCCAGGGTCACACAGCTGCTAAACAGATGTGAAACCCAGGCCTGTGGGATGTTGTGGTTGTTGATACTTATTTCTTACTTCCCCAGGAGCCCTGAGTCCCTTTGAATGTGGATGTGTGTCGTCTGATTCGTCTTTGACTCCCACAGCCCCAGCACTGTGCTCTACAAATGGGATGCACTCAAGTTATGGAACAGTGAGGGGTGGAGTGGGGAGAAGGAGAGCAAGGGATGCTGGGAGATGGTCCCCTCCGGGGCAGATAGAGGAAGATGGGCCCTTAGTGAGACCACGCGCAGAACAGGCTGGGTGAGCCACTTCCGTCCCTCATGTCCACAGAGGCAGCTTCCTCTCCAGTGCTGGGCGAGTGTGCCATAGGGTATGGCTTCAGCACTGAGCTTGTAAACTGACCTACCTTGAAGTAGGCCACCAAGCCAAGGGTGTCTGGAGCAGGAATGACAAACAAATGGCTGTCATGGCACCATTCCCCCACCCTCAGGGTGGACATGGTTCATCAACAGCCTGGCCCCAGTGAGGCCTACGGGCCTTCCCGACACAGCCTTTCAGACCATCCTGCTAGTCCGTGGAGATGGCAAATATGCTGCAAGCTTTTCTGATCTTGAGTCTGCACTTGTCCTCGGCACCATAGCCTGTGGCCATCAGAGAATAGATTGTCCGGGTGCTTTGTCAAGAAGCGCGATGTTCCTTAGTCTCATGGGCTCTTGGCTAAGGAAAGCCCCAGGATCACGTCTTCTACCTCCACCTTAGGCAGGATTCGCCCTTGGGGCACCCCTGGAAGGTGCTTGTGAGCTGGAACCTAATTGCTCTGCAAAGTGATGCAGTTGTTTGTGGAATTTTTTTTTTTTAACAGAACAGAGATCTGTTTCCTTGCAACTCTGCCCGCTTTTCCTGATACAAGTTTACTCACTTCTCCACCTGACAGTCCTTTTGATATTTTTGATATTCGAATGATCATATTCTCAAAGTCTTCTGATCTTTAGCCAGAACATCCTTCAGTTATCTTCATATGTCGGGAGTTTCTCACTCATCACCATCCTCATCACCCTCCTTGAGATGTTTGCTCATTTGTCACTTTCTGTTCAGCCAGCGGCTGTCACACATCAGGCCCCATCCCAGGTGCTAGAGACATAGCAGTGAATGAGGCAGACTTTGCAGTCTGCAGGGGAGTTCAGAGTCCTCTTCCTGTGTGGATCCAGTTTAAAGGGATGTGACTGTGGCTGAGGCGGGTGCCTGGCATGGATTCGTGCATGAGTCCAGGGCTCTGTTTTCTGTGGTTCCTCCAAGAGAGTGCACGGTCCCTGCTGATTGAAAGAAGGATGAAGGGCAGAAGAGGGACGGGGAGCTGTGTGCGCTAAGATCTCATTGCCTTTTTATGCTGATTAACATGTTTTAGCCCCTACTGAGCTTATAGTTAACAGAGGTTTCCAGGTCTTTCTTCACCTGAGCCGCGTCTAAAACAAGTTCCCTCCACCGTCTATATTTATACACTTGATTTTTAAAACCTAAATGTTGGGCTTCACATTTGTTCCTTGTAAATTTCATCTTGGTGATTGCAGTCTACCCTCTGGCCTTTAAAAATGGTCTGAGCCTTGACTCGGCCATGCAAACCAGTTTACCCTTCCCCTATGTGCTGGCCCCAGTTTTCTAACCAGGTGTTGAATGAACTGGATGGACTCTGCCAGATCCCTCCGTGCAAGGCTGGAATCAGTCCATTGTCCACCTGTGCCCTTTGGGGCTGTGGTTCATTTGGCTCCAATTTTTCCCATATGTTCTCTCCTCCAACCCCCATAGCTCCCTCTTGTCGACAAGATTTTGTTAGAAGCCGTCAAAATCCTGCTGACTCGAGACGCACTGTGCTGCACGTTTTCCCGGGCACAGCAGGCGAATAATCCTGTTACAAAGAGAAACGCTGTGCATTTCGAGCAGTGCTGGCCCCTGGGACTCACCGCTGCCTTTTCTAAGTGCTTACAGATTCTCTGTGTAATAATCCATTCCAGAAATTTCCCAGGGCTCATTGTTGAGCTTGGTGTTTGCAACTTTGAGTGATCAGCCCTTCTGTCCTTTGTGGGAGCACCAGGACAGAGCAGCCTTTGTCCCTCCCCAGTCTCAGTTCCCTCCCACTGCCCCTGTGGACCTCGAATGCCGAGCTTATGCAGCTACTGAAGGTCGTGTCAGCACCCGAGGCAGAATGAGGCTGCCTTGGGAACTAGGGTAAATTAAAACAGCTTGTGCTGGAGGACCCTTTACAGCAGATGAAGGCCTCTCCCCAGCCAGAAAAGATGGAGCACACGCTGGGTGGCGGCCCCGCTTCCTCACTGGAAGGAGATGGTGCTCTTCTTTTTTCTTTCTGAGTTGTGGCCACCTTCATACCAGTCTGTCATGGAACACTTAAGCTGCTTGGGTGCCTGCTGGTACTCCCAGCCCTGCCATGCTTGAGCCCCCTGCACACAAGGAGCCAGGAGTAATCAGGGCAGACCCATTAGGGCACAGGGACTCCTGGATTGTGAAGTTGGCTCTCGGGGGGCCAGGGCCTTCTAAAGTTGGTGGAAGTGGCTTTGGCTTATTGGGTCCGATTCTAGGCCATTCATTCCAACCTTTAGAGACATCCCAGCATTCCCTAGCCCAGAGTCTGCAACCCCTCCACCGTCCCACATCCTCCTCCTACCTTTCCTCACGAACCTCAGTTGCACCTCTGCCTTCTCATCCCTGTGCATCACACAGGCTAGCTCGTGCCGGGTGAATGCTGAGGCTGCTCTGAATGTGGAGTGTGGCCCTGTGGGCAAGGGCTGGGCTCTTGGAGGTAGGGGAGCTACAGGGGCGACTGGGAGGAGGATGTTGTGTTACACACGCATCAGGGTTAACTTTGTAGTGACAGCGGCCTTGCTGTGGCCGAAGAACATGGAAAAGCATGAGTGGGGTTATGTGCCTTAAAGCATCAGGCACTTGGGCCCTGGGCACCAGGAGCCAGCCACAGGGATGTCTGGGGAAATGGCGTTCCATGAGATGCCAGCACCCAAGAATGCACTTGGCACATCTGGGGAACAGCAGGCAGCTGATATCACTGGGCCCACCCCGCACTAGGGAGGGTGGAAGCAGGTGAGGAGCTAGACCACACAGAGGCAGTGGTCGGGACTCAGGGTTTGCTCAGTGAGCTGTTCACTACGTGCAGGGGCAGTTCCCCGTCTGAATTTAGGTGACGACACTCAAGTCCAGCCTTGCCAGACTCAGCCTCCAGTCTCCATTCCCCCTCTGCAGAGGCCACTTTGTCTGCTGCACGTGATCATGAGGGGTTGTGAAATGCTTGCCCCATCAATAGCCATGTGTGCGTGTGTAAATACCATCCTCTGTGTGCCCTGGAGGCTGTCCTTCAGATAGCATGTACAGGTGCCAGCATAGGGCCTGTCCCTACTGAGAGTGCAGGGAACTCAGTACCATCAACTCCTCGACCCTGCAGGTCAGATTATCCTTGTAGAGGCCCCCTGGATGGCACCAAGATCGGCCCTGGCAAGCAGGTGACCCTGACTTAAGAGCCCTTGCCTGAGGGCCTGGCCTGGCAGGTCTGCTGTTAGGAGCAGGGGGTGGGGAGCAGCCCAGCCACTGTGATCTTCTCCATGGCAGGATCTCCCAGCGGGTAGAGCAGAGCCGGAGCCAGGTGCAGGCCATTGGAGAGAAGGTCTCCTTGGCCCAGGCCAAGATTGAGAAGATCAAGGGCAGCAAGAAGGCCATCAAGGTAGTCCCCATGCCCCTGTGTCCTGAGGCTACTGGGCAGTCCCTGCATTTCCCCGTGCCTCTGAGGCTGCCCGGTCTCTGCCCTGCTGCCCACCTGTACCTTGGGCCTTCTTCTCGCCCAGGCTCCCAACTCCACCCTCTCCTGCCAAGCAATCCCAGCCCTCTGAGCCGCTTGGGGCCCCCTCACACTTGTCCGTGTGTCCACAGGTGTTCTCCAGTGCCAAGTACCCTGCTCCAGAGCGCCTGCAGGAATATGGCTCCATCTTCACAGGCGCCCAGGACCCTGGCCTGCAGAGACGCCCCCGCCACAGGATCCAGAGCAAGCACCGCCCCCTGGACGAGCGGGCCCTGCAGGTCTGCTGGCCACGCACATAACTTAGCCTGTCACACACCAGGAGGACTGGATACTGGGGAGGAGCTGGGGCCACCATAGGGTTCTGTCCCCCAGAGGAGGCTGACTGGGTTGGGGTGGCAGCTGATTAGGCCCAGCACTAAATATTCACCATCCCTTGGCCATCCTGGCCCTCCCAGGAGAAGCTGAAGTACTTTCCTGTGTGCGTGAGCACCAAGCCGGAGCCTGAGGATGATGCAGAAGAGGGACTTGGGGGTCTTCCCAGCAACATCAGCTCTGTCAGCTCCTTGCTGCTCTTCAACACCACCGAGAACCTGTATGGCCAGAAGGCAGGGCCGAGGGGTGTGGGCGGGAGGCCTGGCCTGGCTTAGTGGGGACCCAGGGCATCAGACACAGGTACAGCACATAGGCCAGGAGCCAGGGGGTGACTGGGGTGGCTTGGCTAGAGAGGCCTGGGACCCCACAGTGCACACTGTACCCTGATGATGTGGGGGAGGAACATGGGCTCCGGACAGCAGGTGTCAGCTTGCCTGATCCCCATGTCGCCCCTGTAGGTACAAGAAGTATGTCTTCCTGGACCCCCTGGCTGGTGCTGTAACAAAGACCCATGTGATGCTGGGGGCAGAGACAGAGGAGAAGCTGTTCGATGCCCCCTTGTCCATCAGCAAGAGAGAGCAGCTGGAACAGCAGGTGGGAGGGGCGGGACAGAGGTGGGGACAGGTGCAGCGGCCCAGGGCCTTCCAGAGCTCCTCTCCAGGCAAGGCTGTTGAGCCCCTTATTCCACCCATGAGGGGTGCACACAAGGTCTTGTTGGCTGCCCCTGCAGGTCCCTGTCACCTCTCACATGTCCCTGCCTAATCTTGCAGGTCCCAGAGAACTACTTCTATGTGCCAGACCTGGGCCAGGTGCCTGAGATTGATGTGCCATCCTACCTGCCTGACCTGCCCGGCATTGCCAATGACCTCATGTACAGTGCCGACCTGGGCCCTGGCATTGCCCCCTCTGCCCCTGGCACCATTCCAGAATTGCCCACCTTCCACACTGAGGTAGCCGTGCCTCTCAAGCCGGGTGAGCTGGGTTCTGGGATGGGAGCTGGGCTAGGGACCCCCATGTTCACACACCTTCTTCCCTAGACACCCCACACTTTGTGTTTCAGACCTACAAGATGGGGTCCTGACAGCACCCCCACCACCCCCACCGCCCCCACCACCTCCCCCAGCTCCTGAGGTGCTGGCCAGTGCACCCCCACCCCCACCCTCAGCTGCGGCCCCTGTAGGCCAAGGCGCCAGGCAGGACGACAGCAGCCGCAGCGCGTCTCCTTCAGGTGGGGCAGCTCTCTGAGGGCACCTCGTTTCTGGTGTGCTTAGGGCACTCGGGTGGATTTTCTGTGGGTTTGTTAAGTGGTCAGAAATTCTCAATTTTTTGAATAGTTCCCATTTCAAATATCTTATTCTACTTGGTTCATAAAATAGTGGTTTTCAAACTGTAGAGCTCTGGAATTCTCACCTCTAGGGCAGAGGGAGCCGGAACAAGTGAGGCTCTGGGTTCCCCATTCCTAAGTAAACCAATGGAAAGAAGGGGTCTAATAACAAACTCCAGCAACACATTTTTCAGTGTCCCTGAAATTACAACATTTCAGCTTTACTGTTGTATCTCCCAGTCTAACCCTAGCATCCAGAAGTGGCACAAAACCCTTCTGCTGGCTCATGTGTGCAACTGAGACTCAGAGCATGGCTAGCTCAGGGGGTCCAGCTCTGCAGGGTGGGGGCTAGAGAGGGAGCAGGGAGTGTCTGCACTCAGGTGGTTGCAGAAGTCAGTGCCCCACACAGTCTCCAAAGGTCCGGCCTCCCCAACACGGGGCTCCTCGTTTGAGGGGAGGTGCCTTGGACACAATAAGCTTCCCCAGCCCTGCCTGAGCAGCCTTTCCTCCTTGCCCTGTTCCCCACCTCCCGGCTCCAGTCCAGGGAGCTCCCAGGGAAGTGGTCGACCCCTCTGGTGGCCGGGCCACTCTGCTAGAGTCCATCCGCCAAGCTGGAGGCATCGGCAAGGCCAAGCTGCGCAGCGTGAAGGAGCGAAAGCTGGAGAAGAAGAAGCAGAAGGAGCAGGAGCAAGGTGAGTGGGCCCTGGAGCCTGCGGTCGGAGGGCCTTGGGCAAGGTCGCCTCCTCCCCTCCAGCCCCGAGTCCACTGGGTGCTTTCTGTCCCCGCCCTGCTCCTGCCAGCCGGCCCCTGCTTCCTCTAGGGCACATGCTGGAAGCCCTGGGCCGCCACCAGAGGTCCTCAGCCCTCCTGCCTGGGCCATGGCTCCTTCCTGGTTTGGGAGCCATAGTGGAGCTTTCCTCTTTAAGCTCACCCAGCTCAAACTGTGACAAGGAGAATCTTCTTCGACTGCCGAGAGCGGTCCAAGGCAATGGTCGGCCACTGCAGCCTCCTGAGATGCTTTTTTGACTGGACCTGAGGCCTCTTGAGGCTACTGATGATGCCTGCTGTGAACACAGACGCTGGTGTGATGCGATGCCTGCGCATGCAGCGGCAGTGCCCTGGGCACTGTGGTTTTCAGCTTGTACCCAGCGCTGCTTTTGCCTTGCTCTGTGACCCCAGGCAAGCGGCCTCACCTCTCTGGGCCAGTTTCCCCATCGTACAGTGGTGCTGCACACCCTGGCCCTGTCCCCGAGGTGGCTGGGAGGTGGCTCCTCCAACAACCGCTTTCTCGTCAGTGCCCGGTGCTGGCTCAGGGATCGACTGAGGCTCTGAGCTAACTGGGAAACAGTGGCCTTGGAGGGCTGGAGAGTGTCATGGGGGTGGGGACAGGGAGCCACGGGTCGCATGTGACTGAACTCTTCACCCCAGTCTGGCTTTCCCGTTGCAGTGAGAGCCACGAGCCAAGGTGGGGACTTGATGTCGGATCTCTTCAACAAGCTGGTCATGAGGCGCAAGGGTAGGAGGCAGGGCTGCTGCCCGCCCTGGGCCGGCACATTGTACTTCTCTCCTGCCTTTTTCTTCCCGTATTTAAGTCTCCGGGGGCTGGGGGAACCAGGGTTTCCCACCAACCACCCTCACTCAGCCTTTTCCCTCCAGGCATCTCTGGGAAAGTACCTGGGGCTGGTGAGGGGCCTGGAGGAGCCTTTGCCCGCGTGTCAGACTCCATCCCTCCCCTGCCGCCACCGCAGCAGCCACAGGCAGAGGAGGACGAGGACGACTGGGAATCCTAGGGGGCTCCATGACACCTTCCTCCCCCAGACCCAGACTTGGGCCGTCGCTCTGACATGGCCACAGCCAGGACGAGCTGCTCAGACCTGCTTCCCTGGGAGGGGGTGTGGTGATGGAACCAGCACTATGCGGAGACCAGCTTCAAGGAGCGGAAGGCTGGCCTGAGGCCACACAGCTGGGCCGGGGACTTCTGTCTGCCTGTGCTCCATGGGGGGACGGCTCCACCCAGCCTGCACCAGTGTGTTCTTCTCTAAAGAGGCTTCCAGAGAAAACGGCACACAAATCAATAAAGAACTGAGCAGAAACCAACAGTGTGCTTTTAATAAAGGACCTCTAGCTGTGCAGGATGCAAACGTCTCGGGGCAATGACTTGCCTTCTGCCCCTATTGGTCCCTAGGCAGTGGGGGCGGAAGATCCCGGCTGACCTGTTTCTCTGGGGTGAGAGGGAGGAGAGAAGTGCATCCGCAGGGGCAGCTGTTGCAGGTGGGGGGAATAGTCTCCCACAAAAAAGGTTTCAGTGACAGACACGGGGTCTCTAAAAATAGTCATGCTGAGCCTCGTGGCCCTTGGCACAATTGCTGGTGTTGGGGTAGAAGATGCCTTGGAGTTTGCCCGAGTGGTTGAGAGGGAGGGAGGTGCCATCGACTTTGAGGAACTGACACCAAGCCAGGGAGATACAAATCCAGGCAGGGCTGTGGGGCAGGGTGGGGAGCAGGGCTGCAGGAGTGACTCAGGAAGAAGGTGGGGGAGGTGACAAGCCCTCGGGCAGGGGCCCTGTGGCCATGGGGATCTTTTTAAATTGAGACTGAGGGTGAATAGTCCAGGGCAGCTCACTTCAGTTATTATAGAAAGGGCAGAAGCAGATGGGTCTGCTCCGTCTCGCTTCTAAGAAGGTGGGCAGGACAGAAATGGCAGCTTCTTGCAGAGGCCCAGTGAGAAGCCTGGCCCTCGGCCACGCAGGATGGAAGACAGATTCGATTCCACAGAGGGGAGCTGCCCTGGAAGACCTCAAGGATGGCCAGGACCCACCATTTCTTCGGGATTCCCCTGTTTTCTCCCGTGGGCACTAGTGTCTGTGCCTGGGCCTGGCAACGCTCTGGACTCCACACTCTCCTGGGTTTCACCTTTGTAGCAGGATCCCTGCAGACCAGGCCCATGACAAACACCGTCTCCAGCGGTCAGAGCACTACGCTGGCAGAATCCCTTTGGTGCCTGATGGCCCTGCCTTCGTGGGAACAGAGGCAAAGGCTTTCAGTCACAGCTGCCTCCCCAGCAGCGCATTTCCATGTCATCCCCCTCCGCTTCCTCAGCCTCAGGTGGGAGACAGGGCAGGCAGCCCCCCTTTCCTCTTCTCCCCATCTCCAGCCCCCGTCTGTTCACCCAGCTGGAGGCAGCCAGGCTTGCCTATGGACTGGTTGATGGCCTTCATGCACAGGTTCTCCACCAGAGCCTTTCTTGGGGGCCCCTGGCCTGGGGCTCTGAGCTGGGAGCGAATGGGATGACCCATGCGCACTGGTTCCTGCTTGTAGCTCTCCCCGGGAAAAGACTCTGCCAGGCCTTGGAGCCAGACCAGGAGGCTTCGTCGGCCACGGCAAGCAGCAGGGCTCCAGATGACATCACAGGGAAGATCAAGAGGGTGTGGAGAGGCATCCAAGCCTCCCGAGGAGACAGGAGACACTGGCCCAGCACAGCCCTAGGGGCGACGCCACTCCCACTCACCGCCTACTCTCCTCTCACCCTCTGCAACACTGGAGACACTCACGGGAGTGTGATCCAAGTAGGCCGTCTTCTTCTGCAGCTCTGGAGACCTGATGCTGGGGAAGGGCATGCCTGCCATCACCACACACCTGGGGGGGGACAGGAGCCTGGGGCCGGTGGACGTCAGGAGCTCCTGGGTCGTCACCCACACATCACCAGCTGCTGTGTTCTACCGTTTCCTCAGCCCTCTTGGCTGTGCCTGCGGCTCTGCCCCTCCCCTCTCTGCACCTCCCACCCGGAGAGCGCTTGTTCAGCTCAGAGATCCCACCTAGGCCAATCCACTGGGTTCTGCTACAGCGATGGCCTGCCTGATCTTCCACCTGCTCTCCCAGGGCCAAAGCCAGAGCTGCTGAGCCCCTCCCTCCAGCTGGCTGGTCTGAGCAGTCACAGCCCGGCTTTGGGCTCTGATGGCAGCAGACAGCAGGTAGGGGTCCAGCTGCTGGAGCGAGGGCCGGCCGCGTATCACAGCTAAGGAGATGCACTGCTTACTGGCCTAGGTTGCACACTGCCACATCGGGGGTCAAATTTCAACATGAGTTTTTTGCGGGGACAAACCACATCCAAACCATTTTTGATCATAAAGTAAGACTATTCATGTTTTAAAAATAAGCCTAGCTTTGTTAGATTTTGCCTGATTATTTATGTAAGTGCAGCAGGAGCAAGAGCTGACCACACAGGGGCTTTCAAGCTTCTTTGCTGGAAGTTTTCATACAGAATCTCAGATTGGACTTTTAAAGGCTTTATTGAGGCTAAAAGCCAAGCCAAGAACATACTATCAAATATCAGCTGCAGTCCTTACAGCTTTGTGTGAATTCCTTTCTTCTTGAGGCCCCCAAAATATCCCCAAATTCCTGGGCCTACCAGGAAATGACCTTCCTTACTAATCTGTAAGGCTGTGATCCCTGTAATTTAGGTATCAGGCTGGCTTTTCTCAGAGTGCTTTGTTAGCATTGGCTCCCTAAAAGTCAACCTTGGTTCCTTAAAATTGCGGGTCATAATTGATCTTAGGTACGCTATTCCTAAATATGATATTCCAGTAAAAGCCTTGATAATATAACCAAAGTTTCCAATTATGTACTGTTATAAGGTGAACAGATTTTTATTGGACTTTTGCTAACAACTATATTGTCATGAAAATAAGAGTATTCAGTAAGAATCTCAAAATTCTGGAGAAATCAGGCAGGGAAAAAAGATAAATGCTTCATTTCTGTTTACAAAAGTATAATCTAATAAATTGTTGTGAGTTATAGTTAGCTTAAGAGAAACAGATTTCTTAAATCCAGAAACTAGGACATTAAAGAACCAGCAATGCTCCAAAAAAGCTATAAAATTATAATCAGTTTTCATCATTTCATTCAGTGCCATGTAATCAATTCCAGTCTTGCTGGATCTTGGGTTAGCAGTGTCATGAACCCATCAATTTCTCAACTAGACTTGTGGAGATCTTCACTGAGTTAAGTGTATGGTCTTAAAGTTATTTAAGCAATATCGTCAGAAGCCTATAACCAGAGTACCTGTCATAGTCTTTTCCGTGAGTCTCAGAGGGACTCCAGTGTTGGAGACAAACATTCTGACCTGTAGCTGATTGCAGGAGCTTTCAGGAAAGCATTGGGGGAAATAATATCTCAATGACAAAGAGCATGAAATGGCTGTGATTGAAAGATCTGATGAGAGTTCATTATACTACAAGTGACAAGGATATTAGATTTTTTCTGTGGCGTACAACATTTAAAATAATACTTGGACTTATGACTCATAAAACGATACCAGCACATAGCATGGATAAGGAGAACATTGACAAATTTCTAGGAATTTTATGTAATTTCTGAAAACATAACGTTTTACCCATCCAAATATAACCCAGGGAAGGTTAGGTATCTCTTTTTATTTGTATATGTTGTGTGGTTTTTCTTATAAAAAATATATCTTACTTTACCTGCAAAACTACTTTTCTGGCTGGGCGCGGTGGCTCACACCTGTAATCCCAGCACTTTGGGAGGCCGAGGTGGGTGGATCACGAGGTCAGGAGATCGAGACCATCCTGGCTAACAAGGTGAAACGCCGTCTCTACTAAAAATACAAAAAAAATTAGCCGGGCGTGGTGGCGGGCGCCTGTAGTACCAGCTACTCGGAGAGGCTGAGGCAGGAGAATGGCGTGAACCTGGGAGGCGGAGCTTGCAGTGAGCTGTGATGGGGCCACTGCACTGCACTCCAGCCTGGGCAACAGAGCAAGACTCCATCTCAAAAAACAAAAAAACCTACTTTTCTTGCATACTTTGCATAGAGCTGTTTCTAGTTATTCTATTATTTCTAGTAGTTTTATTTACATATATTGATTATAATTTTAATACTTGGTAAACTGTATTTCCAGAGAAAACTAGGAAGTAGACAATTTTAAACTTTCATATATTAGCATTCTAATATATGACAGTTTAAATCTAATACAGTAGATTAGAAAATGTACGAGTATGCTATCTCTCAATATCTAGAGGGATGTGTTTCCTCATAGTACAATGTCTTAGTGTGGTAGACAAAAACATGCTTATTAACAGGCCAAAATATCTTCAGTCTTTCTGTAAAAATAAGAAGCCTTAAGTATATAAACTTGAATTACATATGTTCAGTAATGTTTTAGTTTTGTATCTTATTTATAAATGATCTAGATAGTTAATGCAAATATTTTAATTAGCTTAAATTTAAGGTTAAAGATTACCAAAAGTAGTTTTGGTAAGTATTATTAAGCAGATTTAATGTAAAAAATTATTATTGAAATAATGTTTTTCATAAGAATGACAACTTAATTAGAATCAAATCTATAAGCTTTAAGATTTTAAGTATCTAGTAAGTATAATATTAGCTTCTTTGACTAGAATTCAAGCAGAATAGAAATTTGTTTGTTTTATATGTAACAGTGATAACTCTGAAGACATTGTTGTTTTATTACACCAAAAATATTAAATTAATCTTATTTAACTAAGTTTTATCCAAATCGTGTTAACTTGAAAAACATTTGGATCAGTTCCTATATTTCTAGGGGTTTGGGGAATATGTATTTATAAATGCTTATTTTTTTTCCAAGCCAAGTTAGAATAGAGCACTTTTTTTTTTTTTTTTGAGATGGACTCTTGTCCTGTCGCCCAGGCTGAAGTGCAATGGCGGGAACTCGGCTCACTGCAACCTCCGCCTTCTGGGTTCAAGCAATTCTCCTGCGTCAGCCTCCCGAGTAACTGGGACTACAGGTACGTGTCATCACACTCAGCTAATTTTCGTATTTTTAGTAGAGACGGGATTTCACCATGTTGGCCTGGATGGTCTCAATCTCTTGCCCTTGTGATCTGCCTGCCTCAGCTTCCTAGTGCTGGGATTACAGGCGTGAGCCTCCATGCCAGGCCAGAATATAACACTTTTAGAGGATTTTATAAATGAATTTTGCAATGCTATCTGGAGTTTAAAAAAATCACATATACATAAACTACATTAATAGACATACAAACAGAAATAGAAATCTCATAGCTTCCATCCTGAAATTTTAGCCATGAATCAGGCATAAATATTCTGATAGTTAATTTTAGATGTTGGCTTGATTGGATTAAGTGATACTCACATAGCTGGTAAAGCACAATTTCTGGGCATATCTGTGAGGGTGTTTCTGGAAGACACCGAGATAAGAAAGATCCACCCTGACTCAATGTGGATGGGCACTGATATGGTTTGGCTGTGTCCCCACCCAGATCTCATCTTGAATTGTAGTTCCTATAATCCCTACATGTTGTGGGAGGGATCCGGTGGGAGGTGAGTGAATCATGGTGGTGGTTACTGCCATGCTGTTCTCATGATAGTGAGTTGTCATGATCTGATGGTTTTATAATGGGCTTTTCCCCTTTTGCTCAGCACTTCTTGCTGCTGCCATGTGAAGAAGGATGGCTTTGCTTCCCAGTCTGCCATGATTGTGAGGCCGCTACAGCCGTGTGGAACTGTGAGCCCATTAAACCTCTTTCTTCTTTATAAATCGTTCAGACTTAGGTATTACTTCAAAGCAGTATAAAAATGGACGAATACAGGCACCATCCAATTGGTTGACAGCCCAGATAGAACAAAAAGGAATAAAAAAGGTGAATTATCTCCTTCTGAAACTGAAACATCCTTCTTCTCCTGCCCTTGACATCAGAACTTCAGGGTCTCAGGCCTTTGGCCTCAGAATGAGAGTTACACCACTGGCTTCCCTGATTCTGAGACCTTTGGACCTGGACTGAGCCATGCTACCAGCTTTCCTGGTTCTCCAACTTGGAGACAGGCTATCGTGGAACTTCTCAGCCTCCATAATTATGTGAACCAATTCGCCTAATGAATCTTCTCTCATCTATCTATCTACGTATATCGTACTGATTCTGTCTTTCTGGAGAACCCAGACTAATGTGATTACAATAATACAAAATTCACTAGTTTATATAGAAGACTTGGTTTTTGTCTTTGCCCCATTTTATATTTGTATTATAACTGTGTTTCTGGAAAATGGAGCAAGTTTTTATCTTCTTCATATGAGGGCTAAAGTTTTTTTCTCACCAATATTTTTGGAGATTTTTAAGATTTCCTTTTTTTTGGCATACAATCTTATGGAGGCTGAGAAATAAACTTTTTTCTATTTTATTATTTTTCAGCCTTGGGTATTTGCTTTTGCAGATTCTTGAGCACACTGAGAGCCTCCAAGGCATGGAGGGAGGTGCCTGAAGTTTCAGTGATTATAGGGATTTGAGAGACTCAACTGGGAAAGTAAACGTCTAAACGGAGGCAATTTGGAAGATAAAAATTTTGTCAAAGGAGCCATTAAAGTTCTGAATAATTCTTAGTAAAGTCATGCAAACAGGAAAGGAAGTAGACAGGATTAGTTCCATATTGGTGGAACACATAGTCAGCAGAGGTTTCAGAAGGGAGAATTTAGTCAACTGAGAAGTTCCCATGAAAGGAGCAAGATCAAGATCACAGAGACACCTTGAAACAGAAAGCCAGGAATAACTTCCAACCCATGAGGAGAACAGAGAGGCCTCAAAACCAAAGCTAGGATAAGAAACTTGTAGCCCAAGATTTACCTTCCAGACAAAGAAGCCTGAGATTCCAACCCAGCTTCAGCAAGTACTCACTCAAAATGTTACTCAAACTGTAGGCTTTTTAATGACTTAGCCATGCATGCAAAAGGCATTCCCTAAGGTGGCACAGAAGATGGAGCCCCCATATCCAAAGATAGCCAAGGAGAAAGACCCCTGTTGCCAGAGCCAGTAGGCAAAGGCAACCAAAAGAAGACAAGGGTCCTAATGGGGTGAGATCCTTTCAGATTTAGGCTTATACAAGCTCCTGAGAACTGGCAGGTTGACAGCCATAAATGGGGCACCAACATTTCTACTCACTGGATTACAAGTTCTCAGGCATCCAAAATGATGAACAGTATGACAATTTCTAGGGCTTCTGTGGGAGAGTATGGAAAGGTATTTTTGAACCTTTTAATGCTGTCAATGGAAGAATGATGAGGTTCATAAATTTGGAAAGGAGACATTTCTTCATTTTTATGGTTTTATTTTTTTTTGAGACAGAGTTTCACTCTTGTTGCCCAGGCTGGAGTGCAATGGTGTGATCTTGGTTCACTGCAACCTCCATCTCCTGGGTTCAAGTGATTCTCCTGCCTCAGCCTCCTGATTAGCTGGGATTACAGATGCCCACCAGCACACCTGGCTATTTTTTTTGTATTTTTAGTAGAGACAGGGTTTCATCATGTTGGCCAGGCTGGTCTGAAACTCCTGACCTCAGGTGATCCACCCACATTGGCCTCCCAAAGTGCTGAGATTACAGGCATGAGCCACCATACCCAATGAGAGATTTATTTCCTATAAAGGGTTGCAGCCTGCAGGATATTCCTTCTGACAGCTGGGAAGCATAGCCTCCAGCCAGAAGCCAGAAACAGATGCTTCAAGGAGGAGATAAAGGAAATAGTAATTTATGCTGAGTGGAATGGCCAAATACATTTATTTAATAAGCTCTATGAGGAGTCATGAATATTTATGGAAGGAGAAATGCATGCATGCGCAGTTGAGTTTCTTGGTTCTTCACGGGTCCCATGTACAAAAAATGGCAGTGTTAGCATGATCCCAAGGTGGAGTTTTCAGCCATCTGACATTAAAAGGTGAAGCAGAGGACATGAAAACGTGCTTTGTGCATCCTGTACATGCTGGCCAGAACCTCTCCGTCATGGATGGTCTCTTATCAGACAAGAAAGGATAGGTTGATATCTGTGGTGGAGCCTTAGAAAGGGCTGGTTTCTGTTAAATCCTCAGGAGGTGGCCAGTAGCGGACCCCAGCCATCACACCTGGAGCAAGAGGGCCCTGCATAGTCCCCATCTGCCTGCAGGTGGCATGCTGCCACGACCCTGCCAGCAAGAGGGCCTGGCAGTGTCCCCAGCTGCCAGCAGGGGTATACGACGACCACACTGTGAGCAAGAGGGCCCTGCAGTGTCCTTAGCTGCCAGCAGGTGGTGCACGGGCACCACAACATGAGCAAGAGGACCCTGCAGTGCCCTGGTTGCCAGCAGGGGGCGTGCTGCCACTACACTGTGAGCAAGAGGATCTTGTAGTGCCCGCAGGGGCCAGAAGAGGGCGTGCCCCCACTACACTAAAAGCAAGAGGGCCCAGCAGTGTCCCCAGTTGCCAGCAGGGGAGCCAGCCGCCACTACACTTGGAGCAAGAGGGCCCGGCAGTGTCCACAGCTGCCAACAGGCGAGCATGCTGCCACTACACTGTGAGCAAGAGGGCCCTGCAACGTCCCTAGCTGCCAGCAGGCGGCGTGCTGCCACTATACTGTGAGCAACAGGGCCCTGCGTGCCCCGGTGCTAGCAGGGGGCGCTGGCCACCAGTGTTAGCTAGAGGGCGCTGCAGTTGCCCTAGGCGCTAGCAGGAGGCGCAGTGGCACTGCAATGTGAGCAAACAGGTCTTATAGTGCCTGGCTTTTCAGGTTACTGAGGTTCCACCCGTCTCTGCGCCGCACCCCCGGCGACGTGTGTCTCTGTGCCTGCAACGCTCCCAACCCCCGGCCCGGCGGCATGCATGTCTGCGCCTGCGCCGCACCCGCCCCGCCGGCGACGCGCCGCCGTGCGTCTCTGCACAGCGACGCGCCTCCCCATGGGGGCCTCGCCGCCGCGCGTCTGTGCGCGTGCGCCGCGCCTCCCCACGGGGGCCGAGCCGCCGCGCCGCGCGTCTCTGCGCCTCCGCCGCGCAGCGACGGCGCGCCGCGCCTCCTCTCTGCGCCTCCGCCGCGGAGCGACCGCGCGCCGCGCCTCTCTGCGCCTGCGCCGGCGCGGTGCCTTTGCGAGGGAGGAGCTGCGTTCTCCGCAACGCAGACCCGGAGGGCATCGCGATGGCCGAGCTGCGTTCTCTTCTGCGGAGACTCCGCGAAGACGGAGCAGCGTTCTTCTCAGTACAGACCCGGGCGCGCGGGCCAGGAGCACCACGAGGGTGGAGCCGCGTTCTCGTCAGCACAGACCCGGGGTACACCGCAAAGGCAGAGCACCATTCTCCTCATCACAGACGTTCAGGGCGTTGCCTCGCTTTGGGACAATTGGGGGCCGCATCGACGGTGAGTAGACTCCTTCCCGTTTGCAGCCCTGAATAATCAAGTTCAGAGACCAGTTAGAAGGGTTCAGTGTGGAAAACGGGAAACCAAACGCCCCTCCGAATCCTCGCCAACGAGGTTTTCCCAAGCGAAGGCAAGGGACTGCAGTGCCAGGTCCACAGTGCAGCCTCGAAACACAAATGCAGCACTCCTAATACAGACAGCACACCCAAAATATGACACCCACATTACACATGTAACAAGCACCTGTAATGCTTGCAATGTTAGGGTTGGGGTAGGGGTTGGCGTTAGGGGTTAGGGTTTGGGGCTAGGGGTTAGGGCTCGGGCTCGGGCTGGGGCTAGGCGTAGGGGTAGGGGTTGGGGTTAGGGGTTAGGGTTACGCTTAGGGTTGGGGTCTGGTTGGGATTACGGTTAGGGTTAGGGGTTAGGGTTAGCGGTTAGGGGTTGGGCTTAGGGTTGGGTTAGGGTTAGGGTTGGGGTTGGGGTTAGGGTTAGGGGTTAGGGCTAGGGTTAGGGTTAGGGGTTGGGGTCGGGGTCGGGGTAGGGGTAGGGTTAGGGTAGGGTTGGGGTTGGGGTTGGGGTTAGGGTTAGGGTTAGGGTTTTAGGGTTCGGGTTCGGGTGAGGGTTAGGGGTTAGGGTTAGGGCTAGGGCTAGGTCTTGGGTTAGGGTTAGGGGTTAGGGGTTAGGGTCGGGGTCGGGTTGGGGTTGGGGTTGGGGTTAGGGGTTAGGGTTAGGGTTAGGGTTGTTAGGGTTAGGGTTGTTAGGGTTAGGGTTAAGGTTAGGGTTGTTAGGGTTAGGGTTAGGGTTGGGTTGGGATTGGGGTTGGGCTTGGGGTTGGGGTTGGGGTTGGTGTTAGGGTTAGGGTTGGGGGTGGGATTAGGGTTAGGGGTGGGGTTAGGGGTGGGGTTAGGGGTTAGGGTTGGGGTTGGGGTTGTGGTTAGGGTAGGGGTTAGGGTTAGGGGTTAGGGTTAGTGTTAGGGTAGGGTTAGGGTTAGGGGTTAGGGGTTAGGGTTAGGGTAGGGCTAGGGCTAGGGCTAGGGGTTGGGGTTAGGGGTCGCGGTCAGGGGTCAGGGGTCAAGGGTCAAGGGTCAGGGTCAGGGTCGGGTTAGGGTTAAGCGTTGGGTTTGGGGTTAAGGTTTAGGTTTAGGGTAGGGTTAGGGTTAGGGTTAGCATTCTAATTGCAACGTGGGAGAGGAGGACGTGACACCCAATATCGCAGAGAGTAGAAGCACCCTTGTGATACTGTTTTTAATCTTCAGGGAGGAAGAGGATGATATTACTCGAATACAGACGGGTGTACGTCCTCTGTACAAAGCCGGTGTACACCCGTCTGTGCAATAGTTGACAATTTCCAGAGGAGGAGATGATATTAGTCACAACATGGTAAACATGCTGTGAGTCCACCGTGGTTCCTAAGAGCCAAGGGGGTAGAGGGGCTGGCTCTTACGCCCCGCCTCGCGGGGCGCGCCTCGCCCCCCTGCGATGGGGATCCTTAGAGTCAGGGGGCCACAGGGGCTGGCTCTTACACCCTGCCGCCCTGCAATGGGGGTCCTAAGAGCCCGGGGGGCAGAGGGGCTCGCTGTCAGTCCCCGCCTCACGGTGAGCGCCTCGCCCCCCTGCGATGGGTGTCCTAAGAGCCCGGGGGGCAGAGGGGCTGGCTCTTATGCCCTGCCTTGCGGGGTGCGCCTCGCCTCTCTGCGATGGGGGTCCTAAGAGCCTGGGGGGCAGAGGGGCTGGCTCTTACGCCCCGCCTCACGGGGGGCGCCTCGCGCCCCTGCGATGGGGGTCCTCCACCCCCTGGAGATTCTATTCGGATCAATATCGTCAGGTGGCTGTACACCTATTGCGATATTGAAAGTAATACCATGCTCTCTCCATCCCTGGACATTAAGAACACTATCGTAGGTGGGGGTACACCCACTGCGGTATTAGGAGTCATATTAGTGTTACTTGTTACTCATTTACGATTCACATTAATATGAATTACCAATATTAATGTTAAGAAATAATTGCTAATAAAAAGTTTTCGGGTTATTAATATTAATTATTATGAGCTAATATTACTGTGTTCTAATGAATATGATCTGTCCCAGTTGTTAATATCAGGTGTTATTAATAGTTAATATTAATTACTTTTATTGTCAGTATGACTCTTGAATGTTAATTATCTTTATTATCGATATTGATTTTAAAAATTATATGATCAGTTATTAATATTGATAATTATTAATATCAATTAATAATTGATATTATTAATTGTCATAAGTAATATTGCGACCTTCCTCACAGTATTATTTGGAGTCATATCATCCTGTGGCCCTGAGGAGAGAAGGCATTTCTCTTTCTGTCTCCTGTCTCTGAAGAGGAGGAGGAAGTAAAAGTTGAAAACCAAGAGGATTGAAGTCAGTGGCAAGACCAGCCGCTGCCACTGATGAGCCGGCCTGAGGTGAAAAGATGAACCCCCCCCCCACTCTAAGCACATGTGCTCTGAATCCATCAGGACCCTTTCACGTGGAACCTCTTAGAGCTGTAAGCCCTGAGAAAAGGCCTAGGAAGTCTGTCTTCCTTCGGGGCGCTGGGCTCTTAATATGCGAGGCTGCCGACGCCCCCGGCCGATTAAAAGGAACTTCTTCCTTCTTGAATCCGGCGTCTGAGGGGTTTTGTCCACGGCTCGTCCTGCTCCACTTTTTGGTTCACATGACCGGGAATGGAACCTGGGCCGCGGCGGTGAGAGTGCCGACTCCTAACCAGCAGACCACCGAGGAACTTCAAACTTTGTGGGAAATAGATTGCCCAACATTAGAAGTGGGTTGGCCGTCAGAAGTAAGCCTGGACAGGTCCCTTGTTTCTCAAGTGTGGCACATGGTAACTGGGAAAGGATACCTAGACCGCTTCCCATACATAGACACTTGGTGACAGCTGTCGCTAGACCCCCCACAGTGGCTAAGAGGGCAGGCAGCAGCAATACTAGTAGCCAACGGACAGACAGCTGAGGAAGGATCCCGCTCCACCCGCCCAGGGAAATCAACTCCTCAAGTTCTGTTCGACCCAACGTCAGAAGATCCATTGTAGGAGATGGCACCAGTGATCCCAGTGGTGCCCTCCCCTTACCAGGGAAAGAGGCTCCCCACTCTTGAGCCCACAGTGCTTGCGCCTCCGCAAGACAAGCGTATCCCTAGGCCACCCAGAGGAGACAAGAGAGGGGGTGAGGCCTCGGGAGAAACCCCTCCCTTGGCAGCTCGTTGACGACCCAAAACGGGGATACAAATGCCCCTGACAGAGCAGCGGTATACTGGGATAGATGAGGATGGTCACGTGGTGGAGAGGCGTGTTTTTCTCTACCAGCCCTTCACCTGTGCCGACCTTCTCAACTGGAAAAACCATACCCCGTCCTATACCGAAAAGCCACAAGCTCGAATTGATTTGCTCCCAACTATTATCCAGACCCACAACCCCACCTGGGCTGATTGCCACCGGTTGCTCATGTTCCTCTTTCACAGAGATGAAAGGCGGAGAGCGCTCCTAGCAGCAACTAAGTGGCTAGAGGAACATGCACCAGCTGATTATCAAAACCCCCAAGAGTATGGAAGGACCCAGTTACCAGGAACCGGCCCCCAGTGGGACCCAAATGAAAGAGAGGATATGCAAAGGCTAAACCGAGACAGGGAAGCTCTCTTGGAAGCATTCAAGAGGGGAGCTCAGAAGGCCACAAACGTTAACAAGGTCTCTGAGGTCATTCGGGGAAAAGAAGAAAGTCCAGCACAATTCTATGAGAGATTGTGTGAGGCCTATCGTATATATACTCCCTTTGATCCCGATAGCCTTGAAAATCAGCACATGCTTCACATGGCTTGAGTCCGTCAAAGCGCAGAAGACATGAGAAGAAAACTGCAGAAACAGGCTGGGCTTGCAGGGACGAATACATCACAATTATTAGAGAGAGCTAAGCAGGTGTTTGTAAACAGGGATGCAGTAAGCGGTAAGGAACACCGCACAGAGAATGAACGTCAGGCCCGGCGAGACGCCGACCTGCCTGTTAGCTGCAGGAATCAGAGGGGTCCCCCCAAAGAGGCAAGGGAAGGGGGGCCCTGGGAAAGAAACTCAGCTTGGCTGTCAGAGTTGGCAGCGTAAACAGTGTGCTTATTGTAAAGAAATAGGACATTGGAAGAACAAATGCCCTTAGCTTAAAAGAAAACAAGGTGACTCAGAGCAGGAGGCCCTGGACAAGGAGGAAGGGGCCCTGCTCAACCTGGCAGAAGGGTTCTTGGACTGAGGGAGAGCGGGCTCAAGTGTCCCCGAAGAGCCCATGGTCAGAATGACAGTCGGGGGTAGAGGCGTTGATTTTCTCGTAGATACCGGTGCTGGACATTGGCTAGTAACCGCCCCGGTCGCCCCCTTCTCCGGAAAGACTATTGACATCATCGGAGCCACGGGGGTTTCAGCAAAGCAAGCTTTCTGCTTGCCTGGGACTTGCACTGTAGGAGGACATACAGTGACTCATCAGTTTTTGTCCATGCCTGACTGTCCCTTGCCCTTGTTGGGGAGGGACTTGCTTAACAAGCTGAGAGGCACTGTCTCTTTGACAGAGCACGGCTCTTTGCTGCTAAAGCTACCCGGAACGGGAGTTACCATGACCCTTACGGTCCCCCGAGAGGAGGAATGGAGACTTTTCTTCACTGAGCCGGGCCAAGAGAGAAGACCAGCTCAGGCTAAGCGGTGGCCAAGAGTAGGGGCGGAAGATAACCCTCCAGGGTTGATATGGGGAGTAATATCATCCTCTCCCCGTTGGGATATTCGGAACCATATCCCAGGGGGGTGTCCACCCTCTGCGATATTGGGAGTAATGTCATCCTCTGTTTCCTTGGATATCAGACACAATATCACAAAAAGGTGTACACCCCCTGCGGTACTGGGAGTAATATCATACTCCCCTTCCCTGGGTATTAGAAAACAATATCATCAGGGCTGAACACCCCCTGCGATAATGGGAGTAATATTTTCTTTTTTTTCTTCTTTTCTTTTTCTTTTTCTTTCTTTGTTTTCTTTTTTTTGAGACAGACTTTCACTCTTGTTGCCCAGGCTGGAATGCGATGGCACGATCTCGGCTCACTGCAACCTCTGCCTCCCGTATTCAGGCGATACTCCTGTCTCAGCCTCCCGAGTAGCTGGGATTACAGGCATGTGCTACCATGCCCCGTTCAGTTTTCTTTCTTGTTTTTTTTTTTTTTTTTTTTTGTATTTTTAGTAGAGACATTGTTTCTCCATACTGGTCAGGCTGGTCTTGAACCCCAGACCTGGGATATTTTCTCCTGCTGAGGCAGGAGAATGGCGTGAACCTGGGAGGCGGAGCTTGCAGTGAGCCAAGATCGTGCCAGTGCCCTCCAGCCTGGGCGACAGAGCAAGACTCCCTCTCAAAAAAAAAAAAAAAGACAATGCAAAAAATCAGCTCAGCGTGGTGGCGTGTGCCTATAGTCCCAGCTACTCGGGAGGCTGAGGCACAAGAATCGCTTGAACCCGGGAAGCGGAGGTTGCAGTGAGCTCAGATTGTGCCACTGCACTCCAGCCTGTGCGACAGTGAGACTCCATGTAAACACAAAACAAAACAAAAAACAAAATGAAACAAAACCAAAAAACAAAACCAGACAGGCACTTCTGACACAGGCTGCAACATGGATGAACCTTGAAGACATTATCATCAGTGAAATAAAGAAATCTCAAAAGGATAAACAAGACCAGGCTCAGTGGCTCACACCTGTAACCCCAGCGCTTTGGGAGGCTGAGGCAGGCGGATCCCTTAAGGTCAGGAGTTCGAGAGCAGCCTGGCCAATATGCTGAAAGCTTGTCTCTGTTAAAAATACAAAAATTAGCTCGGCGTGGGTGCGCACGCTTGTAATCCCAGCTACTCGGGAGACTGGGGCACAAGAATCGCTCGAACCCACGATGTGGAGTTTACAGTGAGCCAAGATCACGCCACTGCACTCCAGCCTGGGCGACAGAGAAAGACTCTGTCTCAAAAAAAAAAAACAAAAAACAAAAAAACAGAAAAACAAATTCAACACGGTATTATTCCACTTCTATCAAGTGCCTAGAGTAGTTAAACTCATAGAGTTGCAAATCAGAATGGTGGCCCCCGGGGTGGGCGAGAGAGAGGAATGGAGAGTTTGGTGAATGGGTGCCATTTCCATTTTCAAAGACAAAACTGTTCTGGAGATGACGGCGGTGATGGTTGCTAAACAATGTAAAGGTACTTAATGTCATTCAACTGTCAACTGAAAAATAGTGGAAATTGTCAATGTTTATAGCGGCCATTCTAGATGAAATCATATCTATTTACAACTTTTAGTATTGATACGTGGTATATTTTCCCATAATAACAGATGAAAATGAAAGCAGTTGGATCTTTAGAAAGAAAAGAAAGAAGCGAAGAATACACACAAGCTTCCTCCTGATTACAGGAAGAGCCCCAAAGCTTCTATGGACACTCCCTTTTCTCTTCTTCTTCCTGCAGTCTTATGAGGAAATCTTTAGAGATTGGGGAGCTTGGGCGACTTTGGCTAATGAGGAGCTCTGTGCCTTGAGCCCCCCAGGCCATAGAATAGTCAATACTCAGTCTGTGCCTCCAGTCCTGCAGTCTGAGGTTCCAGTCCTGTGGGCTCCACACCCGTCACCTGTATCAGGAGGCTCATGTCTCACCCTGTCTTCTTGCCAGCCTTGAGGACGGAGTCTGAGCCTCCATCGTGCACCACGCAGGGAGGGCAGTGGACCTGTTCTCCGCGGTCATGGCCCGGCAGGGGGAAGGGCAGTTCAGCTGAGGGACCTTCGGGAGCCTCGCTTTGTTTCCTCATCTTCAGGACAAAGAGGACAGTGCGGTGGGCAGATGGGAGGAGACCAAGCTGCAACCTGTCAGCTCAGCAGACTGTGGAGTTTCTGTTCTTGCTTGTGGTGAGGGGGCCTCAGAAATCTTATTCAAACTTTTGCCTTCCTCCCCCACTGAGTTGTCCTTTTCATAGACACCTCACCCAAGATAGCAGGGAATGAGTCCCTCTAAACTATTCCCTAAGAACAACAAAGATGATGAAGGTGATGATGAGGATAAAGAGGATGAAGACAGACACCAGGGCATCATGAACCCTCACTGAGGGCTTCCTAAAGGCCAGGCTCTGAGCTCTGTGCTCTATGCAGCTTGTTTCATTTCATCTGCGTAGTTTCCCAGTTACGAGTGCACATTTCATGATGATTTTACGGACTAGAGAAGGAGCAACGCATTTTCATAGGACTTGTACCAGATCATGAAGTCAAAAAGGGTGAAGTCCAATTTGAACCAGGCAGTCTAAGTCCGGACACATGGCATTTGGCCGATCCTCTCCCTGCATCCAACCTGCCCTCTCAAATCCTTGTCACTCAGGCCGATGCCCCTGCTCACTGTGCCCTTCCCTTTGGGGGTTCCTTGTAGACCACAGCTAGACCAGTGGGTGCCACAATCAGTGTGTCAAGTAGAGAAAGGGCAGCTGAGATCACATGAAAGGTTCCAGAAAGAATGGGCACAGGACCGTTCGGGACGCATCTCTCCCTTGCCCCTGATCCTGGCTTTCCTTACAGCTCTCGGCTGCCTCAAAGGAGTCATCGATTCAGAGTTTGGCTTCCATTCCTACTGAGGAAGCTGGAAAGCGTTTCAAAAAATGCTCCTCAGACTTGCCCGTGGTTAAGACCTCTGAGCTCTGCTTACAACTTTTGGAAGCTGGGCGCGGTGGCTCACCCCTCTAATCCCAGCACTTTGGGAGGCTGAGGCAGGCGAATCACAAGGTCAGGTGTTCGAGACCAGCCTGGACAACACGGGGAAACCCCGTCTCTACTAAAAATAGAAAAAAAGGAGCCGGGCGTAGTGGTGGGCGCCTGTCCTCTCAGCTTCTCGGCAGGCTGAGGCAGGAGAATAGCTTGAACCTGGGATGCGGAGGCTGCAGTGAGCCGAGATCACTCCACTGCACTCCAGCCTGGGCCACAGAACGAGACTCCATCTCAAAAAAGCAAAAACAAAAACAAAACCCAAACCACAACTTTTTGAGAGTTGGAAGACCATGAAGTAGAGTACCCGGGACTTAGAGTCTGGCCATGAATTTGGAATACCACCCTTTCTACTTCTCTGTATGGCAGGCGGTGAGGTGTCCATCCTCTGAGACTCAGCACTCTCATCTGAGCAGATTTCTAGGTGATCTAATGGAAGCGAGCGATGATGAAACCGATCGTGGGTGCCCGCTGCGTGATCTCTCTGTGATGGCTGCGGAAAGTCAAGGCAAAGTGAATCTCCCTTACACTCGTTACTATTTTAAGCTTCAACTCCATACAGTTCAACGGAAATATCCCCTGACCTGAAGTTCCGGTTTCCCTGCATTCCAGACAGGACATTTTCTTCTGTTCTTATCTCAGTAAGTACTCAGTATTGTGAGAGGAACAAGTGAGTCTCTTTTGTTTCTGATTCCCCAGAGCCTGTATCTTGCTTGGCACAGAAGAGGTAGCAAAAGTCAAAATCTATGTTAATTCTTGAATTGACACTTCCTTGGTTCACAACCATTGGCTGTCATCAGTGTGACTTCGACTTACTTGATTCTTTTTGTTTTTTGTGTTTTGAGACGGAGTTTTGCTCCCGTTGCCCAGGCTGGAGTGCAGTGGTGTGATATCGGCTCACCGTAGCCTCTGCCTCCCAGGTTCAAGCCATTCTCTTGCCTCAGCCTCCCGAGTAGTTGGGGCTACAGGCGTCTGCCGCCATACCGGGAGAAGTTTTTGTATTTTTAGTAGAGGCGGGGTTTCACCATGTTGGCCAGGATGGTCTGGATCTCCTGACCCCGTGATCCGCCCTCCTCGGCCTTCCAAAGTGCTGGGATTACAGGCGTGAGCCACCGTGTCCGGCCGAACTTTCTGATGAAAACTCTAAGTCCACCTAAGCTAAAGACAGGAGTTGTAGCTGAAGTGAATTTTCAAAGAAGACCCACCGATTTGAGGAAGCAATTACTCTCCTGCTGAAGGTGAAAAGTCAGAAAACGGAACGATGAAATCACTAGGACCTAACCGGCATGTGGAACTATTTTCTGCTTATGAACTATCAGCTTTCATTTCATTTCCAGCTGATATGTTCTCAGCTCTTGTTGCCCAGGCTGGAGTGCAATGGCTCGATCTCAGCTCACCGCAACCTCCGCCTCCCAGATTCAAGCAATTCTCCTGCCTCAGCCTCCCGAGTAGCTGAGATTACAGGCATGCACCACTACGCCCGGCTAATTTTGTATTTTTAGTAGAGACAGGGTTTCCCCACGTTGAGGCTGGTCTCGAACTCCTGACCTCAGGTGATCCGCCCGCCTCAGCCTCCCAAAGTGCTGGGATTACAGGCGTGAGCCACCGTGCCCCGTCCGGTCTCAGCTGCTATACAGTGTTTATAAATGTTCTTAATCAAGGGAATTTGTATCGATCTAGTAGAATAAAATAAAATATTTGAGTTCTTAATTTCCTTTAATTAGGATTACCTTTTTCTTCAAGTGAAGAGAACGGCTTTGTTACGTATTTTTCTTAGGACAAGATAGACTGTATTTTCTAGCAGTTACGCATTTGTTATATATGATGATCTGGTTCTTGGAACATTCTTGAATCTAGTGTCTCTAAGGCAGGCGTGTACAGCAAGAAGTGAAGAACACAGAAATCAATGATGAAAGCATTAGAAGACAAGTGAGTTTGTCAGAACTGCAAAATATTGCTGAGCGTGGATTGCTCTGAAATCTGAAAACATTACTTGTGAATTGCTTCTATCCAAAACGCAGACACAATGCCGCGTGTTGGTTTACTTGTTTCCCATTTTTCAACCCCCTTTTCTAGGCAAAAAGTGTCCAAACCATGCAGACCCACAGAATCGAACCGATGTCTCTAGATTCCTCCTCCTAGAACTCTCAGGGGATCCAGAACTGCAGCCAACCCTCGCCGGGCTGTTCCTGTCCATGTGCCTGGTCATGGTCCTGGGGAACCTGCTCATCATCCTGGCCATCAGCCCTGACTCCCACCTCCACACCCCCATGTACTTCCTCTCCAACCTGTCCTCGCCTGACATGGGTTTCACCTCCGCCACGGTCCCCGAGACGATTGTGGACATCCAATCTCACGGCAGAGTCATCTCCTAGGCAGGCCGCCTGACTCAGATTTCTCTTTGCCATTTTTCGAAGCATGGAAGAGAGACACGCTCCTGAGTGTGATGGCCTATGACCGGTTTGTAGCCATCTGTCACCCTCTATATCATTCGGCCATCATGAACCCGTGTTTCTGTGGCTTCCTAGTTTGGTTGTCTTTTTTTTTTTTTTTTTTTTTCTTCTCAGTCTTCTAGACTCCCAGCTGCACAACTTGATTGCCTTGGTAACGACCTGCTTCAAGGGTGCGGAAATTCCTAATTTCTTCTGTGACCCTTCTCAACTCCCCCACCTTGCATGTTGTGACACCTTCACCAATAGCATAATCATGTATTTTCCTACTGCCGTATTTGTGTTCCTTCCCATCTCGGGGACCCTTTCCTCTTACTATAAAATGGTTTCCTCCATTCTGAGGCTGTCATCGTCAGGTGGGAAGTATAAAGCCTTCTCCACCTGTGGGTCTCACCTGTCAGTTGTTTTCTGGGTTTATGGAAGAGGCGTTGGAGGGGACCTCAGTTCAGATGTGTCCTCTTCCCCCAGAAAGGTTGCAGTGGCCTCAGTGATGTACACGGTGGTCACCCCCATGCTGAACCCCTTCGTCGACAGCCTGAGAAACAGGGATAGTAAAGGTGTCCTGCAGCGGCCACACGGCAGCACTGTCCAATCTCCGTATCTTTTTATCTGTTCCATTCCTTCTGTAGTGTGGGTTAAAAAAGGCAGTCAGGTCAAATAAGAATGATAACACAGGGTGAACACCCACTGTGACATTAGGAGTAATACCTCCTTAGGATATAAAAAAACACTGTCACAGGGTATACACACGAGGGGTCCACCCACTGTGATATTAGAAGCAATATCTCCCTATAATATGAAGAACAATATCACAGGGTGATTTCATTCCGGATGTTGGTAATAAAACAATGATAAACATTAAGATTAATAACTAATATTAAAAATGGCATTAATAGTAATAATTCTAATCATGCATAATCCTCTCTTTAAAATAATCATTAATGATTAATAACGTTATACTATGAATTAATATTAGCATTGATAGTTATTAATGAGACTGATGTTTAATAATTCACAATATTATGACTCCTAATACCGCAGGAGGTGTACACCTGCCTGTGACATTGTTCCTAATATCCAGGGATGGAGAGCATGATATTAGTTTTAATATCGCAGTAGGTGTACACTCACCCTGTGACGCTGATCCTAATATCCAGCGGGTAGAGTATGACATGACTGCAACATAGCAATGAATGTACAGCCACCCGGTGATATTGCTCCTAACATTCACGGAAGAAGCATATGACGTTACTCCCAATATCGCAGGGAGTGTCCACCCCTTTTGTGATATTGTTCCTAGTATCCCGAGGGGGAGAGGATGATAATAATTCCAGCATCGCAGGCTGTGTTCACCCACTCTGTGATATTGTTATTAATATCGCAGGGAGTAGAAACACCCCTGTGATACTGTTGTTAATCTTCAGGGAGGAAGAGGATGATGTTACTCGAATACAGACGGGTGTACGTCCTCTGTAGAAAGCCGGTGTACACCCGTCTCTGAAATAGTTGATAATTTCCAGAGGGGAAGATATTAGTCACAATATGGTAAACAGGCTGTGAGTCCGCCACGGGTCCTAAGAGCCAGGGGGGCAGAGGGGCTGGCTCTCAGTCCCCACCTCGCGGGGGGCGCCTCGCCCCCCTGCCTCTCCCGCCCTGCATATTACGAAAAATATCACAGAGTGGGTGTACACCTCCTGCGATATGGGGGGTAATATCATCTTGTCTTCTTTTGGATAATAGGAACAATATCACACGGGTTTGTACACTTTCTGTGATATTGGGAGTAATATCAACCTCTCTGCCTTGGAATATTAAGAACAATGTCACAGAATGGATGTACACCCCCTGCGATATTGGGAGTAATAGCAGCCTCTCCTCTCCGTGGATGTTCGGAGTCATATCCCAGGGTGGCTGTACACCTCCTGCTGTATGCACCCTATTTGTAATCTTTTATCCCTCGCCCCCCTCCCTATTAAATAATAGACAAAAAATAATGGGTTTAGAATAAATGAGTTCAAACAAATTGTCAAACATATCTGGGAAAATTGGAATCAGTTTCTGAGGAAAAGCAAAAAACTCAACAGAAATGCTCATAAAGCATCATCCCTCCATGGCTAGAGCTGCCAGGACACCAGAACACCAAAATCAGCTAGGGAAATTTTGTAGAAGTCCTAGATGTACTAACTGTTCTGTGAATACACAGAGATGTAATTATAACTGTTACCTGCATGTAGAGTAAAGATGAGAAGGGATTGGTCATGGTGGCAGCTACCTCAGGTGTTACAGAGCAGACGTGGTTCCAGGACAGTATGTGTCAGGGCAGAGGGGTCCTCGGAGGCTATTAGAAGCTGGTCATGGCACAGACATTGTAAGTCAGATGGTCTCATTACTTTCAATGACGAAAGCAAAATTGCTTTTGCATCAGCCTAATACAACGGCCTGGCAAGAGCACAGGAAACGTCCCTGTGGTGTTAGATGGAGACCTCTGATGCAGCACAATTCCTTCATCCCCTTCTCCAAAACCCCCTCTTCCAATTCCACTGAAGAGAAAATCTGATGCAAATCTGGTGTAAGCAGGCTCAGATATATCTACCACTATAGATAGTAGAGGTGACTCACAAATCCAAGCCTATCAAATACATCACTAACAAATTACATGTTTAATTTTTTTTTGAAATTAGGGATCATGATATGAAAGTTATCAGAATCAAAACTGTCACTAATGTTTAAAAGGAATACACCTGGACAAATAGATTCAGAGAAGGCCTTGAAGAGAGGGTTCTCATGCTTCTAGGCCTGATAACAAAAACTATCACAAAATACCACAAAAACCACAACCTTGCACAAAGGCCATAGCAACCTTACACAAAATACACTTCTGTGAGGACATCTATCCAGCAACCACCTGCCCAACCTTCAACTGACATCGACCTTGTTGTTGATCTGTATAGTTGAAGATAACTGTATCGAAACAATTACATAAGCCTCTTCATTTTTCCTTTGTTTCTACTCCCCCATGCTTCCAGGTTGATCGTTTTTCTGTTAAAGACCTTGTCTTCCTTCACCATTTGAATCTACATAGTTTCTTTTGTCAGGCATGTTCCCATTGCAATGTCCTCCTCCCTAAGGTCTGTCTTTTTCCATCAGAGAGCCTTTCTCTGTTTTCTAGGTTTACAATGAGAAGGGCTCTAAAGCATTTTTGTAAAATTTTTACTGTCTTCCTAGGAACAAATCATTGACTTACAGTATTGATATTGACTTATTTACATTTCTGGGGATGAGGAATTAAAGATTTCACAAATTTTCTTCTTGAGAAGATCCAAGTTTTCACGTGAGCAAAACTGCATATGTAAATTGATATGTAAATTATGCTGCAGATAATATAGTCAAATGTTTACTTGTATTTAATTTGTTACACATGAATATTGCATACGTGAGATAATATACTAAGAAATTATCACATTTAATGAAATGCTTTAATCAAATTCCCGATTGAATTTTTGATATCAATATCTTTTTCTTTGTTTAATCCATCTTTAGAGTGAACAGGGCTGTCTAGGCCAAAGTCCTCACTTCTATCTACATTGTCTGAGTTACAGAACTTTTTGAATTTATTATGTTGTCACAGGAAGTTTCCTATTGCTTGTTTAAAGGAGTCTCTCTCAATATGATGCAGAATCCAAAAGCCCTGAAAGGCGTATATCCTGAGTTTCTGTTACCGGAGCCAAAGGTTGCCAATTTCTTGTAGATCCTGCTACAGTTAAACTTCATTTAAGTAATCATTAAAAGCTGCATTTATTCCCTCACTTGAAATTTTGATTTCACACTATTAGGACTAATTCTCTAAGTCTTTGCTAAGTAGTGTTCCTCCTTTTCTTGTAGCTTCACTCTGATGATCTCTATATGCAACATCAATTGACATAAACTACATTCGGGGCAAGAGAGTTTCCTTAAATATTACTTCGTTATTCAAAATAATCACAAAAGTACTCATCGTGGGAAAACTTGTGAGGATTCATATTTAGGGAAATACTTTTTCTGAGGCATAATTCTGTAAAGAAATTCACCTTAATTTGAATATATATGGGAAAATATCCTTGCTCACTAGTAGTCTATATTCACTGTTTTCTTCCCTCATAGACCAGCCAGTTCATTATTATTCTCCAAATGATGTGTGCCTCTGTAGAGTCTAGGCTATCTGCATACCTAATTTTTCCCACAAATTACTGTTTTGAATTGCACTGAATTCAATTCAAGGGGATGTCATTTATAAACAGTGCAAATATATACTGCACAAGGGATCTTAGAAATCATATGCATGGTTTGATCCATAAGCTCATATGAGCGTGCAATGTCAACTATTTTCATGTTTTTTTTAAAGCCACTTAAATTCTATTTTAAGCCACCATCTGTCTGTGCTCTTAGGGCAGTTAGCCTTAAATCATTTTAAGATGCTCCCCTCTAAGTACTGTGATAGTGATAGAGATGTCACCAGTCAGGTGTCCTAGGAAACTGACTCGGAGTTGGAGATTTGCATGCAAGGAAGTTGAAATGGATATTCCCAACACCTGCGAAGAGTGAAAGCAATAGGATTGGGCAGAGCAGGAAGCTGGCTGGAATGCAATCACTATCATGGCCGCAGCCCGCTCTACAGGGATCTTGGTGAGTTTACCTAATGACCTCAAATTGGAGCAAGCAAGCCAGGCCATTATATTTCTGTACCAAGCAGTTCTCGGATATGGGATGCCTTGAGAAGGGACATGAACTTGGATGAAGGAACTTTACTGTGCTGTGAGGGTTGTTGCCAGGAGTCAGCTGTCAACACTCCCAGGAGACGGGGAATTATGCTTTAGTCACTGAGGTGGCACCTAGTGCCAGACCACAGCCTTGTTAAACAGAGCCAGAATTTGGAGGATGGATGGTGGGTTTAACATTTGGGGCTTGACATCTTGTCCCCAAAAGCTGCTGCTGGCCTATTCCTTGTCTATTTCTGTGTGGCCTGTTTAGGCCCACCGGCTTCCTGCTTCTTCTTTACCATATCTGGAATGCAAAAGTCTACTCGTAATTTGGCCCATGGTCCCTTCTGCTTAGACATATCCTTGTAGCTATTTTTTTTAAAGATGACTATGCCTTCTAGAATATTTCTAAGAAACTGCCTAAGTCACCACTGCTACCAAGAGGCCTTTGCTTTTTCCTCTTCTTAACTATGGGAAAGGAAGGTAGGAATGTAGGGAGTGAGTATTTTCTAACCTGGAAAAAAGTCATTTTACCCTATATAATTTTTGTTAGCGAATTCCTTCTTTGCACTTACTCCACAATCTTTCCAAATTCTCCCAAATGCTCAAGCTTTTAAAAAACAAAAGACAGAAATGATAGCAGGTTATTATTTTTTCCACCAAACCTTTTGTTTCTATTCCTTTACGTCAATGAGCTTAGAATAACTGCTCCTGAAACTGGGAAAGGGACTTGGGAAAAGAAAGAAAAAAAAAGCTCTCAAAGTTTAACATCACAAAACATTATAGTCATTGTTATTTTATATTTATTTATTTATTTATTTATTTATTTATTTATTTATTTATTTTTGAGATGGAATCTTGTTCTGCCACCAGGCTGCAGTGCAGTGGTGCAATCTCAGCTCACTGCAACCTCCGCGTCTTGGGTTCAAGCGATTCTCCTGCCTCAGCCTTCTGAGTAGCTGGGACTACAGGCGCCGCCACCACACCCAGCTAATTTTTGTATTTTTAGTAGAGATGGGTTTCACCATGTTAGCCAGGATGGTCTCGATCTCCTGACCTTGTGATCCACCCGCCTCGGCCTCCCAAGGTGCTGGGATTACAGGCGTGAGCCACCGCGCGTGGCCTTGTTTCGTAATTTTTACATCATATATCCCCTGCGTTAGACCAAGAGCTTGTAAAAGCCAGAAGACATACACCATTTGTAGTTCAATTAGAGATGTTTACTGATAAAACTGATTCTTCCATCTGAGGGTGGTATTTGTAGTTACAGTAATGTAGATGACAATCTAAGTTATGTTCTATCAACTGTGTCACTGACATCTCAATCTACAGCTAACTTTAATTTTTTAGAAGCAGAGGAGTGGGTTGTATAGGTTTAGAAATACATCCATCAAGCTAGTTAAGTGAGATGGAGTCAAACCTTCAACTCACTGGAATATTTACCAAATTGACTATTCATTCTCTAAAGGAGCCATATAAACAAGGTACTTTCTAAAATTCAAAATTATGTAAGGTTTTATTTCCTTTTTATGCTGTTATGAATTGGATTGTAGAGGTTATAAGGTGAAATAAGATTACTTTTACAGTAAAACATACAACACATTGTCACAAGAGGGCAGCCTTTGAACATGAATTGCTTCTCAGGCATCCTTGAAATTTTGAGAGTTACTTTAATTCACACAACTAAATAATAAAACACTACAGAGGATCTAAGAAGATAGTCTGATTACGCATATTGTTACTTTTTTATTACTGATAGTGGAAGATGTAATCTATAAGGAAGGCAAGGGCTGAATTTGTTTTATGTAAAAAGACAAATTTCTTTGGGTTGTAGCTTTCAAACATCAAGATAGTATGTCAATGTCTAAATGAGTGTATCAAAGTTCTCACACTAGCACATGTAAGTCCACCTCTTATCTACCCAAAATTCTAACCAAGCAAAGGCAAGGTGGAAGAACCAGACAAATGTAAGTGCCTAGGATACATAATTGCCACTGGATTTTATGGTTTAGTTTTCAACCTGCCAAGTTTCACTAAGAGACATGTTATTTGGAGAGGTTGCTAAAGTGTAATTGCATGATGTCTCTGTGTACGGTTGGTCTGGACCTCTCTCTGTCCAGTGGTTGCCCTCAACTGGTTAGAGCCACTTCTCTAAAGATCATGCTTATGTCCCTGGAGCAGTCCACAGCACTATCAATGTCTGACCTCCACCTTGTTCCAATTAAGATTTCTGTACTTACTGAATTGGAAAACATACAGGTGTTTTCTGCCTGGTCACTTGTGGTTTTACAACACTCTCCCCCTCCCCACCACTGCCCCAGGTGATTTTGATGCCAGCCAAAGTGTGAGAACTACTGGCAGCTGCTGGCAGAGAGCAACAAAGGCCCAAACCCTCTGCGCAATTTCAAGACCCGTATCTGCTTTTCAGCTGTATGTCCTTCTCCTTCTCACAGCTGAGCCCACGCCTCCTCCCTCAGCACTTGCAGGCTATGTTGTCCAGCCTGTGTCCAGGATCAGTCCTGACGTAAGGCACGTGGGGTTTAAGGAGTTCTCTCTTCAGTCTTGTTTCTGCACCATCTCTGACAGTTATATTCTAGTTGTAATCATGGGGCTTCCTCCTTTTGTTTCCAGCCCCATGCTCGTTTTCTCGATCACATTCTACCTTGTAATAACCTAAATCTTCTGGTGGGCAAGCTTCTTCCTCAATCCAATTTGTGTTTATGAGTTCCTGCTTTGGGGATTGGCTTCGTAATCCAGGTATTGCTACTGCCTTGAATGCGGAGACTGCATCCTTCTGTCTGGATTTCTTGAGTTTCTGGATCGTAAACCTTATTAGGGCCCCTTTTTCCTAGAATTGGAGCCTCTACTTTGTTCTTGTTACTTTAGTTCACCCAGAAAGCGCGATCTCTGCCTAAATTTCAAAGTGTTGGCTAGTGTAAATATCCTTTTGTGAGACTTTTGTCTTCCTGTGGGGTGATTTTTTCATCTTACATACAATTGCTAATCCTTTTATCTTGGATGTAATTGAAATAGTTTAATCTGTGTTACCAGCAACAAGAACTTCTTTTATGAGATGGAGAAGGCAGGTCAGTCTCATAACATGTGTCCCCCTCTGTGTGTTGAATTTATGTCAGAGCCAGGCTCTTTCCTACCTGATGTCTCTCACCAAATTCCAGTGTTTATGTCCTAGGAGGTGCCCAATAAATTCTAGAGTTGATACAAGCTGTAATTTTAGAGAAATTCAATTAAGTTGCTTAAATTAAGCAACTTTTGCTTAAATTAAGCAACTTAATTGAATTTCTCTAAAATTAAGCCCAAAGCAAGTAGAATTAGATTATATACAACCTAATCAACTTTTTTTTTTTTTTTTTTTTTCTGAGGATGACCAAGATTTGGGCTTCAGTGACAACAGTTGTCCCCTAAATATTAATACTCAAAATCTGGAATCACCAGTACAGTGTTGAATAGAGGTGACGAACACACACATCCTTTTCTTGTCCTAATCTGTGTGGTTTAAACATTGACGCTTTCGCCATTAAATATAATATTGTTTATATGTTTTGTTGTGGATGCTTTCCATCACTTCGAGAAAATTTCTTTTTCTAGCTTGCTGAGAGTTTTTTCTTTTTTTAATCAGCAATAGATATTTCTCCAAATGAAATATCCAAATGACAAACAGGTACATGAAAAAGATGCTCAGCATCACTAATCATCAGGGAAATGTAATTCAAAACCACAGAGATATTGCCTCAAGCCTGTTAGAATGGTCTTATTAAAAGAAAAAGATAATGAGTGTTAACAATGGGGAGAAATTGGAACACGTGTACAGTGTTTCTGGGAATGTAAAACTGTGCAGCCTCTATGGAAAGCAGTACGGTGGCTCCTCAAAAAAATTAAGAAAGTAGAACTACTATATGATCTGGCAGTCTCACTTCAGGTTATTTATCTGAAAGGATTGAAATTGGGATGATTCTCTGATTCTCAGGCTCATTGCAGCATTATTTACACAAATCAAAATGTGGGAATAAGGTTAATGTCTATTGGCAGATGAATAGATAAAGAAAATGTGGTATATTCATGCAACGGAGTATTATTCAGCTTTAAAAACAGAAAGCCCTGCAATATGCAACATGGATGAACCTAGAGGACATTAATGCTAAGTAAAGGAAATCAGTCACAGAAGGACAAACTGTGTGATTCCACTTGTATAAAGTATCTAAGATAGCCAAATTCATTAGAATCACAGATTAGAATGGTGATAGCTCTTTAAGCTGAAATCAGTTTTGCATTCCTGGGTTTTGTAGTTTTGGTATCAGAATTCTGACTCATAAAACAAGTTTGGAATTTCCCCCTTCTTTATTTCTGAAATAATTTAAACATTTTATTTTTTTAAAATGTTTGAAAGAATTCACCAGCAAAACTCTTTGGATCTGGAGTTTGCTTATTTTTTTATTTTCTTTAGTTTTATGTTTTTATGTGCAAGTATTTGACAATTAATTACTTTAATAAATGTCAATTCATATGTTCCATTTAATCTTGTGAATTTTTTTATAAGTTTTTTTCAACGAATTCACCCTTTCATCCAAGTAATGAAAATTGGTATAAAATGTTTTACAATATTCCATTATCTTGTTAATGTCCCTTGTGTCTACAACTGTACAATCTCATTAATCCCTGATATTTATAATTTGCGTTTTCTTTCTTTCTCACAGAACTAACTTTTGGCCATGTTAATTTTCTCCTGTGTCTGTTTTCTGTCTCATTGATTTCCAATTTCTGTTTTATTTCCTTTCTTCTACTTGTTTTGGACTTAATTTGCTCTCTTGTTTTAGATTTTCTTTTTAAGGTAGAAAATTAGTTCACTTGTTTTGAACTTCTCTTTTTTAGAATAAGCATTTATACAAAAACTTTACTCTGGGTCTGCTTAACTTTATCCCACACATTTTGATATAGTATATTTTTATTTGTATTCAGTTCAATGTATTTTAAGGTGTTTCTCATAATTTCTTCCTTGAGCTAAAGGGCATTTTAAGGTGTATTTAAATCTTCCAGTAGTGTAGACTTTCCTGGGTAGCTTGTTTTTACCCATTTCAACTCATTTTCATTATGGTCAGAAAGCATACTTTCTATGATTACAGTGTTTTGAAACTTCTTGAGGGATATTTTGTGGTCTATAGTCTATTGATAAATGTTTCACGTGTAGCATAATAGAACATATATTCTATCGTCTTGGTCAATATTGATTAGGTCAAGCTGTTGTCAAAATTATTTTATCTTAACTTTCTTTAGTTATTCTATCAGTTAGCAATATAGCATTATGTCTTCATAAGTACTTGACATTTGATCATTATGAAATAGCTTTCTGTTGTAATATTGCTTGTTTGGAGGTCTACTTTTTCTTCTATTAATATAGCTACATAAGATTACTTGTGCTTGTTGTTTCCATGGTATACTTGGAAATTATTTTACTCTCAGCTTATCTATATCATAATATTTGGCATGCATCTCTTATAGGTACTTTTATTAATGTCTATTGGCAGATGAATAAAGATAATGTGGTGTATTCATACAACAGAATATACCGATGGACAATCTGTGTTTTATTTGGAGTATTTAAATTACATTTGAAATAATTATTGATAAGGTTGGATTTAAGCCTGCTATTTTGCTTTTTTTTTCTTTTTTGTTTTTTTTTAGACAGAGTCTCGCTCTGTCGCCCAGGCTGGAGTGCAGGGGCGCGATCTCAGCTCACTGCAAGCTCCGCCTCCCGGGTTCACGCCATTATCCTGCCTCAGCCTCCCGAGTAGCTGGGACTACAGGTGCCGCCACCACGCCCGGCTAATTTTTTGTATTTTTAGTAGAGACGGGGTTTCACTGTGTTAGCCAGGATGGTCTCGATCTCCTGACCTCCTGATCCGCCCGCCTCAGCCTCCCAAAGTGCTGGGATTACAGGCGTGAGCCACCGCGCCCGGCCTATTTTGCTCTTATGTTCTATTTGTTCCCTCATTTTTCGCTCCTCTGTTCTTTCTTTCATGCCTTTTTATATTAACTGAACAATATTCGGCGTTCCATTTTAATTCCTTTATTGGCATTTTAGAAGAATGTCTTCATATGATGTGGTGGTTCTCTAGGGATTATAATCAGCACCCTGGGCTTATCGCAGTCCACTTACTGTTAACAGTCAACGTTTTCACGTAACATAAAGAAATGTTGCAGCAAAATTGTTGCGTTTAGTGTCCTGTCAGAGCTATTAATTTAGAATAGTTTACATACATTATCAACAGTACACTTAATTTTTTATTTAAACCATCAGTTGTTTGTTATAAAACTAAAAGAAAAAAGCCTTAGTTTTTCATGTTGATGCACTTGCTATTCCTAGAGCTTCTCCTTGCTTCCTGTAGTTCAGAATTTCCATCTGTTGTTATCTTTCTTTAGCCTGAAAAATTTCCGTTTGCATTTCTTGTATTTAGGTCTGCTAATGACAGATGTTCGAAGCTTTCTTTTATCTGAATAAATCTTTATTTTCTCAAGAATTACTTTTTCTAGTTATAGAATTTGGAGTTGACAGGTTTTTTTTTTTATTTTGAAGATGTGGTTTCATTGCTTTTTAAACTGTCATTTCTGATGACAGGTCATCTGTCTATTTGTTTCCATGTATGTACATTATTTTTCTCCCTCCCTTTAGCTACTTTCAAGATTTACTCTTTTTTTGCCCAGTGGTCTGACTATGATATGTCTGCATTTGGTTCTTTATTTTTATTCTGTTCTTTGAGTTTCTTAAACCTGTAAGTTGATATATGCTGACAATTAGGAAAACTTTTGGTCTTTACTTTTTCAAATAGCTTTTTCTGTCTCATTTTCTCCTTCTCTACTCTTTCTAGGACTCCAATTATATTAGTTCTAGACTGGCCCTATTTTTATTATTTTTCTTCCTCTGTGTTCTTAACTGTATTGGGAAATTGTTCTTGATCTCTTTTTAAGTTCACTGATAGTTTTTTTCTGCCATCTTTAATTTACTGGTATGTGCGTACGATGTCATTTTTATATAAGATATTCTGTCCCTCAGTTCTAAAATTTGTCCCATTATTTCTTTGTCGTTTTTACTTCTCTGTTGAGATTCTCCGTATATTCACTCTTATGACCGTCTATTCCTTAAATCCTTGAATATGCTTACAATAGCTTATTTTAAATTTCTTATCTTCTAATCCCAGCGTGTGGGCCATTTCAATGTCTTAATCCATTGTTTACTTTTTTTCTTATGCGTCATATTTTCCTGGTTCTATGTCTAGACAGGTTAAATTATATGTTAGATTATGTGGATGATATTTTGTAGAGATAGGTTCTTTTATTTTCCTTTGAAGAGCGACTCTTTTCTAATATTAGTCTTCTTTGTGTAGTCAAACACCAAACTTTTACTCCTGAGCTATATGCACTGGTTGAAATATCTGCTCTGTACTAGCAATTTAGCTGTTGTTTTCTGCTGGATTCTATGGAGTCTCTTTTTATCAATGTGAAATGTAGCAGCCGTCATATATCTGAATGAAGTTTAAGTGCTGATTTTAGATTTTTACTCTGTGACATTCTCCTCTGTGACTTTCACTTGTGTGAGATTTCCTCCCATGTCACTCAAATTTCCCAGTTCTTCTTTTCTGTCAGCCTGGAACTCTGTGCTCTTATTCCTCAAGCTAGTAAAACTCACTGCTTTACTCGTAGACATGCAATTTTGCACAGACCAGGGAGTGTCATCAGGTGTGAAGCTGCATTGATGCAAATTTAAATCATTGGAATTTTTCTTTATTCAATGGTTAAAAACTTCATCAGTGATCAAATATTCTACTATTTCTGCCTATTTTCTGTTTCTTATTACCATCAAATGTGTATTTATTTTTTTTAGAGTTTACAGTTTTTTTTTTCCCTGCATTTGAGTTAGACATGAGCTACTACCACATTTTGTAATTCAAACTTTTTGTCTAACAGTGTTTTAAAAAACTCTTTCTTTGGAGGGAATTCTCAAATTTCTAAATACTCTACAGACATTAGGATTGGGGCTCAAATTCCCAGTTTCCCTTGTAGCCAGATGTGCCTATGAAACATGGCCTCAGCTAATTAAGCATACCCAGATATTTGAAAGTAAGAAAAGTGTTAAGAGGAACTATAGATATCATTTTAGTTGATGCAAGGATGGAAAAAAAAATAACCAACTTTCACTGGTGAACTTTGTCTTCAATTATTGTTTTCCTGTGGGAAGTGGCTAATTTTCTGGCCTAGAGGTGGAATTGGTGTGTTGGTAACAATTGATTTGATGATAACCTGCGTTCATCTTTTTTAAAATTGCTGACCCACCATTGTTTCTGGTCCTGTTTTATAATTATGCATGTATGATCTCTCATGCAAAATTTAGTTCTTTGTTTCTCAGCTTAAACTGGATTTTGATGAGCAGTTTTCACCTTCAAATGAAAGAAATGGCTTTGTTTGATGTTACACAAAAATAACAACAAGAGGGAATTAAAGAAATACGTTTGTCATCTTGTGACACTACATAAATGAAACTTTGAAAATTCAACAATTCTGCTTTATAAGAAAATACAAAGTTTCTACTGTTTTTCTTTATTTTCAAAGCTATATCATTAAATGAAATTTCTGCCTCATGGAAGATTTTTAGAACTATGTAACAATAACATACAGACCATCAGGAGAGAAATGAATAAAGACGGAAAGAAGTAGGCACTGTGTGGTCACGTAGATGGCGCACAGTTGTGTGCCTGGAGCCCTAATACATTTTACCATGGAATTTATACAATAAATGTTAGTTTCCTGTGAACCTGCTAATTAATATGACTTCTGCAAACATTTCATTAACCTGAACAGTTGAGGTTTCCTGTAGACAGACTGCACGTATTCTCATCTTTAACCTTTCCATAATGTTCTCTAAGTAGAGATGTCACTGGTTCTCAAGAGCAAAAGAACAGCAGTAGCTTATAAAGTTACATTATTTGTTTTTTACTAATATGTGAAGTGATTTTGTCTTTCATTTCACCTCTAGAGCTAATTATGTATTCTAGGTTAACAAAAATTCCAGATCATACCATCATGAGTTTAAACTTTACAATGAACTCGTTATTTCCATTTATTACTAGCCTGCATTATAGCAATATTTAGCTAATGAATTCTCAAAATAGTTCTTGAAAGGTGAAAGAGTGCCTCAAGTAAATGGTGTAATTATTTATTTCTCAGAATTTTAAATTCAGTGTTCTGTTTAATCTCAAAGGGATACCAATGAAGTTAGGGCGTAAGGACTCTGTGGTTAATAAAATGGCAAGAATTAAAAAGGATTATTACATTTTTTCCTCATACTATGATGGCTACAATTTTTTAAAACAGTAGAAATGTTTAATTTTTAAAGGCCGCTAGTGTCTATTTTATGCAAAATGTGAGCTCCCCAGTTCAACCTGTTGTTTGAAATTTGACCAGCTTTTTCTTGCTCTTGCTCAGGACAGTTATTAAACAGTCCAGGCAGGCCTCCGGAGTTACATATATGTATGTGGCTCTGTGTGTATATATACACAGAAGTACAAGTAGCATATAATCAATTTACATAAGACTTTTGCTTTTGATGAAAATTCTTCTAAAAATGAATATAAATTAATAGCATATGGAGCCTACAAAAATTGTCTAATAGGCAAGTAGTCAAAGATAATCTGTGAACAAAGAGTTTGCTAAAACATACTTTTTTTTTTTACATGTAATAACATTGTATCGAAGGGTTTCCAGAATTACATAATGTTATAGGGCACTTATCCTGAGACACACAAAGGAGACAAGGGGTAGAGCTAGAATGGAAGGGAAAATAAAGGACAAATAGAGATAGATACTTAAGTGGAAATGTTTTTATAAGAAAATCATCAAACAGGTGGTAATTTTAAAACATGGCTTTTCCAGGCAGCAATTTTTCTGAATTTATTGCAAAAGAAGATAAATCACGTGTCTACGTAGATCATGCTAATGAAATGAACAATAAAGGTTACTTCTTAGAATATTGAAAATGGTTGATAATAAATTATTTATATTTATGGTAAGAGCAATAAGCTTGATTTTTAGGGGGTTCAATGACTTCCTGAAAATATCCTTTCACAGATTTTCTCAGAGTGTCTAGTTGGCAAAAGCACAGCTCCAAATAGCTCTTTCTGTCAACGTCTACAGAACATTTACAGTTTGATTTCTGAAAGTTACCATTTCTACTGATCTTACAAATTTGTAAAATGAATGCCCACCAGGACAAAATATTAAGTGATAAAATTAATTGGATCCTACAAGTGAAAATCTAGGCAAGGAAAGTCTTCTTCCTTCTTAATGAATGATTTTTATGTCTCTTTATTCATGTCCTTCTAGGTAGAGCAACACTCTGCAGACCTTCTTTTGAGGCATTTCACCACCAGAGTAAGTGTGATGTATGACTAATTAGTCCACCCACAGGGGGCTGGTGAAATTATATTGGAAGTTATTTCCTAACTGGCATTTCTTGGAGTAAAATTAATCTAATAACAGCTCTCATAAGAGAGCATAAGCTTAAAAGACCATTTTTCATTCAACTTTACCAAACAAAGTGCAAATTTAGGACTCCAGTTGTGAAGTTTGGTTGTGTGTGGATTGTACAGTGAAGGTACCAGTGGACAACAGTTGCTCATCAAGCAAGTTTATACAAAAGCTTTGGGACAAGTCCAACTCTAGATAAAATTCTAAAGGATTTCGTGCCTGTGTTCAGAGTTCCTTTTTCTCTCTCCAAGGTAACCCACATATCAAAAGACATATGGGTTGTGGGTAGAACTTCCTAAAATTGCTGGTGAGAAGTGTGCCATGCATAAGCATACTTCACTAGCTTGAATTTTCTATTAGTCTCACAGGCAACAATTACAATCCTGTATGTTGTTCTATCTCCACACACTCCTGTACATAGAAAGATCAAGTAACATCCCTGGTTAAGATGTGTACAGGTTACAAGACATGTCTAAATATATTCACCAAGAGGTTCATTATTTTCACAGTGGCATTCACTAAGTCAGTTGTCAGTGCAGCAATACTCAAGGAATAAGCAGGGTCTTTACTTTATCAAAGTTTGGAGTCAACCCCAAGTTAGATCACTGAAGCACATAACTATAGATAAGGTCACTCAAAAGCACAAATCCAGGTTATAAATATTCAGTTGTCATTTATATGCATTTAGCAATTTGAATGCTGGGAAGTGTAGCCCAGAAAATCAATCGACATGGAACTATTGAAGAGGCATGCATGACACCTGCACTTTGAATCTCTTCAGACTCAGGTTAAACAGGAGACACCGTAGCTCATGTACCCTGCAGTAACACTTCCTCATCGCCTTTTTATCTACGAACCTGCCCTTTTCGATGTTATCTATATACCTGAAGGTATGAATACCCTTGATCTTGGTAAAAAATGGTACCACCCGTCAGCAAAATCTCACTGATCAGTGTCTATGTTACCTCACCGAGTTAGCCTTTTGTGTTGTTGTGGCCCAGGATGACAATGTTGACACAATCCAAACCAGTATTGGAAAGTTAATGTTGGATGCGTCTTTGACAATTGATGGAATGACCTGAAATCAAATGTGAGGCAGTGGAGACTCAAGAATGCTATTCAGGCAGTTAGTGATCTGTGGAGATACTAAATGAAATATCTGGAAGGAATTGTAATCTTGCAACTATGCTTTTATGTGTTTTTTGACATAAACGGTTTCTAGTTATGATGGAGCTGCAGAATGCATTTCCCATGAAGTTCCCTCAGTGTTAACTAACATAGTCATGTGTCACTTAATGACAGGGGTATGTCTGAGAAATGCATTGCTGGACAATTTTATTATTGTATGAACATCACAGAGTTTACTTACACAAACCTAGATACTATAGCTGATTACATACCTATGCTGTACGGTATAGCCTATTCCTCCTAAGCTACAAACCTGTGCAGCATGTTACTGCACTGAATACTGTAGGCAATTGTAACACAACAGTTAAGTATATCTATATGCTTACTTATATCTATACAGTAAGTGTATCTATACATGTCTAAACATAGAAGAGGTACAGTAAAAATACAGTGTTATGATTTTATTGCACCACTGTCATGTGTGTGCACCATCCTTGACCAAAATGTTATGTGATGTATGATTGTAACAAAAGAATTAATTAAAGATAATATTGAAGTGCCTATTGAAATTTCAATGAAGGAAGGAATATTTGTAAATTCTGATTGCCTTAAGTGGGAGTTGACTTTCTTCCTGTTTCCACGGTTGTTCTTGTGAAAGGGCATAGCTTTCCAAAGACCTGAAATCTCCGACAAATCTTGCAATTCTCTATTGCCTGCATTATGAAGGTCACCTGGTATCAAATGAAGCAAAATGGTAGATTATAAAGACCTGTACTTTCTTGTCAGTTCCTAAACATAGGAAGCATTGGTCTGTCTTGAACATTTCTGCGGTTATAAATTAGCCTTGGGTCATGATTGTCTGCCTTTTTATCATAGACAAGATTTAATTTAGGAGATGTCCTTTTAATGTGTTATGTGAATAGTAAGTGCCACTTATGAAGCCCTATTTTCTTCCAGTCATTTTAATTGTCGAATCTATCCAGTCAAGATGCATTGTTAGAGGCTTCACTGATGACACCGTCTGTGTGTGTGTGTGTTTGTGTGTGTGTATGTGTGTCTGTGTACATACATATGATTGAGCAGGATTTAATGTAAGTCAAAACAATCTCAAATTTCTTAGGACAATACAGCTTCCTTGGCCATTCCCTTGGAGCTCTGGGTTGAGGAGCTGGTGATGTGTGTTTCTTTTGCGTGTTCTACACGTTATCCCTATGCAGGCCTTCCTTGGGCTTGGTTTTGGAACCAGTGATGAGGAATATCATTAGAATTGTTGTGCTCAAAAAGATTCCTCCATTCTTCTGTATAAGCAATGGCAATTTTCCCAGACCAATATTTCTTCTTTTGAAATGGTAAATTTTGAATAGTAACAGGTTAGTATAATCCCATAAAATAACAAAGTTTGAGTTCTATGAACTGTGTTTTATGCTAAATCATTTACTCCTTGTATGATCTTTTTTTTTTTTTTGAGATGGAGTCTCACACTGTCGCCGAGGCTGGAGTGCAGTGGCATGATTTTGGCTCACAGCAGCTCCACCTCCCGGATTCACACCATTCTCCTGCCTCAGCCTCCTGAGTATCTGGGACTACAGGTGCTGCCACCATGCCTCACTAATTGTTTTTTAAGATTAAGGGCAAAATCAAAGCTGCTCCCCTATATTATATTCATAAACCAGAATGATTAAAGCAAGCTATTTATTTATTAGAAGCAAATACTCCAAATTTAGCATCTAAGACATGACAGCCTTTCAAAAGACATCAATTTACTTTTTAGTGTCTATAGCTATGTTTGTATTCATGTTATTGGGGTCCGTAATATTTCACTAGATGTTCAGGGCAAATCGATAAATGAAAATAATGTATATGATAAGGAGAACAATCTAGGCCACCTGGAGGCCCCTTACATCTCAGCTGGTGAAGCAATAATGCCTGGGTGTAATAGTGAGCAACAACCTTTCAAACGTGTTGGGCAGTTTTCAGGCAGCGGAATATGTATGCCAATCCAGGTAGCAAGATAAGTGGAGGCCAGTTAAAAGATCAGGCTGTGATTACACGATTTTTGTTTGTTTGTTTCTACTGAGGAAATATAACACTTACTTATTATTTTCTCCGTCTATCCCGCTATTTTGTAAAAACCTTTCATGTAAGTTACTACCAAACACTGGGTTATCCAAGATCTGTGGGTCGTATTCAATATTTGCTTTCCCCTCCACTACTAACACATTTGATTCCCTTTGTAACTTTCTCCCGTTTCTCCTTTCAGCCTGTTTTCTCCAACCACACTGAGGTTATGAGCCTCCCTATGTACTCTCACACCCTGTTTCATCTCATAGTGGAAAAACAAATATCTTCATATAAAACTACACAGAAGCATTCTGTGAAACTTCTTTCTGTTCCGTGCATTCAACTAACAGAGTTAAACCATACTTTTGATAGAGCAGTTCTGAAACACTCTTTCTGTAGAAAATGCAAGTGAACATTCGGAGCGCTAAGAGGGTAATAGTGGAAAAAGGAATATATTCAAATATAAACTACACAGAAGCATTCTGTGAAACTTCTTTCTGATCTGTGCATTCAACAAAGAGAGTTGAACCTTACTTTTGATTGAGCAGTTCTGAAACACTCTTTCTGTAGAAACTGCAAGCAGACATTCGGAGGGCTAAGAGTCCTACAGTGGAAAAAGGAATACCTTCAAATAAAAACTACACAGAAGCATTCTGTGAAACTTCATTTCATTCTGTGCATTCAACTAACAGAGTTGAACCTTACCTTTTATTGAGCAGTTCTGAAACACTCTTTCTGTAGAAACTGCAAGTGGACATTTGGAGCGCTAATCGGCCTATAGTGGAAAAAGGAATATCTCCAAATAAAAACTACACAGAAGCATTCTCTGAAACTTCTTTCTGTTCTCTGCATTCAACTAACAGAGTTGAGCCTTACTTTTGATTGAGCAGTTCTGAAACACTCTTTCTGTAGAAACTGCAAGTGGACATTCGGAGCGCAAAGAGGCGTATACTGGAAAAAAAATATCTTCATATAAAACTACACAGAAGCATTCTGTGAAACTTCTTTCTGTTCCGTGCATTCAACTAACAGAGTTAAATCATACTTTTGATAGAGCAGTTCTGAAACACTCTTTCTGTGGAAAATGCAAGTGAACATTCGGAGCACTAATAGGGTAATAGTGGAAAAAGGAATATCTTCAAATATAAACTACACAGAAGCATTCTGTGAAACTTCTTTCTGTTCTGTACATTCAACTAACAGAGTTGAACCTTACTTTTGATTGAGCAGTTCTGAAACACTCTTTCTGTAGAAACTGCAAGTGGACATTTGGAGCGCTAAGACGCCTATAGTGGAAAAAGGAATATCTTAAAATAACTACATAGAAGCATTCTGTGAAACTTCTTTTTGTTCTATGCATTCAACTAACAGAGTTGAACCTTACCTTTGATTGAGCAGTTCTGAAACACTCTTTCTATAGAAACTGCAAGTGGACATTCGGAGCGCTAAGAGGCGTATAGTGGAAAAACAAATATCTTCAAATAAAACTCCACAGAAGCATTCTGTGGAACTTCTTTCTGTTCTGTGCATTCAACTAACAGAGTTAAACCATACTTTTGATTGAGCAGTTCTGAAACACTCTTTCTGTAGAAAATGCAGGTGGACATTCGGAGGGCTAAGTGGCCTATAGTGGAAAAAAGAATATCTTCAAATAAAAACTACACAGAAGAATTCTGTGAAACTTCATTTTGTTCTGTGCATTCAACTAACAGAGTTGAACCTAACCTTTGATTGAGCAGTTCTGAAACACTCTTTCTGTAGAAACTGCAAGTGGACATTCGGAGCGCTAAGAGGCTTATAATGGAAAAAGGAATATCTTCAATTAAAAATTACACAGAGGCATTCTGTGAAACTGCTTTCTGATCTGTGCATTCAACTAACAGAGTTAAACCATACTTTTGATTGAGCAGTTCTGAAACACTCTTTCTGTGGAAAATGCAAGTGGACATTCGAGCGCTAAGACGTTAATAGTGGAAGAAGGAATATCTTCAAATGTAAACTACACAGAACTATTCTGTGAAACTACTTTCTGTTCTGTGCATTCAACTAACAGAGTTGAAACTTACTTTTGATTGAGCAGTTCTGAAACATTCTTTCTGTAGAAACTGCAAGCGGACATTCGGAGGGCTAAGAGGCCTACAGTGGAAAAAGGAATATCTTTAAATAAAAACTACAAAGAAGCATTCTGTGAAACTTCATTTCATTCTGTGCATTCAACTAACAGAGTTGAACCTTACCTTTGATTGAGCAGTTCTGGAACACTCTTTCTGTAGAAACTGCAAGTGGACATTCGGAGCGCTAATCGGCCTATAGTGGAAAAAGGAATATCTCCAAATAAAAACTACACAGCAGCATTCTCTGAAACTTCTTTCTGTTCTCTGCATTCAACTAACAGAGTTGAGCCTTACATTTGATTGAGCAGTTCTGAAACACTCTTTCTGTAGAAACTGCAAGTGGACATTCGGAGGGCTAAGAGGCGTATAGTGGAAAAACAAATATCTTCATATAAAACTACACAGAAGCATTCTGTGAAACTTCTTTCTGTTCCGTGCATTCAACTAACAGATTTAAACCATACTTTTGATAGAGCAGTTCTGAAACACTCTTTCTGTGGAAAATGCAAGTGAACATTTGGAACGCTAAGAGGGTAATAGTGGAAAAAGGAATATCTTCAAATATAAACTATACAGAAGCATTCTGTGAAACTTCTTTCTGATCTGTGCATTCAACTAAGAGAGTTGAACCTTACTTCTGATTGAGCAGTTCTGAAACACTCTTTCTGTGGAAACTGCAAGTGGACATTCAGAGGGCTAAGTGGCCCATAGGGGAAAAAGGAATATCTTCAAATAAAAACTATACAGAAGAATTCTGTGAAACTTTATTTTGTTCTGTGCATTCAACTAACAGAGTTGAACCTTACCTTTGATTGAGCAGTTCTGAAACACTCTTTCTGTAGAAACTGCAAGTGGACATTCGGAGCGCTAAGAGGCTTATAATGGAAAAAGGAATATCTTCAATTAAAAACTACACAGAGGCATTCTGTGAAACTGCTTTCTGATCTGTGCATTCAACTAACAGAGTTAAACGATACTTTTGATTGAGCAGTTCTGAAACTCTCTTTCTGTAGAAAATGCAAGTGGACATTCGAGCGCTAAGACGTTAATAGTGGAAAAAGGAATATCTTCAAATATAAACTACACAGAACTATTCTGTGAAACTACTTTCTGTTCTGTGCATTCAACTAACAGAGTTTAAACTTACTTTTGATTGAGCAGTTCTGAAACATTCTTTCTGTAGAAACTGCAAGCGGACATTCGGAGGGCTAAGAGGCCTACAGTGGAAAAAGGAATATCTTTAAATAAAAACTACAAAGAAGCATTCTGTGAAACTTCATTTCATTCTGTGCATTCAACTAACAGAGTTGAACCTTACCTTTGATTGAGCAGTTCTGAAACACTCTTTCTGTAGAAACTGCAAGTGGACGTTCGGAGCGCTAATCGGCCTATAGTGGAAAAAGGAATATCTCCAAATAAAAACTACACAGAAGCATTCTCTGAAACTTCTTTCTGATCTGTGCATTCAGCTAACAGAGTTAAACCATACTTTTGATTGAGCAGTTCTGAAACACTCTTTTTGTAGAAAATGCAAGTGGACATTCGGAGCGCTAAGAGGGTAATGGTGGAAAAAGGAATATCTTGAAATATAAACTACATAGAAGCATTCTCTGAAACTTCTTTCTCTTCCGTGCATTCCACTAACAGATTTGAACCTTACTTTTGATTGAGCAGTTCTGAACCCCTCTTTCTGTACATACTGCAATTGGACATTCTGAGCGCTAAGAGTCCTATATTGGAAAAAGGAATATCTTCAAATAAAAACTACAGAGAAGCATTCTGTGAAACTTCTTTCTGATCTGTGCATTCAACTAACAGAGTTAAACCATACTATTGATTGAGCAGTTCTGATCACCCTTTCTGTAGAAAATGCAACTGGACATTCGGAGCGCTAAGAGGGTAATAGTGGAAAAAGGAATATATTCAAATATAAACTACACAGAAGCATTCTGTGAAACTTCTTTCTGTTCTGTGCATTCAACTAACAGAGTTGAACCTTACTTTTTATTGAGCCGTTCTGAAACACTCTTTCTGTAGAAACTGCAATTGGACATTCTGAACGCTAAGAGGCCTATATTGGGAAAAAGAATATCTTCAAATAAAAACTACACAGAAGCATTCTGTGAAACTTCTTTCTGATCTGTGCTTTCGGCTAACAGAGTTAAACCATACTTTTGATAGAGCAGTTACGAAACACTCTTTGTGTAGAAAATGCAAGTGGACATTCGGAGCGCTTAGATTGTAATAGTGGAAAAAGGAATATCTCCAAATAAAAACTACACAGAAGCATTCTCTGAAACTTCTTTCCATTCTCTGCATTCAACTAACAGAGTTGAGCCTTACCTTTGAAGGAGCAGTTCTGAAACACTCTTTCTGTAGAAACTGCAAGCGGACATTCGGAACGCTAAGAGGGTTATAGTGGAAAAAGGAATATCTACAAGTAAATACTACACAGAAGCATTCTGTGAAACTTCTTTCTGTTCTGTGCTTTCAACTAAAATAGTTGAACGTTACCTTTGATTGAGCCGTTCTGATACACTCTTTCTGTAGAAACTGCAATCGGATATTCAGAGCGCTAAGAGCCCTATATTGGGAAAAAGAATATCTTCAAATAAAAACTACACAGAAGCATTCTGTGAAACTTCTTTCTGATCTGTGCATTCAGCTAACAGAGTTAAACCATACTTTTGATTGAGCAGTTCGGAAACACTCTTTCTGTAGAAAATGCAAGTGGAGATTCGGAGCGCTAAGAGGGTAATAGTGGAAAAAGGAATATCTTCAAATATAAACTGCACAGAAGCATTCTCTGAAACTTCTTTCGGTTCTGTGCATTCGAGTAACAGTGTTGAACCTTACTTTTGATTGAGCAGTTCTGAAACACTCTTTCTGTAGATACTGCAATTGGACATTCTGAGCGCTAAGAGTCCTATATTGGAAAAGGAGTATCTCCAAATAAAAACTACACAGAAGCATTCTCTGAAACTTCTTTCTGATCTCTGCATTCAACTAACAGAGTTGAGCCTTACTTTTGAAGGAGCACTTCAGAAACACTCTTTCTGTAGAAACTGCAAGTGGACATTCGGAGATCTTAGAGGGTAATAGTGGAAAAAGGAATATCTTCAAGTAAATACTACACAGAAACATTCTGTGAAACTTCTTTCTGTTCTGTGCATTCAACTAAAAGAGTTGAACATTACTTTTGATTGAGCCGTTCTGAAACACTCTTTCTGTAGAAACTGCAATTGGATATTTGGAGCGCTAAGATGCCTATATTGGAAAAAGGACTATCTTCAAATATAAACCACACAGAAGCATTCTGTGAAACTTCTTTGTGATCTGTGCATTCAGATAACAGAGTTAAACCATACTTTTGATTGAGCAGTTCTGACACACTCTTTCTGTAGAAAATGCAAGTGGACATTCAGAGCGCTAAGAGGGTAATAGTGGAAAGAGGAATATCTTCAAATATAAACTACACAGAAGGATTCTCTGAAAGTTCTTTCTGTTCCTTGCATTCAACTAACAGTGTTAAACCTTACTTTTGAGGGAGCAGTTCTGAAACACTCTTTCTGTAGCAAATGCAATTGGACATTCGGAGCGCTAAGATGGTAATAGTGGAAAAAGGAATATCTCCAAATAAAAAGTACACAGCAGCATTCTCTGAAACTTCTTTCTGTTCTCTGCATTCAACTAACAGAGTTCAGCGTTACTTTTGAAGGAGCAGTTCTGAAACACTCTTTCTGTAGAAAATGCAAGTGGACATTCGGAGTGCTAAGAGGGTAATAGTGGAAAAAGGAATGTCTTCAAATATAAACTACACAGAAGCATTCTGTGAAACTTCTTTGTGTTCTGTGCATTCTACTAAAAGAGTTGAACCTTACTTTTGATTCAGCCATTCTGAAACACTCTTTCTGTAGAAACTGCAGTTGGATATTTGGAGCGCTAAGAGTCCTATATTGGAAAAAGGACTATCTTAAATAAAAACTACACAGAAGCATTCTGCGAAAATTTTTCTGATCTGTGCATTCAACTAACAGTGTTAAACCATACTTTTGATTGAGCAGTTCTGAACACTCTTTCTGTAGAAAATGCAAGTGCACATTCGGAGCGCTAAGAGGGTAATAGTGGAAAAAGGAATATCTTCAAATAAATACTACACAGAACCATCCTGTGAAACTGCTTTCTGTTCTGTGCATTCAACTAAAAGAGTTGAACCTTACTTTTGATTGAGCCGTTGTGAAACACTCTTCCTGTAGAAACTGCAATTGGATTTTAGGAGCGCTAAGATGCCTATATTGGATAAAGGACTATCTTCAAATAAAAACCACACAGAAGCATTCTGTGAAACTTCTTTCTCATCTGTGCATTCAGATAACAGCGTTAAACCATACTTTTGATAGAGCAGTTCTGACACACTCTTTGTGTAGAAAACGCAAGTGGACATTCAGAGCGCTAAGAGGGTAATAGTGGAAAAAGGAATATCTTCAAATATAAACTACACAGAAGCATTCTCTGAAACTTCTTTCTGTTCCGTGCATTCAACTAACAGTGTTGAACCTTACTTTTGATGGAGCAGTTCTGAAACACTCTTTCTGTTGATACTGCAAATGGACATTCTGAGCGCTAAGAGTCCTATATTGGAAAAAGGAATATCTTCAAATAAAAATTACACAGAAGCATTCTGTGAAACTTTTTCTGATCTGTGCATTCAATTAACGGAGTTAAAACATACTTTTGATTGAGCAGTTCTGAACACTCTTTCTGTAGAAAATGCAAGTGGACATTCGGGGCGCTAAGAGGGTAATAGTGGAAAAAGGAATATATTCAAATATAAACTACAAAGAATAATTCTCTGAAACTTCTTTCTGTTCCGTACATTCAACTAACAGATTTGAACCTTACTTTTGATTGAGCAGTTCTGAAAAACTCTTTCTGTAGATACTGCAATTGGACATTCTGAGCGCTAAGAGTCCTGTATTGGAAAAAGGAATACCTTCAAATAAAAACTACACGGAAGCATTCTGTCAAACTTCTTTCTGATGTGTGCATTCAACTAACAGGGTTAAACCATACTTTTGATAGAGGAGTTCTGAACACTCCTTTTGTAGAAAATTCAAGTGGACTTTAGGAGAGCTAAACGGGTAATAGTGGAAAAAGGAATATATTCAAATATAAACTACACAGAAGCGTTCTGTGAAACTTCTTTTGTTCTGTGCATTCAACTAACAGAGTTCAACCTTACTTTTGATTGAGCCGTTCTGAAACCCTCTTTCTGTAGAAACTGCAATTGCACATTCTGAGCGCTTAGAGGCCTATATTGGGAAAAAGAATATCTTCAAATAAAAACTACACAGAAGCATTCTGTGAAACTTCTTTCTGATCTGTGCATTCAGCTAACAGATTTAAACCATACTTTTGAATGAGCAGTTCTGAACACTATTTCTGTACAAAATGCAAGTGGACATTCGGAGCGCTAAGAGGGTAATAGTGGAAAAAGAAATATATTCAAATATAAACTACACAGAAGCATTCTGTGAAACTTCTTTCTGTTCTGTGCATTCAACTAACAGAGTTGAACCATACTTTTCATTGAGCTGTTCTGAAACACTCTTTCTGTAGAAACAGCAATTGGACATTCTGAGCGATAAGAGGCCTATATTGGGAAAAAGAATATCTTCAAATAAAAACTACACAGAAGCATTCTGTGAAACTTCTTTCTGATCTGTGCATTCGGCTAACAGAGTTAAACCATACTTTTGATTGAGCAGTTCAGAAACCCTTTTTCTGTAGAAAATGCAAGTAGACATTCGGAGCGGTAAGTTTGTAATACTGGAAAAAGGAATATCTCCAAATAAAAACTACACAGAAGTATTCTCTGAAACTTCTTTCTGTTCTCTGCGTTCAACTAACAGAGTTGAGCCTTACTTTTGAAGGAGCAGTTCTGAAACACTCTTTCTGTAGAAACTGCAAGTGGACATTCGGGGCGCTAAGAGGGTAATAGTGGAAAAAGGAATATCTTCAAATATAAACTACACAGAAGCATTCTCTGAAACTTCTTTCTGTTCCATGCATTCAACTAACAGAGTTGAACCTTACTTTTGATTGAGCAGTTCTGAAACACTCTTTCTGTAGATACTGCAATTGGACATTCTGAGCGCTAAGAGCCCTATATTGGAAAAAGGAATATCTTCAAATAAAAACTACACAGAAGCATTCTGTGAAACTTCTCTCTGATCTGTGCATTCAACTAACAGAGTTAAAATATACTTTTGATTGAGCAGTTCTGAACACTCTTTCTGTAGAAAATGCAAGTGGACATTCGGAGCGCTAAGATGGTAATAGTGGAAAAAGGAATATATTCAAATATAAACTACACAGAAGCATTCTGTGAAACTTCTTTGTGTTCTGTGCATTCAACTAACAGAGTTGAACCTTAATTTTGATTGAGCCATAGTGAAACCCTCTTTCTGTAGAAAATACAAGTGTACATTCGGAGTGCTAAGAGGGTAATAGTGGAAAAAGGAATATATTCAAATATAAACTACACAGAAGCATTCTCTGAAACTTCTTTCTGTTCTGTGCAATCAACTAACAGAGTTGAGCCTTACTTTTGAAGGAGCACTTCAGAAACACTCTTTCTGTAGAAACTGCAAGTGGACATTCAGAGTGCTAAGAGGGTAATAGTGGAAAAAGGAATATCTTCAACTAAATACTACACAGAAACATTCTGTGAAACTTCTTTGTGATCTGTGCATTCAGATAACAGAGTTAAACCATACTTTTGATTGAGCAGTTCTGACACACTCTTTCTGTAGAAAATGCAAGTGGACATTCAGAGCGCTAAGAGGGTAATAGTGGAAAGAGGAATACCTTCAAATATAAACTACACAGAAGGATTCTCTGAAAGTTCTTTCTGTTCCTTGCATTCAACTAACAGTGTTGAACCTTACTTTTGAGGGAGCAGTTCTGAAACACTCTTTCTGTAGGAAGTGCAATTGGACATTCGGAGCGCTAAGATGGTAGTAGTGGAAAAAGGAATATCTCCAAATAAAAAGTACACAGCAGCATTCTCTGAAACTTCTTTCTGTTTTCTGCATTCATCTGACAGAGTTCAGCCTTACTTTTGAAGGAGAAGTTCTGAAACACTCTTTCTGTGGAAAATGCAAGTGGACATTCGGAGTGCTAAGAGGGTAATAGTGGAAAAAGGAATATATTCAATTATAAACTACACAGAAGCATTCTGTGAAACTACTTTGTCTTCTGTGCATTCTACTAAAAGAGTTGAACCTTACTTTTGATTCAGCCGTTCTGAAACACTCTTTCTGTAGAAACTGCAGTTGGATATTCGGAGCGCTAAGAGGCCTATATTGGAAAAAGGACTATCTTCAAATAAAAACTACACAGAAGCATTCTGTGAAACTTCTTTCTGATCTGTGCATTCAGCTAACAGAGTTAAACCATACTTTTGATTGAGCAGTTCTGAAACACTCTTTCTGTAGAAAATGCAAGTGGACATTTGGCGCGCTAAGAGGGTAATGTTGGAAAAAGGAATATCTTCAAATATAAACTACACAGAAGCATTCTCTGAAACTTCTTTCTCTTCTGTGCATTCCACTAACAGATTTGAACCTTACTTTTGATTGAGCAGTTCTGAAACCCTCTTTCTGTACATACTGCAATTGGACATTCTGAGCGCTAAGAGTCCTATATTGGAAAAAGGAATATCTTCAAATAAAAACTACAGAGAAGCATTCTGTGAAACTTCTTTCTGATCTGTGCATTCAACTAACACAGTTAAATCATAGTATTGATTGAGCAGTTCTGAACACCCTTTCTGTAGAAAATGCAACTGGACATTCGGAGCGCTAAGAGGGTAATAGTGGAAAAAGGAATATATTCAAATATAAACTACACAGAAGCATTCTGTGAAACTTCATTCTGTTCTGTGCATTCAACTAACAGAGTTGAACCTTACTTTTTATTGAGCCGTTCTGAAACACACTTTCTGTAGAAACTGCAGTTGGACATTCTGAACGCTAAGAGGCCTATATTGGGAAAAAGAATATCTTCAAATAAAAACTACACAGAAGCATTCTGTGAAACATCTTTCTGATCTGTGCTTTCGGCTAACAGAGTTAAACCATACTTTTGATAGAGCAGTTATGAAACACTCTTTGTGTAGAAAATGCAAGTGGACATTCGGAGCGCTTAGATTGTAATAGTGGAAAAAGGAATATCTCCAAATAAAAACTACACAGAAGCATTCTCTGAAACTTCTTTCCGTTCTCTGCATTCAACTAACAGAGTTGAGCCTTACCTTTGAAGGAGCAGTTCTGAAACACTCTTTCTGTAGAAACTGCAAGCGGACATTCGGAACGCTAAGAGGGTTATAGTGGAAAAAGGAATATCTACATGTAAATACTACACAGAAGCATTCTGTGAAACTTCTTTCTGTTCTGTGCTTTCAACTAAAATAGTTGAACCTTACTTTTGATTGAGCCGTTCTGATACACTCTTTCTGTAGAAACTGCAATCGGATATTCAGAGCGCTAAGAGGCCCATATTGGGAAAAAGAATATCTTCAAATAAAAACTACACAGAAGCATTCTGTGAAACTTCTTTCTGATCTGTGCATTCAGCTAACAGAGTTAAACCATACTTTTGATTGAGCAGTTCGGAAACACTCTTTCTGTAGAAAATGCAAGTGGAGATTCGGAGCGCTAAGAGGGTAATAGTGGAAAAAGGAATATCTTCAAATATAAACTGCACAGAAGCATTCTCTGAAACTTCTTTCTGTTCTGTGCATTCGAGTAACAGTGTTGAACCTTACTTTTGATTGAGCAGTTCTGAAACACTCTTTCTGTAGATACTGCAATTGGACATTCTGAGCTCTAAGAGTCCTATATTGGAAAAAGGAGTATCTCCAAATAAAAACTACACAGAAGCATTCTCTGAAACTTCTTTCTGATCTCTGCATTCAACTAACGGAGTTGAGCCTGACTTTTGAAGGAGCACTTCAGAAACACTCTTTCTGTAGATACTGCAAGTGGACATTCAGAGAGCTTAGAGGGTAATAGTGGAAAAAGGAATATCTTCAAGTAAATACTACACAGAAACATTCTGTGAAACTTCTTTCTGTTCTGTGCATTCAACTAAAAGAGTTGTACCTTACTTTTGATTGAGCCATTCTGAAACACTCTTTCTGTAGAAACTGCAATTGGATATTTGGAGCGCTAAGATGCCTATATTGGAAAAAGGACTATCTTCAAATACAAACCACACAGAAGCATTCTGTGAAACTTCTTTGTGATCTGTGCATTCGGATAACAGAGTTAAACCATACTTTTGATTGAGCAGTTCTGACACACTCTTTCTGTAGAAAATGCAAGTAGACATTCAGAGCGCTAAGAGGGTAATAGTGGAGAGAGGAATATCTTCAAATATAAACTACACAGAAGGATTCTCTGAAAGTTCTTTCTGTTCCGTGCATTCAACTAACAGTGTTGAACCTTACTTTTGAGGGAGCAGTTCTGAAACACTCTTTCTGTAGCAAATGCAATTGGACATTCGGAGCGCTAAGATGGTAATAATGGAAAAAGGAATATCTCCAAATAAAAAGTACACAGCAGCATTCTCTGAAACTTCTTTCTGTTCTCTGCATTCAACTAACAGAGTTCAGCCTTACTTTTGAAGGAGCAGTTCTGAAATACTCTTTCTGTAGAAATTGCAAGTGGACATTCGGAGTGCTAAGAGGGTAATAGTGGAAAAAGGAATATCTTCAAATATAAACTACACAGAAGCATTCTGTGAAACTTCTTTGTGTTCTGTGCATTCTACTAAAAGAGTTGAACCTTACTTTTGATTCAGCCGTTCTGAAACACTCTTTCTGTAGAAACTGCAGTTGGATATTCGGAGCGCTAAGAGGCCTATATTGGAAAAAGGACTATCTTCAAATAAAAACTACACAGAAGCATTCTGCGAAAATTTTTCTGATCTGTGCATTCAACTAACAGTGTTAAACCATACTTTTGATTGAGCAGTTCTGAACACTCTTTCTGTAGAAAATGCAAGTGCACATTCGGAGCGCTAAGAGGGTAATTGTGGAAAAAGGAATATCTTCAAATAAATACTACACAGAACCATCCTGTGAAACTGCTTTCTGTTCTGTGCATTCAACTAAAAGAGTTGAACCTTACTTTTGATTGAGCCGTTGTGAAACACTCTTCCTGTAGAAACTGCAATTGGATTTTAGGAGCGCTAAGATGCCTATATTGGATAAAGGACTATCTTCAAATAAAAACCACACAGAAGCATTCTGTGAAACTTCTTTCTCATCTGTGCATTCAGATAACAGCGTTAAACCATACTTTTGATAGAGCAGTTCTGACACACTCTTTCTGTAGAAAACGCAAGTGGACATTCAGAGCGCTAAGAGGGTAATAGTGGAAAAAGGAATATCTTCAAATATAAACTACACAGAAGCATTCTCTGAAACTTCTTTCTGTTCCGTGCATTCAACTAACAGTGTTGAACCTTACTTTTGATGGAGCAGTTCTGAATCACTCTTTCTGTTGATACTGCAAATGGACATTCTGAGCGCTAAGAGTCCTATATTGGAAAAAGGAATATCTTCAAATAAAAATTACACAGAAGCATTCTGTGAAACTTTTTTCTGATCTGTGCATTCAATTAACGGAGTTAAAACATACTTTTGATTGAGCAGTTCTGAACACTCTTTCTGTAGAAAATGCAAGTGGACAGTCGGGTCGCTAAGAGGGTAATAGTGGAAAAAGGAATATATTCAAATATAAACTACAAAGACTAATTCTCTGAAACTTCTTTCTGTTCCGTACATTCAACTAACAGATTTGAACCTTACTTTTGATTGAGCAGTTCTGAAAAACTCTTTCTGTAGATACTGCAATTGGACATTCTGAGCGCTAAGAGTCCTATATTGGAGAAAGGAATACCTTCAAATAAAAACTACACGGAAGCATTCTGTCAAACTTCTTTCTGATGTGTGCATTCAACTAACAGGGTTAAACCATACTTTTGATAGAGGAGTTCTGAACACTCCTTTTGTAGAAAATTCAAGTGGACTTTAGGAGAGCTAAACGGGTAATAGTGGAAAAAGGAATATATTCAAATATAAACTACACAGAAGCGTTCTGTGAAACTTCTTTTGTTCTGTGCATTCAACTAACAGAGTTCAACCTTACTTTTGATTGAGCCGTTCTGAAACCCTCTTTCTGTAGAAACTGCAATTGCACATTCTGAGCGCTTAGAGGCCTATATTGGGAAAAATAATATCTTCAAATAAAAACTACGCAGAAGCATTCTGTGAAACTTCTTTCTGATCTGTGCATTCAGCTAACAGAGTTAAACCATACTTTTGATTGAGCAATTCTGAAACACTCTTTCTGTAGAAAATACAAGTGGACATTCAGAGCGCTAAGAGGGTAATAGTGGAAAAAGGAATATCTTCAAATATAAACTACACAGAAGCATTCTGTGTAACTTCTTTCTGTTCTGTGCATTCAACTAACAGAGTTGAACCTTACTTTTCATTGAAACACTCTTTCTGTAGAAACTGCAATTGGACATTCTGAGCGCTTTTAGGCCTATATTGGGAAAAAGAATATCTTCATATAAAAACTACACAGAAGCATTCTGTGGAACTTCTTTCTGATCTGTGCATTCAGCTAACAGAGTTAAACCATACTTTTGATTGAGCAGTTCTGAAACACTCTTTCTGTAGAAAATTCAAGTGGACATTCGGAGCGCTAAGTGGGTAATAGTGGAAAATGGAACATCTTCAAATATAAACTACACAGAAGCATTGTATGAAACTACTTTCTGTTCTGTGCATTCAAGTAACAGAGTTGAACCTTAGTTTTGATTGAGTCGTTCTGAAAAACTCTTTCTGTAGAAACTGCAATTGGACATTCTGAGCGCTAATAGGCCTATATTGGGAAAAAGAATATCTTCAAATAAAAACTACACAGAAGCATTCTGTGAAACTTATTTCTGATATGTGCATTCAGCTAACAGAGTTAAACCATACTTTTGATTGAGCAGTTCTGAACACTCTTTCTGTTGAAAATGCAAGTGGACATTCTGAGCGCTAAGAGGGTAATACTGGAAAAAGGAATATATTCAAACATAAACTACACAGAAGCATTCTGTGAAACTTCTTTTTGTTCTGTGCATTCAACTAACTGATTTGAATCTTACTTTTGATTGAGCCGTTCTGAAACACTCTTTCTGTAGAAACTGCAATTGGACATTCTGCGCGCTAAGAGGCCTATATTGGGCGAAAGAATATCTTCAAATAAAAACTACACAGAAGCATTCTGTGAAACTTATTTCTGATCTGTGCATTCAACTAACAGAGTTTAAGCATACTTTTGATTGAGCAGTTATGAAACACGCTTTCTGTAGAAAATGCAAGTTGACATTCGGAGCGCTAAGATTGTAATAGTGGAAAAAGGAATATCTCCAAATAAAAACTACAAAGCATCATTCTCTGAAACTCCTTTCTGTTCTCTGCATTCAACTAACAGAGTTGAGCCTTGCTTTTGAAGGAGGAGTTCTGAAACACTCTTTCTGTAGAAAATGCAAGTGGACATTCGGAGCGGTAAGAGGGTAATAGTGGAAAAAGGAATATCTTCAACTAAATACTACACAGAAGCATTCTGTGAAACTTCTTTCTGTTCTGCGCATTCAACTAAAAGTGTTGAACCTTACTTTTGATTGAGCCGTTCTGAAACACACTTTCTATAGAAAATGCAAGTGGACATTCGGAGCGCTAAGAGGGTAATAGTGGAAAAAGGAATATATTCAAATATAAACTACACAGATGCATTCTCTGAAACTTCTTTCTGTTCGGTGCATTCAACTAACAGTGTTGAGCATTACTTTTGATGGAGCATTTCCCAAACACTCTTTCTGTAGATACTGCAATTGGACATTCTGAACGCCAAGAGTCCTATAGTGGAAAAAGGATTATCTTCAAATAAAAACTCCACAGAAGAATTTTGTGAAACTACTTTCTGATCTGTGCATTCAACTAACAGACTTAAACTATACTTTTGATTGAGCAGTTTTGAACTCTCTTTCTGTAGAAAATGCAACTGGACATTTGGAGCGCTAAGAGGGTAGTAGTGGAAAAAGGAATATATTCAAATATAAACTACACAGAAGCATTCTCTGAAACTTGTTTCTGTTCCATGAATTCAACAAACAGTGTTGAAACTTCCTTTTGATGGAGCAGTTCCCAAACTCTCTTTCTGTAGATACTGCAATTGGTCATTCTGAACACTGAGAGTCGTATATTGGAAAAAGGAATATCTTCAAATGAAAACTACACAGAAGCATTCTGTGAAACTTCTTTCTGATCTGTGCATTCAGCTAACAGAGTTAAACCATACTTTTGATTGAGCAGTTCTGAAAAACTCTTTCTGTAGAAAATGCAACTGGACATTCGGAGCGCTAACTGGGTAATAATGGAAAAAGAAATATCTTCAAATATAAACTACACAGAAGCATTGTATGAAACTTCTTTATCTTGTGTGCATTCAACGAACAGAGTTGAACCTTACTTTTGATTGAGCCGTTCTGAAACACTCTTTCTGTAGAAACTGCAATTGGACATTCTGAGCGCTAAGAGGCCTATATTGGGAAAAAGAATATCTTCAAATAAAAACTACACAGAAGCATTCTGTGAAAGTTCTTTCTGATCTGTGCATTCCGCTAACAGAGTTAAACCATACTTTTGATTGAGCAGTTCAGAAACACCTTTTCTGTAGAAAAAGCAAGTGGACATTCGGATCGCTAAGATTGTAATAGTGGAAAAAGGAATATTTCCAAATAAAAACTACACAGAAGCATTCTCTGAAACTTCTTTCTGTTCTCTGCATTCAAATAACAGAGTTGAGCCTTACTTTTGAAGGAGCAGTTCTGAAACACTCTTTCTGTAGAAACTGCAAGTGGACATTCGGGGCGCTAAGAGGGTAATAGTGGAAAAATGAATATCTACAACTAAATACTACATGGAAGCATTCTGTGAAACTTCTTTCTCTTCTGTGCATTCAACTAAAAGAGTTGAACCTTACTTTTGATTAAGCCGTTCTGAAACACTCTTTCTGTAGAGACTGCAAGTGGATATTCGGAGCGCTAAGAGGCCTATATTGGAAAAAGGACTATCTTCAAATAAAAACCACACAGAAGCATTCTGTGAAACTTCTTTCTGATCTGTGCATTCAGCTAACAGAGTTAAACCATACTTTTGATTGAGCAATTCTGAAACACTCTTTCTGTAGAAAATGCAAGTGGACATTCGGAGCGCTAAGAGGGTAATAGTGGAAAAAGGAATATCTTCAAATATAAACTACACAGAAGCATTCTCTGAAACTTCTTTCATTTCCGTGCATTCAACTAACAGTGTTGAACCTTACTTTTGATGGAACAGATCTGAAACACTCTTTCTGTAGATACTGCAATTGAACATTCTGAACGCTAATAGTCCTATATTCTAAAAAGGAATATCTTCAAATAAAAACTACACAGAAGCATTCTGTGAAACTTCTTTCTGTTCTCTGCATTCAACTAACAGAGTTGAGCCTTACTTTTGAAGGAGCAGTTCTGAAACACTCTTTCCGTAGAAAATGCAAGTGGACATTCGGAGTTCTAAGATGGTAATAGTGGAAAATGGAATATCTCCAAATAAAAACTACACAGAAGCATTCTCTGAAACTTTTATCTGTTCTCTGCATTCAACTAACAGAGTTGAGCCTTACTTTTGAAGGAGCAGTTCTAAAACACTCTTTTTGTAGAAAATGCAAGTGGACATTCGGCGCGCTAAGTGGGTAATAGTGGAAAAAGGAATATCTTCAAATATAAACTACACAGAAGCATTCTCTGAAACTTCTTTCTGTTCCGTACATTCAACTAACAGAGTTGAACCTTACTTTTGATTGAGCTGTTCTGAAACACTCTTTCTGTATATACTGCAATTGGAAATTCTGAGCGCTAAGGGTCCTATATTGGAAAAAGGAATATCTTCAAATAAAAACTGCACAGAAGCATTCTGTGAAACTTCTTTCTGATCTGTGCATTCATATAACACAGTTAAACAACACTTTTGATTGAGCTGTTCTGAACACTCTTTCTGTAGAAAATGCAAGTGGACATTCGGAGCGCTAAGAGGGTAATAGTGGAAAAATGAATATATTCAAATATAGACTACACAGAAGCATTCTGTGAAACTTCTTTCTGTTCTGTGCATTCAAGTAACAGTGTTGAACCTTACATTTGATTGAGCAGTTCTGAAACACTCTTTCTGTGGAAACTGCAAGTGGACATTCGGATCGCTAAGAGGCCTAGAGTGGAAAAAGGAATATCTCCAAATAAAAACTACACAGAAGCATTCTCTGAAACTTCCTTCTGATCTGTGCATTCAACTAACAGAGTTAAACCATACTTTTGATTGAGCAGTTCTGAAACACTCTTTCTGTAGAAACTGCAAGTGGACATTCGGACTGCTAAGAGGCCTGTAGTGGAGAAAGGAATATCTCCAAATGAAAACTACACAGAAGCATTCTCTGAAACTTCTTTCTGTTCTCTGCATTCAACTAACACAGTTGAGCCTTACTTTTGATTCAGCAGTTCTGAAACACTCTTTCTGTAGAAACTGCAAGTGGACATTCGGAGCGCTAAGAGGCGTAAAGTGGAAAAACAAATATCTTCAAATAAAACTAGACAGAAGCATTCTGTGAAACTTCTTTCTGTTCTGTGCATTCAACTAACAGAGTTGAACCTTACTTTTGATTGAGCCATTCGGAAACACTTTTTCTGTAGAAACTGCAATTGGACATTCAGAGCGCTAAGAGGCCTATATTGGATAAAGGAATATCTACAAATAAAAACTACACCGAAGCATTCTGTGAAACTGTTTTCTGATCTGTGCATTCAACTAACAGAGTTACACCATAGTTTGATTGAGCAGTTCTGAAAGAGTCTTTCAGTAGAAAATGGAAGTGGACATTTGGAGCGCTAAGAGGGTAATTGTGGAAAAAGGAGTATCTTCAAATATAAACTACACAGAAGCATTCTGTGAAACTTCTTTCTGTTCTGTGCATTCAACTAGCAGATTTGAACCTTACTTTTGATTGAGCAGTTCGGAAACACTCTTTCTGTAGAAACTGCAAGTGGACATTCGGAGCGCTAAGAGGCGTAAAGTGGAAAAACAAATATCTTCAAATAAAACTAGACAGAAGCATTCTGTGAAACTTCTTTCTGTTCTGTGTATTCAACAAACAGAGTTGAACCTTACTTTTGATTGAGCCATTCGGAAACACTCTTTCTCTAGAAACTGCAATTGGACATTCGGAGCGCTAAGAGGCCTATATTGGAAAAAGGAATATCTTGAAATAAAAACTACACAGAAGCATTCTGTGAAACTCTTTTCTGATTTCTGCATTCAACTAACAGAGTTACACCATACTTTTGATTGAGCAGTTCTGCAACCGTCTTTCAGTAGAAAATGCAAGTGGACATTCAGAGCGCTAAGTGGGTAATTGTGGAAAAAGGAATATCTTCAAATATAAACTACACAGAAGCATTCTGTGAAACTTCTTCCTGTTCTGTGCATTCAACTAACAGAGTTGAATCTTACTTTTGATTGAGCAGTTCTGAAACACTCTTTCTGTAGAAACTGCAAGTGGACATTCGGAGCGCTAAGAGGCCTAGAGTGGAAAAAGGAATATCTTCAAATAAAAACGACACAGAAGCATTCTGTGAAACTTCATTTTGTTCTGTGCATTCAACTAACAGAGTTGAACCTTACCTTTGATTGAGCAGTTCTGAAACACTCTTTATGTAGAAACTGCAAGTGGACATTCGGACCGCTAATTGGCCTGTAGTGGAGAAAGGAATATCTCCAAATAAAAACTACACAGAAGCATTCTCTGAAACTTCTTTCTGTTCTCTGCATTCAACTAACACAGTTGAGCCTTACTTTTGATTCAGCAGTTCTGAAACACTCTTTCTGTAGAAACTGCAATTGGACATTCGGAGGGCTAAGTGGCGTAAAGTGCAAAAACAAATATCTTCAAATAAACTAGACAGAAGCATTCTGTGAAACTTCTTTCTGTTCTGTGCATTCAACTAACAGAGTTGAAGCTTACTTTTGATTGAGCCGTTCGGAAGCACTCTTTCTGAAGAAACTGCAAGTGGACATTTGGAGCGTTAAGAGGCCTATACTGGAAAAAGGAATATCTACACATAAAAACTACACAGAAGCATTCTGTGAAACTTCTTTCTGATCTGTGCATTCAACTAACAGAGTTAAACCATACTTTTGATTGAGCAGTTCTGAAACACTCTTTCTGTAGAAAATGCAGGTGGATATTTGAGCGTTAAGAGGCCTATAATGGAAAAAGGAATATCTTCATATATAAACTACACAGAAGCATTCTCTGAAACTTCTTTCTGTTCTCTGCATTCAACTAACAGAGTTGAGCCTTACTTTTGAAGGAGCAGCTCTGAAACACTCTTTCTGTAGAAACTGCAAGTGGACATTCGGAGCGCTAAGTGGCGTATAGTGGAAAAACAAATATCTTCAAATAAAACTACACAGAAACATTCTGTGAAACTTCTTTCTGTTCCGTGCATTCAACTAATGGAATTGAACCTTACTTTTGATTGAGCCGTTCTGAAACACTCTTTCTTTAGAGACTGCAAGTGGACTTTCGGAGCGCTAAGAGGCCTATAGTGTAAAAACGAATGTCTTCAATTAAATACTACACAGAAGCATTCTGTGAAACCTCTTTCTGTTCTGTGCATTCAACTAACAGAGTTGAATCTTACTTTTTATTGAGCAGTTCTGAAACATTCTTTCTTTAGAAAGTGCAAGTGGACATTCGGAGCGCTAAGAGGATAATAGTGGAAAAAGGAATATCTTCAAATATAAACTACACAGAAGCATTCTGTGAAACTTCTTTCCGTTCTGTGCATTCAACCAACAGAGTTGAACCTTACTTTTGATTCAGCAGTTCTGAAACACTCTTTCTGTGGAAACTGCAAGTGGACATTCGGAGCGCTAAGAGGCGTATATTGGAAAAAGTAATATCTCCAAATAAAAACTACACGGAAGCATTCTGTGTAACTTCATTTTGTTCTGTGCATTCAACTAACAGAGTTGGATCTTACTTTTGATTGAGCTGTTCTGAAACGCTCTTTCTGTAGAAACTGCAATTTGACATTCGGGGCGCTAAGAGGGCTATATTGGAAAGAGGAATATCTTCAAATAAAAACTACACAGAAGCATTCTGTGAAACTTCTTTCTGATCTTTGCATTCAACTAACAGAGTTAAAAAATACATTTGCTTGAGCAGTTCTGAAACACTCTTTCTGTAGGAAATGCAAGTGGACATTCGGAGTGCTGAGAGGGTAATAGTGGAAAAAGGAATATCTTCAAATATAAACTACACAGAGGCATTCTGTGAAACTTCTTTCTGTTCTGTGCATTCAACTTTCAGAGTTGAACCTTACTTTTGATTGAGCAGTTCTGAAACACTCTTTCTACAGAAACTGCAAGTGGAAATTCGGAGCGCTAAGAGACCAATAGTGGAAAAAGGAATATCTTTAAATAAACACTACACAGAAACATTCTGTGAAACTTCTTTCTGTTCTGTGCATTCAACTAACAGAGTTCAACTTTACTTTTGATTGAGGAGTTGTCAAACACTCTTTCTGTAGAAACTGGAATTGGACATTCGGAGCAATATAACATGAATATATTTTCACTTTAAGCATGGGAGTATAAGAGTAAGGGAACATGCCTGCAATTCCGCAAGGTTTGATTTTATCTTACATGTAGTTCGTTATCCAGTCAGTAAGTGTTTGTTGTACTCGATCCTGTGCCAAGTGCTGGGAATTGAGGTATGAGGACAAAGTTGTAGAAACTCGGCCTATTGAGATTCTATTCAAAAGACTGTCCTCAGTATAAGTTAGTAATCACATAAATAGACGAGATATTGACATATTATAATATATGGTATGAAGAAAAATCAGATTGATGATTTTTAAAAGAGGTTGAAGGTAAAGTGAGATAAGGTGGGATCAAGAAAGTCCTGTTTGAGGAAATTAATCTCAGGCCTGAAAGAGGAGAAGATGACAAGAGATTTCCAGGCAACCAGAAGAACACATGACAAGGCCTTCTAACAGGAGAATGTTCAGCGTGTATGAGTAATAGAAGTCCATGGTGGCCGGAGCATATTAAGTGAGGGATACATGACATGAGGTTATACACCCATTTAGAGTTACGGGGTCCGAATATGGGGTGTGAGCTTTGTTGCACCAGTATTGGGAAGCTTCTGCAAGATTTTTCTAGGGCAATGACCTGATGTTATTCCTTTCCTGTTTTCTTTTTCTTTTTCTTTTTTTGGTGATTACTTTCTTTGCTTTCTAGAGAACAGATGGTAGAAGGGGGAAGTGGAAATATGCAGACACATTAGGGATCCATCAAAATATTGAACTGAACTGATGGGTTTGGCCGTGGTTTGACCTAGAGTGGTTATTATAGAGAATGAGCAGAATGGATGCATTAGAGAGATTTCTCAAGTTTGATATGGTTGAGCTACAGATTGGATACAGGTAGGAAGATGGTAAAGGAAGGGATGACATCAGGTATACTTCGAGTTTGGTGTTGACAAGCAGGGTGCATGGTAGAGCCGCTTATGAGAAGGCTTCAGGAGAAAAAGGAGACTTGGAAACTATTCAGAAAGGTCAGAGACTGTGTTCTGAATCTCATGGTAGAAACAGGAAGGATTCTATTGTATATAGTAACAGGAAGAAGAATGCAAATGCAACTTTTTTGACCAGCTTTACAGAGTTCAGCCAAACAAGCCATACCTAGTTCAACCTCATGTTAGAGATGAGCAAACTGAACTTCAGAACCTGTAAACAACCTGTCAGAATCAAAAACGAGCCAGAAGAATATTTCGCCCATTACATGATACTTTGTTTATTTAAATAGTTATAATTATTTTAGATATTTTACTTTCTTGATTTTATTATTAAGCACAAATAACGTACTTCAAGTTTATCTCTATTTTCCACTTTTCTTATTTTATCATAATTTCAGGTAAAAATCAATCAAAAAATTATATTGAAATTGAAATACTGAATTTTATACTAAAGACAAGGCATCCAAATGAAAATGAAATTTTCCAGGTGAAAATTTCCAAATCATAAATATGTAGGGACAAAAAACTTTATTTATAAAGAAAAAGATAATTCTAATTAATTGATGATTCAAAGGTTTACAACTTTAAAAGTAAATATTATCTTTGAAGTAAAGTCCATTTAAATTATTTATGCAGCCAAAGTTTTAGTAATTGTATATGTATATCATGTAAACTTTTTCGAGAAAAATGGAATTGGAAATGTTAGAGTATTATGCGGAAAAAATCACCTAAAGGAAAAAATTATCTCCTCATGAAGGATTACTTTAGCCACTTTGACAGGTGTAGGTAAAAGAACACTAAATGCACATCAATATGATTAGGAGATGCGCGCTTAGAAATACGTTATCATTGAAAAGAGAATTGTATTATCAGGTTTGCAGGGGCCCTTCTTATCCTTCATATTTATGTAACTTTGTCATCTATAGAAAGATTATGGGAATCTTAAAAATAGCTGATAGTTAAGAAACATCACCATAACACTGTGCTGAATGCATAATAAAACATTTCCCTTCTCTCTAAAAGCCTTCTAAAATTATGTACCATAATCAGTATGGCCAGCAGAGGGTCATTTCCATGTTCAAGTTCCTCTGTTTCTCGAGGGTGAGAATCCTTCTATAGTCTTCTGAGGGTGACACTGTAGTATTTTCTTAGCTTGATTATTTTTACCTATTTTTTCCGATCCTTTCCTTTGTATATTTACATTTTACATATTGAAAGTTATTTTTTCAAATATTTTATATGCAAGTTTACAAAGTACAACGACTGTACATTAAAATAACTTATTTATGCCATATGGAAGTTTAAATATAATTTTACAATATCTAATATTGATTGTTTAGTTTCTAATCATTGATACTTGACATGATTTTTCCCAGCATACCTCAAAATATTCTTCAAAATCCTGCGAATTAATTCCTGTAACACTTCTGAGGTGTATTAATAAGCTAGAGATGTAAAGAAGATTTGCAGAGAAAATTAGGTTCCCAAATTAGAAATTTTGTCCCACTATCGACTAGAAACCTCTTGAAATGATCAAAAACAATAATAATGCATGTCATAGAGGAAAACCAATAAGCCTGCTGCAGCATGACTACCTCTGTGACCTCAGACAAGTTACGTGTGGGTCCCTACTTCTGTGACCTCAGACAAGTTACGTGTGGGTCCGCACTTATTTTCTTCATCTCTAATAAATATTTGACAAATCTCATTTTCAAAAGTCTTTTAAGGCCTTTCCACCTTTTTTTTTTGAGATGGAGTTTTGCTCTCATTGCCCAGGCTGCAGTGCAATGTCATGGTCTCGGCTCACACAACCTCCGACTCCCGGGTTCATGTGATTCTCCTGCCTCCACCTCCTGAGTAGCTGGGATTACAGGTGGGCAACACAACGCCCAGCAAATTTTTTTTATTTTTAGTAGAGATGGGGTTTCACCATGTTGGTCAGGCTGGTCTTGAACTCCCGACCTCAGGTGATCTGCACGCCTCGGCCTCCCAAAGTGCTGGGATTACAGGCATGAGCAACCGCGGCCTGTGAGGGCTTTCTACTTTTAAGATGTCAGGACGTATAGCCTGGGAGGTAAATGGCAGTATATATATACATATATATATATATATGTATATATATATACACACACACACACACACTGTATATATATACATATATATGGTATATTATACTATATATACATATATACTGAATATTATACTCTATATATACATATCTACTGTATATTATACTGTATATATATATATACACATACACACATACACACATGAGACAGAGAGAAGAGATAGACAATTTCATGTGAAAATATAAACTGTTAACATAAAATTTTGCTTCTCTGAGGAATATTTAGCATTGTTCTCAATCTTCTCTGCAGAATTTAAGCATTTTTCTCAGAACTCACCAGATAGAATGAGGGAGGGGCCATATGATAGGAGCCAGAGATGAAGGGAGAACAATAGAGAGGGTGCTTTGGGAAAAATAGTACAGTAAGGCTAGGGAATACTTCTCTCCAACAAAAAGACCAAGGTCACAGCTATATCTCTTCAGAAGCCAAACTTTCTTTTAAAATGTCAATTTCCATCTTGCTTCGCAGACATTCCATTCATTGCTGGATTTCAAATAAAGCCTTTCCATGTGCAACCTTTCTATAGAAAAAGAGAGATATGGGGGACAGTACAGTCTAAGAAGTGATTAAGAATATGTAGTGGACTTTCCCAGACTGTAAATCTTTACATATATCTGAGCCTAATGAGGTGATTTATTGTGCTATAATGCACAGTGAACTATACAGATGCTTCTTTTTGATCATGCTGCAGAATGGAACTAAATACTAAATACCAAATAGCACTCCCATGATTCTTATAGATGTCATTCATATGGCATATTTATGCTTTTTTATATAGCAATTCTTATTCTTAGCTCTTAGGCAATTACGGAATCTTTTTTGTCATTTTAATAATCATGCTCCATTTGAGTTATGCAAGGTAGAAATTCTAAGTAGAAAATCTTGTTTTTATTGAACGTTTTTAGTAAACATTTTGGAAAAAGTCTGTTTTTTGATGCTACTTCTGCACGCTTTCTCAACATGATATTACTTGGTATTGTCCTTATTAACCATAGTACACCATATTCTGCAAATATTAGAGAGGGTTAAAAATCAGTCATGTATAAGTAAAGTTAATGAAATAGAAAGGAAACCACATTTAGGAAATGGAAGGCAGAAGCAAATGTATTAACCGTGAGTTAGAAACGGTTTAGTCTTTGGAATGAAGCAGCAAGAGTTTAAAAATCTGGTTTGTGATTCACTAGCTTTGTGACCTTGGAGAATTACTTCAGATTTCTGAGTATCAGTTTAGTAGGTGATATCAATTGCAACTTCGCAGAATTATCACAAGTATTAAATAAAGGACTTAGTATCTGGGAGAGCATAGAAAATTACTAATAGTTACATTTTTGTTAATATTACCGTTATTATTATCATACGTATAGTATTTTCTTTCACTGACAATGCATTTAGGACATAAGGAGAACTATAGAACAGTGCTTCTCCAACTTAAATGCAGAGCATGAATCACCTGGAGTTTTGTCAAAATGCGAATTCTGACTCAGTAGTCCTGCAAACTAAGGAACTCTTGGTAATGCTGGTGCTGCTAGTTCACCAACAGACCACACGTTTTGCAACAGCTATATAGAATGTCCTGTTTCTTTTTTTAATCACAAAACATGGCAAGCTCTAAAATAAAGCAGAATAACAGATTTAAATGTTAATACTCATGTCCTCAATTTATAATTTCTCCCTCCCTAACAACGGTATAATTCTGATTAAAAATTAGCAAAGAAAAAAATGGAAATTAATCTTCCTATGTTTATTCTTTTAACAAATTCTGTGTGATTACTACTGGGTTACTTGCTGTAGGAAATAGAAAAATTGCTTTGACATAGATCCTCAAGAATCTGTCCCACTACAAGCTTATTTTTGTAGGAAGCTAAAAGATTTATATAAATAACCGTAATTAAAGAGACAAATGAAGAAGTGCAATGAAAGACGTAGGGAAAGTGCTAGAGGAGTTCGGGGTGGAGGAAAATTATCCTAAAATAATATCTATGCGTAACATTATGCTATCTTCCCTAACCAGCGCTTGACCAGATTGTCACAGTGAACTTTGGTCCTTTCTTATATCTTAGTTTTGGTTCCCACATCCTTCTGTTTGGGGAAGTTCTTGTTTTCCTCATGTAATGACAACACTTAAACAATGTATACTAGATAAAAGGAACTATATTGCTTGCTTTATTTACATAGTTAATTTAATTTGCACAATGATCTATGAAGTAATCAGCATTATTTCCTTCATTTTACGTATGAGAAAATGGAGAATCAGCGACATTGAATCATCTCAAGTTTCTAAAATATCCACTCTCACCAGGCTGTTTACCCTGCTTTTGTCTGTATGCTGCTATAACAAAATGCCACAGATTGAGTAATTCATAAAAAACAGAAATGTATTTCTCACAGTTCTGGGGCTGAGAAGTCCGAAATCAAGGCAGCGGAGATTTGGCAGTTGGTCCCGAGGTGGCACCTTCTTGCTTCGTCTTCACGCGACAAAAGTGGGCAAAAACGGACAATGTAACGACATGGCAGAAGAGACTGAGGAGCCCGGCATTCCTCTAAAGCATCTTTTACGAGGACGTTTATCTCATTCATGAGGGTGGATCCTTCTTCACTTAATCAAAAGCCCCATCTCTTGATGTCATTGTCCTGGGATTTTAGTTTCAACATACAAACTTTGGATGGGCACATAGGTTCAAATGATAGCACCCTCCAAATTATAATGCCTCTCTCATGCCTGTTCTCCTTGAAGTACCCTCTGGTTTTGCTCTCTTCATTCTTGCCATCACAGTTAACCCTTCAGTTCCATTTCTTTAAGTAATCTCTAAATTTGTAAGATGGTTCCATCTTTTTTTTTTGTATATGGCAGTCTCTCAAACATATTTGTCATATGAACTAAGCAGGTAAATATGTAAATGCCTGCTAAATTTTAGTGAATGATATAATGGCCTAAAGATGTATCTACCCTTCAGCCAAATATATTTACTTTTAGTAGCAATCTCCTGTCATATACAAAGTCACGACTCTAGGGGTAAACATTTTAGCCTGTGGGTAAGATGTAAAGCAGTGGTATGTTATAGTGACAACTCACTGTCATAGCACTGGGACATGCTCCTCTATCTGCTACAAATTGAATCAACAAAATATATATGATTTTGTGAGATTTAAATGTATGCTCCTTTTAGTAAAATAAAAGTATGGGAAAACTTTACGGAGTAGATTTAATAGAAATGTTTTCCTGAGTTATCTGCCTTCTTTATTTTTATGTTATGCTTTAAGTCTATGGTCAATGTATAGAGCTATGATTGATGTGCTTTTCCAATTCTGTTCAGATCAGACAGGTTAATTTTCTTCTTTTAAATCTTCTTGAATTTTGTCTAACACTTTTTGTTCCAATTTCTTACTAGATTATACTCCCTTCCCTAACTGCTTCATGATTACTTATACACAAACAATATTATGATATTGACACATTGAATTCATTTTAGGTGATGATTTTGGTCATAAACATGAGCAGGTTGTGAACTGTTTCAGCCATCCCAGGGCATGGCTGTGAGTCCCTTGTCTAATGTTTCAAAAAAATCTTGAATTTGTGATGATGCTGTGATGGTCCCTCAGATATTCTTACACACATCTTTGCCCCTTGTTCCCTATAACTTTCCTCTTCTGATAAAAAAGCAAACACTGCCAAGCTCAAATGGAATTACATTTGGATGCAAGTGTCACTATGCGATGGTTGCCAATAAAAGTACACAAGGAATTTTATTATGGTGAATTAAAGGCAAACAGACTTCAGAGAAATGAGCACGAACATGAAAATGGCGCATGGTATGCGGATCTCACTGGAAAGTCATTCGGTATACAATGTTTTCACTAGAAAAATCCATTAGCTTTAGCTAGAAATTGAAATTACTTTGTAGGAAATCAGAATAAAATATGTGAAAACATTATATTCTGTGCAAGATTAATACCACGCATGGTGTTGAAAGATTTGTGGTCTTGCTTCGACGATGCTAAAAGGTCAGAAACCACAAAGATGCATATGTGTTGTCGTTTGCACAGTTACTAATTTTTCTCATTATTTCCATAATGCGATGTGCTGTTTCAACAGAGAAACCCTCTGGAGAGTGGCTTGCACTGTTTTCAGGCAGCTCTTTTGCTTTCATGTTTTGGCCTTGGCCAGGGAATTCAGACAGACTTTTCATTTATTTTCGACAAGAATGTATTCATTTATTGTTTTAAATAATAATAAATAGATTTTAAAATTACTGTACATTACTGCACTTTAAACTCCATGAGGTCAAGGACTCTAAAGTCTGGACATCATTGTATACCCTACATCTTGCACAAGGTTTAGAAAAAATGGCATGGACACCTATTTTTTGAATCAATAAATGAATACATAAAAGAATTCCAAACTCTAGTCCAAGGTTTTAGATTAATAATGTATTAAAATGCGTAAAATTTATAGACAAAACTATTCTTATTTAGAAGTTTATTCTTTAGTTGGAGAGATAAAATATATGCACATAAAAGCTTAAGGAAAAATAATAAGGGTTTTGAAGTACTTACTATGTGAAAAATTTAGCATAAACCTTACATCCATTTATTTAACACATTTTATACGTTGCATTATTTATATATAGTGCTGATTGGTAGAATTCATATGTGAACGGAACTATGAAAATTTTGAGGATAAGCACTAGAAACACAGAATAAATAGAGTGTTAACATGCAAAACACAGAAATACTTAAATTGACTAGGTGAAAGAAAAGATTTCTGGTTCCATGTACACTGATTATTGAGGGATGAGTATGACATTATTATGCCAGAATCAATAAATATTTTAAATAGGGAGAAAACTATAATTATATATCTTTGTGTTCAACAGGAGTAGCAGTATTGATAAAGTAGAAGTTTGTTATACCTTTTTTATAGTCTTTTAAAGTTGTTTATATATAAAATCTACTCTTAGTTAATTAATGGTTGATGTTCATTTAAGTGTTTTAAAATTTTTGACCTCTGAATTGCCTTGTACATATGGAGAAATAAAGCTTGCCTAGCATAATTTCTTGAGTGGAGAATGAATGATCTGGATAGATTTGTTGACAATAAATATGTCTGTACTTATTTTATTAATTCTTTAATCTTCATGAAGAAAAATATAAAAGTCATATTCTAGTATTTTATAGCATGGAAAAAATGTCTTATCCTTTTCCTAAGGAAAAATACATCATGACACAAAAGTAAAGTTAATTAAATTACTTACTTTATTAATTAACTCTCTATTATTTCTATGGGTTGAAGTAAATTTGATACTCAATGCTATTTAATCTAATTCTAAAAGCTTGAATGAGTAATGATTTTTTCATGTAAGGTTAGTTGAAATAAATTATCATTGATTTTCAGATTTAATATTAATTAGCTATTGCATATTCTTAATGGGAAATAAGTGTTTAAAAAGCCCTTTTTGGTTGCAAAAAGACCACGCCCATTGTAGACTTCTTAGAATACATCACATCTGGCCTCTTTTTTAGAGTGGGGAATTCAACTCATAAGTGGCTGGACATTGATTCTGAACATTTTGAACATTATTTGCCTGTCTTCACTCATACTGGTTGCTGTTCTTTGATAAGTAATCACCATGTTTAGCATGCACTTGAACTATTGTTACTTAGGGTGCTTGACTATTTACAAGTCTCACTAGGATTCTAGGTATTCATTAGTCTCGTGGTGTGTATTTGCTGATGGTCCTATTATCTTTGTTGGTTCAGTTACACAGTACCATCCAAGATGCTGCAACACATTATACACAGGGTATGGGTTGTGGGAGCTACAGATTTCAGTTATTATTTAGGCTCAGAAACTTAGAATCTCTGCAAGGTTGGACATGTTCCTTAGTCTTGTTTTAAGACCGTCTTGTTTTAAAAGTTAGTCCCAAATTCTTAAAATGTAGAATAGGGGTGCTAGTAGTGCTCACAGAATTGTAGTAAAGATCAGCTGGGAAAAAAGAGCCTATTAAACAGAGCCTGGTATTTAATAAGTATCAGCTGCCTTCAATTCGGAATCTGTGTTGTCATGATTAGAAGATTGCTGGTTTATTTTACAGATCTGTAAGTATAGCCAAAATATGTCAAAATAACAACCAGAAAGAATCATATACCGTCCCTTGAACATTTCATCCCTAGAATCTAGCCAGATTAGCATGTCTATACTGGCAATACTGTTAACACAGATTGTGCTCAAACCCCTCATTGACTTTTCAGCACCTGTAAATTACTGGAGATTTAGGAAGAAGTCTGGGGTTATGGCTTAGTTAAGCTGAGTGGCCAGAAAGTGTGAGATGCTGGATGCCTCCCTCAGTTCATTTCTCCAGCGGCCGCACCAGGCGTGTCCATAGCTCCGCTCCCGGGAGCTCGTCTCCGGCGTGGGGCGTGTGCGCACCCCTGGCCGGGCGGAGCCTGGAGCCTGCTCATTAGCATCGCGGGCAGCTCGTGCGCCCGCAGGAGGGAGGCGGAAGCACAGCCCTGCGCCGCCAGCAGGAGGAGGGAGCGCGGCGGCTGCAGGCAGGGGAGGGAGAGGAAAGAACGGAGGGACGGTTCCCGGACAGAGCGGGAGGAATCGGGGAGCGGCCGGTCCGGGGGGAGCTCCTCCGCTGCTCTGCGCTCGTTATTCACAGGACGCGGCGGCGCTTCCCGGTGCCGCTTCCCAGTCCCCTGGGTGGAGGCTGCCGTCTAAACCTGACTCCAGGTGAGTTCCCCAAAGAGGTGAACCGAGGGGTCTCGAACCAGAGACGTGGAACTGGCGAGGCTGCTCGGCTCCCCAAGCCCTGCTGCCTTGACATTTCCCGATTCACGGGAGGTTTTGGGGGCGGCTGCACAGGCTGGAGGGGCGGATGGGCGGTTGCGATCCTCAGCCGGCGTGGGGGCGTTCGGGAGGAATTAGCTTCAGTGAACGGGGTTTTAGGAGATGTCCCCAAGGCACGCGCTATGTATGCGTTTCTAGACGAGCTTTTGAGATAGAAATTTGGCTTCCCGGATGCCCGTTTTGGCCTTCTGTCCTTCCTTTTGCTTGCCTCATGCCCAATTTTCCAAGCCGAGGAAAGGACTGGAAGGGCGTGGAAGTAGGAGGTCTGGGCACGGCATGCGGCAGGGCAGCCCTGGTCTCCGAGTTTGGGGGTGGGGTGTGGGACTCTTTTCCTTTCAGCCTAATTTACCAGGGGAAAACCCGCAGAGCACCTTGAGGTGCCTTTGCTCCGCACCCTCCATAAGCTTATTAGAGGGAACTTGAGGCTCGCTAGACAGCCTGTGACAGGTGACGGCAATTTAGCTTAAAAGCCATGTTGGTTCACTTCGTCTCCTCTTTATCCTTTGTTGCAAAATTGATACCTTTTTGGATTTCTTTAACAGCACAAAGTTTAAGTGGCCGGCTGACAGGAAATATTTCTTTTGAAAATGCTATGAGAAAAGTGATGAGTTAACGTTGAGAGAAAGGCAACTTTATTTTCTTGGAAGAACTTTGGGGAAAGAGATTGATAGAGAAATTCTGGGCATGAAATTATGGACATTTCCCACAGAACTTCCATCATTTATTTATTTTTTTACATTTCCTTCATTTTTTTAATCGTGTGTGTGTGTGTGTGTGTGTGTATCAGAGAGACAAAATTCCTTGGAGGTATTAGGACTTTATTTGGTTCAGAAGTTTCTTTCTTACTAATAGCACTAATTTTTGATCGTCATGATTGTAAGAATTTACTAAGTGTTTTGCTTTTAGGTGTTTTGGGTCTGTTTTTTTAAAAAATTCAATACTTACTTTGTGGGCCTTGCTGAATACCTGTCAATAAAATCGGTGGGCATACAGTTAGTCACATGACCCCTGTGGATTTAATAGCAGGTAAGTATACAAATGATAAGTTTAGGAAATAAATGTCAGAATCAACATTTAGGTGTGAAATTGAAATATCTTTCAAATATTTACCAAATTCTCTTTTAGGATCCAATGTCATTTTATGGTCAAGAGAGCTTAAAGGTTTCTCAGATTGAGATATATGTATCTACTTTGTTAATCCAAATGTAATGTTTTATTTTGTTCTTTCTTTCATGACTGTTTGAATTCAACAAATAAAACTTGCATATTTAATGTAAGGTTCTTTCACATATATTACTTCTCCAATTTTTAATATAAATTTAAGGAGAAAAGCAATATTAATTCCATTTTGTAGATGAAGAGACTGTGTCACAGAAGTATTACTCTACCTACATTTCTGTAATTATTATGTTATAAACTTAGAAATTACATATTATACTGGAACATATAAAATATATGAATGTTATAAACCATAAGAATTCAGACCTATGCTATTTAACTTCAAGTTTAGTTCTTTACCCAAACAATTGCATGACTACATTGAGACTACTGAAGTAATTATATATGAATATGCTATATGAAATAATAGTAAAAACATTTCTTATTTTTCTCGTTTCTCTTTGATATAAAATATACTATAAGTTTATGGAGTTATATTCCATATTTAGATGCTCCTAACTTCCAAATAACACCTAAACTCCTAAAAACTGACCTGTGTCCTTCTTAATAGAAGTGGCTTGACAGGGAGACTCAATTTTTACTAAGAATATTCTTGGGATAATTTATGTCTTATAATCAAATAAAGACAGGCCACATTTAGTTGTATTTTTAAACCACTTAGTGTGAAGTTGCAACGCAGACATAACTTGCTTTCAGGCTACACTGCCAGCTTTGCAGTGAATAGTCTTTAAGATTCCGTGGAAACATTGGCAGATATAGCTAATGTATATCTGATGTAGGATTTATGAGAAAAAGAGAGGTAGAAACTGAATGCTCTTATATTTCATATGTGACCACATTCATAAATCTTTATTGATAAGTACTTTGTTGTCTGACACGGGCTGATACAAATAGGCTTCTTCAAGAGTTGAGGAAGAAAACAAAATCCCTATAATACAGCCTTTTTCCTCCTTTTCTTTCTTAAGCGGTAATAGTTGATCCTAGCTTTTGTGTGTCTATGCATGCTCAATACAGTTAGGGGTATAAGGAGAAGTTAAGCAAGAATATTGAATGCTAGCTAGGAAACTTTTTGGAGTCTCAAATACTTTGGAACGATTTTTCACATTATATACATAAAATTCATAGTTACATTTGGGAACTAAGTATATTATACACAACATTGCATCTGATTACAGGATTCCCTGTACATTTATAGCTCAGGTATTCTGGAAAGAGTCAAGATAATTAGTTTTATGGCTCTTGCCCATGTGACCTGTTTCTTTCTGGTCCTGATATTAAAAGGATGACTTAAATTTTCTGGAATGTCAAAATTTTCTCTTCCCTCGGATCCTACAAAATACTTCAAGCAGTGTATGTGTGATACTCGCTGTCATTCCAACATTTCCAATCCTCCTGAGAATGCTAAACAATGCCCTAGATTTCTTCCTTTGTAATTCTTTCAGATAGAGGGTTAGCTGAGTTAGGAAGAAAGGAGAGAGGGAGAGAAGAAGAGAGATGACATTTTATCCCTCAGGAAAGAACAAGACCAATTGTATTCCTAATTTAGAAATATTATTCTACAAACATTCCTGAACAAGAGGGCTTTGCATATACATTAAAGCAGAATACCTAGTCAAATTCTAGTTGTGCCATGTAGTGAGATGGAAGTAAGATGAGCAGGCCGAGATCATTTTTGTTGGAGAACTGAGACCACATGAAATAGGTAACAGAGTTACCCCAACTGGGGGGCAAGAGGACTTGAAAGTTTCCTCCATAAATTTGCAGTTAGTACAGGGCTGCTCCAGTGATCAGAGTCATGAATGCCCTAGAGTGTCTGTATAACCCTGTACACAGGCTGAGACAGCTCTAACGGCCCAGAAAAGCCTCTGGACAGAATCACTGCACCCTTGGACATTGTCCGACCGCATGTATGAGAATAGTGAGTGCTGAGGAGTTGTGGGTAGCTCGGTACAACTCTTGCTAAAGGAGTGTCATCAACATTCATTGCTGAAAGTGAATTTTTTCATTCACATATGTGATGCCTATTAGGTCATGCTTTCTTGGATACAAATTTGTACAAGATATGAATTAATTTTTGAACATCCTTTCTTAAAAGTACCATGTTCATATAGTTGCTCATTTTAATATGAGTAGTTCAGATGGGACATAATACAGTAAGGAGATGATTGAACATCCTAAGATCTAGTGTATATACCTTTATTCATGATGAGATTCATCCCCTGTCCCCCTTTGTAGTGACACTGATGGCATAAGGGAGTATTAGATGAAATTTAATGCAGAAAACAATGGGATATATGAATGGTAGATATGGTTGACAACCACCATTTTCACTGAAGTTGTTTCAAAGCAAAGAAATTTGGGATAAATTCATTTTATTTGCTCCTGAAGGGTAATTAGGAATCAGTAGGAATTGTGAAGAGGCTGTAGTGTTGACATTAAGAGAAGTTTTGATCCTTAAAATAGGATATATTACACAAGAGTGAACAAACCGAGGATACTGAACAAATATTCTGTCATAAGTAAGTGATGGATTATTCGGACTTGTTGAACTATGATTTTAAATGTATTATTTAAATATTTAAATATTATTAAAACCTTAAATAATATTTAAATATTATAAAAGTTGTAGAAAATTATGTTTTCAATACAAATATAGACTTATAAGCTATATTGTAGATATGGGAGTAAACAATGCAATTTTTTTTAACTGAGTGAAAAATTTAGTTTTTTAAAATTCCAAATGGAGCTAACAGCTTAGTGTGATACACATTTTGAATTTCAAAATTTGTAACCAAATAGGACAAATGTGTTGAACTGTACTTTTCTTGAAGAACCGTGATAAGAATGAGCGGTGAAAAAATTACAGCATACTTACCAGGGATCAAATACTTGCTTAGGGTTAATAAGAAAAATCTCAGCAAACGCTAGAAATGAGGTACACGATCTATCAGAGACCCATGATTAAAGTGGTATCTTGTTAGGTATATGAGCTTGAAAAGAAACGGCATAGCTTCACTTTACCTCAGTTGCTTCTTTTGTAAAACGGGGAGACTAAGAGTGTGGTAACTCAAAATCCTTTGTTAATGATTTGCTTCTTAGAACAGTGCCAGGTCCAATTAGGATGAGATTGCTATTTTTATTATTGATATTTGCCCTAGTTCTGCCTTTTATTGACTGTGTGAAACTGGTGAAGATCCCTTTCTGAAGCTTTGTTTCTTACCTACAAGCTGGGAATAGAATACCTGCTATGAAGAGTGGTTGTTAGTACTTTAGAAAGGCTGGATATTTGTTTATATAAGGGGCTCAGCGCATGGTAGAAATTTGATAGCATTTTTTGCTTGCCCTCCCATGTATTACTGTGGAGACATCCCACATATTATGTCCAAGTTTTTATTTTCCCCTCAAATGCAATGTCAAGCACAAAACATTCCCATCTCCCAATTCTCTTCTGATGTTCTACAACCATTAAAGTATAGAAAACTAGAATGAGTGTTTTTATAACTTTTTGCCGTACTTAAGCATGTGGAGAGAAGAGCGCTAGATCACAGGACACACTTTGATAGGAAAAGGGAAATATTTACACCGCAAACAACTTTCTCCTCATGCTTAACAATTTTATGCTGTCATTCTGTCAGCACCAAGTGAGATTTTTCTCTTTAAATAGTTTTCTATTTGTGGTATGATAATTCATGTATGGAGTTCATGTAATTAACATAAATATAATGGATGGTTGGGAAGTGGTTTATTTTTACCAAGAGGAAAAAATTTGTACACGATTTTTAAAAATATTGCTTTGAAAATATTTAAAATTAATTTTGATTCAGTTGGCAGAAGATAGCGTCACAAACTCACTGCTAGTGGTATTCTTGAGAAGTAATGTTTGAATTTTCTAGGTATTGTCCCCAGACTGGCTTAAAAGAATTTAATTTTAGATGTAAATTTTCTGCTTAACATGGAAGATTTTTCCCTGAAAATATTAGCTTCATCAGATACACAGTTGCTTAGGGGTAGCTGCATGGAATTATGGGAAGGGTGAAATAGAAAAAAATTTTCATGTCTAAGTTATACATACTGGTGTAATCATATTGATTGGATGATAATGATAATTACAGCAATAATGTGATTGAAAGGGTAAGCAAGTAACATATACTACAGTTACTAATATAATCCTGTGATTGAGTTTACCACTTCGTTTCCCTTTTCTGGAATCCCTTAAGTTTGTCACTATTGCACTTTATTTCCTTTGCTTATTGTAGTGGTGTATTAGTTGTATTACTGCTGCTATAACAAATTACCACACATTTACATAACTTAACACATATTTATTGTCTTGCAGTTTCAAAGGTCAGAAGTCCAAAATCACTTTAATTAGGCTAAGTCAATGTGTCTGCAGTGTGGGTTCCTTCTCGAGGTGCTGAGGGGAGAATCCATTCTCTTAAATTTTCTGCTTCTGGTGGCACCTGTCTTCATTGTCTTTTCCCCATTCCTCCATTTTCAAGGTGCGTTGCTTTTATTTCTGTTTCTGTCTCCGCGCTGTCTCCTCCTTTAACTTTGAGTCCTTCTCTCCACTTCATCTAAGGACTCCTGTGATTACTTCGGACTCACATGGATGATCTGGGATAATCACCTTCTCTCCAGATCCTTAAATGAATCGTATCTACAAGTCCTTTGGCTGTGTAAGGCAGCACATTCCCAGGGCCTGGAGATTAGGTGAAGAACATCTTTTGGGACTATTATGCAGCCTATCACAAGTGGTAATAACACTTTTATGCCTTGAGACCCTGAAATTAATGTACTTGCTTACGCATGGAAAAACAATGTATCTGTGGGGGTAACAGTTTATTTTTGAACCATTAGAAGGTATTGATGGGGAAGTTTCATCTGACAACAGATACTGATAAATTAAATACCCTTAGATTTGTCAAAACTAGCTTTAATAAAATATAAGTAAAAGTATTTGCACTGCTAGGGTCAAAAATATTAATTAAACCCATTATTTATCAAGGCCAAGTCCTGGATTAGTTAGGTTTAAATTAACATAGAACATTATCTTCCATAGTGCTTAATTGTGAAGCTTAGTTCTTGTTGACAAAATCTCATCCATATAAGAAAGCATCGAAAGGTTGGTGTTTTTTTAACCTTTGCAGAATATAACTTTTCAAAGGGATGTTAGACAGTAGTTCCATCATAATTGATGCAGTTCACAAACATTCATTGTGAATATTTTATCTCATGAGTTATATCTATGACACTAATCATAGACTTCTAGAAGAAATTTAGCAATGGTCATGTCAGCCTTTCAAATCTTTCTGTAACCTAGAAGACGATCATTGCATAAGATAGATTCATTTTCCCCTTTATTCTATTGTTGCCAGAGAGAACTTGAAATGCCCTGCTCAAATTAATTTAATGCAAATGAATTCTTGCTGCCTCACAAGTAGTTTGTCCTTCATTTTTCTTAAAATTATATTGAAAATGGATGTGACATGCTTTACTGGTTGTTGTGCAGGAAGCATTGTCCTTCCTGAAAGCTCCCTCATTTGTCAAAATGAAGCCATTAAGAGTAAAGTAAATTATATTATCTGATCATAGTATCACAATTGACCTTAAAACAATAAATTTTATAATCAGTGCAAATTGCTGAATAGTGTTTGCAGTGTTAGAAATTTCAAAGGAAACCCTGGTTGAGATACAGAGCTGCTATAATCATTTTTAAAATCTTTGTTTTTCTTTTACTTTGGAACAGTAGTGCAGTAAGTACTTTTGCCTTATTGTTCTCTCTGCCTTCCAGAAACCCTCATTCAAATATTCTAAGTTTTTAAGTCTTTTTCATTTCTTTTAATATTGTAACATTTAACAATGTCAAAGAAAGTATAATTTTTCTGGAAATCAAGCTAAAAATAAAGAGAAGCCGATGTAAATGAACATCAAATTAACAAGATTGATTAGGAAAACTAATTTTTGAAAAGGGCCCAAAATCCCTTTGCACATAAATGCAAAAGAATTTAGTGAAAGAAGGTGAAACTGGAGTAAAGAACTCTATGGATGCGTAAGTAACTCTTAATGAGAATGAGTAACGTACATGCATATCTTTAGCTCCCAGTTTCAGAGATACAGTAGTTGTACAACAAATGGTCCTTTCCTGCTGTTAAGGAAGCCTCTCCTCCTCCAGCCATGCCATTCCTCAGAGCAAGCTCTTCCACTGAGTTTTCAGCAACCATAAGTAAGAAGGATGGTACGATAGGCTGCGTGTACATATGGCCCTCATTAGCAGGCCAACTGTTCCTTTTGCCCACCCACATCACTGGGGACATATGGCGTTACTTTGACTGTTGAAACAAGTGTGTGTGGACATATCTTGGTATGAGTAAAAGACTGTTGATTGCCTTTCTCTTGTCGCTCGTGCAACCGTCTCCTTGTGGAGATCCTATTATCCATAACACTAGATTTGAGGATGATAAATGACGTTGTTATTATTAACTGAATTTGCCTCTCTAGTTTGATCACAAAACCAGCGAATGTTTGCTTATGGAACATGTAAAGCTTATAGAAGATGGAAAGCTTACAGAAAGAAATGATGGCTTTTCTAAGCATAAGAGTCAGGTCTTTTTCAATCAAAAACTAACTCATTCAAAAATTCAAGAGTTATGTAAAACCAGAACAGCAGAGGTTTCAGAAATGCTATTGAGATCATTTATTATAAAATAGCCATTAATGAAATGTAATAGTGAGTCTGTTGTTGTGACTATGTGGAGAAATGAATGAGAAAATATAAGATAGGCTGGAATGAAGAGAGTCATCTGATCCCAGCATAATTCATTTTATATAGTTCACAGTATTGTAACTTTAAAAAATTATGAATTTTTTCAATACTGTGAATTCTGAATTTGCAATATGAGGCTTTTCAATCCTTGCAACAAGTGTGTATTTTTCAGTGGTTCTAGAATTATCGGGGCTTTCGAGCTGCTTCTGATAAGAAGGCAAGGCTAGAGGACTCGTGTTGAGGTGGCATTTGCACAGGACTTTAGATAACATACATCGATGATGTAGAGAGAAGAGCGGGTGATGTTGCTGTGGATTATACGGGAAAGGCACCTTTTGCTCCCTCTGCTGACCTATTTGTGTAATCAGCTGTGTAGCATATTTCTTGTAGAATTACATAGTAATTTCACACACTACATTAAGAAAATCTGAACAATTTTTACTAAACTCATGTTTTCTAAATATTAAGTAAATAAAACCAATATTTGGCTAGGTAACATTTATAAAAACAGGATTTCTAGATAGACGATGATAAATTTTCATCTATATCTATAGAGCTGATAAATTTTCAAAACCCTTTGAATATTACTTGTATTACAAAGTCTCGTTTCAGTTTCAGTGCCATGGCACATTGATTAATCACCACTAAAGCGGTACATGAAATATTTGGCAATATAGGTATTTGGTAATGGTGATTGATGCACAGAATACGGCACCATTATTATGCACTGGCCTTGAGAACTTTAGTTTTCATCTTCGTTCACCTGATAGAGAACAAACTAACAGCTTTTTTCTTTCACCTTGCTGGAGAATAAACTAACAACTTCAAATTATCTGATCCATCCAAAAACTTATTTCCTTGAAACTCACTGATTTATTTATTATTTCGTGGGGATCACTATTATTTGCTGTAGTAAAATATCAAATGATCGATGTTTTATACCAACATGGCAGCTCATATGGTAGGCAACAGAATGAAAACAAACAGGTTTACTACCAAGAATTATACTATACTGCTTTTATTGACAGAAAAAGCATACAGATAATTTTATTCAGAGATTTTATGTGAATTATTTTGATAAGTGTACACATATATTTATAAGTGACCTTTCTTTGTCAAGTGTGGGCCCACACACGTATTCATACTAAATCAATCTTAGAGATCTTATCCAAAGATTGAATTTCTTAAACTGACGGTTCCAAATATGTATAATTTATGGCAAAAAAGTCACAAAATGGCAATACAAGGAGGCATAAAAGTGAAGATAAAGGGGGAGATGATGGTTAAAAACACCTGTAAATGAATAATTGATTTTGATTTAAATTCTCTTTAGTTCTTAGCTGATGAAATGAATATCAATGAAATTATTATGCAAAACACCTCTATTTGTTGTATATGCATGTACATATATGTGTTACAAATACAAAACTGATAGGATATTATTTAACATATATTCACACTCATAATGTGCATATATGTACATAATGAAAATGAGTGCTTGTTTTATATGTATGTATACACACACATACACATATTGCATACTTTCATTTTTTAAAATTTTACTTTAAGTTCTGGGATACATGTGCTGAACATGCAGGTTTGTTACATAGGTATACTTGTGCCATGGTAATTTGCTGCACCCATCAACCCGTCATCTAGGTTTTAAGCTCCACATGCATTAGCTATTTGTCCTAATGCTCTCCCTCCCCTTTCCCCCCACCCACCTACAGACCCCAGTGTGTGATGTTCCTCTCCCTGTGTCAACATGTTCTCATTGTTCAGCACCCACTTATGAGTGAGAACATGCAGTGTTTGGTTTTCTGTTCCTGTGTTAGTTTGCTGAGGATGATGGTTTCCAGCTTCATCCATATCCCTGCAAAGGACGTGAACTCATCCTTTTTTATGGCTGTGTAGTATTCCATGGTGAATATGTGCCACATTTTCTTCATCCAGTGTATCATTGATGGGCATTATGTTGGTTCCAAGTCTTTGCTATTGTAAATAGTGCCATGATAAACATATGTGTACATGTTTCTTTAGAGTAGAATGATTTATAATCCTTTGGTATATACCCAGTAATGGGATTGCTGGGTCAAATGGCATTTCTGGTTTTATATCCTTGAGGAATCACCACATTGTATTCCACAGTGGTTGAACTATTTTACAAGCCCACCAACAGTGTAAAAGTGTTCCTATTTCTCTGCATCTTCTCCAGCATCTGCTGTTTCCAGAATTTTTAATGATCACCATTCTAACTGGTGTGAGATGGTATGTCATTGTGGTTTTGATTTGCATTTCTCTAATGACCAGTGATAATGAGCTTTTTTCATATGTTTATTGGCCACATACATGTCTTCTTTTGAGGAGTGTCTGTTCATATCCTTTGCCCACTTTTTGATGGGGTTGTTTTTTGTTTTTTTTCTTGTAAATTTGTTAAGTTCCTTCTAGATTCTGGATATTAGACCTTTGTCAGATGGATAGATTGCAAAAATTTTCTCATATTTTGTAGGTTGCCTGTTCACTCTTGTGATAGTTTATTTTACTGAGCAGAAGCTCTTTAGTTTGATTAGATTCCATCTGTCAATTTTGGCTGTTGTTTCAAGTACTGTTGGTGATTTAGTCATGAAGTCTTTGCCCACACCTATGTCCTGAATCATATTGCCTAGGTTTTCTTCTAGGGTTTTTATAGTTTTAGGTTTTACATTCATGTTTTTAATCCACCTTGAGTTAATTCTTTTATAAGGTATAATGAAGGGGTCCAGTTTCTCTTTTCTGCATATGGCTAGCCAGTTTTCCCAGCGCCATTTATTACATAGGGAATCCTTTCCCCATTGCTTGCTTTTGTCAGGTTTGTTGAAGATCAGATTGTTGTAGATGTGTGGTGTTATTTCTGAGGCCTCTATTCTGTTTCATTGGTCTATATATCTGTTTTGGTATTAGCACCATGCTGTTTTGGTTACTTTAGCTTTGTAATATAGTTTGAAGTCAGGCAGCGTCATGCCTCCAGCTTTGTTCTTTTTGCTTAGGTTAGCCTTGGCTCCACAGGCTCTTTTTTGCTTCCATATGAAATTTAACATAGTTTTTTTCTAGTTCTGTGAAGAAAGTCAATGGTAGCTTGATGGGAATAGCATTGAATCTATAAATTACTTTGGGCAATATGGCCATTTTCATGATATTGAGTCTTCCTATCCATGAGGATGGAGTGTTTCTCTATATGTTTGTGTCCTGTCATTTCCTTGAGCTCTGGTTTGTAGTTCTCCTTGAAGAGGTCCTTCACATCCCTTGTAGGTTGTATTCCTAGGTATTTTGTTTTCTTTATAGCAATTGTGAATGGGAGTTTACTAATGATTTGGCTCTCTGCTTGTCTATTATTGGTATATAAGAATGATTGTGATTTTTGCACATTAATTTTATATCCTGAGACTTTGCCAAAGTTGCTTATCAGGTTAAGGAATTTTTGGGCTGAGGTGGTGGCGTTTTGTAAATATACAATCATGTCATCTGCAGACAGAGACAATTTGATTTCCTCTCTTCCTATTTGCATGCTTTTATTTCTTTCTCTTACTCGATTTCCCTGGCCAGAACTTCTAATAATATGTTGATAAGAGTGGGGAGAGAGGGCATCCTTCTCTTGGGCCAGTTTTCAAAGGGAATGCTTCCAGCTTTTGGCCATTTGGCATGATATTAGCTATGCATTTGTCATAAATAGCTCTTATTTTTGTGAGATATGTTCCATCAATACCTAGTTTATTGAGAGTTTTTAGTCTGAGGGGTGTTGAATTTTATTGAAGGCCTTTTCTGCATCTATTGAGATAATCATGTGGTTTTTGTCATTGGTTCTGTTTATGTGATGGATTATGTTTATTGATTTGCATATGTTGAACCAGCCTTGCATGCCAGGCATGAAGCCAACTTGATCGTGGTGGATAAGCTTTTTGATGTGCTGCTGGATTCTCTTGCCAGTATTTTATTCAGGATTTTCGCATCGATGTTCATCAGTGATATTGGCCTGAAATTTTCTTTTTCTATTGGGTCTCTGCCAGGTTTTGGAATCAGAGTGATGCTGGCCTCATAAAATGAGTTAGGGAGGAGTCCTTCTTTTTCTATTGTTCAGAATAGTTTCAGAAGGAATGGTACCAGCTCCTCTTTGTACCTCTGGTAGAACTCGGCTGTGAATACATCTGGTCCTGGGCTTTTTTTGGTTGGTAGGCTAGTAATTACTGACTCAATTTCAGAACTTGTTATTGGTCTATTCAGGGATTTGACTTCTTCCTGGTTTAGTCTTGGGAGGGTGTATGTGTCCAGGAATTTATCCATTTCTTCTAGATTTTCTAGTTTATTTGTGTAGAGGTGTTTACAGTATTCTCTAATAATAGTTTGTATTTCTGTGGGATCAGTGGTGATATCCCCTTTATCGTTTTTTAATGTGTCTATTTGATCTTTCTCTCTTTTCTTCCTTGTTAGTCTGGCTACCGGTCTATCTATTTTGTTAATCTTTTCAAAAAACCCACTCCTAGATTCATTGATTTTTTTTTGAAGGTTTTTTTGTGTTTCTCTCCCATTCGGTTCTGCTGTGATCTTAGTTATTTCTTGTCTTATACTAGGTTTTTAATGTGTTTTCCATTGCTTCTTTTGATTGTGATGTTAGGGTGTCTATTTTAGATCTTTCCCACTTTCTCATGTGGACATTTAATGCTGTAAATTTCCCTCTAAACACTGTTTTACCTGTATCCCAGAGATTCTGATATGTTGTGTCTTTGTTCTCATTGGTTTCAAAGAACTTATTTATTTCTGCCTTAATTTTGCTATTTACCCAGTAGTCATTCAGAAGCAGGTTGTTCAGTTTCCATGTAGTTGTGCAGTTTTGAGTGAGCTTCTTAATTCTGAGTTCTAATTTGATTACACTGTGGTTTGAGAGATTGTTTGTTATGATTTTCATTCTTTTGCATTTGCTGAGGAGTGTTTTACTTCCAATTATGTGGTTGATTTTAGAATAAGTGCTATGTGGTGCTGAGAAGAATGTATATTCTGTTGATTTGGGGTGGAGATTTCTGTAGGTATCTAATAGGTCCACTTGGACCAGAGCTGAGTTCAAGTCTGAATATCCTTGTTAATTTCCTTTCTTGTTGATCTCTCTAATATTGATAGTGGGTTGTGAAAGTTTCCCACTATTATTGTGTGGGAGTCTAAGTCTCCTCGTAGGTCTCTAGGAACTCGTTTTATGAATCCTGGTGCTCCTGTATTTGGCATATATATATATTTAGGATAGTGAGCTCTTCTTGTTGCATTGATCCCTTTACCACTATGTAATGCCCTTCTTTGTCCTTTTTTATCCTTGTTGGTTTAAAGTCTGTTTTATTAGAGACTAGGATTGCAACTCCTGCTTTTTTTTTCTTTCTTTCCATTTGCTTGGTAAATATTCCTCCATCCCTTTATTTTGAGCCTATGTGTGTCCTTGCAAGTGAGATGTGTCTCCTGAATACAGCACACCTGTGGGTATTGACTCTTTATCCAATTTGCCAGTGTATGTCTTTTAATTGGGGCATTTAGCTCATTTATATTTACCGTTAATATTGTTATGTGTGAATTTGATCCTGTCATCATGATGCTAGCTGGTTATTCTGCACATTAGTTGAAGCAGTTTCTTCCTAGTTTCATTGGTTTTTATATTTTGGTGTGTTTTTGCAGTGTCTGGTACTGGTTTTTCCTTTCCATGTTTAGTGCTTCCTTTAGGAGCTCTTGGAAGGCAGGTCTGATGGTGACTAAATCTGTCAGCATCTGCTTGTCTGTAAAGGATTTTATTTCTCATTCACTTATGAAGCTTAGTTTGGTTGGTTATGAAATTCCATATGTACATCATGGAAACGAGTGCATGTGATACACACACACACACACGCACACACATTGCATACTTTCATTTTTGTGTCCATTTCTTTTCTGATTTTATCAGCAGCCAACTAAAGAAAATAGAAAAAAAATTGGTAATTCGATCTTTCATGTTCTGCATCTTCCAGCTTCACAACTTATAGTTTTCTATTTTTATTGTTATTGTGATCAGAATGAAAAAGTATACAATAGAATCAGAATCAGGTCAGAATCAACAAATATACTATAATGTTTGCACATGCTTTCAATGCAGTTTGTCTCTGCAAAGGGTGTGTGTGTTTCTATGCACATGTGCATGTACACAAGTGTGTAAATAAGTGTTTTATTCATGATGGAGAAAGGCTGGTCAAAATGATTCTGAATGAGATAGCACCACTACAGCAGATAATTAGGTCTCTAGCAATAAAACAAGTTATTAAACATGTTTCTAAGCATCTACTCCGTATCTGGCACAATGTTAAGTAGTGTAAATATAATCATTAGCAAAATTCAGCTTCTACCCTCAATGGTATATGTGTAGAACAAATTGGTAAAGCTGGAGTACATTTCAGGGCCAAAAACCGTTTCTGTGTAGTTCCCACTTCATCAAGACCATGTTGGATACCTCTCATACACTTAAGCCATAGGGAAGCAATTATTCCATCCATCCTTTTACAGGGTAGTGGTGGGGAAGTAGAGCTGACTGTCATGCCTGAATTCACATAAATTCATAATTAAATAATTTCATGTTACATAATCTCGATAAACCTAAAATCCAATATATGATAAAGATAGTGTTTCAAATCAGTGGATAAGTGATAAACAGTTCATAAAATGGTGTTCAGATAATTGGCTATATGTATTTTATAGTTGCACAAAGGTATAATATGTCATTAATAAATATTAATTCCATAGTGGATGTCAAATACACTTTTTCAAAATATAAAGAAAAAATACCATAGACAAATATCACTTGCAACATTACGGTTAAAATTAAATATCCAAACATAGCCCTAACCAATAACAGAAAATTAAAAAAAAAATTTATGGATTGGAATTTGTTAAAATATAAAACTTTTCTTTTTCAGAGGATACCATGAATATGTGTAAAAAGCAAATATCAAATCAGCAACAAGTGCTTGCAATTCACTTGACATATTTAAAATATGAGTAGTTCCAACAAATCATAAATAAATGATTAGTAGTCCAATAAAAAAAAGACAAAGTACATTGACAGGAGACTGTATGAAACTCATGAACACTAAATGTATTAGATTCTCTATTGTTAAACAAAATGCAAAAACAATAGAGAACATTATTAATATGGAGTTATTATTTAACAAAATTATTTTATCCATGTTATAGGTAAATATATATATCCAAAAACCCTTGTTTTCTCTGAAAGTTGTCACTTATGAGTCTATTTTGAAAATGTTTAAAGAATAATAATTAATTAACTTTAATAAATAGGTACTCCTATTGAGAAAACAGACATTTCCATAATTTTTCTTCTGTTTCTAATCTAGTAGATGGTAGGAAAATAATGACAATTGCATGTTCATACCTGGAGAATATGCATTCCATTTCTTTTAAACTTTTGCATTCTCAAAACTCTATTGATACCTCAAAGCATACCCTTTGCTGCTGAAAACAGCCTTTCAAGTATAAAGACACACACATCACTTTCCTTAAATCTTATATAAGGCAAGGGCCTAGATGCCTATCAGAAAATGTATTTCAAGAATGCTTTTTTAGTAGTTCCTGTGGCCTTATCTTATATAGGAAGTTTTTTTTTTTAAACATACACACAGTATTTGATGCACATTTTTATTGGAAAGAGCTTTTATTTCCTTAAACGTTTTGTTGTCTAAGTGTGAAAAGTATCCTGCAGTGGAATTTAGTGGCACAGATGCTTATTGTGATAGATGAGATGAACTTGCTTCCCTAAGCATGCATGGGCATGAAATGCATCTGGCTTCTGTACATAAAAGTCAGTTATGTTCCCAAATGTGTCTCTGCATTTACACAGACGTTTAGGGGCAGACACCCTACTGTTCCCTCAAAAGGCGGCTCTGCTTAATTATGAAGTTCAAGTTAGACCAGAAGTGGGAAAATACTAAATTCCACATTGCAGACAGAGCCTGAGCAGGTGATGTCACCACTGCATTCTAAGGTGGCAAGTCCTCAGAGAAGTCACTTATCACCTTACCATGGAGAAAAATAACCGTGTCCAGAACACAAGAGGATGCTTTAAGGTAGCGTACAATCAAGTGTGCAAACCTGTGCAATACATACCAGATGAAATCCAGTTCAGAGGCTCAGGAAAACAAACAAATGAGGATATGATTTAAAAAATAGGACTTAATATAAACAGTCGTGAGAGTAAAACTATTGCTAAGCACATAGGAAACATAAACCAGGCTTTCAGGAAGGAGTTTGGCACCTGTGTGCAGTGGTAGGAGGTGTAATGTGCAGAAATCCGGCCTTTTGTGGCATAGCAACTAAAGTTCCTTTTCTATTGTCCAGACAACCTTAAATATTCCTTTATGCAGTACTATTTTAAAAAGGCCATCTACTGTGCACAATGTGTGAGCATCAAGGACATGAAATTTATCTGGAATATACCAAAACTTTAATCAATAGACTAGGACCAAAGCTTTTAAAAACAGGTTTTCGTAGATAAATCATTATAAGTTATTATTTCCTCGCCATAGGTAAGGCATGATAGATAACTTTACTTTTTCTCAGTCACTTAGTGTGTAGGTAGAATAATGACCCTTAGCAGGATGACCTTTTGAATGTGTTGTTAGGCAGCATGGGAGCATTATGGTTAGAGGTGGAATTAAGATTGCTAATCACCTCACCTTAAACTGGAGCGATTATCCTGAATTATCTAGGTGGGCCCACTGTAGTCACAAAGAACCTTCAGACAGGAAGACGGAGAGACCAGAGTGAGCAGAAGAGCTTGGGGAAACTGGAGCCGAGGCTGAAGTGATGTGCTGTGTCCAAGATGTGCAGAGGCCAAGAGCTCAGGGATACATGTGACCCCTCAAACCCGGTGAATTCTCTCCTGGAATCTCCAGACAAAATATAGACTTGATGATAACTTGATTTTGGCACACTAAGACCCATTTTGGACTTCTGACTCCCAGAAGTATAAAGAAAATAATGTGTTGTTTTAAGCCTCTGAGTTTATGTTAATTTACTGTAACAGCAGTAAGAAACTAACACAGTAAGACGGCTTTTATTTTTATGTGATGTATAGAATTAAATTGGATATTCTAGGAAATATTGGAAATTTATTGATTTATTTTTTTGTCTGAGCTGGAGTCTGGCTCTGTCTCCCAGGCTGGAGTGCAGGGGCGCGATCTCGGCTCACTGCAAGCTCTGCCTCCCGGGCTCCCGCCATTCTCCTGCCTCAACCTCCCGAGTAGCTGGGACTACAGGCGCCGCCACCACGCCGGCTAATTTTCTGTATTTTTAGTAGAGACGGGGTTTCACCGTGGTCTCGATCTCCTGACCTCGTGATCCGCCCGCCTCGGCCTCCCAAAGTGCTGGGATTACAAGCGTGAGCCACCGCGCCAGGCCAGGAATTTATTTTCTTAATATAGTTCTTCATATTAGAATAATGAGAACCATCGAGTAATGAAGTGTTCTATTTTGTGAAGGATGATTATATAAACAGTACGAAGGTTAAAAACAGGGCAGGGCCGGCTGGGCACAATGGCTCATTCATGTAATCCCAGCACTTTGGGAGGCTGGGGCAGGTGGATCTCTTGAGCCCAGGAGTCTCAGATCAGCCTGGGCAACATGTGAAACCCCATCTCCACAAAAATACAAAAACCAGGCAGACGTTGTGGCGGCGCCTGTGGTCCCAGCCACTCAGGAGGCTGCGGTGGAAGGATCGGAGCCCGGCAGGTGCAGGCTGCGGTGGACCGTGATTATGCCACTGCGCTCCAGTCCGGGTGACAGAGTGAGACCCTGTCTCCATTAAATAAATAGACAAATAAATATATATATAAGTAAAAGAGGATGGTGTCTTTTGAAGGCTATTAAAGTCGTCTAAGTGTCCTCTGATTATATGAGGCTGGGATGGTGCATGGAAGGTTGTGTTGAATAACCTGATACTGTCTCTGAAACTATAGAAGCATTAGTAATTTTAGCCTGAGAGTGCTATAATCTGGGATAATTTGGTCCGATACTTCCAGGGAGGGTTGAAGTTTTGAGATAGCTGGAGTTATTTCAGTTGAAGACCAGAATATGAGGCAACTGGATACTCAATTATAATTCAATTTCTACTCTTTATATAAGGTAGAAATGGGTAACATATGGGACACTGTGTTAAAAGTAATGCAGCCATAGTGTAGTGGTAGAAGCAGATGAAAAGTACTACAATAGTCGTATAGATGAGGTACTGGAAAGAAGCAGAGTTGAAAAATTGGAGATAAATGTCAGTTTTCCAGAGCCATGGGATGAAAACCAAACAGGATTACAACAGATTCAATTCACTCAAGATGTCTAACTTGGTAATAGGTCAGAAAACTAAATTTGTCGTATTTTCTTAAAAGTACACAAAAATGTTCCTTTTGATAAAACACGTGTAGTGAACCTTCGGATTTGATTTTTCTTTATGTTCTGTAAACTGCTCACAGTAAAACAGAAAAAAAGTCTGACAAATATGATGGTCCTTAAATCTTGTAGGAGTATGATGCTTCTCCAAAGAATAGAGGTTTTGCTAGGAAGGCCCTAAGCAAGGAATCAAATTTCCTTTTGCAAGAAATAAAATTCTCAAAAGTTCCCTGCACCTTGAAAAGGCTCTGGTTGAAATTAATAGCACAACGTTATTTATTTAAATTTTAACTTCTAAGTTCAGGGGTACAAGTGTAGGTTTGTTACAGAGGTAAGCTTGTGCCATGGGGTTGGTTGTACAGTTTATTTCATCACCCAGGTATTAAGCCTAATATCCATTAGTTGTTTTTCCTGATCCTCATAGCAAATATTACCCCCATAAAGTTTTATGGTTACTTTTTTTCTTATCTTCTGATTAATGCCATTAGATTCACCAATTGAAATTATTTTTCAGTAGTTTAATTCCCTCTAGAAGGTTTAAAAAATGTTTCCGAATTTCCTAAGTCTTCTTTCTTTGTTAGTCTTCTGAAAAGCTATATTCAATAGAATTCATGTGCTTAGGTACAGTTTCACTAAAAGCGTATCTTCAACATTTGACCTGTTTAAAACTTCTTAAGGTGTTAAGGAACATTAGGTTTCAGAGTTTATGGCATTTGATTAGTCTGAATAAATCTTGGCATCAAATTGAATTCAGCAAAAGTAACAGTGATAAATCAGAGAGCAATATTTGAAATGTCTCCATGAAACATTTTAAAACAATTTTTAAGTTCACTAATTTGAGTCATTACACTTGGCCCTAATATAGTAGATTTTAAGTGAAGCTCAGTCGAACCTGGCAGATATCATATACAAACTTTTAATAGTCCTAACAATTCCTGTACCTCATTTGGAAAAAGATTATTTCCAGAGCATCAGTGCTTTGACCAGAAAGGCATTTATTATTCTGTAACACTTTTCTTGAGAAATTAGCATGATTCATTATTTGAGTACGCTCTCTCAGATAAGATTCTAATATTTGGGTGTGAATAAAACTTCAGGGCATTGAAAGCAGCTGGAAGATAGACAATAGGGCGATCATCCTCTCTTGTCATTCTCTATCAAGGTCCTCTATAATTATTGGCCTAAACAGCTATAACTTTATGGTGAAAACAAACCGCTTGGATATAGCGTTAAAGGTTGAAATAATGAATTATACATAAATCTATTTAGTTCAGTTATATTCTGTTGAATTGGGAGAACATCGAATTTTTAAATTTCTCTGCATTTCTTGAAGTTAGGAATAAAAGCTGAGGTGCGGTCTCGTGAAATAATGAGGTCTAGAATAATTTCTGTTAAATTGACTTTTTAGCAGGATAAGTCTACTAAAATCAATATGAATGGAACCTTCAATGTACCACTGAAGATAATTAATCTTTGAGAGGTTAAGTAACCATTACAAGGTAATTTACCTAATTAGCAACTAAACCAACCAAATTTTAGATTTCTTAACTTTAAGACTATTGCTCACATAGTCACGTAAAGTATATCTTCCACATAGTCACAGGCAATCACAAGCTAACACGAGCAGTTAGCACAAAATATATGTTCCACACAGAAAGCAGAACAAAAAAAGACACTTTAAAAATACTTTTCCCTTTTCCAAATTCATATTTAAAAAGTTTCTTGTGGAATTTCCCAAATGCCAGCATGGCCACATATAATACAGATTGATACTCAGACCTCTAATGAGAAACAGTTAGAATTATGCTAAACAAGGAACATTCTATATTGATTTAACAAATTCTCCTCTTTCCACTTATAGTTTCTCATAAAATGTAACATGTTTGTCTCGTGTGGAGTCTGTATAGAAAAAGTGTGATAACTGAAGATATATACACACAGGTGTATGTATGTCTGTGTTCCTGTGTATTATAGCCTTTCTTTAATGGTTTTCTCTTTATATATATATATGTATATATATATATATACTTTAAGTTCTAGGACACATGTGCACAACGTGCAGGTTTGTTACATATGTATACATGTGCCATGTTGGTGTGCTGCACCCAGTAACTCATCATTTACATTAGGTATATCTCCAAATGCTGTCCCTCCCCCTCACCCCACCCCATGACAGGCCCCGGAGTGTGATGTTCCCCTTCCTGGGTCCATGTGTTCTCATTGTTCAATTCACACCTATGAGTGAGAACATGCAGCGTTTGTTTTTTTTTGTCCTTGTGATAGTTTGCTGAGAATTATGGTTTCCAGCTTCATCCATGTGTCTACAAAGGACATGAACTCATCCTTTTTTATGGCTGCATAGTATTCCATGGTGTATATGTGCCACATTTTCTTTTTTTTTTCTTTTTTTTATTATACTTTAGGTTTTAGGGTACATATGCACAATGTGCAGGTTTGTTACATATGTATCCAGCCACATTTTCTTAATCCAGTCTATCATCGTTGGACGTTTGGGTTGGTTCCAAGTCTTTGCTATTGTGAATAGTGCCACAATAAACATACGTGTGCATGTGTCTTTATAGTAGCATGACTTATAATCCTTTGGGTATATATACATATATATATAAAAAAACTATATATATATATTTTGGGGACGGAGTTTCTCTCTGTCACCCAGCTGGAGTGCAGTGGCGCGATCTCGGCTCACTGCAAGCTCCGCCTCCCGGGTTCACACCATTCTCCTGCCTCAGCCTCCAGAGTAGCTGGGACTACAGGTGCCCGCCACCATGCCCGGCTAATTTTTTGCATTTTTAGTACAGACGGGGTTTCACCGTGTTAGCCAGGATGGTCTCGATCTCCTGACCTCCTGATCCACCTTCCTCGGCCTCCCAAAGTGCTGGGATTACAGGCATGAACCACTGCGCCTGGTCTCTATTTAAGTTAGCTCTGTCCAGGACAAACCAGCATTTCAATGATACAAACTGTTTTTGCAAAAAGCAGGTATACACCTATCCATCGTGCAGACATTATGTCTACTTATTTCTCTCTAAATAGATCTTTCATTTTAACAAGTACTTCACCTTCACAAAATTTAGTTGAGTCAGTGAACTCTTATCCAGATGCTATATGTTTGCCAGATTATCAAGAATTAAGCCTCACAGATAGGCTGTTTCCATTTCCTTTAACAAAGTTTATGAGTCCTGGGTTTCTTCTTGATTTCTTGCCAGTGGCATATAATGATGACTCAGCCAAGTCAGTTCCCAGAGTTGGACTCTTTTTTTTCTTATACACAGGAAACTTCTTTTCCAAGAATACTTGTTCCAGTAGCTCACAATCTTCATAGTTGATGATTATAGAATGATCTATGTACTTTCAATGTACCTTCAAAAATGAGATCTGCAGCTGGATAAGACGTGTGTGTGTGTGTGTGTGTGTGTGTCTTAGTAGACTTAAACAGTTCATTGAATAAGAAGCCTAGTTGATAGTGTAAGGAGAGAGTTAGAAGAACAGGGAATTATTTGGTTTAAGGAATTGTGAAGAAAGGTGCTATGCCATTAAAATTTTTCTATACTTTTGTGTTAAATCTTAATTTTTTGCAGAATTTACTAAGCTGCAGGAAACTGTCAAAATTGACTGTTGCTAAGTTCCATATTGCTTCGTAACTATCTTAAAACAAAAGTTGGTTGATACCAAAGTACAATTGTTCCTCTAGCTTTCATAAATTGAGACAGGTTTTTTTCTCACCCTCCACATACCTATGGCTGGAAGCCGAGGTGGTTGTTCTTGGTTCCCGTTACAACTTCTAGACTGTTAATTTCTTCGCTCCTTGCAAATCAGACTGTTTCTTTGAAACTCAAACCCCTTGGAAATATCAGCCATGCCCCTTTGGTATTACCATCATCAACAGACCTCCCTCCTGGGCACTCTGGTCTTTTTTTTTTTTTTTTTTTGAGATGGAGTCTTGCTCTGTCACCCATGCTGGAGTGTAATGGTGTGATCTCGGCTCACTGCAACCTCCTCCTCCCGGTTTCAAGTGATTCTCCTGCCTCAGGTTCCTGAGTAACTGGGATTACAGTTGCATACCACCACACCCAGCTAATTTTTGTGTTTTTGGTAGAGACGGGGTTTTGCCATGTTGGCCAGGCTGGTCTCGAACTCCTGACCTCAGGTGATCTGCCTGCCTCAGTCCCCCAAAGTGCTGGGATTACAGGCATGATCCACTGCACCTGGCCTCTTGTCATTTATTTAAGGCTTTAGATCTTTTGCTCAATATCATCTTCAGGCAAGTTCAGCCATCATTTTAGTGGCTCAGCTTTCACGTGATAGGACCAGTACAAACCTCGGTTCCCCGTTTTTTGACATCTTTATTTCCATTACTTTTTTTCTTTCCTCCACTTTATTGTCATCAAATCTGAAACATTTTCTATAAGGGTATATACCACCAGGATCTAGATGCAAATATTCTGCCTCCTGGACATCACTCCTTGCCAGCTCATTGGCCCAGATGTCCTAATTCCTACAACCCTTCATTTTCACTGAGACTCTCCTTAGGACACAGCTGCTGCTGCTCCCTCACGATCCATCCGTCCTCTCTTGCTTTCAGTTTCCACGTTTTCCTCCTCAAATGCCATAGTTCATTTTTAGCATTCCCTTGCAACTACCCTGAGCTTCATTTTCCCACAATTTATTTGTTTCTGTTTCTCTTCCCAAATTTTAAATATTGATGTTTCTAAGGGTTCTGTCCTAATTGCTCTTCTTTTCTCTCCACACACATACTCTCTCTAAGCTCTAAACACTACTAAACAGCTCATAATTTCCAGTCTTAGAGTTTGGCCCAGACCTTTATTCTGGGAGTTGATGATTTACATGACAATAGCACTCGAATAATTCAGAGGTAACATGTCCTGGTTTCCCACATGTCAGTAAGTGGCACTGCCAGCCATGCTAGACGCTTATAAGTCATTTTTGGCCCTTCCTCAATATTCTGACAATATCCAATTCAACATTCATTTAAAAAATATTTTGGTTCCAAATGCATCTGTAATTTCCTCCACCTCTTTTGATTTCCAATGTCCCCAGCCTAGCCAGAGCCACATATTTTCTTACCTACGCTTATTTTCTTAGGTCATCCTTAGTCAACCTACTTGAATTCTTAATCTCCTACACCCTGTTAGCTACAGAGAAACCAAAGTGATCTCTTAACATGTCTTTCAGTTACCAACTCTCCCACTTTTCTGGTGTACTTGGACTAAGATTTATGTTCCTCATCATTACTAATGAAGACCTGTACTGTTTCACATATCCTTCTCTTTCAGCGACGTCTCACATTAGTCTTTCTCCCTTCTGTACTTCATCCAGATTCCTACTTTTCAGTTTTTCATTTCATCCAATTCACAGGTTTCTTCTTCATGCCAAGATCTTGCTCATATATTAGGGTCCATGAACACAGGGGGTTTTTCCTAAAAGACGAATCTTTCTGTAGTGTATGAAAAGCTAACTCTTTTTATTCTCAGGTCTTACCTTAAATATTCTCACTTGAAAGAAGTGGTTAGAATCTGTATAATCCAAATTAATATTTCTTTTTTTTCTTTTTCTTTTGAGACAGGGTCTTGCTGTGTCACCCAGGCTGGAGTGCAGTGGCACAATCTTGTCTCACTGAAACCTCTGCCTCCTGGGTTCAAGCAGTTTTCCTTTTTCAGACTCCTGAGTAGCTGGGACTACAAGCGCACACCACTACACCCGGCTAACTTTTTTATTTTTAGTAGAGATGGGGTTTTGCCATGTTGATCAGACAGGTCTGAAACTCCTGGACTGAAGTGATCCATCCGCCTTGGCCTCCCAAAATGCTGGGATTACAGGCATAAGCCACCACGCCCAGCCCAAATTAATATATCTATATATAAAAATTATATGTATGAATCCTATATAATCTGAATTAAGATTGTATCTAATATTCGCCCCAAAACACTTGTTGGATATTCAGTCCCTTGCTTCACTTTGCATGTGAACACATTTTGTAATAATCTCTTCTCTTTGCTCAGTTGGGTTTCTGTGCCTGTCTTCGTCTTCAGAATTGAAACCCTGGGAGTACAGGACTGTGGCTTTCTTATTCACCACTGCAGCTCCGTAACTAAGAGAGCATCTGATACATATGTGTGAAGGGAATTGGTTAAATATAGACCACTAGGTCCAGTGGAGTCCACAGCCTATTCACTTCATGTAGTTTCCAAGAAACAAATGCTTCTCAACATATATTAATGAATGAGATATGGGCCAGGATATCTGGTCTGGCTGGAGATAGCTTAACTTTGAGTTCACTTGAGAGGGTATCAGTGTGAGCAGGGATGCTTTCACTCACTTCAAGAATTGCATGGTGTTTAGGGGGAAGAATCACCCTGCTTCTCTGGAGAGACATGAGGGCTCTGTGGCTCCTGTGGGCTCTCAAACTGTTGGAAGATGACTGCTAAACCTGAGTTTTCAGGTCTCCTAGTTATATTCATTTAAACTTATAGATGATTTGTCACTATTTTAAGTTGTTTTTCACTGAAAATTCAGTCTGAATATAGAGCCTTATTTCATTCAGAACAGAAAGAATGGGTTACGGTGAAATCTGTTTATCTCTAATTTTTAAGTAAGTACAATTTTATAAACCAGTTATTCCTAACTTGAGAGGCCTGGAGGATTTATTACAACGTGTATTTCAGGGCCACATCTGCAGAAGTTTTGATACAACATTTCCTTACTAATCCCCCTGACAGCACATTTTAGCAGGCATCCTGTGTTATTGAGAAGCAGAACGTTTATGCACCACACTTTGGGAGAGAGAAGTGCATGTTATGTTACCATTTAAAGATGCCTGGTTCTTGTGGGTCAAATTGGCAAATGATTTATCTGAACGAATGGCAGAGTGGAATTTTAATACTTTAGGGTTTTCAGGAATCTTAGAGCTGTTTTCATTTGTCTCATACATAGAGCCTGAACCTTGAAGACATTAATGAATTTGTCACAGAAATTAAATTGGGCCAAAATTTACATTTCCAACCCATGTCTGTGCTCTTCATTCTAAAGCACAATGGCCTAGAGTCATATTTTAACCTCTTTTATCTTATTAAAAAATAAAATAAAATAAATAATTGTAAATACATGCATGTATTATACCTATATATACAATTTATATACATTACAATATTAATTTGAACTACACATGACATCACTAGTAAAGGCCAGTTACAGTTTAGACTGAGATAAGCCCTGTGAGAATTTACTAAGGTCAAAAAGACTCCTTTTAATAGTGACTCAGTGGCACCTACTCTAAGGACAAAGGCTCCAGTATGTATCCTAATCTAAGTTATTACTGAATGTGAGTCCTGTGATAGCTTCTAATGAAAATTTTCCATTGAAAAAAATCAATGTTAATAACAGGAACTCGAGAGCTGTAATGGGTTCTGCTGTGTTTTTTGGGCTTAGACTGTGTGCTATAATATGCTAAGAAGAGGAGTTGATGACCTGTGAGCTCTGGTCACTTCCTGATCTCATTTGATTCTTTGGTCTTTAGTTTTAAAAGGGTGATCAGAGGGGTTGCTTTATAATGGAGAAGTTGAACAAAAGGTCCATCAACCTGCAGGCTCACTGTCACAGCGCAAGTTTCACTGGATAAGCATTTCAGTAAAGAGGACTATTGCCAACAGCAGTACTTGCAAGGAAGCTTTGTTCCAGAGAGGATTTTTTTTTTTAAGGAAGCTGCTAGAAAAACTGACACTACAAGCTAACTAGAGTCACTCTTTCTAGATATCAATGAAATTGTAAGTCTGAAGACATTACTTACCTAGATACAGAAATGGACTTTAAGAACCAACTTTATACATACCTAATATACCTAGGCTTATTGATCAACTTGGCTGGCTGGGGAAGAATAAAACCATCTAGAATATCCACATGATGAGAGAAAGCATTCGGGGAGGGCAGACAGATACTTGATGCTGGCCACAGATAGAACCCAGAGACGCTCTGTGATTGAAGATTTTCTAATACCTGGAAGCTTCGATGTGCTCTTATAACGTGTTCTAAAGCCCTTTAATTCAAGACTACCCTTCCTAGTTGGTACCTGTAGATGTAATGCATCTCCTAAGGTATTACTCTAGGCTCCATCGGACAGAACAACTACCTGGAGGTAGGTGGTGGAGCCTCCGGACTGCACGACACATTTCACAGTGCTGTTTACTCCAAAACACTGGCCTAATTGAACTAATGTAGCTATTGGGTAAGACGAGAAGTAATATACGAACATTCTTAAAGTCAGTTCTCTTTTCCCGTGTGATCTTAAACATTTGAAAGACCAAGATGAACACTATTGAATAGAATTGTGTTTACATCGTCATAACTAATCTGAAAGGCTAAGTTTTACCTCTTTCACTGCACATCCAATCTATTTTATGGGCAGAAGAGCACAATGGGCTCAGCTATCCAGGCTTTAGGAGTTATTTTAATCTTTAAAGAACAATAGACACAAGTAAAAGTACATACATAAAGTAGGTATTTTATATTTAATTTGTATTTTCATATGCATGAAAACGGTGTTCCAAAAAAAGATTAGAGAAGTCCATGTCATGTCTTTCTGGTTAATGTTACTTTATTTTTTAGTTCATCTACCATACTGCTTACAAGTTACTTGTTTTTTTTTCATGGAAAATTTTTTTTAAATGAATTGATTTTACTTTTCATCAGCACAATTGTTGACTAATACCAAAGTTAGTTAGAAGGTTATGATTTTTATATTTATAGAATGGCAGGGGCAGCATTTAGATAATACATCATAGTAACTTGACATTTATGAAATATTAGTTTTCCATAAACATGAACTCCGAGAGGAAGGTTACATTTTTTTAAATTATAATAACATTTTGAAAACCATCTGTCCTTTAAAATGTTACTAAAATATATATTGGAACTGGTGTTTCAGATTCCAGTCTTTCCTGAAGAGTGTTTTGAGATTTTTTTCAAATACTGCCTCAGTTCTATATAAAATAGTAAAAATTCTACCTTGTAAAATGACTACTGGATGTAGGTAAGAAGTAGTTAAGGAAATATTACATAAAAGTAGATTTGCAAAGGTAATTTGCTGGAGGATTATTTACACTTTGATGAGTGGATCTGGCTATTTTGATACTAAGTGAAAGTGGTTCCACTGGAATTAGAAGGGAATAGAGATCTGAAAGCAGGAGTGAAAAGAATGTGTGTAAGCCGGGCACGGTGGCTCATGCCTGACCTCAGGTGAGTCGCCCACCTCAGCCTCCCAAAGTGCTGGGATGACACGCTTGTTAAGTGGTACTCTAATTAATCAGTAACTTAAACCTCAAAAGAGATTCATTATGTACACAAAATTAATCTTGTGTAATCAAGTGTATAAGTAAAATTAATTGAAGAAATCAAAAAACGCACGGTGGCTGACACCTGTAAACTCAGTGCTTTCGGAAGTCTAGGTGGGAGGATCCCTTGACCTAAGGAGGCTGAGACCAGTCAAGCAACACGGTGGGACCCATCTCTGTAAAACAATTAGCCAGGGATGGTGGTGCGTGCCTGTAGTCCGAGCTACTTGAGAGGCCGAGGCAAAAGTATCGCTTGAGCCTAGGACTTGGAGTCTGCAGTGAGCTATGATCACACCACTGACTCCAGCCAGAGCAACAGAGGGAGACAATGAGAACACGTGGACACAGGAAGGGGAACATCACACTCTGGGGACTGTTGTGGGGTGGGGGGAGGGGGCAGGGACAGCATTAGGAGATATACCTAATGCTAAATGACGAGTTGATGGGTGCAGCACACCAACATGGCACATGGATACATATGTAACAAACCTGCACGTTGTGCACATGTACCCCAAAACTCAAAGTATAATAATAAATAATAAATCACAAAACACTTGTAATTCCAAATCCAGATATAAAAACCACAGGAATACTTATATAAACACACGTTATACACAGATATAGTATATGTATGATAAAATATACTTGTATGTTCAACTTGGGAAAAGTTGATGATTTTAGAAACTAATAATTCTATTGCCTTGTGCTCTAATGATTTTCAATTTGAAGATGTATTTGGGATCAAATACATGAGGCTCCATATACAAGACATCTTTCTTTCCCCTCTTCTCAGCATCATTTTATGGCTGATTATTGGACTACAACTGGGAGATCTAGAACTAAATTCCTGCTTAGTGTTTACTTGTTCAGAGCATATTCTTTGAAATCGTCCTGTTTTGCCTCAGTCTCCACAGTGGTACCTACTAACCTCATGACTAGGGGATCGTGTAGCATTTCTCTAAGGCTTGTTTTCTTAGCTGTGAAGTGGTAAATTTTGGAAGTGCTTTGTTCATAGGATTTCTGTGGAAACTGAATTGGGTAAAGAATGTAAGGCATTTAGCACAGTCAAATAACCTGGATTACAGTAACTTTTCAAGGAGTGTTTATTAGTACTTAAACTGTCATTGTCATCAAAATTCTGTTTTTACATATGAACTTAGAAATGTCATTGTAACCTTCTCAACTCATTTGGTCATTTAAAATGGAGAGGTTGAGTTAGGTGTTTCTTAAATTTCTCTTTAGCTCTGATACTATGAGTCTGACGTTAAGTAATGCAAAGTTGGTAATTAAATCTTCCCCTTTCGTGATGTAGGAGAAAGGCATAAAAAATTTCTGGGTGACTGAATTCCCTTGCAAGTTTATTAGAATTGTAATTACGTAGCATTTTGAATAAAGCGTTCATTCTGGAAATCATTAAGTTTACTTTTCTTAACTCCGTATTTTGTCAACTGTGGAAAAATTGGGATTTAGGAGTAACCTCTGATTTAAAATTCCACCTACTAACCATTTAAATTGTAGTCTTGTAATTTCCTAACTTTGGTCTTGAAGGTGTTTTTCATTCTTACGCGTTCTTATACTGTATTATGTATTTATGCGACATAAAATGTATAGTTTTAACGATTGCACATGTTTACATATGAAAGGTGTAGTTTTGAACTTATCATTATTAAATTTGCTAGTTTTGCTTCACTATTCATTTTGGACACTTATCCATATTAGTACATGCAACTCAAGTTTATTCTTTTGAGCTACTGTATATCATTCAAATGTATGAATAAATAACCTTGCTTTGGTGGACATTTAAGTATTTTCATGTATCAGTATGAAAAGCAGTTTCAAAATGAACATTCAAATATACATTGTCATATATGTGTATAATATTTGTATATATGAAGGTTCCTGTCGGTCACATATCTGAAATCAAAATTACAAGTGTTTTGTACCTTCTAGAATTAATTTTACTCTCAATTTTAAGTAAACAAGATTAGTTTTTGCACATGATGCACCTCTTTATTCAGTTAAAATTACTGACATAATTAGAATACCACTTAAAACTTGAGAATATTTTCAAGGGTATTTATGCAAAACTTACATAAATGTGTTGAAAAGTCCTTTTGTATATATGTAGAGATTACATGGTATGTTAAATTCATCAATTTGCCTAAATATCAAGTTATACTTAAGTAGTGTCCATACACCATGTTTTTGCTTGACTGAACCCCAATATGTATATCGGGAGTACTTTTTAACATTCATAGGTTAAGTGGCCTGTTTTGGAAAATGATATTAAAAATGGAATTCAGATGAATGCTTACAGATTAAGATGAATGAGCTTTCGTATTAATCATCAACATGACAACCCTAAAGGGAAGCATGATTTTCAAATGTACCTCCTTGTAGGCAGGATAATTCAGAAATGCACAGTGCATATTAGATATGGGATTTGAGTCATAGTGTATTTCTCTAAGAATGTAATTTATTGTACTTTCACATCCACCCCACTGAATATGCAGAGTTTAAGATGCAATGGCCAGAAGACATGAGCGTGTCACTAGAAGGATGTGGACGTGGGCTCCGGGGCTGTTGATGATGACGGTGGTCTTTTGGGGTCATCAGGGGAATGGACAAGGCCAAGGTAAGTGCAAGGATTTTCCAATTCTTTGCGAGTTGGATGCGGATTTCGCTTTGTGATGAAATTATGTTGAGTCTTTGGTTTGATGTTTAAGCAATTTGTTACAATCTTCCGTCAGGTTTTTGTTACAGGGTATTGTAATATCTCTGCAACAGTTAAATTGAAATAGAATTAGGTGTGAGTAAATGCATCAAAATTGAAGCCATCTTTCTGAAATTGGCTTTTCTCTGTTGTAATTGGTGATATGTATATATATGTGAGGTATTATGAGACCATATATATGCGTGTGTCTCTGTTGTAGTTGGTGATATGTATATATATGTGAGGTATTACGAGGCCATATATATGCGTGTGTGTGGGTTTTGGGTGGGTGGGTGTGCCTGTGAGTTTGTGTGTGTGGTATTTTACAGGAACACGTAGCATATAAAGTTGTTGTGATTTTGAAGAAAAGTTTTTGGATGTTTGTCTCTTTAGGGTTTTTATGTTTTTGGATGTTTGTCTCTTTAGGGTTTTTATGTTTTACATTTTAAAATTTCAAGAACCTATTCTTAAAGGATGTGATGTTCTTTAGAAATTAAATGAAAAATGTGACGTTTCTCGTTCTTCTGCCAAGTGTATTTAGGGGAAATTAATGAGAGAGTGGAGCTGCAAGGTTGTGGCATGCTGAAATGTCCGTTGGAGAGTAGAAAAGGCCCATAGATTTTGTAATAAGGCTTTCAATACTGATTTGATCAATAGCTGTATGGAGTGGTTTGTGCCAAATCTAGTATCTGTGAATGTATTTTGTGATAAGTATTGTATTATTTTTGGAGGTGTGTTGCCTGCTCAGATACAAATTGCAATTCTGTATTTTATGTGATAAAACATCCTGACACCCCTGAAATTTTTTTTCCTTTCGGGGCAAGTATATTCGGCATTGATTTTCTGCATTTTCAAGGCTTGAAATGAAATCTGTGGGCAGGAAGTTTACAGAGTTATTTCAAGGGGTAGGTATATTTCTCCAGATAAAATTGAAAGTGTGCAGTGTTATTATATAATTGTGATGAAGTTCAGCTTTGCTAGTTTGAAGTATCTAATAAAGTTTAACACTTTTTAAAAGATCCTTCAAAAACAGCAGTTTTCTTGCCATTTGTAATATTGTTCAATGAAGTTTTGAAATGAAATAGATATTTTTCAAAACCACAAATGCATCTGTGCCTTTGTATATGAACAGTTGTGTATACATGTAAGCAGATAATACATTTTGTTAATTAAGATCAGCTTTGATTTTAGTTTTTCTTTCCTGTCATTCAGAATTTGTATTTGCATCTAATAGAATTCTCATTTTTCTTTTTTTGTGATAAAACTAATGTAAAATATATTCAATACACATAGTAGTTTTTTTCACCAAAGGTCTAAAACAGGAATATGTAGACAGTAGCTACGTTGGATTTCTGTGGCTATAAGAGTTGTCTATTTCTCTGGTAATGTGTAGAATTACTAAAATGCAGCATGACAACTGTTTCTCTGTAATAGTGATCCAACATGACATGTAGTATTACACAGGGTTGCTAATACCTTCCTCTGACCATCATTTCCAGTAATTGTGGCTTGTTTTAGATGAGGAATAGGTTATTAGATATTTAAAATATTTGATAAAAATAGGTATCTTCTCTCTTATTTACCCAAACCCTTTTATTTACTCAATATTGATGGCTCAAGTATTCTATCTTTCGCTAGGGACCATCATTTATTAAAAAATGGCCTGAAATCAATTCCAAGTCTACCTGTAGTGAAGCTTCTAGAAGGAAATGCAAGTTAAGTAATTTGTTTTCTTTCTAAAAGGATAAATTAAAATAGACAATGATTCAATCAACAAAACAACTTAATAGAAAACATAATGGAATGCTTTGATATTACGATTCAGGGAATTTTGCTTCCTTTGTGGTAGCTAGATTGAGTGAAGGAGATTGCTTAGGTATAATGAGCAAATCTTTTAATTGCAAGTATAACCCAAGCTGCATATCATGATTTAGCTCAATAAGCCTCATTAAATATTAAATATTACCTTTTAACTTTTATGCAATTAAGCAGAATTTAAAAATAAAAGTTTTAAAAATTAAAGTTTTTATTACTAAGTATCTTTTAAAATACAAATCTCACAGCTCCCTATTGTCAAGAAAAGAACACATGAAAATTTATAAATAAGGTTTTATCTCTATTAAGTTTACAGTCTTGCAGTAAATATTGGTTATTGGGACCCACCATGTCCATGATTATGAATAAGTATCAATGAAGTATGACTCTTGCAGCAAATATGCATGCAAATGTTTTAAGATTATTTTCACATTATTTCACATAATTTCTTAAGCATAATAGGATAAGTAAATTATACTTTCTACACAAGCTCTTCATATTTATGAATAGACCATGTTCTAAATGTTTCAGTCATTGGGGAATCCCAATGTCATATTTATGAGTGGACCATGTTCTAAATGTTTCAGTCATTGGGGAATCCCAATGTCATATTTATGAATGGACCATGTTCTAAATGTTGCAGTCATTGGGGAATCCCAGTGTCATATTTATGAATGGACCATGCTCTAAGTGTTTCAGTCATTGGGGAATCCCAGTGTCATATTTATGAATGGACCATGTTCTAAATGTTTCAGTCATTGGGGAATCCCAGCGTCATATTTATGAATGGACCATGTTCTAAATGTTTCAGTCATTGGGGAATCCCAGTGTCGTATTTATGAATGGGCCGTGTTCTAAATGTTTCAGTCATTGGGGAATCCCAGTGTCGTATTTATGAATGGACCGTGTTCAAAAGGTTTCAGTCATTGGGAAATCCCAATGTCATATTTATGAATGGACCATGTTCTAAATGTTTCAGTCATTGGGGAATCTTCCTAGAGAAACCGTGTGAGAAATTGTAGCTAAGCTCAAAAACGGAAGACAAAAATCGATTTAACGAAGAATGTAGATTAATGTCATAGTATTATCGTGACTGTGTGCAACCACTACTTATAAACAATGATATAAGAAACGCAGTCTGAAATCTGAATTCTAAATAGGAATGTAGGGCCATTATCCCTCTGGGAACCTTAGGGTCAAAATAAGAGAAAAGGGATGAATGGTGGGTTGGAAGTAAGTCAGTGATCCTTCTCAATTTTTTTTATCTGTCAAGAAAAGCATCGGATTGAGGACATCCATTTTCCTACTTCTGAGTTACAGAATAATAGGTACTTATCCTGAATATGACATTCCCTGACGTGGACTCTGTGTCTTTGCTGCTTAGGTGGTGTGTGCATGAGAAAGTGCTTAACATCTGAAAACGGAGGCAATCCTTAGAGAAAGATATATATGAATTTTAAAAGGAAATATACCTACGATGGAAATAAAACAAATAGCATAAATATCTAGCTGTATTTTGTCTTTTTGGTAACTATTACAATATATACATTTTCAAACAACTAAGTTCAGCACTGACTTTGGGAGAATCTAGATAAAACTGAACTGACATATAATAAGCATTGGTGTAATTAATAGCACAGCGGGCAGAACCATGGGGGTATTTCCTGAGGAAGAGGGACTATAGAGAGGCAAAAGAAAACCCAGCTCATTCTGGGGAGTGCCAGGAGCAGTTATTATATTCAGAACTGAGAACTTATTTCTAACTCACCAACCCATAGTTCTGGCTGAAGTGCAGTGGTGCAGTCATAGCTCATTCACAGCCCCAAACTCCTGGGTTCATATGGTCCTCTCATCTCAGCCTCCTGGTAACTGTGACCACAGGTGTGCACTACTCTGTCCAGCCAGTTTATTTTATATTTTATTTTCATTTCATTTGTAAAGACTGGGTCTTGCTATGTTGCCCAGGCAGGTCACGAACTCCTATCTTCAAGCAGTCCTCTAAACTAGGCCTCCCAATGTACTGAGATTACAGGCATGAGCCATTGCACCTGGATCAAAAATATTTCTGTCTTAATGGCTTTAACAAAGAAGTGCCATTTTGGGGATATATACAATGGTGTGCTGTTTGGGAGTGACACAAAAATAATTATAAGAAGAGTGGAACGAATATGTCAGTATGTTTTCAAAAGCAAGTTAGCCCAAGTTTTTAAACAAGCATAATTTTAGAGTTTTTGTAACTAACTTAGGGTTTAAATGTAGCAAAAATTTTAAACATTATCATGAATACACAGAAAATTTTAATCAATTTGGTTTCCACAATGAATTTACATGCTTAAATTCCTAATTTCAATTTGCTGCTAGATATGAGAAAGTTTGAAATTTTGAAGAAGCAAGTGATGCTTACAAATGTAGCAAACTTAAATTTTGAGGACAATTTAATTTAACTTCCATTTTTATGACCAGATTTTGGGTCAGCTGTTAAGCATTCAAAAAATAAAATCTGATAATATCTGGCAATTCCAATTTTCAGTTTTATTGATCTTCACCATGAAATAATATATAAGGTAAGGGGCAAAATTTTGGAAAAGCAGATCACTTTGTTGTCCTATTTAGCAGGTTCTCAAATTATGCCATCTTGGAATCATTACAAGTAATTATACGAAGACAATATCTTGTGTTTTGTATTTCATTGTTACACATCCAAGTGTTCTCTAGAGATATCAGAGAAAACCCACTCAAGAAGGGAAGGTTAGATAAACAGCCCTCTCTCTCTCTCTCTGTCTTTGCCTCCATTTGGTTCCTTATATTCATTTCTCAGTGCATTTCAAAGTTAATTTTATTGTTCCCTTCATTTTCTCTTTCATTCCAGAAGTTTAAGTGATTGCATAATTCTTTTGACAGCTGAAGGTAGTATCCGACTTTGAATGAAAGGTTTACAGCTACGGCTTTTCAATTAGAAAATCTCAGATCATGTGATCTATGAGTTTTAATATCTTAGGATCATGACCAGTAAGGAATAATCACTTTGAAAAACCTTGATGCTACCTAGAGTTTGTGTTTTGTGAGGTTGCTTGGTAAATTATTTTCATTTGATAATTGAATATTGCTTCAAGAGAGGTGAGCTCAGACATTTGGCAATGAATATTGAATGTGCATTCCAAGAGACATGACCTTAAATTATCATCAAGCTAAGTAGTAGTGAAATTGAACTCTGCTGTATAATAGAAGTCAGTGTTTCTTACATCTTTATGATATATAAGTATTTTTACATTGTGGTAGATAATAATTTGTATGGGGACATTAAATTGAATTTAATTTATCCCATGGCAGAATTATGTAACATAGGTCATTTTAGTTTTTGATTTAAGCATCTTAAAATTATACATGCAAATATTGAACACATAAAACCCACATGAATACACACTGCCAAACATTTGAAATCCTAACAGTCATTTCCAACAGCTTTTTCCTACAAAAGAAGTCAGCTATTCTTAGAGATGACATGCATTCCCATAGCTTGAGAGGTGCACACTATAAGGTAAACAGAGAAAGGATTACAGCAGTTTAAGAATACCAGCGGATTTAGTTTAAAGACAATAGACTTTTGAATTACTTGTCTTCAAAATTTGGTTTCTTGAGAAAATTATCTGTGTAGATTAATCATGCATTTCAGATACTTTCCGGACATCTGAATGTTGTTTTCTTAAAAGTAGCCAGCAAGCCTTTTTATGCAGTCTGCATGGGAGATAGTAAGAGATGTGTATGCTGTATATCTACTAGTAGAGATTGGTTTTTGAGTGCTTCCTTAAAAAATTATTTTTTCTGAAGAAAGGGATTTCTTTTTTATAATTTAGATTAGATGATTTTAAATGTTTTTAGGATTTAACCTCTCTGATCATCAGGGTCATTGCCATGGAAAAAATGCAAGTCATAGCATATTTCATTTTTATAAGGAAAGAAGTTGATAATTTAGACTTTTTTCTTTTACTAAATTGAATTACATCATTCAATATTTGGATGGCATTAATTCACAATAGTAACAAAAAAAATCTTACTATTCAACATAATAAAGTATGATTTCCTTCACATTTAACTTAATTTGTTCTTTAAAACATCTCCTAATGAAGGTTTTCTCATCCTCTGAAGCTGAATTTATTTAGGAAAAAATATTTTAAACACCATCCCAAGTGATATAACTATTTTTATTGAGCTTTGATGTTCTATTTGAACATATTTGAAGACTGTACAATCACTCAATTTAGAATTAAGATTTTATTTGGAGATTTTGGTTCTATTTGAAATCTGTTGTGGAATTAAACATGAAGAATACGTCAATTTACTAGATGTCATTGTCTATGACACATTTTAGTCTTATCTTTCTGCCTATATGTAAAGAGGAATAGAAATAATTGGTATAAACAGGAAAAAAGAAGTAAAGTGGCAGGATCAGATGTGAGAAATATATAAGCTAAGATACTCTTTTTTTGTTTGTTTGTTTTTTGTTTTTGTGAGACAGAGTCTTGCTCTGTTGCCCAGGCTGGAGTGCAGTGACACAATCTTGGCTCACTGCGGCCTCCAACTCCCAGGCTCAATGGTTCTCCTGCCTCAGCATCCTGCGTAGCTGGGATTACAGGTACGCATCACCACACCCGGCTAATTTTTGGATTTTTAGTAGAGACTAGGTTTGACCATGTTGGCTAGGCTAGTCTCAAACTCCTGACTTCAGTTGATCCGCCCACTTCAGCCTCCCAAAGTGCTGGGATTTCAAGTGTGAGCCACCAGGGCCAGCCTAAGCTAAGATATTCTAGAAGCTAATAATAGTAAAATATAATGTAAATTGTTTAAAATTAATCTCTATATGAAATTTTTTCTAGGACTTTCCTGCCAGAAAAGTAGGAATAGAATGGCAAAAGGAACGAGGTTCCTTCTACAAGCAGGCACACATCCTATTTCACTTTATCCTGTGATCAGTCTCATAACCATCTCCTGGTGTGAAGTGCTAAAACTGTGCTTTAAGTATAACTTAAGTCCTTTATGTACAAACTTAAGTATGAGAGCCTGAACCTTGGAAACGAAGAGATTCCAAAAAGCCTTATGTGTGAGACTGGGTGCCACAGATCTTGGCAGAAATTACTGCTTATTCTTAATTCTTACTGTTCCTTTCTAACACTTCAACTTATAATGTCAATATCTACCTCAGCCTAAAGACAAGCTCTAGAATCACTCGTGTTGCTTATTACATTTCTTTTAAAAATCTCATGAATTACACATGAATTTCAAAGTTGCCAACTGAGATTCCAAGGACTTAAAAAAAAAACCTGGCACCTTTCCATTATAAAGGCTGTACGCAGTCTTCATAGTGTTTTTCTTTTTTTTTTTTTTTTTTTTTTGAGACGAAGTCTCGCTCTGTCGCCCAGGCTGGAGTGCAGTGGCGCAATCTCGGCTCACTGTAAGCTCCACCTCCCGGGTTTACGCCATTCTCCTGCCTCAGCCTCTCCAAGTAGCTGGGACTACAGGCGCCTGCCACCACGCCCGGCTAATTTTTTGTATTTTTTTTTTTTAGTTGAGATGGGGTTTCACCGTGGTCTCGATCTCCTGACCTCGTGATTCACCGGCCTCGGCCTCCCAAAGAGCTGGGATTACAAGCGTGAGCCACCGCGCCCAGCCCATATTGTTTTTCTTTAAGGGACGTGCCTCATCCATCAGCAACTTTTCTTCCTTAAATCATTATATCTTGCCTAAAAAGGTTTTCTCAAAAGTTAGGAAGCACTAAGATTTGCAGATTGTTATATCACATCTTAATCTACGTGTCAACTTTAGCATTATCAAAGCATGAACTGTTCTGGGATTTCATAGTTAATTATGTTTGTCACAATAACTGGGATGAAATTGTTTTTCTTCTGATGATTTTGGACTTGCTTTTCTTATGGTAACTTCTGATGCTTTTTTGTAAGATCTTCCTCTCTTTTCTCCATCTGGTTATCTTCTTACCTTCTGTCCTTTAACTCAGATGTCACCCACACTGTGTGTCTTTCTGGATTGCTTCTTATTTAACTGTTGCTTCTCATAGTTTGCATACCTCCTCCTATACCACACTATCGATATTTCTCAAACTGCACTATATGCTGGGTTGTGTCTTTATTTATTTATAAGCTCCTTGATAATTCGGACTATATATTTGTATATTCAAAAAATACTTATGAAATGTTTACTTTGGGTCAGGAATTATTGAGTGAAGGGAATTGACCAAAACTCTGCCATCATGAAGCTCGCATTCTAACTTAGGGAGACAGATAACAGACAATGAGCCACATAAATATGCAAAGTATTGTAAGTTAGATGGTGAAAAGTAATCCTGGATGGGGATCAGATAATTTTCAAAGGGTAATTTTTAACTGGGTAGTCAAGAAAGGCCGCACAGAGAAGATGGCAATTGGAAGAACAAGGTGGTGAGAACTGCTGATTCTGGAGCAAACACACAATTTGGAGTAGTAGAAGATTCCAGAAGTAACAGAATAGAGGCGAAGAAGTGGGAATTGTGTGGAGTCTTACTTCCTGTTGTAATGACCTTGGCTGTGCTTTGAAGTGAGGTGGAAAGTTGGTAGGGACCTTAGTTTTCTTTTTAATAATTCATTATGAATTTTGAACGGTCACTATTAAAGACTCAATAATTTTGCTTTATTACTCTTGCAATTGACTACAAAATAGTGTATTGAAGAAATGTTAAATTCTAATTTAAACTGATTGAAATAGGTTTTTATCTTTTTATATTTCTCATCACTGAATATCTCGTTTTTAATTAATTTGAACGCATTCTAGGATAGTGAGCCAATGCAACTTAGCATAATGCATAACTTATTATTCATCAGATTAGGTATTAAACTGAAGATGCTAATTAGGAAAGTAACTTGTTCTGTTGGGTGATTTTGATAAAGCTACTTTCAAATGATTATCACATCCATTGATATCATATTAAGTTGTGTTTCTGGAAACCAAATTTAGGCAGTGGTAATGAGTTAATATCTCTAAGTGGATACCTTTCTCTAAGTGGAAAAACCTACTGGCTTCAAGTCTTGGGAACTAGGACTTACCGGAAATGTGTGTGTTTGTTTTGTTTCCTGGTGTAATTGTCTTCTCGGAAAGATGGTGTTTCCTTTTCAATAGGAAAAAATTGATCCTATGCTGCTTTAATGCTTTGCTTTCGTCAAAATAGTGTTTTCTTAGGAAAATTAACCTATCATAATATAATGAAAAGAGAAATGCTGAAGACACAAAATGATGTCCATGTTAATATTGAGTAGGAAGCATCAAGGGACATGAGAAGAGGGAAGCAAAGAGAAGGAGAAGAGAAATATATAGTGTAACAAAAATTAGTAAAAAGGATTAGCATATACATGTAGTCAATAAGTCAATAAATGGCTGTTTATAGAAAGCCTACCAGGCACTAGGGGATATAGCAGTGAAGAAGGCAAAGACACAGTTGGCTATACTGTAGTGAGGAGGGAAAGAGGACGAAGACATACAAATACCTAAACAAAGCAATGGTGTGAAGGGCTATAAGGTCCACTACTACGAAGAAGATTACATGTGATAACATGGCTGAGTGAAACCGGCAAGTAGGAAGGCACTGATCTGGCTGTAGGTATTTCAGAGCATTTTTCTCTCTGAGGAGGTGATATTTCATTTGAGAGTTGAGTGAAGACAAATAGGAAGGTACTTTGAAGATCTGCGGTGCTCTGAGCAGAAAGAAGGGCAGATATAAAGATTCTGTAATTTAAAAAGAGAGCTTGATAGTTTCTTACAAAGAAAAGAAGGCCGATTTGGCTGGAATGTCCATGAAGGAAGAGCATGGAGAGAGATTACATGAGTGTTCTCAGGGACCAAATCTAGATCTTATATCAAAGTGTGAATATAAATTAACTACATTGAAAAGTGTATGATGGATGTGTGATACGATGAGTTTAGCTCTTAAGAGGGTGTACTATTGTGGAAGGGTACAGTAGTGAAGGAAGGGGGTTCATTTAGCTGACTATTGCACCTGTCCAGTTGAAGGATGATGGTGGTTGGGATTATGAGTGTAGCAATAAAGTTGGAGAAAATCAGTTGAGATTGGAAGTTGATTTGAAGATGATTAAATTTACTGAGCAAGAATTATATCAAGGTATTTGGATTTAGGGACATGGGGGATTATGGTCACTTTTAGTGATATGGCAAAGTCTTGATGACATGAGGCAGTTTGCAAGTGACAGAGGTGTGGGTAGGTGCATATGTGTGATTGATTTTACATTTTTTAATCTTAAATTAAGACGCTAGTTAGAATCCAAGTGGAGACATCAAGTAGGCACTGACAAGTCGACTTGGCTAGAGATGTGAGTTAGACCATCGTAGCCTATAGATCATGCCTAAAGTCATGAATCTAGGTGAGGGGTTGGCAAACAATTATAGCCCATGAGCCAGATCTGGTCTGCCGCCTGTTTTTGTATGGCTCATGAGTTATAAGTACGTGTGGCATTTATAAGTCTAAAATGTAAAATACAGGGAAATTTTTCAGCAGGGAAAGTTCCATAAATTTGCCTCTTGGCAACACAAAGCCTGCAATATTTACTATCTGGCTCTTTGTCAAAAATGTTGCTGACTCGTGATCTGGATGAAACCCTGTGAGGAGAGAGTGTTGATAGAAGAGAGAGAAGCACCATAGTGGAAATTAAAATTATGTAAACTGAAGAGTGTAGGGTAGAGAATTTAAGGCTGAGTATAACAGTAAGAGATTAAAATAACAGTAAATTCATTATCAGCATGATCAATGAAACCTTTGGGGGCAAAGAGGAACTATCTTCATCAGACCTTTCACTCACTCATAGAAAGATCTTAGGCAGGAAATATAACTTGTTTGAAGATCTGAGATAAGGCTAATGTAGTTTGGACAAAGAAAGCCAATGGGAGGATGACATTACGTCTGGCCAAGGATTTAGGGAAGAGCCAAATACTTCAGGCTTTTTAAAGTGATCTTTAGATAAAGAGGAGGTCATCAAGGCATTCCGAAGTTGGAAGATCAAATCACATCTGATGGGAAAAAATCTGGCTGTATGTGCATCTAGGATGTAAGGAAGCCAACATGGATGTGAAGTTAAAATTGTCCATTGCAGATAATAAAATGAAGGCCCCAGGTAGCCTTTGCAAGGGCAGATTTGGTACAAAATCCTTATTGGAATGGGCTTAAGCAGTAACGGGAATACGGATCTATCTGTTGTGTTTAGTGGAATTTTATGTCTTTTTGTTGTGTATGATATATAGATGGTCAAAATAAGGAACTTCTACATTTTCGGTTTTTGTTTTATTTTAATTGAGGTTTGAATTAAAAATAAGAAACTTTTATTTTCAAACTTAGAGACTGTGTTTAAAAAGTATAGAGTAGGGCTAGAAAAAAAAACATAAAACTCTCCTGATGAGGAGAGTGCTAATCATGACTCTAATAATAATAAAATACTTTTCTGATAATTTTTTGTGTGTTTCATTATTTATATATGTATGGGAAGTTGTACCCTAGCCACATGCCAATTCACCTGGTGAACTTGCTCTTCAACGTGGCACAAATATTTCCTTCTATCTTTAGCCTTCCGGGGTTTCTCACATGGACTATTGGCTCTTCCTACTTGAACCTGCTGGTAGTACCCTGTAGGAGACATGCTACTCCATGACAACAGGCACCACGCTGTAGGGGAATTACCACACCTGTCAATCACTATCTCTAGAATGTGGCCTTTCATGAGCCCTGAGATTTCATACTGTTTCTCTGAGCTGTAGCAATATTTATATTGAAAAAATAAACATGTTCTTCTATCTTTAATATTTTATATCTTATAATTTGAATATCCCATTTTCATTATACTACTTAGCTGCTAAGTTATGTTATAAAAACAAGTTTTAATTATCTGCAAACACCTTCAAATCTAATCCTTACCGGTGAAGACTGATGTCTGGTTAACATCTGTTAGGACATTTATTTCCATACAGTATTTATAGCGCCTTTTTGTTATTGATTGGTATGATAAATGTGTAACTCTTACACAAAGACAAAATTTTTAGATTTTTGTATTTAAAATACTGGTTATCAAAAGAAAAACCCAGATGTTATTTGTTTATGTTTCTGCTTGAGGTACTGAATCTATTTCAAGTCATATTTCTCAGTATTGATATACTTAATTTTGCTGAAATAATAACACACTAACTTTAGCTACTTTTTTTCTCAGTGTATCTCCTTGTCGCTCACCATTTCCGCCTCATTTCACTTCTCATCTTTATTTCTTTTTCTTTGGTCTTCTTTTACTTTAGGGATTCTTTCAATTTAGAAGTGTTCTTGTTTTCTGTTAATTACTATTCTTCTTGGATGTACACAGTTATCCTTTTCCATTTCATTTGTGAATTCATCTCAGAGGCATTTTGTATGTGCCTTTTACTCATAGCTTCTCAGAAGTCCCTTTCGAGGTTACCGATTTAACATGTCATGTACTATAAGGTTTGCATGGCATGGTGGCAGCTGACTTTGGTCTTTACAAGGATTGAAATGTTCACTCAACATGGATTGGTAGAATTTATTTTTTCCTTAAACATTTCATCGCCTTGTAAACAAACAAAAGCAAACCCAAGACTCAAAACTGACATTACTATTGGTGCCCCTGGAAATAGCTACCTTCTCACTAAAGTAGATTTTGTCATCCAACTTTATGTGTTGTTGAACACACATGGTGCTGTATGAGCACTCACTCACTAGTCTAGAAAACATTGCTGTGACCAGTTACCAGAAAAATAAATTCAGATTGCTCTTCACCTTCCACAGATGACCCTTCTGAAAGCCATTTGAATTCATTATAAATTATAGTTATATTAGTGTGACTTTAATTCACTTGTAATCTGAACTTTATGTGCAATGCATTTTTTCCCGTGTTTAATCATTTTTGAATGCTAAATCATTTGCAAACAAATGGCTTGTCCTTGAGAAAGAATTTAAGGCTGAAAGTACATTAAGTGCCATCTGGGTATCTGTGTCAATGGTTTTGTCACTACAAATGTGTGTGTGTGTGCATATCACCTACTTTATCACATTTATTTGATAAAATTGATATGCAATCTCTAAATCATTGTGTCTCCAACTTGTGTTATGCCACAAATACAAATTTTTGTCCTAAAGTTGATGGTACCCTTTGTAAAACTAGAAGTTCTCATTTGTGCAAAGGAAGGAAAAATAAAACAAGAAACAAATTCAATAAAAAAATTAAAGGTCAGATTTCTTTTATAGCTGCTGAATTCCTTTCTTTCCTGTCCATCATCCTCACATTCCCAAATCTCAACAAAGTTAAGAAATTAAAACACACATCATGAGATCATATGTTCACCTTGTTCAGGAACTGAAGGATTACATATACAAGACTATACCTTAATAAGTAGAGGGAGAAATATGAAGATATGAATAGAATATGAAAATTTATTATAATGCAGTTGTATTCTAAAGTGTTTCCTAGGCAGGCTAAGAGTATGTTGCCAGGAAATTTTAAGAGACCCACTCTATTATATAGAAGAGGATGTGTGTAGATCTCTTAATTCTGAAATGTTTAGAACTGAGTACAACAGGTCTTTGAATAACGACGTTTCATTCAATGTCATTTCATTATGATGTTGATGAGAAAAAACAAATTGATTCCAATTGGGGTTCACTGTCTGTGTAGAGCTTATGTATTCTCCCCATGTCTGCATTGATATTCTCTGGATGCTCCAGTTTCCTCTCACTTCCCAAGGCTGTGCATGTGAGGTTGATTGACGTGTCTATGTGGTCCCAGTCTGAGTAACTGTGGGTATGTGTGAGTGCACCTGCAATGCGACGGCACCCTGTCCAGGGCTGGTTCCCACATTGCGTCCTGAGCTGACAGGATAGGCTGCGGTCAACTGCAACCCTAAACTGAAATAAGTAGGTAAATAATGATTTTACTAGCTTTTATTAATCTTAAACGTATGAATAGCTGAAATTTATTTCAGCATTTAATATTAGAAGTGTTTTGATCTTTATTTACAAGTTTGTTGACGTTTTAGTTACCAAAGCCATAGAAGCTGAACTCTTTTGATGTCAACCTATGGTAAAATGGGTTTCGCTGACTGTATTTTTGTACCAATTAACCATCCCCAATTTATCCCTCCGTATGCGTGTATCAAAACATCACGTGACCATAAATATATATACCTATGTCCAGTTTTCAAGCACCTGTCAATGATGTTAAGTGAAGACTTATTGTAGTCCTTTTTTGGCATAACGAAAATGTGTGTGTTTTGTTCAAGATTGGAAAAGTTCTTTGTGTAAAGAACTAGACAGTAAATATTATAGGCTTTGCTGGCCATATGTAGTCTCTGTCTCTCCTTCATCTACTCATTCTTCTTCTCCCCTTCCTTCTCCTTCTTTAAACACTTCCAAAATGCCAAAACAATTTTTAGCTCTCAGCCATATGAAGCAAGCCATTGATTAAATTTGGCTTGTAGGCCCATAAGGTGTGAATTCCTTTACATCATCAGAATGCCGCATATATATGAAATGTTATCTATGAGAAATTAATGGGGCTCCCAGCAGAGAGAAATTAGCCTAAGTTAAGTTTGGGCTTTGGAATTCAGGGGAATGCCATGCACAAAAATGCTCTGCTTTTAAAACTAGTTACTAACAGTCCATTTCTGATATCAGAAATACATGAAAACTACCAATTGAACGGACATTATTCACTACTTTAGTGCTGCTACTCCTGTGTGGTGGAAAAAGAATCCAGAAAGTTTTCCTTTCCATTTGAACATTCATGCAATAAAAATTTCCAAATCTTTTTTTGAACAAATTTTTATCTTATAGCTCTCTTGTGTACTTTATAAGTACGTTTTGCTGCTTATTCTCAGTAACTGTATTGAAACAATCTGTTTTCCTTTATCAATCAAAATAAAATAAGAAATTTAGCTTAATACTAATATTAAGCTGAAGTGCAAGATATATGAAAAAGAGAGAAAAGAAGCAGGATAAACTGACCTTTTGATAACTGCAGAGGACAGCAGATCAAAGACTGGACTTTAACGTCTGACATTTTCAGAATCTATCACAGTAAGTCCACTGGGTCCAGAAATAGGTTTTAATCCTAGATTGAAATGACAATGCTGTCATGACATTGAGTTTGATGGAAAAAGTGAAGTTAAAGTTTTTCTCAATATTTTTTTAAAATCAATGATTGATTTAACTATAAAATGGACTGATTCTGAAGAACTCATTCTGACGTTGGAGGTGAAAATGCTTTTACTCTAATCATTAAAATCAATTTCTCTAGATATCTGACTTTATTCTGCTTTATAACATAAAGAATGAAACTATATTTATTAATGAAGTGTAATCTAGCAAAGTGGCATAAGCATAATTATGAGTCACTTACTAAAGTTGTGTGTTTTTTTCCATTGCATGAAAACCCTGCCTTGTTTTAATTTTTATTGACTCTTTAAAAGCAATTTTAGGTTTGTAGAAAGAAGTGAATAAGCATTCACACGTCATCCTCAGCCTCTACCCCAATTTCCCCGATTTTTAACATCTTGCAATAGTGTGGTACATTTGTTATAGTTGATGAGTCAATATTGGTACATTACTATTGACTAAAGTATGTAGTTTGTATTAGAGTTTACTCCTTGTCTTATGAATTCTATAGGTTTTGTCAAATGTGTAATGACAAATAATCCTCATTACAGTGTCATACAGAATAATGGATTCACTCTCCTAAAATTCTTCCTTGCTCCATCCGTTCATCGTTTCCTCTACTAATTTATGTAGAAGATAAATTAGTAGATTGAGTTGATGGTTATAGCAGTTTAAAGCACAGATAGAAAACTAGATTGACCTGCCTACCCAGACTGTGCTTCTCACTCTCACTGTGCCCTTTCTTAACCTTTGGAAATGCTTTTATTCATATATAAAATAGGCTATAACTTCATATAGTTGTATTACAAAAAGTTAATGCACAGAAAAAGACTTGTGCTAGGTATATGGTTTCTTCTCAGTTAAATGGAAGCCATTGCGTGTGTTTGTCAATAGAATTCGTCATACTTTATCTCACATATCTTTACGTCATTGTTGGCACATGACATGTTTAGACTGCACAAATCTCCTCCAAATCCCTAATAGCCACTGATCTCTTTACTGTCTCCATAGTTTGGCTTTCTCCAGAAGGTCATGTAGTTGAATCATACGGTATGTAGACTTTTCAGACTGGCTTCTTTCACTTGGCAATATGCATTTAAAGGTTCCTGTGTGTCTTCTGTAGCTTGACAGAATACTATTCCATTGCCTGGATATACCACAGTTTATTTTTCCATTCACTTCCTGAAGGACATTTCGATTTTAGTGATCATGAATAAGGCTCCTGTAACATTCATGGGAAGAAGGCTTTTGTGTGCATGTAAGTTTTCAAATCCTTTAAGTAAATACCGGGAATGTAATTGCTGGGTTGTGTGGTAGGAGTATGTTTAGTTTTATAAGAAACTGCCAAACTGACTGCCAAAGTAGCTGTACTATTCTGCATTCTCACAAGCAATGAATAAAAGTTCCTGTTTCTCCTCACATTTGCCAGCTTTTGGTATCATCAGACTTTTGGATATTGGTCATTTTAATAGTCATGTAATAATATCTCACGGTTGCTGTGACTTGCAGTTCCCTAATGATACATGACTAGTAACTTCAAAATCCCCATTTGACAGCTGTATTTAGACCTTTGGACTATTTTTTAAATGAGTTGTTTTCTTTCTTATTTTCGAGTTCTCTGTATACTTTAAATACCAGTAATTTATCTGATATGTTTTGAAAATGTTTTGAATATGTTTTGAAAAAATTTTCTCTCAACCTGTGGCTTTTGTTTTCATTCTAAGCACAGTTTTAATAACAAAAGTCTTTAATTTTAATGATGCTCAATTTCTCAATTTTTTCTTTGTCTAACCCAATAAATCAGAAAGCTTTTTATCATTTCACATGACTTAATATTCAGGCAAGGTCTATATAGGCCCCTTTCAAACAGTCATAAAGTTTAGAAGCTCTGACCTCACAAACAATAACAACGACAACATAGAAACAAAAATGACAGCTTTTGATGTTGTCTCAGTAATTTCTCAATTCAAGAACAGATTACTGAGCTTTATAAGCAATACGTATAGATATCAATTTCACAGTAAAATACCTTATGATATTTATCAAATCACCTTAGTTTTGGTCACTTATTACTATTAGACTAAAATGTAATTTGTCAGACATGAGAAATCCTTTGGAGTATTTTTTAGAGAACCAAGTATTTGTTTTAGCCTTTTCAGTTCTTCTCTTGCTGTTTCTCCAGTATAGTCATTCCAATTGTCTCTATAGATGTATTAATACCAGGTACATAGTAAACACAATTATCTCCCACGTGTACCCCAACCCCCTTCCCTGTTCATGCAGTGAACATAAAGGAAGCAGGTCAAAAGGAAGCAGGTCATGTACCCTGTGATGTGCTGGGTTGTAAGGAAAGGTACACAATTAATGTACCATGTCTGAGTTTTCTTCTTCTCTGTATTTGTTCCATTTAATGCATGTATGTTTTTTATTCCTTAGGCCTCTCCAGTCCTAACACACTCAGGGATACTTGATACAGCTATAAGGCTGTGTCTTTATCAGGTACCTTTGGGTTACCCCCGGCCAGGGGTGGGAAATAGAGGAAGTGAATGTCTGTATCCTCATTAAGTATCACACAGAGCAGAAACATAAAGAAGCCTGTGCCATGAATGGGTCTCTTCTTTCTCCAAAAACCACCTACCCCTTCAACTCCCACTGCTTAAAGGAAAATCTTGTATTAGTCTCCCCATTTTCTCCTCAAACTTGCTTTAGCAAAGCAGTTCCTAAACCTCTGTTAATGTATGTCCCCACCCCTAACTCAACACACAGTCTCATGTCACATCACAGAAAAGAAGTTCAAAACAAAACAAAACAAAGCCACAGTCTTATAAGAAAAATAGGTAAGTTTTACAAAAGTTGTGTACTGTATCTCTGCTTTGAATTTTGTCATTGGCCAAGGATAGTAAAACTCTTGGAAAAGTATAAAACAGGAACTTACGTAATATGTTTTACCCAAGATTTTTCAAACATTTTTGGAAGGATACTTATTAACATCTTGCAGAGGTAATGTTACATGAAAAACTTAGCATAAGACCAATCAGGTATTCTATGCAATAATGCAGATATATGAAAAAATAATATAATGAAATAAATGACTTTTCAAAAGGTATTGATCCTAGATCCACATTCTTTTTTTGGTTCAGGTGAGGCAATTAGAATGTGAAAAAAAGAAGCATAGAACAACTGTCTAATGAGAGGGACGAATGCTCCTGGGTGGAAAGTTATTAGAAGATAAATTAGTAGATTGACCCTTTTGCTGTCTACGCAGGTTTTTTTTTTTTTTGCTAGTACCAATAGAAACAAATTCATTTTATGGTTTGTGTCACTGGAAATGTATAACTTAGTGGTAGCTGTATAGCAAACTTTGAATATGTAATAATAAGAGATTAGATGTAGGTTTAATATCATTATTTAATTTATTTGCTTGAATACCAGTGAGGAATTTCCACTTAAGCTCTCGTTTTCCAGATGAGTGTTTAATTGAATTCCAGAATTCATTTTGAAATAGAACTTTGTGTAGAATATGAATTTCTTTGCAAGAAGAATCATTTGTACACTTGGGTTTGAGAGCAGTTTAATGTCAATATAACTTCTTTCCAGGCTTTCATTTCCTACTTTTTGATATGGGAATAATCTCATGGCGTGATTGTGAAAGTCTTAAAAGATAATGTTTGGGGGGAGGGGAAGGGATAGCAATAGGAGATATACCTAATGTTAAATGATGAGTTAATGGGTGCAGCACACCTACATGGCACATGTATACATCTGTAACAAACCTCCACGTTGTGCACATGTACCCTAAAACATAAAGTGTAATAAAAAAAGATAATGTTTGCAAAGATACTCTGTGCACTCAAAGCGTGCTCTACGAACTTCATTGCCGTTCACATTTTGGGTTTATGAGGCTTCCATTTGCTGGCAATTGAAATGTGACTCTGAGTTAGATGCCGTGGTGTGGGAGATGATGTTTATTGGAGTTTAAAGCACAGATAGACAACTAGATTGTCCTGCCCACCCAGACTGTGCTTCTCACTCTCACCGTGCCCTTTCTTAACCTTTGGAAACACCTTTATTTATATATAAAATAGTATCATATACTATTTTATACTATATACTTCATATAGTTGTATTATGAAAAGTTAATGCACAGAAAAAGACTTGTGCTAGGTATACGGTTTCTTCTCAATTAAATGGAAGCTATTGCCTGTATTTGTCAATGGAATTCATCATACTTTATCTCACATATTCAGTGCTTTACATCATTTTTGGCACATGGTATGTTTAGACTGTGCAAGGGTTAATTACGCCAAATTTATCTATCTACAGTTAATATAGCCCAAGGTACCTTGTTTAGCTGAGCCAAAGTTTGCATTTATTAAAAATGTAAATTTATCTTGAAGTGATGCCTGATCTCACAGAACTATGGGTTCCAATCTCTAAATCACTGTGATCAGTAGTAAAACTATGTACTCTGTGTCTGTCCTACTAGCTATATTGCCGGAATCTGGAGCATGACTTTTGGGTCTTTCTGTAATGCCTTACCTCTCATCAAAATTCACAAAATTCACAAGACCTGCTCTCTGGATTGTGAGACTTTTGCATTACAAAGAAAAAGGTACTGTCCTAATGGCATTCCAAAGCCATTTGAAATGAGTTGCTGTCGTTTCCAGGGAGTCATTTTTGTGTTGGTTATCATTACTTTACCATTACCTTTTAATTTGGAAATGTTAAAATCCATTGCCATGCTCCTTGGAATATAAAGATCATATAGGGTCATTGACATGAGTCTGAAAGTATCAGTCACTGGAGACCTTCTAGTGGGATAATGTTGTTAATATTGCTGGTATTCTATTCTTCACGTTTCCTCCAGTAAAATGTAAAGTGACCAAAATATAAGCGTCACGCAGGCAAAGATTCTTTTATTTGTTCAACGAACACTGCTTTCACAGAGTAGTCAGTTAATATTCACTACTAGAATGCATGTTGAATGGCAGCTCTTTTATTTGCCATTAGCGTTGGCCCACTTGATAGCAGTTGGACAAAAAAATTGGACAAAGTGTGTTGATCTTTTATGAAAAAATAGATATCTCTTTCTTTCTTTCATTGTTGCGTTTTCTCTGGGCAAGTTGATACACACTGTAGACCTGATGTTATTTTAGGGATACAGTTGAAGTTACTAGATACTTTAGAGTTAATTTAATTATAATATGAAGCTTTGAGTTTCTGTTTCATTATTAAATAATTTATTTTATGATAGTGTTGCTTAACTTAGTGTGCAAGGCCTACAAATAAACCTAATAAATATCTTACAAACTACCTTAAAATAAATCTAACATTTTTTACTGAAATATTTTTAAACATGTTGAAGTTGGAATGCCAGGTAATTGTATACATACACACACACACATTTTCTTTTGGTTTCTTTGTTCCTATTATTGAAATTCCTATGCTAATAACCATATCAATTTATGAAACTCATTTTGAGAAAAAAGGCCTAAAATATAACTCATTTTTAAAATGATTTTCTCTTAATTTATAATGTCATACTTTAATAAAATAGGGTAGGGCAATTTTGTATAAATATTTATGCTAAGTTTTCTACATAAGTTACTGCATGTAGTCTAGTTTTTAATAGAAGGGTTTTCTTTTTCTTCAGTATCCACTTTAAAGTCAATGATATTTAGTGTTTTTTACTTTACAGTTCTAAGTTACTTATGCTTAAAAAGACATCTGACTTTTAAGTTACTGTCCAACTTGATTGTTATCTCTCTGTATCTTATCGATGTGTTCTTGAAAGTAGTTAGATTTTGAAAGACATTACTAAGAGGGCTTTTTCTCATCTTTGGAGAGTAACTTGGGGTAAACGGTTGTCTTTCGTCTTTGTCCTCCTCTCTACCCACAACTCCCCATCCCAGATCATTAGCTGAACTTGTGTGCTCAGGTTAATGTTCTGTTTCACCTTTCTTGTCAAATTGCTAGATACAACTCTCTTCAGTTATATACTGTACAAACAGAATCTCATCTTTTTAATCTCTCTCTTTTAAACAAATGTGTTCACGCTCAGATTTGTTGTCATTTAGAACAGGACTTCCTATTAGAAATATAATAATTTTCCTTCATGTTGTATCTTCAATACAAAAAAAAACCCAGAAAAACACGTATCAATGGTTTGCATGTGTCATGCTGATAGTTGGAGGGCAACTGATATTAGAAAAAGTGACACTATATTTCTGAACACAAACCTTGTTTCATCTTAGAATTTGGTGTTGAACCAATTGTGTACCTCATAGCAATAAACTTTAATGAGTTGTTAATATGTGATTAACTGCCTTGGCCAAACTCAAAATCTTATTCACACATACAATACACACAGAGAACTTATTTTTATTTGTTCAGTCACTCCTTTAGTCCTTCATTTATTTCACAAACATTCATTGACACTTACGTGGCAGCACTCTTATAAGAATAGAATATACCCTGTTAAATCAGACATGATACTTGCTTTTGTGGAGCTTATGCTTTAATGGAGAAACAGAAAGTCAAGCAAAAACTCAAACTATATAACTTTAAATTGGATATGTGCTAATGAAGGAAAATGTGGCAGTGTAAGAAAAAATAATAGGGAGTTAAAGGATAAATAGGAGTTTGGTGGATGAAATTTATGAAGGGCTGAAGATTTCAAACAAAAGAAACTGATGCAGGAGGGTGCAGCTTTGGAGTCAAGAATGAAGTTCTAGGAGATAGCAAGGAAATGGTGGGAGAGGAGGTCAAAGTAGGTAGGATTTTATATATTATCAATGGGAAAATATTGAACAACCCTAAGCAGAAAGGCAATGATAGGGGGTCAAAGTAGGTAGGATTTTATATATTATCAATGGGAAAATATTGAACAACCCTAAGCAGAAAGGCAATGATAGGAGGTCAAAGTAGGTAGGATTTTATATATTATCAATGGGAAAATATTGAACAACCCTAAGCAGAAAGACAATGATATATATTCATCTTCATTACAAATTCTTATATCTTTAGTAGACCTGTTTTCAGGCAAAATTTCATGAGAGAATAGTAACAAAGAGAAAAAAAGTGGTGTTCTCAGATTATCTCTAACTCACCTGATGACTTTAAGCTAAATGACCTCAACATTTTGTGAGGCTTTTCCTTCTTATAAAGTAAGGAGTTTAGATGAGGTGAGGTGTCCAATTTCATTTAGCTTCAATTTCCTGTAATTTGACGGCTGTCAAGTCATGCTTTGATTTGTTCTGTTTGTGAGCCAGAGTAACTTTAAGGCAGTATATTAACTAGGAGAACTATTTCTTTACTTTTAAACTTCAAAATTATGATGACATAAGTATTTTAAAGAGCATTTAGAAAGTAGACAAATGAAAAATTTTTAACATTTTGGAATGCTTCTTGTATTTCTTTTTGAAACCTAGGTTTTTGGTGGTAGTGTTGATATTTATTTTTGCCAAACTAACCATTCCATGTAATTTTGTAGCATTTTGGGTTGATGACCACCGTAAGTCTAGTATTCCCATATGTGTTAAAATTTATCTTTACAATTAATATATTTTCACTGAATTATTTAATTAAAAATTAAACTACGATTTCTAATACATGTTCAGTGAGATATTATTAGGCATTACCTGAAAGGGATTTCTGGAGAAAGAAAGAATTTCTGGTTAAAAAGAGTTGAGCAGGTTTTCCTAGAGCGATTCTCTTGGTCTCTAGGATGGTGCTACAGCATAAAATATCCTCCTAATTTACTTCACAAATTAGCCCTTAGATTTCATGAATTACTTATAATTTTTTTTGTAGACCACAGTTTCTTTGCTCTTCAGTATTACACTTGCTTATGTGAGTTTCTAAAACTAAGTTTAATTTTGGAAATTCTTAATTTTATATTTATATTTTGAATTGTGTTTAAAATTAAGTTTAGTAAAAAGCTAGGTTTTTATTTCTACCTACAAATTCAGTGTCCCATCAATAGAAAAAAAATTCTCAATAATATTTTAAAGTTACTTACTTTAGTCTTTGTCATTAAAGAATAAAATTTACCAGGCAGAAATGCCCCAGAAGCTACCTATGGAGGAAATATAAATATTATTATTACCTACTAATAGTAATATACAAAATAGTCAATTATGTGTATAGAAGTTAAATAGATATAAAAGTTAAATATTTATAAATGATACAGGACTCACGTGTTTGTATTCTCTGACTGCTGTGCAGTCACAGTCTGATAAATTGATAAACAGAGTTTGCAGTAAAGAAGGAGTTTAATGATTGCAGGACAGCTGAGTGAGGAGATGCGAGCACCCTCAAATCTGTCTTTCCAGAGAGTACTTGGTTGGGGTGAAGGGATTGTAGAGGACCAGGGGCTGGATAAATGGGGTCACTGACTGGTTTGGGTTAGGGGGATTAAATCTTAAATCACCAGGATATAGAAACTTCACCCTTTAGTGAGTCAGCTTCTCCTGGAGCCCTTCGGAGGAGCTGATGTCAGTAGTTTCACTGGTATGTAGGATCTGAAAGAATACCTCAGAGAGAAAACAACATTTCACAATGCTCAAGTTGTTATCTATGAGTAGTTAAGTTAAGGGATGAATATTCTGATATATGTAAGTCATCAATTCTGATATATGTAAATCATCTATTCTGATATATGTAAATCATCAGTTCTGATATATGTAAATCATCAGTTCTGATATATGTAAATCATCTATTCTGATATATGTAAATCATCTATTCAGATATATGTAAATCATCACTACTCACTATGCTGCATGATCCTTGACAAATTTTCTGATTTCCTTGTATTATTAAGTAATAGCTGCATTCTTTTAGGATACTATTTCATGATCAGCACTCTTCCTTCAGGCTCTACATAAAAATTATATAAGACTACTAAATCAGTTTATGATCTAATTATGTCATTTCTTTATTTGTCTATTATTTGCCACTGTAACTCAATTGTTCAAAGATTCAATGTAGGAGTCATATAATTCAGCCTGATTAATATAAGTATTTGCTCTAAATGACATTGGAAATATATATATCCATTATAGCTCATTTTAGCACATATGTTAATATTTCTGTTGCAGGATTCACTCAGTTATATCCTCATTAAATGTTGGTACACTTCGAAGATATCAAATGATATCAAATCAGCAATACTGAGCAGCTAGCTACATTTATGAATTTCTTATTTGCTAGTTGAAGTTACTTATATTTGTTACAATCTGGGAAGCTCTTAAAAATATAATTATGCCTTTAAATATATCTCTGCAAAAAAAACTTTTGGAAAGAATTTCTTTGGTGTCTCTGAGAACTGTGAAGTCTTAAGTCTGAACGGAATTAAAGGCATTTGTATTCATCCATTCTTTTTTTTTTTTTCCTGAGACGGAGTCTCGCTCTGTCGCCCAGGCTGGAGTGCAGTGGTGCAATCTCGGCTCACTGCAAGCTCCGCCTCCCGGGTTCACACCATTCTCCTGCCTCAGCCTCCCGAGTAGCTGGGACTACAGTTGTCCGCAACCACGCCTGGCTAATTTTTTTTTTGCATTTTTAGTAGAGACGGGGTTTCACCCTGTTAGCCAGGATGGTCTCGATCTCCTGACCTCGTGATCTGCCTGCCTCGGCCTCCCAAAGTGCTGGGATTACAGGCCTGAGCCACTGCACCTGGCAAGTGGTGTCTTTTCACTTAGTTTAAGTTTACTCAGTGATGAGGATATGAACATTTTTCTAATTGGCATTCACTTCCATAACTGTGAACTCTACCCAGTGACCAGTATCTGTGATGGTATTAAGTACCACCTGTTCAAGCTATTTATGTGTTGTAAATTAGTCCCTAATACCCCCTGTTTCCAAAGTCTTATGACATCTAAGATGAAATGATAATAGATAATTTCATTAATTTATAAAACTCTGACTGAAGATGGGAGAAAGATGTCTAAACTAATTCTTTAGATTATATTTATCAAGAACCAGACAGATTCTAATCATTCTACATGTACATTAAATATACTGAATTAGATTTCTCTTCTAACCTTTACAATAAATGCTATATGAGCTTGAGTGTTTATTTAGCTCCTGGAAAATATTAGCTCTAATCTCCCCTATTTCATGCTATTTATGTTTTAAACCTCGTTTCTGAATGTGCTTTGTTAATTTGAATTTTATTGGCCTAAACAAATTTTTTCTTATAATCAACATAAATTACATCGCCATAACTCATATGAAGTTTTCTTCCCTCCCTCAGAAAGTTGTGACCAAACAGGATTTTAATACATTGCAGTTTTTGTAGAACTCCTCTACCAACAATTTCATAGCTAGTTAACTGTTTAAATGCACACTTACTGTGCTAATGGTTGGAGAATAAGAGGTCAAGATGGTGGCTTTTACAAGGAACACATATTTCTGAGCTTATGGCCTGCAAAGCTAAGATAAATTTTAAGAGAGAGAAAAATATCCTAAGTATTTATATATTTAATTATGTTATATTTGAAGTCACATATTTAGGAAATGAAAGTAGGTGTTTTCAAACAATGTCAGTTTCTATCAGCATGCAGCAGGGGTATCCCTCTCCATGCACAGATGCACAGAAACGAGAGAAAAATTAAGTACTAAATTCTAGTGACTATTATAGGATGGTGCAAGTTTCAAGACATGTGAAAGAAAACACAAACTAAAATAATTAGTGAGGACTGTGATGTCCGATAAGGCAAGCAATGAATTCTCTCTTAGCCTCATCTTCTTCATTTGTAAAATTGTTAAATATTTTGCATGACTTCTTCATACTCAGACTTTAATTGTGGTTGGCTTAGAACTCTTTCTCTTTCAACATTGTCTTCATTTCTCCACCGTTTTACTAAATCTTAGTCGTGACTGTTGATATGTCCTCAAGTATCATATACGCACCACGTTCCTTGGAGGTGGTAGAGTGTAGTGAATAGTCAAACAGGTTCTGGGTTTAAATCCTGCATCCTCTGCTTTCTAGCTGTGTGATTTGGGTCAGGCTAGTTGCTATCTGAGCCTCATTTTCCTCATCTGATTGTTTTAAAGACAAAATAGTATATAAGACAAAAGAGTTAAACAATATGTGAAAATATTCCAGCCTCGGACACATCGAAATTCTCAAGAAATATTTACTGTTCTCAGAACAATATTCTATTCTATTCACAATAACAATTGTTACAATTTTTATGCCTGTTCTAAGTTAAAATCTCTACAAGTCCAAGGGTTAATCAAGAAACATTAAATGTCCCACAAATAATTATTTCTATTTAACATAATTTAATTTTAAAACAGTTTTAGGTTCACAGCAAAACTGAGCATTGAAGTGTAAAAGCTTTAAGATAATTTTTTGCCCTTTCAGTATTTAATTTATTTTATTTAGACCTGATTAATTATAAAATTATTTTTCCTTAGCCATGAGAATTCAATATTACGTTATAAAGATATTTCAACTGGAAAGCTTTTTTTTTTTTTTTTTTTTTTTTTTTTTTTTTTTTTGAGATGGAATCTGGCTCTGTCGCCCAGGCTGGAGTGCAGGGGCACGATCTCGGCTCACTGCAAGCTCCACCTCCCGGGTTCACCCTGTTCTCCTGCCTCAGCCTCCCTAGTAGCTGGGACTACAGGCGCCTGCCACCATGCCTGGCTAATTTTTTGTATTTTTAGTAGAGATGGTATTTCACCATGTTAGCCAGGATGGTCTCGATCTGCTGACCTCTTGATCCACCCACCTCGGGCTCCCAAAGTTAATTTTTGAATATATTTCAGATTTTGCTCTAGCATATTTAATGAGATATTAATGTCACTATACAATCTAAATTTTGGCATATCATTTTATGTCCCTCAGCGTGTAAAAATCCTTTGTCATTATAGCTTGTACTCTCTGTCTTTTAATAGTGAACTTAATGTATTTATACTAAATATGATTTTGACACATATGGATATATTTCTGCATCTTTAATAAAATTTCACTGTATTTTTACTTCTTTACTTTTTTCGTTTGTTTTCTGCTTTTCATTGACTTGATTGCATATTTTTGGGGGGTGTGTTGTTTGTATATTTCCTTTTCCATTTAATCTGTGTCGCTTTTCATTGCTCTTTAGTTATTAAATGTTGAACAAAGTGCATTAGCACTAATGAAGCACAAGGTTGCATTAGCAAAGTACAACTTGAAACAATCATCTCCTTCTACCTGAACAATTTAAAGGCTGTAGAAAATTTTAGATATGATCATCTCTTCCAGTTTTTATATTATTGCAATTTGTAAATATAATTATGTATTGTTTTTTAAATTCCAAGCTAAATAGTCATTATCCTTAATGTTATTATTGCTGTTACTTTGGTTATTGATTATTTAGATACACCAACGTGTTTTCAAGTTTCTGTATAACTCAGTGCCACTTAGATCTCACTCTTTTCTTCTCATTGAAGCATATATTTTGGTGCTCTTTGGTATGTAAACTCAATCATTTATTTGAATATGTGTGTGTGTGTATGTGGCAGGGTCTCAGGCTGTCACCCAGGCTGCAGTGCTGTGGTGCAATCATGGTTCACTGCAGCCTTGACTTTCTGGGCTCAAGCAGGTCTCCCACCTCAGCCTCTTGGGTAACTGGGACTACAGGCATTTGCCACCATGCCCACACCAGGCTAATTGTTTGTATTTTTAGTAGAAATGAAGTTTCACTATCTTGTCCAGGCTGGTCTTGAACTCTTGAGCTCAAGCAGTCTGCTCTCCCGAGCCTCCCAAAGTGCTGAGATTACACGCATGAACAACCATGGCTGTCCTGAAAATTATCTTATTTTATATATCTTACTCTTAATAATTTAGAAAGGTTTAAAATAATAGATTGATGGATATTTTCTCTTAGCACTTTGAAGAGTTTAAAATCATAGGTTGATGGAAATTTTCTCTTAGCACTATTGTCTTTTATAATTTCAAGATGCTTTCATTTTAAATTATGAGTAGAAAACAGAAATTACCTAAAAGGGCACAATTACTAGACTGACAGTGTTATGGGTTGAATTGTGTACCTTCAGCAAATAATGAGGCGGTAATTCCAGTAGCTGTGAATGTGACCTTGTATGGAAATACAGCCTTTGCAGATGACCAAGTCAGGATGAAGTCATTAGGATGGGCCCAATCCAATATGACTCTGTAGTTACAAAAAGGAGAAATGTGGACACAGGGAAAGATAGGTATACAGAGAAGGCGATGTGAAGACACAGGAAGAATGCCATTGATAAGCCAAGCGATATGGTCTGTCTTAGCTCCTGTAACTCCCATGTGTTGTGGGAGGGATTTGGGGGAGGTAATTGAATCATGGTTGTAGTTTCCGTAACTCCCATGTGTTGTGGGAGGGATCTGGTGAGAGATCATTGAATCACGGGGTGGTTTTCCCCATACTGTTCTTGTGGTGGTGAATGAGTCTCACAAGATCTGTCGGTTTGATAAGGGGTCTCCTCTTTGCTTGGTTCTCATTCTCTCTTGCCTGCCGCCATGTGAAATGAGCCTTTCGTCTTCTGCCATGACTATGAGGCCTTCCCAGCACATGGAACTGTGAGTTCATTAAACCTCTTTTTCTGTATAAATTATCCAGTCTCTGGTATGTCTTCATGAGCAGCAGGAGAACAGACTAAAACACCAAGAAACACCCAAAGCTGCATGACATAAGGAGAGAGACTTCTCTGGAATAGCTTTTTCCTTGTGGCTCTCAGAAGGAGCCACCTTTTCAACACCATGATTTTAGACTTCTGCCTTCCAGAACTCTGAGACAGTACACTTATGGTTAAGCCACCCACTGTGCGCTGTTTTGTTAGGGCAGTCCCAGGAAACTACTACAGATACAAATCGTAAACAGAAACAAGAGCCAGGAGAAACCAGAACCTTCAACCCTCTATGCAGTACTCTGTCCTTTCTTTCTGGAGGTTTTCAGAAGGAATTTCAAGGATTCGGCAGGGGGTTGGTAGACCATGCTGGGCCCACTGTGTCCCATTCCTGCCAGATTCCTGCGGGAACTGCACGGTTTACTAGGTTACACTTTCTTTTCTGTTTATGGCTTCTCAGGATGCACACTTGACCCTATGCCCTCTCTTAATCCTGGCAACCCCCCATACTCTGCCTAAATAAATACCAGTGGACATAACTACCGACATGCCAAAGTCCTCAACATCTCATATTCCATGGAAGAGTACATAGACGGGCTCTTTATACTGTCATAGATTATACCAGCCGGGTATCCAAGTGATGTCAACAGGGCCCCAGTGTTTTTTAGACATTTTAATAAAAATTTCTTTTTAAAAAATCAGATTTTGCTATAGAGTCAGGCTTATAATCCCTATGTTCTTTTCTTGACAGTATGTTTTTCCAAAAGAATCCTCAGCCATCCACATAAAAACAGTTTCCATATATGCGAACTGGAAATTTTTATAACTGGTAGAAACAGACTAAAAACTGGACTTTCAAAAAATATAGTTGGCCTTTCCTGTGTACGAGCTCCGCATTCACAGATTCAACCAACTATGGATAGAAAATATAGTATTCCCAGATTGGGCAGCCCAAGGATGCAGAGGGCTCAGTTTTAATTTTCCCAGGTTATACAGGACCAATGTTGGAATTTTAGCATTTCTGGATTTTGGCATCCATCAGGGTTCTAGAACTAATCTCTCACGGAGAACGTGGAACCACTGTATATACCAATGGCAAATAAGCAGTGAAAATTTGCTTAACGCCACTAGTCATTAGGAAAATGCAATTAAAACTGCAATGAGATGCTCTATACAGCTACTAGGACGGCTATAATCAAATCACAGAAGACGGAGTACTGATGAGGATATGTAGAAACATCAGTGGTATAGTTGCTTTGGATAACAATAGGGAAGTTTCTTTTAAATTTAAATATACATTTATCATATGACTCAACTGTCAATTCCTGGATGTTTACCCAAGAGAAATAAAAGCATGTTCATACAGAGACCCATTTGCTAATGTTTATAGCAACTTTATTTGCATGGCCTTAAACTAGAAATAATCCAGAGGCCCATGTATTAGTAAAGGTATAATCAAATGGAACACTAGTTTGCGATAAAAAAATACAATATAGACATATGTAACAGCATGAATAAATCTCCAACGCATTAAGTAAACTCAATAAAAAACAATCAAAGCTACATAGTATATGATTCAATTTTTGTGACATTATTTAATAGCCAAAACTGTAGCCACCCAAATCTGAGTGGGATAGACAGGGGCTAGGTGTCAGGTTGGGGGCGAGGACTGATTACAAAGGGGCACCAGGTAACATAGTACTTTAGGTTGCTGTAACAGAATATCATAGACTGGGTAGTTTATAAACAACCAAAATTTATTTTTCACAGTTTTGGTGACCAGAAGTTCAAATTCACGTTACTGACAGATTCAGTGCCTGGTAATGACTCACTTCCTGATTCAGAGGTGGCTGTCATTCTTTTGTCTCCTCACATTGTAGAAGGACGGGATATCTCCAGGGTCTCTTATAAAAAGCACTAACTCCTTTGATTAAGTCTCTGTTCTTATGATCTAATCACCTTCCAAAGCCTCCAACTCGCAATACCATTATATTGGGTATTAGATTTCAGCATAAAATTTCAGAAGAATATAAAAATTGAATCTATAGAACAAGGGAATTTTTAGGATGAAACGTCTCCATTGAAGTGGTTGTTACACTACTGTAAACATTTGTCAAAATTCATCAAAATGAACACTTAGAAAATGCTGTTATATATCATTATCGTTTGGCTGTGTCCCTCCAAAAGGCATGTGTTGGAACATAATCCAATGAACCACTGTTGGGAGGTGGGGCCCAATGGGAGGTGTTTAGGTCATGAAGGCTGAAGCCTTGTGAACAGATTCATGCTGATTTAAAATAACTTAAAGCTGGGAGTTCAATCTCTTGCTGTCTCACCTTCCACCATGAGATGACACAGAAAGAAGGTCCTCACCAGACACTTGCCTTTGCATCTTGGATTTTCCAGTTTCCAGAACCATGAAGAATCTCTACAAATTGCCCAGTCTCTTATATTCCATTATAGCAGCACAGACTGAATGGAACTATACATGTATTGCATTTGAATGAATATTAGTAAGAAATTAAACATTCACCACAATAAAGGGATCTTTGAATGAGCACTGGGTCCCTCTGAGCAAGGCCATGGACAGATGTTATGTAAGAGAAAGGACTGGATCAGAACTTTGAGAGCAGAAAGCATCAAATATTCTACAGCTTGAGCCTTCTGTAATGGTAGCAGTAGGAACTGAAGATTCCTATGTTTTTGTTATCTTAGATGGTGAATTGGACTCCACTAATGGAGGGGCTTAAGATATCAGCAGCCATTTATTTTGTATAAACAGTTGTGCAAAATGAATGTGCCAATAAACCATAACAAAATAAATTGGGAGAGCTTCAAATCTAATCCACCTTTTAGGAAGTCTATGATGGATAGACTTGACCTACAGAATCTATGCACACTTTTGATAAGCCAATAATTTCCTCTCTATATAGATACCCCTAATTCAGGCTTCAGGGGCTAAAAAGTGTTCCCAGAGTTGCAACAAAATCATCAATACTTGAACAATATAACACACACTACAAGATTCCTTACTTTGAATGTTGAATATGTGTAGATATAGATACTAACAGAAGAAATTAAAGTTTGGCAGCTTTTGAAAGTGTAGTCATTCAAATATGTAAGGCACTGTTTGATGACACAACTAAAAATAAAGTTTTCATATTTCTTTTTTCAGTATTTTACATAATCTAGGGAGATATAAACTTCTGGCTAACAAAAAAATAAATGTTTGCTTAGGAAACAAGACTCCCAGACTTAAAAATCGTTACAAAAATACATATGTGACCAGCTATGTTTGGTTTCTCCGTTGTCTTTTGTTTGCATTCTAATTTTTCCAGCTTGAAGTATCTTGTCCTTACTCATTTTTAGACATCCAATACAGAGGTAATATTTATTTATTCAGTATTTGTCACTTTGAGAGTACTATGTTTTCTCAGATGTGAATCATCAAGTTGTTCTTGAATATTATACATTTCATTTTCAGGGTAGGATAAACTTTGTACCGATTATATTTGAATTTGTTACTTGAAGTGGAAATTGTATGTGATAGCAGAAAGGCTGAGTGCTTTGAAATGAGTAATACTGGATAGTGAAATATTGGTTAAAATTCTGGATCTTCCAGTGATAGCTGCCATCAAGGACACATTTCTTATCATTTTTAGCCTTAAGTCACTCACTTTGAACATGGAAATAATAAACACATTTTACAAAGTTATACTGGTGTGATGAGATCAGCATTCAGTAAAGGGAAGCTGATACGACTGTCAGTCAACGGATTCATCTAGCTATTTACCTACCGTTCTTTTGTTTTCCTCTCTGCAGCCAAAAGATTTAAGTTCAAATTCTGGATTGACAGTTTATTACATCTGTGACTTTTAGCAAATTATGTACTTTGCAGTCTAAAATTTCACATTTATAATGTATGATATTATTATTAAAGAGTCTATAAGAATCCAGTTTAGTGCCTGAAATATAGTAGGTGCTCATTTAATGACAGCTACTATTTCAACTTTTAGACATCACTATTACTACAAAACTGGCTTTGATATTTTACCTTTCTAAAATTTATTTTTTTGCTTCCTAAAATGCAGACTGTCCTACATCCAAACTATATTGGAAATTAAATATTTTAACGGAAAATAAAAATCACACACAGGTCAAGTAAGTTATAGTGGTTTTGAACAAAAGGCATACAATTTCTTTTTAAAAAAATATAAAAAGTACTAAAGCTATGTTCAACACGAATATACTTATATGTGTATTATATACATGCTGGAAATATCAGTTTTTAAGGGACTACATAGCAGCTACATGTTTTGATAATTGACATTATTCAGCAAATTATTCTAATACAGGAAGTATGTCAAATGATGAGTTCAGTATAACATTTTTATCTGCATTGCTTTGTTACTTTTGTGCATTACTATTAAATGCATTGTTATATGTTGCTGTAAGTTGTATTATTGCATATTAAAATCATTCTTAGATAAAATAAAAATCAACAAGGTCATTTGCACAGCTCGAGAAAATGTTTTTATCATACAGAGATTACGCATTTTTCTTTTAGCACTTTTTTTGCATGAAATCAATTGTTTCAGGGTTTTTTTTTTTAAAAAAACACATCTTCCAGGTAAAGTAAATATTTTCACTTTTAGCTACACATGGATATCCTCCATTATTTATGTTGTCATATACTTATCTTAGTAAAAGTTTGCCTAAAAATAACTGCTTATCCAAAGTGTACTTATGTTAAGTGTAGATATATTTTGAGTAAATAAAAAGCAGGTATTGTTTTCAGAGATAATCTTAAAAATGCTTTATCATGAATCTGGAGGTTAAATAGCTGGAAATGAAATCCAGAAGTAAATGATACCACTTGTAAACATACCTCTGACATTAGGAGTATACAGGAAATTATGACAAGTATCTGTTATCATAGATAAGTAAGGGTATCCCATGGGTAACTAAAAATGAGCATATTTAATGGGAGCCAAGTTTCGTATTTTTAAAAGACATGGAGAAATTTATTTTATAAGAAAAATCTGTTTAAAATGGAAAATCTTTGTAAAAAAACTACTCTTTTTAAAATCCTTTGCTAATGGCCTTCTTGAACTTTATCTTAATGTATATAAGAATTCTTCAAAAGTCACATTATATAATTAATTAAGGATACTAGAGAAAATTAGATACTGCAATGTGTCAACAATGTTTAGAACTGATGTTAAATAAGTCTGGGTGCAGTGCCTCACTCCTGTAATCCCAGCACTTTCGTAGGCGGGTCACCTGAGGTCAGGAGTTCAAGACCAGCTTGGCCAACATGGTGATACCCCAACTCTACTAAAAATATGCAAATTACCTGGGTGTGGTGGTGGATACCTCTAGTTACAACTACTCTGGGAGGCTGAGGCAGGAGAATTGCTTGAACCTGGGAGGTGGAGGTTACAGTGAGCCGAGATCACGCCACTGCACTCCAGCCTGAGAGACAGAGCAAGACTGTTAAAAAAAAAAAAAGAAAAAATATCGCTGCTAAATACGTTTCTGGCTATTACTAATTTCTATTTGTGATGGTCTAGTTTGTGCTTTTCTTTTTAATAAAGACTTGTTTTTTAAAAGAAAGCACAGTGATCTGGATGATGTCTTATGGTAAAGCCTTGGGGTAAACTCCAAAGGGTAAGTATTAGCAGTGTCGATGCCACCTCATTACGGTAACCACAATACCACATTTAAAGTGAAAAAAAAAATCAGACTTTTCTGAAGTGTCTTGCAAATTCAAATCCTTTCTATGATGGCAAATAAAACAGGAATTTGGAGCACCAAACTTGCCCCTTCCTCTGCAATAAAGTAAACAAAAGTTTCAAACATGTTTTAGAATGAATTCCTAATTTTATACATCAAATGACCACCCTCTCATCACATTGAATACCTATGGTAAGAAATTAGAATTCTCTCTCTCGTCCTTCCTTGTTAGTGTAGGGTAGAAGGGATTTTTTTTTCTCATCCATCACTAGGTTCATGGCTGAAGCACCTATAACAAAAGGCAGTTTAACAACAGAAAAGCATACATATTTATTTAATGTAAATTTTATGTGACATGTGGACCTTCAGAAATGAAGACCCAAAGAAATGGCGAAATCTATGTATATTTATGCTTAGGTTGGATGGGGAGTAGACAGTCATGAGGAAGCATGATTGAACAGAAGGAGTATGATCTAATGGTAATAAGCTGGGGGAACTTAGCAAGGCCTGTTTGTTCATATTATTTTCTGTGTCCCAGTGTGACATTCCTTGTCTCCAGATATGAGGCACATGAGGCTCTTATCACATACTTCAGAGGAAGATCAGATTCTTTTTTTATTTTTTTTTTGAGACAGAGTCTCGCTCTGTCGCCCAGGCTGGAGGGCAGTGGCGTGATCTCCGCTCACTGCAAGCTCCACCTCCCGGGTTCACACCGTTTTCCTACCTCAGCCTCCCGAGTAGCTGGGACTACAGGTGCCACCACCACACCCGGATAATTTTTTGTATTTTTAGTAGAGACGAGGTTTCACCGTGTTAGCCAGGATGGTCTCAATCTCCTGACCTCGTGATCCACCCACCTCGGCGTCCCAAAGTGCTGGGATTACAGGAGTGAGCCACCGCACCCAGCTGAAGATCAGATTCTTTTACAGCTTGCTTCAGAGAAGAAGGATTGGAGAAGGTCAGAGACCTTTCTCCTTTGTGATTTTCTCAAATGTGAAGGTGCCATCTTCTGGGGTAGCACGTTCTGAACCCAATGCTCTGGGGTAGCGTGTTTCTATTTGTAGAATATCAAGAGAATGGTGTTGCATCTTTCAGAAAACCCAGTCTAGAAAATCTTAGGAATGAAATATACAACCTAATTTTATACATTTTTCTAATTTCTATTTATGGTTAATATTTGAAGAAACATTCCCTCATGCATATAGAGTTTTAATTTAATGTAAGTGGATAATATACATAATAATGCTGGTTGCAAAGATTTTGTGTTCCAGAAGAGTTCAATAATATTTTCCTTAAAGGTTGGCGTGGAAGAAGAAAATTTATTTCCAACATTTTAATCTTTGACTCTGCATTAGCCATTTTCAAGTAGATAAATTAATTTTTTTCACTTGAGTTATTTACTGAAAATTGGTGAACTTAATTGCTGAAAAGCTTTAGCTTTTGCTGTTTTTTTTTCGCTAATCATTGATTCAGTGATTACTATTTCTTTTCTATTTTCTTTATATGTACTGTAATTTCTCAATGGCATTCAAGAAACCCAGGAAAGCACATTGAAAGTGGAATTATTTGAGCTGGACATATACTTGTGCATTAAAAAATTCTCCAAATATGTCTTTAAAACTTAATTAAAAATGTCAACTTAGAAACTTAATGTGCCTGGGGCTTAGTCCAGAGGACAGTGGTATCAGCTGAAACAGGAAGATAATGGAAGGGGATTTGAACTTTATGATAAGGACTCCTGGTCAGTTTAAGAAAGACAATGGCAGGATCAGAATATACGTTACTGCCTGCTGTGTATATGCAGCAATAGTGGTTATACCTGGTTCTTTGTCTCCAAATCAGAGCACAGGCCCAACAAGAACAATCCTCGGTCCACTTATGAAGGAGGCTTATCCACTCAGTTGGAGGTATGGTTTCCCTGCATATTGCTGCCAACTTCCTGTCACTGCCCCAGAGGTTTAGAATTAGCATTAATGACCTTCAAACAGCTTAATTTCCCCAGAGTCATTGAACACAGCTAGTTGGCCCTACTAGGCTGAAAGCCATATGGCATCAATTGTAAATGTTTTGCTACCATTTCCCAACATAACCACCTGCCTGATTTACTGTTTGCTGGATACTCACCTTGAATGTGAATATGTCCACATAAATTTTTTCTTTAAATTAAGAAATGTAGTTTAAAATTATGATTCATTTTATCCTATTAAGATGTTGAAGGGGGATGCTGAAGAAGATTCACATTGTCAGTTTTGTATAAATCCACTTGTTGGAGAAAAGTGTTGAAATGAAATTAACAAAACCATCACATAAATATAAACGTGTAGATTGTTAAAATTACAGTTTTAGGAAATTTGCAACATAAAGTACAAGGTAAATAAATATCTCATTTTGAACTCACATATTTAGTACAAATTATTGCCCAAAATACATCCTAGGGCTTGGGGATATTTAGAAAAGAGAAGACCCCCAGAGCTATAAATCATTAAAAAACCAGATAGCTTAACTTCAAAATGCATTTTATTTTTTTTAGTCTTGGGTTTCAAGATAAAACCTTGAAGAAAACTGTAGAAGCCTTTTCTCTTAGCCATAAAATAGACTCCATATCCCTCCCTTTCCTACCATGTATACTCCCTTCACATTTATCTAATTGTATGCTGTCGTCTATATGCCTTCTTAGAAGTTGCAGGGGCTAATCTTGAGTCTGACAAAGGAAGCTTGGAGACTCAGCTGCAAAATTCCCAAGATTATTTCAAGGTGGCTGGCTAGTCAACAACCCCGCCATTGTTGAGATGCTGCCAGCTCGTGATTCAGGAGGACTGAGACACAAAATAGCCACCAGAGCAAGACACACAGACATTGTACTCAGCACAATTTTGCGCGCCTTCCTTATCAATTTTTCCACACGTAAACTCCTACCCTCACCCCCAAAATTGAAGTGGTTGCTTTGGATGGGAATCCGGCCACATCCCCTTTACTAGTTTTGGTTAGTAAAATCCCTTTCTTTCCACCAGACCTCACTCTTGTGAATTGGACTCTGCAAGTGGTAAGCATTCAGATCTGTATTCAGTTACAACGAAGTGATCTCTCTGCAATGGATACAGAAAAGATAGGTTCAAGGGGAAATATAGGGGAAGAGGGAGGGGGAACTTAAATAGGGGGGATAAATGAATTTGTGATAATTAAAAGCAGACATAGAGAAAATTCTGAAGGGAAACTGGTAATAGTGTATATGGAGACATTGTGCTCCTCAATGGAAATTTTGAGGGTACGATATTGTTTCCATGCATCTCCCTTTCAGCAATTCATCCCAGTGACTTGATGCAATGACATCACCTGTTCTCTTCTGAGGAAACAGTTTTAGACATTCAAAGCCCAGTTGTTCAATGTAGCCGAGATTCTTTAATTTCTATTTCAGCTAATTAGTAGCAATACAAACTCTTGCCAAACAAGAAATGTGAATTCTTAAAGATTAAATTTTATTTTATCTCTATCTAGAGGTAGGAAACCAATCTTTCGGGAGGCACAAATTACGATGACAGCCAACATTCATTTATTCATTCCAAAATAAAGCCTTTATGTGTAATGAATTATTTTTCGTAATTCTAGAAAGTGGCGTGTTCCAGCAATTATAATTATAAAGTGTACTGTTTTTGGAGGGTAAAATAGTAAGTCACATCATTAAGGTCAAAATGATGTTTAAAGGAAAACTATAACTATGCCTTTAGTATATTAAAATTAGATAATATTTTATACATCTGTCCCTGCAAAATAAAACACTTTTCATATGTTTTCTTTGGCTCACACACAACTAAATTTGATGAGATAAAATATACAAATATTTGACAGGGTCAATTTCCTTTTCAAGTTGGATTTTAATTAATTCAATAAGCATGTATTGATGACCTACTGTATGCAATACATTTGGCTAAATTTAGCATATCTGATTTTGCTCTATCATCATGGATCGTGATGTTTGTGACGGGGGATGTTTGTGACTGGGAGCTTTTTTTTCCCATTAGCCAAATAAATAAGTAGGTAAATGCTTAAAGATTTTTTTAAAAATCCACGTGGTGTTATTTTGAGAGGTATAGAATTTATCTAAGCTCCAGTTCCTTCCATTGGAAAAATGCATATTTAAATGAGGTAATATGTATAAAGGCAATGGTGGCTGGGCACGGTGGCTTGTGCGTGTAATCCCCGCAATTTGGGAGGCCCAGGTGGGACGATCGCTTTAGCCCGGGAGTTCAAGATCAGCCTGGGCAACAGGGAAAGACCCAGTTTCTACAAAATATTTTTAAATTTAGCTGGGTGCAGTGGCACGTGCCTGTAGTCCCAGCTACTTGGGAGGCTGTAGCAGAAGGATTGCTTAGGCCTGGGAGGTTGAGGTTGCAGTGAGCTGTGATCGCGCTACTGCCCTCCAATCTGAACCACAGAGTGAGACCCTGTCTCTAAAAATAAATAAATACAGAAATAAATAAATAAAGACATACATACATACATACACAAAAAAGGCAAAGAGTAGGCCCTCAATAACATGAGCTAATATCAATCTGTATTTCCATAAATTGGTATCATTCTATGTATTCATAGCCTCCAAACCTGTTATAGTCCAGTCTTCGGCTCCTTTTCCTGTGGCTTTAAAAATTTATATTAGATAAGGAAAAGAATCACACTATATACTTATCCTTAACTGTTTTATAGTTATTTTCAGATTTACATTTCCTGTGGTTACCAAATTACAAATGGCTACATGTAAAAACATACCTTTCTGGACAGTTTAGTTTCTCAAAGTTCAGAGGAACTCATATGCACTTACATGTAAAAATTATATAAAATATGCATATGTTAACTTCTCATATATACTTGAAAGACACCTAACAAAATTGAGAGTTCGCAATGGCGTTACACACATATTTGAAGTTGCAAATAGAAAAAAACAGATATCCAGAAATCAGGCTGAGTTTATACCCTAGAGATATTTGCAATTCCTCCATAATAAAGTGACAAAATTTGTGACTTTGAAGCTAAAAATTATGTATAACTACATTTTACACAATTTTAGCCATCAACAACTTATATTAACAAATAAATTAAGTTATACATCAAGCCAGAAAAGATAGCAAATTTCTTATGTTCTAGTATGGGAAGAAGAAAGGCATTTTTAGTTTAAAATTTAGTATGCGACACAAAATGGCCAGATGGTGCACATAATCCATTTGTTGCAGGGCTTCTAGTTCTTTCTGTGCATTGGAAGAAAACCAGGTGACAAGTTAGGCAGCAGTTTTTATGTAGGACATTTCCAAATTGCATATAATCAGAGAATAAGGATCTAGAAGATAACTTCCAACTAAAAACAAGCCATTCTGACTCAAAGTCACAAGAATTCAGTCTTAATAATCACAAATGCTTTCTGGTCTCAAGCTTAAATATCTATTCTCTATTTTCTTTGGACTCTCAGTGTCTTAGAATTTTTGCACACATAGTCTTACATTTTCCTCTTCAGAGAATGGGATTGGCAGAAGAAATGAGAGAACTTTTTGCAGCCAGTCATTTTTTCCAAGATCACAGAGCTAGTCAATACACCCTGAGATTCACATAAAACATGAGAATAGCCAGTATGGGGTACCTAGAAATGAGGAGCACTGCAATTATAATACAAACAAAAATTATACCCCATTTTACTAGTTTGAATCATTACCACAATAAACATGGATTCATATGTTAGGCTGTGATAGAACCAAAAGAAGACATTTATGTGATTTTTTTTTTTTAATGGCATGCATCTGCTCGGGACAGGCTGTGCTTTTTAGAGGAACAAATTTATCCTTCAGTAAAAAATTCTGGAGAAGTGTGATATAAAAGATCAATTAAACTTGATATTTAAAGTCTTTGTACCAAAATAATGAATCTATTCATGAACAATACAAGAATGAGATTTGGCAGGAAAGCTATGTCAGTATATCTCATATCAGTGCCTAGCTAGGATGCTAATTCACAAGAAAAAATATTGTCATTCTCCAATGTCAGACGGTTATTTGAAGCCTGTCTGCTTTTTTTGGTAAAGATACTTTAAATAAGGAACCTGGGGAAAGAGTTACAGATATCTACTGGCATGAAGAGGAAGACTGTTTACTGAATAGAATTGAATGGATTTTTTTATGAGTATTGGTATTATTTCAATTTTCAATTAAAAAATAAACTGGTATATGCAAAATCTTCATGCTGTGGGCCATATTGAAAGATAGTAAATAATTGAAATAAAATGCCAAGATATTGGTGGGGACCCGTCTGCACCTACTAGGGTCTTGATGTTACCTGAGCCCCCTTAGGTATTTTAAATATGTGCCAGAAGACATGCTTCCCAGGACATGATTTTTCTATTCCTAAAAATAAGTTACAGGAAAAATAGACAAATGAAGACTAAATGTTTCAAGAGGGAACCCATATAATGGGTTAAATGAGGCATAGGATAGCAGTGTGTGAGGCATTTTGTATTAGAGCTCATTTAAAATACCATCGGTTACATGAGGTTTCAGAAAAAAAGAAAACAGCCTGTGTTCTGCATAAACAACTGTATGCAATGCATTGTAAAATGGGTATGAGGAATTAAGGAAAGAATGCCTTTTCTTCTGGTGTTCATCTTCCTCCTGGTTCCTAGCCAACTACAACAATTTGTTTTATAATCTTGCTTATGGCACCTTCCATGGCAACAGGTGCTTACTCATTTTGACAAATGTCACTTTATTAACAATCGTGATGTATGCAAAGAGGACTAACAATCCCTCTAGTTATGCAAAGGACAGGCACAGTACCCGCTGGGGATCAGAGCCTACCAACTTTGTGACAGCTCACAGTATATTTTCACTATTGAAGCCAATGGAGTATATATTGAATATACACTTTGTTCAAGGATTGGTCCTGCTTTATGCTTGAGGCTTATTTTATTTTCAACGTGTCCTGATTTATTAAACTAGTTTTATGATGGACACACCTAAAGAGCATCTGTCTCCTATACAGGAAATGGCCATGTTATAGTGACAAACTTGGCAATGTAGAAATAAACTTAGAAATGTAGGCAAATATGAGATGATACCTGAACATCATCTCAGCCACACCACAGTTATTGAGATATTGTTTTCTAAGGGTAAGGTCCAAACACTTTATCATATTTTTATATCTTGCATGTAGTAGATAATTTATATACCTACCAATCACACACACACACACACACTTAATGTCATAGCAATCTAATTAGAAATAAAAGTTTCTAAATTTCAAACAATGTGGAGCAAAACTATAAAATATTGTCTTAAGTTTTACAAATTTTTTAAAAAGGTGATTCACAGGATTATGGAGGATATTGATCCAATTGAATAAAACATAAAGCCCTGAATACTTCTCCACTCTTCCATTTTTATAGAAACTAAGAAGCAATTTATGGATTTCTTTTTTAATGTGAAGAAAAATGTTTCGTTAGATTTTCTGCTAAATGCCATTTAAATAATCAATTTGCCAACATTTAGGTAAATTGAGTATGCCACTTCTCTAAAAAGCTTGTCATTTCTCTTTAGGGTAACGTGTAACAGAGATGCATAGGAAAATTCAGGGATGTGCTTTGAAATACTATTAGTAGATAGCAAATGGGGGATAGATGGATAAAAATTTAATCTATATATTACTGGGCAAGAGTTAAAAGGGATAAAGTATCTCTCTATACACATGGGTCTCAAAATTGGCCTCAAAAATGATACTGAGTTAAAAAACACTAAGTGAAACATGGTGAATATCACATTTCCCTGTGTAAATATAAAAATAGAAAAAATATAACAATCATTGTTGATATATATTTAGGAAAGAAAGGATTAATAGTTTAATATTGAGAGTAGATTAGACACACACATATATTAAATATATAAGAATTAGCCTTTCGATTTGTTAATCTTTTTGTTTTAATCTGCTGTATCTCTATTTACTATTTCATTCATTATTATTGTTGGTTTTTATAATTGCATTTCTTCTGCTTGGGTTTCTTATATTTTCCCTAATATCTTAAGTTAACTGTTGAATTTATCGGTTTTCAGACTTTATTGCTTTCTTGTATGTTTTAAATATGCTTTCCTATTTCCAAATCTACAAATTTTTCAAAAAAAAATGTTTTTTTCTGACTTTGAACTTCGTTGTGCTAAGAGAAGTATATCTGTCTGATAATTCCTTGGAATTGGCTGATATGTGCATTATGTCTTCCCCATGTGGTTCGGCTTTCTCTGAAGTTCCGTGCGTACCTGAGAACACTGTGTATTCCTTGGTATGATGGGTTTGTTGACTTCTTTATATGTTTTGAGGCAAGTTATTAGAGGCATCAAAGTTGAAATGAGTGTATAATTATCATTGTTTTATGATGTTTTCCATTCTATATGATGCTTTGTGCCTTAAAGACTTCACTCTATAATATTAATATAGATACACCAGCTTTCCTTTGACTAATATTTAAGCTGCCTAATTTCTTATCCTTTGTGTATCAGTTTTTCCATGTTTTTATTTTCATGTGTGATTCTTCGATAGTATAATCCTGGATCTTATCTTTTATTGAATTTAACCTTTAACTAGAAAGTTAATTTATTTACATTTATTAGGATTGCTGATATATTTGGATTCATTACCATCCTATTTCTTGTTTTGTATGTTCCTCTTTTGCTTCATCGCTTTTACTTTTTATCACTTTTTCTGCATCTTTTACATGAAGTTTTTATTTAAATTCTATTTCCCTCTTTATTCTTTTAATAGTTACCATGAAATTTTAACAGATTTATTTACTTAAAGTCTACATTAATCATTTTCTCTATTCCTTCTTTATATAACATAGGGACCTTAGAATTATAAAAATCAAATCACCTGCTAGTCTTACTTATTGTCCCATATTTTAATTATATCCTTTCTGTATTCCCAAATTTAATTTTTTTGTTATTTCACACAGACCCTGTGGTTTATCTACATGCTTTCCATGTTCTTCACTCAACATTTCTTCTTGTATCTGCAGCTTTCCTTTTGTAGTTATTTTCCATCTTGCTGACATATCGTCAAAAGTTTGTTGAAGTGTGAATCTATTCACTTTTAGGTTTCCTAAAGGGAGTTTTAGTTTTTCTTTTAGGTTTACTTACATCTTACTTTTGAATTATTTCACACATGACAAAATATGTGAGAGGAGTACAACTATTAATACTTCCTATATACCTTGCGCCCACATCCTTTACTTGTTTATGTTTTACTGAATGCACTTTATCATTCTCTCTCTCTCCATCCTCAGTGTTCATTTTATTACCATGTTGACAGGAAGAGTTGTTCTTGATATTAAGTAAGGATTTTAAATCAACTTATTATCACTGCAAATTTCCAAAAGACAGAAAGAAGGGTAACAGTGTGAATCTCTCTGGCTTCTAGTAGAAATGGAAATATTGCTTAGATTGGAGGAAGGTCATAGAGCACTCAGAAGAAATATGATCGTATTGTCATCATAGAAGCAATACATTTGTCTTTTGTCTCCTTACTTGTTTATATTTTTTCAACTATTTAAATCAAACAATTTGAGGTGAAAGTGCACCACCACTCTCACCTACCAATAACAAGATAGAACAGTGGAAATATTAATTCACAAACATGTGTTTTCATTTTGATGATAGTCAGCTACTAATCTAGATGCTTGATATAAGAGACATTATCTAAGCTCTACCATACCTGTATCAGTAGAATTACTTCCCTATTATACATGAAGATATACAGGCATACCTTGGAGATATTACAGATTCAGTTCCAGACCACTGCAGTAAAGCAAACATTGCAATAAAGTGAGTCATACAAGTTTGTTGGTTTTCCAATGCATAAAAAAGTCATGTTTACATTACAATATAAGCAGCTGAGTGTGCAATAGAAGTATGTCTAAAAAACAATGCACATACTTTAATTTTAAAATACTTTATTGCTAAAATGCTAATGATTATCTGTTCCTTCATCAAGTTGTGATTTTTCACAGGTAAAGGGTTTGGTCCAAGTGTTGGTGGCAGCTGACCAATCAGGGTGGTGGTTTCTTAAAGTTAATGTGGCTGTGGCAATTTCTTCTAACAAGGCAGCAATGAAGTTTGCCACATTGGTTGACTTTTCCTTTCATGAAAGATTTTTTTTTTTTTTTGTAACGTGATGCTGTTTGATAGCTTTTTCCCCACAGTACAACTTCTTTCAAACCCAAATTCTACCACTGCTTTATCAACTAAGTTTCTGTAATATTCTAAATTCTTTGTTGTTATTTGAAGAATGTTCACAGCATCATTACCAGGAGTAGATTCTATCTCAAGGAACGACTTTCTTTGCTCATCTCTAAGAAACAAATCCTAATGCATTAAAATTGTATCTTGAAACTGCAGCAACTCAGTCACATTTTCAGGCTCCAGTTCTAATTCTAGTTGTCTTGCTGATTCCACCACATCCGCATTTACTTCCACTGAAGAGTTAAACCCCTCAAGGTCATCTGTGAGAGTTGGACTCAACTTCTTCTAAACTCCTGTTATTGTTGATATTTTGGACTCCTCCCAGGAATCACAAATGTCCTTAGTGTCATCTAGAGTGGTGAATCCTTTCCTGAAGATTTTCAATTTATTTTACCCAGATTAATCAGAGTAGTCATTATGGCAGCAATAACCTTACCATGTTTAGTTCTTATGTAATAAAACTTGAAAGTTGAAATTACTCTTTGATTCAGAGGCTACAGAATGGATGTTGTGTTAACGAGCTTAGAAACACTAATATCCTTGTTCACCTCCATCGGAACTCTTGGGTGGTCAGGTACATTGTCAATGAACAGCAATATTTTGAAAGGACTCTTTTTTTTCTGAGCAGTAGGTCTCAAGAGCGGGATAAAAATATCCAGTATACCATACTGTTAACAGATATGCTGTCATTCAGACTTTGCTCCATTTATAGAGTACAGGCACAGTAGATTTAGCATAATTCTTGCTATTTTCAGAATCGTTAATCAGTATTGGCTTCAACTTCAATTTACCAGCTGCATTAGCCCCTACCAAGAGTGTCACCCTGTGCACTGAAGCTTTAAAGCCAGGCATTGACTTATTTTCTAGCCATGAACGTCCTAGACAGCATCTTCTTTCAATATAAGTCTGTTTCATCTACACTGAAAATCTCTTGTTTAGTGTAACAAACTTCATCTATTATCTTAGCTAGATTTTCCAGATTATGTGCTAAAGCTTCTACATCAGCACATGCTACTACTTCACCTTGCACTTTTTCTTTTATTTTGGGATGGCTTCTTTCCTTAAAAATTATCAACCAACTTCTTCTAGTTTCCAACTTTTCTTCTTCATTTCTCTCAGCCTGAAGAGAATTGAAGATAATTTGGGCCTTGTTGTAGTTGGTTTGATTTTCTATCCAGACTGATAAAACGTTCTCCATATCAGCAACAAGCCTGTTTTACATTCTTCATCGTTCATTTGTTCACTGTAGTAGCACTGTCAATTACCTTCAAGAACTTTTCCTTTGTGTTCATAAGTTGGCTGTTTGTTATAAGAGACCTAGCTTTTAGCCTCTCTCAGCTTTCAACATGCCTTCTTCATTAAGTTTAATCATTTCCAGCTTTTGACTTAAAGTGGGAGATGTATGATGCTTTTCTTCTCACTTGAACACTTACAGGCCATTGCAGGGTTATTACTTGGTCTAATTTTAATATTGTTGTGTCTCAGGGAATAGTGAGGCTTGAGGAGAAGAAGAGAGATGGAAGAACAGCTAGCTGCTGAAGAAGTGGGAACACACATGATATTAATTAAGTTTGCTATCTTATATGTGCAGAGTGTATGGTGTCCCACAATTACAATAGTGACATAAAAGATCATTGATCACAGATAACCATAAGTAATATAATGACAATGATAAAATCTGAAATATTGTGAGAAGTATTGAACTGTGACCCAGAAACCAAAAGTGAGCACATACTGTTGGAAAAAATAGTGTGGATAGAATTGCTCAAGGCAGGCTGGCCACAAACCTTCAATTTGTAAAAAACACAACATCTACAAGAAAAGTGCAATGAAACAAAGTACGCTTGTCATTGCTCCAGGTTACAGAGAAAAAACGTGGAAGAGATTAGATTCAAATCAAATCTCTCTGATGCCAAAATCCATGATCTTAATCATTAAATACATTGCTTCCAATTTTATGTCTAGATAATATATATTTCATAGGTTTTATATAAAAATCTATTGTTTAACCTCATCTCATTAGTAATATATATATAATATTCAGAAAGTTTAATTAAACAATGGTTGCTTAAATGAACTACTGCTTTATTAAGCAAGAAACAAATCTTAATCTGTAATATATATTTAGAAGTAGCATTTATAACATTAAAATAAGCCATGATGGTTTTTCCAAAATAATGAGAAAATGACCCCTTAAATCAATTATACTTTAAAAAGAAAGATGCCTGTTTTGTCTGTCTTTATGAAGGAGATGAAATTTGGCAAGGCAAAAAATATAGATTGTTAAAAGAAGCAAGTTAACTCATGTTTATGTTTTATAACTTATTTTATTTTTTAAAACAACCTTGAGTAGAGTTTTCTTTGTATTTATTTTGTACTATTTTAAGATGTATAGGTCATTTGCAAGTAGTTAGTTTCTGAATTTTCGGTGCAATCCAAATACTTAGTTTAGTATTACCTGTGGTTTACCTGCTAATTTAAAAAAATGACTAACATGCAAATTAAGATTATAACCACGCATTTTCAACTGCAAACTATATGGAGAGAGTATTCGTTATGAAAAAGATAAAAAATAAAAATCACATAGTTTCTATTTTCTTTGCAGTTTAAAAATGAATTGGAAAATGAATTAGTAATAATGTTTAAAATGCATTTAATTGTGTTTTTTAATGTTGCATGGCATAAAATTTTAATAGCTCGGTTAGAAATCTATGTCTGAACTAGATTTCAGAGAAATTGTTTTCCTCTTTCTATTGGTGAAATACAAACTGCTGTGTCTTGATATGACCACTTGATGGAACTCTTTCATTTTGCTTTCAGCAATCTCTAAGCAGTGACAAACTTACCTTTCTTGGCAGGTATAAAAGTGTATATAAGTATGTATGTGTGTATATATACATGTATATGTATGTGTGTGTGTGTATATATATGTATATATATGTGTGCGTATGTATATATGTATATATATATGTGTATATATGTGTATATATATATCTATGCTTAAAGGAATTCGTTATTTGGCACATTTAGTATTCTCTACCGTTTTTTATGTATGTGAATTTTATTTATTTCTATGGAGAACCACAGTGTTAGTAAGTCGACCTGTAGAAAAAGAAATAAAATTCTACTTCTTAAATAAACTCTTGTTCTCATTTCCCTCCAAGAATTTTTTGCAAAAAATTAATTTTAAATAATTCTAAATATTTAAATATAATAATATCCAAGATGTTATTTGCTTTATAATCAAACTGAAACTGTATTTCTGGAATGCCTTCAAAATTCATAGTCAGAAGCATTCACAAGGTCTTGGGAATTAGAGGGTGTTAGGTAGCTGTGGGAACTTCCTAACAATTATCCTTATTAAGAAAGATAGTTTGAGAAGGGGAGAGATTGATTTTGAAGTGAAGCTTTCAATAAAGTCATATAGAACAATTAGGAAAAACTAGAAGTGAAGGATGGGGTGAAAATCACCTTCTCTTCATTGAAAACATTGACGCTATAGGTCATCCAAGAGCTGTGGATTAGGTATCAATCATCTATTTGTGACTTTTCATTTAAACTTTCTGAAGTTTTGCATAAAATAGGGATAATCGTAAATCTCTCACGAGGCTCAGATACAATAAAACTCACTGTAGTAATACATTTGTAAACTCTAAAAACATCGTGGAACTAGTAGTTGTTGGAATGATCACATTGTTGTAAAGAAAGCCCACATTAAGCATGTCAGCATATCTCGGAGAAAAAGGCCGTCTTCGGTAACTCTACCTTACAAAATATTTTCCATGCTCTGTAGTGTCTGGCTCCTAGTCAGAAGAATCTCAAGGAAGTAAGGCCTCTTTTTTGTTTGCCATTTATTCTAAGTGATCTCTGCCACTTTAGTGGCATCTAGTCCTATGCTAATGGTGGCCAAATCATTTTTCCAGTCCAGAATCTCTACATGAACTCCACCATCCTATTAGACACTTTCTCCCCAATATTCTGGAAACTTAAATTTCTCTGTCTTAAACCAAACTCACTGTGTTTATTCTGCAAAACTGTTGCATACACTTGGCTGACAGAGTTTTTGGTTTTTAAATTGATGACCGTGATTAATTTCTCTTTTGGCTCCCCAGTACCCAGCCTACAGTAGTCAGTGACCGATTAACCATTGAATGAATGAAGTATTTTGAAGCTCAAGACACAGATTTGACCTAATGGTGATAATTTCAAACATTAATTTGTTTTATTGTGACTCTGTTAGAGATTGGCTTATACAATATTACTTTCCTAGTGATTCTTGTTTTTATCTATTTTTGGTCTACACAAGGCATTGAAAATATAAGTCACTGAATGTGCCCTCATTTTCAGAGTTTAAAAGAAACTTCACTGCTGCACTAATGATAAACATTTAATCAACCCATTTTTAGGAATAAGTTATAAAACACTATTAATGCTTTTTCTCTATATACACTTTTTCTTCTTGAATTACTGGAGTGAGGAAATTCACTTAAGAGTAATGTCTTTCAATAAGAGCAGCTGTAAGGGAAAAGCATATTTTCACTGCCAAGAAAAACTATCAGATAAAATACATTCATTGTACAAAAAAATTACAAACGATTTCTGTAGACATGCAATATGGTATGTACTATTGAATGTGTTGGGGATAAAGTAATAAACAAAAGTACATGTCCTTACATTCTTTGAGCTTGTGTGGGAAACCCAATATAAACAAATGTGCTATTTATATTTCGGTTTAAATTATTTTATTTCAGGTTGCAACAGAACTATACAAAATGTGAAGTAGGGAAGGTGATGAAGTAACAGAGGCTGCTATTTTCTAATGGGTTGTCAGAGAAGATCTGTCTAAGGGGAGACTTTATATAGATATCTGAGTGAAATGATGGGCCAAGGCATTTCGGGAAGACATTTTGGATTGCCTCGAGAGGTCTCAAGAACCTTCCAGGGCTCTCCAGAACCCCTCTTCAGGGATCTCTGACAAGATACTGATTACAGAGATGTCTGAGGACAGAGCTGGGACAATCCAACATTTGTAGTACTGATGCAAAGAAAGCCCACCAAAAGAGATTTAGATCATTTCTATAGTTCTATAAAAATGTTTTTATGACTCCCAATTTTCATTTAGTTAGCGTATTTTTTCTTCTTCATGTCACCTTTACCCTTTGGTTGACTGTAAAGGAATCCATACACTTACGCAATGTATTCTGTAACAGCATAAGCTGTTTTCAATGATGGGAGCATCAATTTATAGGTAAGTATAACTCAATTAAAGCACATAAGTTCAGGTACTAAAATCAATACAAAGAGCATATTCTGGTACCTCCCAGTCGCCCGCCTCCGGTTTACATATGCTTAACATTTCTGGTGGACAGAATCTTGCTGCTTGTTTGGGATTCTTGACATCACAATATTCATCGTAGAGTAGGCATGCAATGCTTTTAATTTAAATCAATAAGTTAATTTCAAGGGGCAGGGAAGTGAGCAAAAGGGGGCTTATGACCCTTTTTCCTAAAGAGCAACCAATGGTCAGCCACCATTGATTGCTACACAAGGCCACTCCTGAGATCCCAGTTCTAATATCATAAATAATCAAGTACATGAAAATAATAGAAAATGAAACCCATCCTTTTCTGACAACAGTGTCTTGCTTCTGGAGATAAAACTAATGATTTTCCCAGAAAATTTTTAAGCAACATTTGGAGGAAAAGCTAAAGAGAGATTTGAATATTATTCCTTTAGGACAGGATTGCCTGGTAACTTACAGGGCACCTATTTAAATGTGAACTTCAGATAAGCCTCTAAGTATTTAAGATGTTCTTATACTAAAAAGTTATTTGTTTTTTACATGAAATTGAAATATAAGTAGAAATCCTATATTTTTATTTGCTAAATCTGACAATCCTATGTTAGGAATACTTTAGACAGATGAGGGTAAGATACTTTCTCTGGAAACATCAAGCAAGCTATTTTTGTTAGTCCATCAATCAAAGCCAAGGAGCCAATAGGATAGATTAGTATGGCTAAATGTCTTAGGCTATTGGCAAAAATGTGTGGGTGTAGTATTTTTCAGGACAAAATAAAAGAAAGGAAGTTAGCTTTTAGATGGATGAAATGTTCTTTCTTAGCTATGATTTTATTAAAAATATACTGAGATGAGAAAATCAATCCTTTCTCAGATGAGAAGAAATCCAAACATAAGCGCAATAAAACGTGTGAAAGCAATAAAATACATGCTATAGAATTCAACCATATTCCAATATATACTGATAGAGCAAATATGAGAGAGGATAATAATACATGAAGCTAAACTATGCCCTCTTCCATGAAAAATCATAGGCTCAAATTGTCTATGGAGGGGCTAGGCCACTCATAATGACAAAAGATGAAGACATTAATAAGAGTTATATAACATTTTTGTAGTTATATTAAGCTTCTAAGTGAGGGTAAAAAGTAGCAGAAATATTCCCAACCGTGTGATAAAAACAATAAAAAATTACTACAATTGACAGAACTCCAGGATCATAAGAGACTTGTTAGATTCTAAAGGAAGTTGCTAATGAATAAGGAAAGCTGTTAAACAGGCATTGAAAGTCTCCAAAGAACTAGGGCATGCATTAAAGAAATCCTCAGGAAAATGCAATATAGTAAAATTCAGAAAAAAATGTTTAACTGTGGTGTGGTATAAAATTCCAGTGGTGTGAATTTCAGAATCAAGAATAGACCTGAGAAAGAAGAGGAGGAGGAGGAGGAGGGGGACCTTTCTAGCAAAGATCATTACCTGTCAAAACCATGAAGTCTCTTAATAAAATAAGCTACTGACTAGATTTTAAATTTGCATTGGAAATGCCATGATTATTAAAAATTTTTACATAAAAAAAGGCCTGGGTTATTTGAATGTGTTCTCTAACTCTGGTTGTGTGCTTGGAAATAAAGCCCTATCACTGGCGTTCCAACTCTGCTGTGATCCTATTTTGGGGGTTAGTTCCTGGCAGTGCTGCTATGAGCATATTTGCCAAATTGTCTAAAGACCACTTTTCTTGTTATGCAAATATCAGTTTAGTCGTCCAACTTGTGTATACAGTTCTGGAACAAGAAGCATCTGGAAAAAAAGAACATATTATGACAGTTAGCTAAAAGTGGGGGATGGTGATATTCTTTGGAGGAAAAGAATTCTATCAAGGACCTAATGTATTTAATTCTGTTCGTTAAAAACAAATTTCCAATGGTTTCAAGCCAGAAATTAATTAAAATAAAAATGGGAGTTAACATGAAATATTAACAAAACTTTATCATTTCTATTTGTTTTTGTTAACTGTGCTTAATAAGTGTTCAGAAAAAACATGGCATTATATTAATGTCTCCTAAATATTTGAAAATCTGTAATTTAGCACTTCTTACATTTCTTTATTATTATTATTATACTTTAAGTTCTAGGGTACATGTGCACAATGTGCAGGTTTGTATACATGTGCCATGTTGGTGTGCTGCACCCATTAACTCCTCATTTACGTTAGGTATTTCTCCTAATGCTATCCCTCCCCCAACCCCCCACCCCATGACAGGCTCTGGTGTGTGATATTCCCAACCCAGTGTTCAAATGTTCTCATTGTTCAATTCCCACCTGTGAGTGAGAACATGCAGTGTTTGGTCTTCTGTCCTTGCGGTAGTTTGCTCAGAATGATGGTTTCCAGCTTCATCCATGTCCCTACAAAGGACATGAACTCATCCTTTTTTACAGTTGCATAGTATTCCATGGTGTATATGTGCCACATTTTCTTAATCTAATCTATCATTGATGGACACTTGGGTTGGTTGCAAGTCTTTGCTATTGTGAATAGTGCCACAATAAACATATGTGTTCATGTCTTTATAGCAGCATGATTTATAATCCTTTGGGTATATACCCAGTAATAGAATTGCTGGGTCAAATGGTATTTCTAGTTTGAGATCCTTGAGGAATCACCACACTGTCTTCCACAATGGTTGAACTACTTTACAGTCCCACCAACAGTGTAAAATCCTTCCTATTACTCCACATCATCTCCAGCACCTGTTGTTTCCTGACTTTTTAAATGATGGCCATTCTAACTGGTGTGAGATGGTTTCTCATTGTGGTTTTGATTTGCATTTCTCTGATGACCAGTGATGATGAGCCTTTTTTCATGTGTGTGTTGGCTGAATAAAGGTCTTCCTTTGAAAAGTGTCTGTTCATATCCTTTGCCCACGTTTTGATGGGGCTGTTCGATTTTTTCTTGTAAATTTGTTAAAGTCTTCGTTGATTCTGGATATTAGCCGTTTGTCAGATGGGTAGATTGCAAAAATTTCCTCCCATTCTGTAGGTTGCCTGTTCACTCTGATGGTAGTTTCTTTTGCTGTGCAGAAGCTCTTTAGTTTAATTAGATCCCATTTGTCTATCTTGGCTTTTGTTGCCACTGCTTTTGGTGTTTTAGTCATGAAGTCCTTGCCCATGCCTATGTCCTGAATGGTATTGCCTAGGTTTTCTTCTGGGTTTTTACGGTTTTACATATAACATTTAAGTCTTTAATCCATCTTGAATTAATTTTTGTATAAGGTGTCAGGAAGGGATCCAGTTTCAGCTTTCTACATATGGCTAGCCAGTTTTCCCAGCACCATTTATTAAATAGGAAATCATTTCCCCATTTCTTGTTTTAGCCAGGTTTGTGAAAGATCAGATGGTTTTAGATGTGTGGTGGTATTTCTGAGGCCTCTGTTCTGTTCCATTCATCTATGTATCTGTTTTGGTACCAGTACCATGCTGTTTTGGTTACTGTAGCCTTGTAGTATAGTTGGAAGTCAGGTAGCATGATGCCTCCAGCTTTGTTGTTTTTGCTTAGGATTGGCTTGGCAATACAGGCTCTTTTTTGGTTCCATGTGAACTTTAAAGTAGTTTTTTTCCAATTCTGTGAAGAAAGTCATTGGTAGCTTGATGGGGATGGCATTGAATCTATAAATTACCTTGGGGAGTATGGCCATTTTCACAATAGTGATTCTTCCTATCCATGAGCATGGAATGTTCTTCCATTTGTTTGTATCCTCTTTTATTTCATTGAGCAGTGGTTTGTAGTTCTCCTTGAAGAGGTCTTTCACATCCCTTGTGAATTGGATTCTTATGTATTTTATTCTCTTTGTAGCAATTGTGAATGGGAGTTCACTCATGATTTAGCTCTCTGTCTGTTACTGGTGTATAGGAATGCTTGTGATTTTTGCACATTGATTTTGTATCCTGAGACTTTGCTGAAGTTACTTATCAGCTTAAGGAGATTTTGGGCTGAGATGATGGGGTTTTCTAAATATAAATCATGTCGTCTGCAAACAGGGACAATTTGACTTTCTCTTTTCCTAATTGAATATTTATTTCTCTTTATTTCTTTATTTCTTTCACTTGCCTGATTGCCCTGGCCAGAACTTCCAGCACTATGTTGAATAGGAGTGGTGAGAGAGGCCATCCCTGTCTTGTGCCGGTTTTCAAAGGGCATGATTCCAGTTGTTGCACATTCAGTAAGATATTGGCTGTGCGTTTGTCATAAATAGCTCTTATTATTTTGAGATACGTCCCATCAATACCAAATTTATTGAGAGTGTTTAGCACGAAGCGCTGTTGAATTTTGTCAAGGGCCTTTTCTAAATCTATTGAGATAATCATGTGGTTTTTGTCTTTGGTTCTGTTTATGTGATGGATTATATCTATTGATTTGCGTATGTTAAACCAGCATTGCATCCCAGGGATGAAGCCAAATTGATCTTGGTGGATAAGCTTTTTGATGTGCTGCTGGATTCGGTTTGCCAGTATTTTACTGAGGATTTTCGCAGCGATGTTCATCAGGGATATTGGTCTCAAATTCTCTTTTTTTGTTGTGTCTCTGACAGGCTTTGGTATCAGGATGAAGCTGGCCTCATAAAATGAGTTAGGGAGGATTCCCTCTTTTCCTATTGTTTGGAATAGTTTCAGAAGGAATGGTACCAATTCCTCTTTGTACCTCTAGTAGAATTCAGCTGTGAATCCTGGACTTTTTTTGGTTGGTAGGCTATTAATTATTGCCTCAATTTCAGAGTCTGTTGTTGGTCTATTCAGGGATTCAGCATCTTTCTGGTTTAGTCTTGGGAGGGTGTATGTGTCCAGGAATTTATCCATTTCTTCTAGATTTTCTAATTTATTTGCATAGAGGCATTTATAGTATTCTCTGATGGTAGTTTGTATTTCTGTGGGATCGGTGGTGATATCCCCTTTATCATTTTTTATTGCGTCTATTTGATTCTTCTCTCTTTTCTTCTTTATTTGTCTTGCTAGCGGTCTATCAATTTTGTTGATCTTTTAAAAAAAACCAGCTCCTGGATTCATTGGTTTTTTTGAAGGGTGTTTTGTGTCTCTATTTCCTTCAGTTCTGCTCTGATCTTAGTTATTTCCTGACTTCTGCTAGCTTTGGGATGTGTTTGCTCTTGCTTCTCTTGTTCTTTTAATAGTCATGTTAGGGTGTTGATTTTAGATCTTTCCTGCTTTCTCTTGTGGGCATTTAGTGCTATAAATTTCCCTCTACATACTGCTTTGAATGTGTCCCAGAGATTCTGGTATGTTGTGTCTTTTTTCTCATTGGTTTCAAAGAACATCTTTATTTCTGCCTTCATTTCGTTATGTACCCAGTAGTCATTCAGGAGCAGGTTGTTCAGTTTCCATGTAGTTGTGCAGTTTTGAGTGAGTTTCTTAATCCTGAGTTCTAATTTGATTGCACTGTGGTCTGAGAGATAGTTTGTTGTGATGTGTGTTCTTTTACATTTGCTGAGGAGAAGCACTTCTTACATTTCTGATGTGAAAACTGTTTAAACACTATGGCATCCTAGTTTAAAAATTACATATTGAGTGGTCCAAACAGACCGTAAAGTTTTCAGAAAGCAATATTCATATCACGTACATTGAAGTTAGTTTCGACTGGATATTATACGATACTGCTTATTTAGGCAAGATAGTGTTTTCTTTTAATATTGCAATGTGTGATGTACTAAAGAACTTTAATGTTGAAGCTTTAAAAAGACAGAAATAAGAGAAACCCAAACACATTCTGACTGGCTGTAAAAGTAAGAATAAATAGTACTTGCAAAGCATCATAAAATGGATATAACAGCAAAAAAAAAAAAAAATGGGTAGAAATGTTATCGTTGATTTTTCTTTGTTTCCTCAAGGAGGAAAAATAACACTTTTATCATGGTTGGGACATAACTTCTAAAGAAAAACAAGTTTAGAGCTTTCTATGTATTTTCTATTTCTTTCTTTAGACAATGTTACCACGTGGTCTGGTCCAATGCAGCTGTGACACATACACATACACACACATCACCGACCAGGATATGCTGTGCTATTGCTTTTGCTTCTTCGTGTGAATATTGAAAGGCCACAGGGTCACCTTCAGCTCCTTGGACACTGGCTTCCTGTGTGTCCTGCTGTGCATATAGGGCCTGCTACCGTGGTGTTTCCTCTGAGTCCCACACGCTGTGCCATTTTTGTACGAATTGAGCCAGATATTTTCTACATGGCATCATGGTCTGCCACTGGAATTTTACACTGAAAAGTTAGCAATAAGCATTTTACTACTCATTATTATTTATATGTTGCTATGTAATAAAGCACCGCAAAGCTTAATGACTTCAAATCACAGCCATTTTATTGGGTATGATGCCATGAGACAGCAATATGGGCAGGATGAAGAAGAGAGAACTCGTCCATGATTGACATGGTTTTGGCTGGGACAGCTCAGCTGGACATAGTGGAACCCATTGGCCTCATTTGCACGTGGGGCCTGGTACTTGCTGTTGGCTGGAATGCCATGGGTCTCTTCCATGTAGATTGTGTTTCTGCCTGTGGCCTGTCACCCTCCCGTCTCTCTGTGTGGTTACCCTCCTTAATAGGAGATTCCGGAATTCTTTATTCGGAGCTGAGTTCCGAAAGGGAAAGTAGAAACTGAAGACCTGAGCTCAAAAGTCCTAGAACATAACTTCTGTGACATTTCATTGATCAAAGCAAGCCACGTGGGCAACCCAGATTCAGGAGTTAAAGAAACAGACTTCACCTCTTGACAGGAGGGTGGCAAACACCTTAGAAAACGCGCATAGGCATGACCATTGGTGGGCAGTTTTCATCACTGTAGCACACTGCTTTTATGGGAGATGTGCAGTGGCCTTTGAAATGAACAGCTGTACCCAATATCATTTTGCTTTGAATAAGGCAGGAGCATGGATTCTAATTTTTCTCCCAAGTATTCCCTGAAGGAAAAAAATTTATATATCCATTTGTGGTTATAATGTTAAATTAGTTTTAAAAGTTTACAATTTTGATATAATCTCTTCCTCCTCAAGTAGCTTAGCTGGTTAATTCAGAAGGACTAAATGCATCTATTTCTATTTTTCTCCCTGTTTGAAAATAGACAAGTCACCTGTACTAATTTTCTATGATAAGACGTGGAGACTAGGTTATATATCTTTGCAGATAAGCACGCTCAGAACTGAAAGAATAAAGTTGAAAGTATGTTGTTTCAGTAGGGAACAGTGGGAAATAATTAATAACCCACATTAGTTCTGTGTGTTGGAATGTTGTTGTGGGGGTAGGAGAAGTAATTATTTTGCAGTTAAATTAATACAAGTCTACTTCCTGATGCTTCTGCTACAGTAACTTCTTTTTGTCTTACCACCTCGAATCCATGTGTTTTGTGATGTGCCATTATCTTGCTTTAAGCTCTTCAGTTTCTTCCAGTGGCTGGTAGAAAACAGTGAAAATTCCTTAGTGTGACATTTATGAGCGTTGCCTGGTTCCAGCTGTCACTCATCATGCCCCACCTCACGGCCTGTGCCCCAGCCAATCAAACTGCCTGTAATTTTCTCAGATGGCAGTCTGGGTCAGACCTGCAAGGCTGCTCGTTCAGTGCTCTCTGTTGTAGCTTCCTTTGGTCCCGGACTTCTTTTACTCTCCCACCTCCCAGAAAACTTGGTCCAAGAACAATGCTTCTCTCTTTAACCTTAGCCAATACTGAATCTTAAGTGAATCTTCTTTATAATCGCCTCCTCTTATGTAGAAGTGACTGTTTTATCCCATGTGTGCTAATTTCCAGACCTTCATAAGTTTTATCTTTGAAGCTATAGTATACTCCTGCATTTAATTACTTACTTATCTTTTTCTATGGCTGGACTGCGGTAAATATATCTTTATTTTTTTTTTTTCTAAATCCTCTCTTCCTAGGACAATGTCTGGCGCATGTTTGGTATTGAAGAAATGAGGCTTGCTGAATTAATGCACATATGCCAAAATCCCTTTTGATAGTGAGTCTTCCTAGTAAATATTCTAGACATGTTCTAAGACAGATGCATAAGTATTATCTCAGCATGGACTTTCCCTGTATGATTCAGAACAGATTACTCAAATATGATTCTTTGTTGTTTTTTTTTTTTTTAATTGAGACTGGAACCATGATGAGAAGGTGAATGTGATCAGTCTGAGGATGTGCTCGGCTAGATTTCTGCAGGGTAAATTTTCTCCTCTATGCCATAAAATAACCAGCAGACTGTTTAAGAGCCACCAGGAACTCCAGTTTTTCTTTCAGAAGTCTGTTAAGACATAATGTTTGATGTGCTTGCTTTCCAAGGCATACATTAGTTGAGTGCAATTATATAAAGGAATGTTGTACCCACAAGCCATATTGCACTGAGTATGTTCTGCAGAAATGTACCTTGATATGCCACATAACACCCATACACATTTGCGGGCCTGCACTCATTATCGATTGAAAACAATCTGATCGAAAAGTGACAGTCTCGATTGCGATTTTCATTTGATCTTACAAGTTATTTCCAAGGGCCACGGTGTTGGCACATTTTTAACTCCTGTGTCTCCTTCACCCTCTAAAACAGACTTAGCCCCACCTTTTCATGGAAAAGCACAAGACCCTCAAATCATTGTGTTGTCCTAACGGCTTTCAAAGAATTACTTCCTTCGAAGTTATTTTCCTCTTTTTTTAACTTACGTTTCTAAAGCTAGAGTCAGGATAGTTGATTCTGGTGCTGAAAAAAATCAGTTAATAACCATTTTTATAAACTTCTACACATTTCTTTGGTGTAGGGTTGGTGTCGTGGAATATTGTGCATTTGGAGGTTAGAAAGAAACTGTTTCACTTCTTTTTTTTTTGAGGCAGGATCTCACTCTTGCCCAGGGTGGAGTGCAGTGGTGCGATCCCGGCTCACTGCAACCACCGCCTCCCGGGTTCAAGTGATTCTCCTGCCTCAGGCTCCCAAGTAGCTGGGATTACAGGCACCCGCCACCACGCCCAGTTAATTTTTGTATTTTTAGTAGAAATGGGGTTTCACCATGTTGGCCAGGCTGGTCTCAAACTCCTGACCTCAGGTGATCTGCCTGCCTCGGCCTCCCAAAGTGCTGGTATTACAGGTGTGAGCCAACGCGCCTGGCTGGTTCACATTTTAAATATGCAACTTTTTAACCAAATGATTTGGGGCAAGTTTCTCCTGTTTTTCTTTTTTTTTTTGAAATAGAGTTTCATTCTTGTTGCCCAGGCTGGAGTTCAATGGCGCAATCTCAGCTCACCACAACCTCTGCCTCCCAGGGTCAAGCGACTCTCCTGCCTCAGCTTCCCTAGTAGCTGGGATTACAGGCATGCGCCACCATGCCCAGCTAATTTCATGATTTTAGTAGAGACGGGGTTTCTCCATGTTGGTGAGGCTGGTCTCAGACTCCCGCCCTCAGGTGATCCGCCAGCCTCGGCCTCCCAAAGTGCTGGGATTACAGGTGTGAGCCAACGCGCCTGGCTGGTTCACATTTTAAATATGCAACTTTTTAACCAAATGATTTGGGGCAAGTTTCTCCTGTTTTTCTTTTTTTTTTTGAAATAGAGTTTCATTCTTGTTGCCCAGGCTGGAGTTCAATGGCGCAATCTCAGCTCACCACAACCTCTGCCTCCCAGGGTCAAGCGACTCTCCTGCCTCAGCTTCCCTAGTAGCTGGGATTACAGGCATGCGCCACCATGCCCAGCTAATTTCATGTTTTTAGTAGAGACGGGGTTTCTCCATGTTGGTGAGGCTGGTCTCAGACTCCCGCCCTCAGGTGATCCGCCAGCCTCGGCCTCCCAAAGTGCTGGGATTACAGGCATGAGCCACCGTGCCCAGCCATTTCTCCCCTTTTTCACATGTTTTCTCAGCTATAAAATATTTATCCCTGTAGATCTCTGTTCACCTCGAAAGTCAAGATAAAACTTTCCATTTGCTTCCCAGTATATATTTGGACATTTTGCCATAGTGAACTTACCCATGCCTGTTTTTAAGTGTGTTCATTTGTATTACTTTGGAAAAGCAATTATCTTGCCATCCTCTTTGTTGTCTTCAGATTTCTACTCCCTATTTTTCATTGAGATTTTCTTCTGCCCTCAAGTAGTACATGCTCATCCATCTCCATTGCATATCAATAGGCCTTTGAAAATAATCCTAGCTATAAATCCTGACTATTAAATAATTCAGAATTATTTACTCATCTGCATCATCCTGATTTATATTCCTATGTTTCCCACACTGTGTTCAGTGGTAGAAACACATGCTAAATTATGCATGTACATTTTCTTTTTTCTTTTTTTTTTTAGACAGAGTATCACTCTGTTGCCCAGGCTGGAGTGCACTGGCACGATCTTGGCTCACTGCAACCTCTGCCTCCTGGCTTCAAGCGATTCTGCTGCCTCAGCCTCCCAAGTAGCTGGGATTACAGGTGTCCACCACCATGCCTGGCTAATTTTTGTATTTTTACTAGAGACGGGGTTTCACCTGTGGGCTGGGCTGGTCTCAAACTCCTGACCTCGTGATCTGCCCTCCTCGGACTCCCAAAGTGCTGGGATTCACATGTTCATTTTCCAGTCACTATTTACGCATTCTTCAATCATACTGCTTTTCTCAGCGTATACATACATAAAATGTTTTCTGTGCATCAAGCCTTATTCTAGGCACTGGGGATAGACTAAAAACAAACAAAATAGGATAATCTGTTCCCCTGCCCCCTTGAAACTCACGGTCAAACAGAAGAAAAATATATGAAACAAAAGAATAAAGTAAATAATTTTGTCATTTGAATAAACACAAAGATAGAGTGATATTATAGAACAAAATCCTTAACTACTTTTGGACAATGAGTAAGAGTTTTTAAAGAAATGCCATTTAAACAGATACTTTAAAAATAAAGAAAGATTCACCGAATGACAGGGATCAAGGAGGACGTATGAATAAGTAAAATTAACCTAGAGAGGAACTTAAGGAAGAAACGTAGATCAGAATGTGCAGAGCTTTGAAAGAGTCATTTTAAGAATGTTCTTACCTTTTCTGAAGGGTACTGGGAAGATACCGAAAAGTTTCAGCAGAAGGGTAACTTGACCTCATTTGTATTTTTAAAGAAATCATTCTAGTTTCTGTTTGTGGAGCAAGAAAAAAGAAAGATTGTTTGGGAAAGAACAGGAAGTGGGGGAAGATGGTGAGTAGAATTCTACAAGTAGGTTTTGCAAATATATGTGTAGAGCTAGAAGAAATATCTGGTACAGATATAAATTTGGGTCCCTTCAGTCTATCATTATTAAAGGAAAGAATGGGAGTAGGTGAGATTGCATTGAGTGTATATTGCATGAAGAGTGGGGAAAAGAAATTATGAGAAACTTCAACACTTTAAAATTAAGTAGAAAAGTAGGACCTGGTAAGGAACAATCAAGATGCAAGAATGATAGAGGTGTGAGGAACATCCTCAGAATGAGGTTACATTGTATGATGGGTGCTGTGATCACAGCCCTCTTTAAGGGTGGTCTCAACTGCCTGCAACCAATGACTGATCAATAGACGGATATGAAGGCACAGTCTACCCGTTCCAACTAGAACTTGGCCTTTATACAACTCTGAAGTGTTATTTTACCAGTGTCCCCATAGGCTGAAGCTGCGTCCAGCCCACTTTCTCTCCTTGTCCTACCATGCTTCTCTCTACTTTCCTAGGTATTGATCCCAAGAGAATTCCATAAAAGACATCCTTCTTGTTAGTATCCATCTGACATTCTCCTTCCCTGGGAACACAACTGGTAGCACATGGAAAACTGCATGTGTGTGTGTGTGTATGTGTGTGTGTGTGTGTATCTGTGTGTGTATGTGTGTGTATGTATGTGTGTGTGTATGTGTATGTATGTGTGTGTATGTGTGTTTATGTATGTGTGTGTATGTGTGTGTGTATGTGTGTGTGTATGTGTGTGTATGTGTGTTTATGTGTGTGTGTATGTGTGTGTTAAAAGAGTGTGCTAGATTGTGTCTAGTAATCTTGCACAGTCAATAAATAATGTCTGCAATAGGAACAAAGTAGTGATTCGCCCTTTTGTTTCAGTAGTGAATGCAGCTAAATTGGTCAAGTCATGCCAGCAGCAATGGAATTGGACCGTGTAGAGGAATAAGAGAGGGAGACTTAGGATGGGTAATGTTGACAATCTTCCTGAAGAGCTTAGGAGGAAACACAAAATCAGGACAGTGGTAACACATGTAAAATTTGTTTCAGGTGGAAGAAATGACATTGACTTTGGAATGTTCCTCCACAGGTGGCGGAGGGGCCATAGGAAAGACTGGCGTTAGGTTGACTAGAGGAGGATGCAGCACAGTTTCCTGTCTTGGCTTTTGTTTGTTTCAGGGAAGAAAGAGACAAAGATTAAGGACAGCAGAGGGAAATACAGGTTGTGTTTGTGGTGAAAGATTAAAATAGTCATTCTGAAGGGTGATGGGTTGAATTGAGAAAATAAACGTGGTCTCTTTTTTTTTAGGCAGCATCAGGAGTTCAGTTGAGAGTAATGACAATGAATTTATATGGCACAAATGTAGGCAATCACATGTTCTACTTGTTTTCTTGTTTAATATAAATGGCCATGCATTTTGGGTTGGTTGGTAAATGGTGTTTGTGATGAAAACATCTGTTTCCCTTTTTTTTTACTCTCTTAAGAAAAATACCATTTAAAGAAAATTTAAATTACCTTGCATTTGAAAAGAACACATCAATAAGCTTATATAAACATTTTCTCTGTCGGGGAATACTTCCTAATGAATCGCATCCTTTGTCTATAGGGTAAAAGGAAAGAACATTATCTGACTAATAAGGAAGAAGGAGCTCTTTGTGAATCTATAATAATAAGCATAGATATTTGTCAGTCTAAACTTACCTGGTTGAGCCTCTATAATTAGAATATGACTGATGAAGAGAAGAAATATTTGTATATAATGTAATGAAAGGCTTTGTAAAGTTTATTTGCATAGGGGATGTAGGTGGAAGGCTGGCTCAAATTAATCAGTATTATCTGCGGAAGTGATGGCATTCCACTTCGGAGAATAAACGACATGACATCCTGTGGTTCCTTTGAATTCTGGACATTACATGAAAGGGGACATATTATTGCTCTCTTAAATAATATCCGACTTGTAATTAAAAATGAATGTAGGGTTTAATGACTTCTTTTGTCTTCTTTTTTGTGCAGAGAAAACTTCTAAAGCTCATTTTTAACATTTGCTATTCAATTTATAGATTTATAAGCCTAGTTCTTCTCTAGGTCTCTTTCATTACTGAGATTATTTTATTTTAAAAATGGGAAATTGCAGCAATTATTTTAAGGGCTTATGAATTTTTTTAATCTTGTTTACAAATGTAAGACATTTTCAAATATTTTTAAATTTATTTATAAACCTTTATAACTTATTTTTTGAGTGCTTCAAATTTAGGACAGTAAATTTTTTCTGCATATCTAAATAACTTTTATAAATCTAATTAATAAAAATAGTGACCCTAAAATGCATCTAGTTGTTCCAAAATAATATATAAATACTAAAATATCAATTTAAAATACCATGTCAAAATCAAGCAAATAATTACATATTTTAAGTTTGAAATTATGAAACCATCATTCCAATTCACTAGGAATTCCAAATGTAATATATTTTATTTCACTTAAGTTCTTTAGTGTCTGCATCTACAAACAAAATTTCCCCGATAATTTTATTTTTGTAAGAACAATCAATATGGTGAATCCAAACGCTTTGCCAAATGTTCCAATATTGTTTATATTAGTAAGAAATTTAAAATCAAATATCTGTTTCAAGTACTCAACTGCATATTAGATATTGTACCTTTAAAACTCACTCTCTGCTGGGCATGGGGGCTCATGCCTGTAATCCCAGCACTTTGGAAGGCAAAGGAGGGCAGATCACCTGAGGTCAGGAGTTCAAGACCAGCCTGGCCAACCTGGAGAAACCTTGTCTCTACTAAAAATACAAAAATTAGCCGGGCGTGGTGGGGTGCATCTGTAGTGCCAGTTACTCAGGAGGCTGAGGCAGGAGAATTGCTTGAACTGGGAGGGGAGGTTGCAGTGAGCTGAGATCCCACCACTGCCCTCCAGCCTGGGCGACAGAGTGAGACTCTCTCTCAAAAAACAAAACGAAGCTTTCTCTCATAAGCGAAGTTCTCTTAAACATTACACGTATGTAGATTTCCAACACAGATTGGATCCTTTCCAATGCCAAACTATCTTTACTAGGATTTCAAATTTTTAAAGTATTTCTATGCTTAATTGGAAACCCTGCCGAGGCTAAGGAGACGTGTACACATCATGAAAGCAACGACTATCTGGTAACTGAAGATACTCACAGTACCAAACACTTAATTCTAAATCTTATGCTGTGGGAGATCATGTCATCCTGCGCGACTATGATTTATTATGACCGGAAACCTTTGCCAGGATTTTGATCTTTTTAGATTCTATTTTTTTTTCTGAGCTACTAATAAAAACTTATGTAGAGCTTTTATGTTGGTGACCCTCGGACCTCAAGGAGGAAGTTATACCACCCATTCCCTGGAGTTACTTGGAACAGATTTTCTAATTCTCCTGTCTAATCACAGAACTCTGCCCTCCCACCTACATTGGTCATTTGTCTGTATGTCGAATGCATTATTTTAGCTCTTAAGAAACATATGTGTATTTTCCAACTAAACCGTAAAACTTCGTGGGAATACCAATGAATGCCTTTTCCATCTAACTTTAAAGAACTTTGAACTTCATAGAATTTTCTATTTTTTCGTGTTCTTAATACCACAAAACACAGGTATTAATATCATATGTATTGGCATTTGGATATCTCTTATAGCTTTATCTGACATGGGTTTGAAAATTATAAGGTCATTCTATTGGCATTTATTTAATTATTGCTTATGACATTTTATGTTGATTGAGCCCTACATTTTTGGCTTTTGGAAATAAAGACTGCTGTGATTTTGTCTGTAATGGTGCAAACACATTGTCATTCATTGACATATGAATGTACTTCAAGTTTAAAAGATGTCCTGTTTCTCTTGATCATCAGAAATCTCAGAGCTGACAGCACCAGGCATGTGTGTTTGTGTGTGTGTGACAGTGAGAGAGGGAGAGAGAGAGCGAGAGAGAGAGAGATTAAAAAACACCCCAGAACATAGTAAAGTGACAGAAACAAATTAAAGATGAATTAAATTTCATCCAAACTTTAAATATGGTCATTTTGCACCTTTGAGAAAGTTGGGTAGCTTATTCTAGGAAGACCATACTGTAGAAAGGATGGAATACCTGATTAGTACATTAACGTAATTTTGGAGACATGAAATGAATAAAGTACTTGATTCTAATGCATGATATGCAGGTGTATGTAAGAACTTTGCTAATAGTTGTCTTTTTGAAACAGTAATAGATGTTTCCACGTGTGCACAGGTATGTGCGAATATCAGAGATTAAAATAGAAATGGAACCAAAAAGCTGTGCCATCATTGAAAATGTATTTGTTTAAAGACTACGTGACACTTAGGAGGCATTTTAATGCAATATTTTATGTATGCAATTATTTACATATGTTTAAGTGTTTTTTATTTGACTTCCATAAAGTTTAGATTTGTCGCAATCTTATTTTTACCCTTGAGGGAAGAGAGAGACCCTCTCATATTGTTTTATACTGTTTTATACTCAGTACCTGTTTTAAGAAAAAAACAAGGAAGTGAAATCAAAGACAGGCAGCCCAGCGCCAGACCCAAAACCAGGCCTGGGCCTGCCTGGCCTAAACCTAGTAGCTAAAAATCAACTCATGACTTAGAACCCGATGTTACCCATAGATTTCAGGCATTGTATGGAAGAACATTGTGAAACTCCCTGCCCTGTTCCGTTTCACTCTGACCACCGGTGCATGCAGCCCCTGCCACGTACCCCTTGCTTGCTCAAATCAATCACGACCCTTTCTTGTGAAATCCTTAGTGTTGTGAGCCCTTAAAAGGGACAGAAATTGTGCACTTGGGGAGCTCGGGTTTTGAGGCAGTAGCTTGCTGATGCTCCCCACTGAATAAAGCCCTTCCTTCTACAACTCGGCGTCTGAGGGGTTTTGTCTGCGGCTCATCCTGCTACACACTTAGTAGTGTCTGAATCTTGGAAAGGAAGGGGAGGGAATATCCAGATACCTTAAACGGGGTTCTCGGACTTCTAATAAACAGTTAAAATCTTACACACACGGTATTTAAAGCATACAGATGATTCTACATTTGTCCTAACAGATCATAGTGCCATGAATATTTGTCCATTAACGAACATCCCTTACGTGTAAGAACATTTTGCCACTGCGCTTTTAGTTATCTCCTTTTCACCTACTGTCCCCTGGAATAGTCTCTCCCTTTCGTTTCTCAGGGGTCTTCTTGAGCCTGAAGCTTTTATTGGGCCTCACTTTTTGCTGCTTTGTTCCTTCGCCAGTTCTGGGCCTTTTTGCTGTGTCGACTACAGGTTGAAAAAAGGAGAAAGCGCAACCCCAAGCTACTGACCTATGAGTAACAAGGTCACCGAATTCCCCTTAATCCTGCTGGTCTGATCCCCCACTCTGTGAAGACCACGGCTGGGGAAGACCTAACCTTCACTCCAGCTCGCCTGAATTTGTCAGTCTTTGATGATGGAAGCCTGAAATGCAGACCTTATACCCTAACCAATTCTTCCTCGGCCAAAAAAAAAAAAAACAACCAAAAACCAAACAAAACAAAACAAAAAAACACGGCCACCTCTTTATGACCAACCATAGTTTTGGTTTAAGCCTTCAAGACGCACTTATCTACTTCATCCACAATTACATTGTAGTATCACGCTAAGCCTGGAGTTAATATCAAGGAGCAAATGGCCTCTGGCCTTTTGGAATCCACATGATCTTGGAACTCTGTGGAGATTGTCTTCGGATCACTTTGCCCTGCTGTTGTCCCCCCACCCCGTGCATTTTGTCTTTTCTATCTCCTTCCCTATTGTCGTGTAAAGTTACATCACGATGTTGAGTGGTGTGTTTTACACCCCGATGTCCCATAAACAAATACTTTTAATACCCTTTTGTTGGTCTAATTTGTAAGTGACCATTTTATACGCCACAGTAAGTACCTGTAAAGTTGGAGACAAAGAAAAGAGAATTGTGTTGTTCTCGTTCTAAGAAAGGGCAGCATTAAACTCCTCCGTAACCTCTTTTCTGTATTTCCGTTTTAACAAGGGTAAAGTTATCACAAAGTAGGTGAATGTAAGCATTCTTCCCTCAAACATCTGTGTTCTTCAGCCTGTCCCACTTCACCCTTTCCAAAGAAGGGCAGGTTTTTAAATAGAAGAGAAGCAATGTTGAATAAAGAGTATATCATGACGCTCCATAATTCATATAACCTCCAGACAAGCTCTCAGGTTTATTGGTCAGAAAACACATGGTGACATTCACTACTTTTTTGTTATTATTTTAAAGATTTCTGTGAGAGTGTGGGGCTCAGTCAAACTTTGTAGGGAGAAATAAGCCACAGTCACAGAGATTCATTCATTCATTCAACACATAGCTTTGTTTCTATTATGCCCCAGTGTCCTAGGCTCTGGGGATTAGACAGTGACCAAAACTGACAGGTATTTAGCCTCATGGAGCTTAAAGCATATTGAAGGGAACAGACAAAACTCACATAGGAATGTGCGATGTGCATAAATAAAATACTTTCGGTAAGTGCCATGACTAAAATACACCGAGGGCTGACATACAGTTGCATGTTGCGTAAGAGAGACTTGCGTTAGGTAAGGTGTCTAGGTTAGCTGTCTCTGAGGAAATTGCATTTCAGCTGAGACCTAAAAGATTACAATGAGGTCGGAGAGTGTCCTAGGCAGAGATAAATAGAATGTGTAAATGACTTTACGTTGAAAAATTCCTAAGCTGTTTGAAAAACTGATAGCGGCCAAGTTGCAGGTGAAATGGATGAGAGCAAGTCAAGCTATTACCATTTTATTACAAACCACACATAGGGTCTTTAAATGTTCCAGAATTTTGATTTTTTTTATTACCTGGGAGAGAATGTAATTTTATTTTCATCAAATCTTGTTCTTATAAACTCCGTTTACATTTTGCTTTCATCTGAGTAAGCTGACCATATAGTGCCCTCGTGTGGCGTAGTGCTGTATTACACGATTAATACTGTAGACTCTTTGAGGCATGATTTTAGCAAAATTCTTTTACACCTTTTTCAGTTAATCTAAGTCACCTCTAGCTGCTCTCACTCAGACTCAAACATAGAATCTTATTTATTTGTATTTTTGTGTTTTACTACTTTCTCACATTCCACTGTGGAATGGACACGCGCTGGGAGCACAGAATCCAGTGACCTCAGGATCCAGGCAGACTGAGAACAAAAATGAGGGAGGCCAGACTGGACCTGAAACAAAGACTCCGAGAGATTTGGAGAAGCAGGTTATAGGAAAGACTTTCAATTTTATGTATTTACTTTATAAATAAGTAATGCCAAAATAAATAGCCTTGGGGATCATTGTATTTTTCAGTCTCTGTCCCCAGATTTCTACGTTTAGCAAATGTACATGGTTAATTTCTCAGTCAACACCACAAATGCTTTGTATCCTTTTGTACATTTTGACTATTTTAGAACTGATTATTTTGTGCATCAAGTTGTCTATTTCTGTTTCCAAGTTCAGCATTTTGCCACAGGTTTATTTTGGAAAGTATTTCAGGAATCTTTGTTGCTCAAAACCAAGCACTGTAGCTGGAGCTGGTTTCTTTCCTCCTCTCCCTTCCTCTCTCTTCCTTCTTCCTTCCTAAGGCTTGAGCCATTTTTCACTAGAAGAGTTTTATTTTTAATTTTATTTTTATTTATTTTTTTTGACAAATGACTGCCAGTATGCTTTATGGAATGCAGCTGTTGAACTTTATTTCCTGCTTTTCTTTGCATTAAAGTAGTCCCAAAATTGTTTTCTGAGGAACTCTTCACTTTGACTGCCAGCGCTGCTTGTGTACCTTTCAAGTCAGAAATTGAGCGGTCTGTTAAGGCCCATCTTTATCCAGCTCCTGCTTTTCACATGAGGATGTTTGTGCTACATGCAATTTTGTTGACTTTTGGAGTGTAATGCTTTGTTTGCAAATGAAAACATAGAATTACAGCTTTCCCGGTACTTGTCAGGGACTATAATCACGAATTCACTGCAGCTGGATACTTTTCAGACACGTGGATAAGATAAATAATATTTATGAAAGATGGCCTGGAGGAAACGAAGCCATCTATTCTGCATTGTTATCTAAAATCTGTTTCAAGATGAAGTGAGACCATCAAAAATGCCTAACTGGCCGGGTGCGGTGGCTCACCCCTGTAATCCCAGCACTTTGGGAGGCTGAGGCGGGCGGATCATGAGATGAGGAGATCGAGACCATCCTGGCTAACACGGTGAAACCCCGTCTCTACTAAAAACACAAAAAATTAGCCAGGCGTGGTGGCGGCGCCTGTAGTCCCAGCTACTTGGGAGGCTGAGGTGGGAGAATGGTGTGAACCCGGGAGGCGGAGCTTGCAGTGAGCCGAGATTGCACCACTGCACTCCAGCCTGGGCGACAGAGTGAGACTCTGTCTCAAAAAAAAAAAAAAGAAAAAAGAAAAAGAAGCCTAACTGGACCACATCATACTGGGCCCAACACAGTCGCTTCTTACTGAACTGCTTTAGCCATCATAAAACCTTCTCTTCTTGAGGGGCCGTAGGAAATATTTTCTCTTATTTCATATTGGTGTTCTCCCAAATAACTAGAATATATCATGCACGGTCTTGTTACTGGTTATATTTTCTCCTTTCTGCATGTTAATTAGAAAACTCAAAGTCAAATTTGTGCTCTGCCCTGACTCAGTGCATGATTCGTCAAAGTGTCCATTTGTTCACTGACCACGTTTCTGACACCATCTTGCTTCCCTATTTTTTGTATTTTCTAAAGGTTCTTTCTAAAGAGTTTAAGTATTTTATATTGCTATATTGTATGCATTTGCAAGCAACTTAAATGCATTGGGAACAGAAGTGATAGATAAGTAGCAACCATGGGATCGCTATCGATTCTGTACCTAATTATAAGTACATAATTCCTGGCTTAACCGTCTGTAACCTAAATAAGTAAGAATTAATACACCCTATAATTCCTCGATAGCTGAAACCTCCCCCCAGATAAATTTTATAAGCCATGCTAATCCTATTTCTCAGTGCACAGAGGTTGAACTTGTGGACTAATAATGCATTAATATTCCTCATGAAAAATATAGCTAAATAGGGAGAAAGAGATGAAAAGAACCAAAAATATTCTTTTAAGGATAATATTTGATCCTCTGCATCCATTCATTAAAGCTAATATTCATTCTCCATTTCTCTCTGTCCGTCTGGTTCTATGAAAAGACCTAGCCTGCCCTCAACATGTGTGTGACATTAATAGATGTTAGTGATACAGAGATTGCCCTCAGTGCAGATTGACAGCACTGTGTGGAGGTGAGAAGGAGTCTTGTTTACCACTTAGGATCTGGATCTCTGGTCTGCTTTGTCATGCAACACAATCCTTCTGGGATTTGTAAGTGACGACAAGCCTCAGCGATAATTATATTAAAATGCTTTTAACTTAGTGTAAACATAATTTAATAAGATGTAGATGTTCAAAAGGCTAGCCTTGAATTCAGTCTTGAGACCAGAGACAATATGCCTGTGTGCATGGTGTATGTCTGGAAAGCATGTACATTCTTTGACCCCAGTTAATTTCTACGAAGAAGTGTGTTAGTCTCTGATCTAATAATCTCATCTGCAGATTACTACATTTTTATTACGATAAAGAACACCTGGGCTTTTAAAATATAGTAAGGTTATCTTACCTGGAATATTAAATATTATTGAAGTTACAACTTTGGAGAAATTATATTTTTAATGAATATGGTTATATTATACCTGTTCGTTATTAGAGTAGCCCTCAAAGTTGGTGATTTATCAATGCGTTGTTGCTGAATAACAATAGCTTTATTGAATGTCTGCTTGATACTGAGCGTTGTATTAGCGGCTTTTCATATATTATCTCATTTAGTCATCGTAAAACATTTTATGGAATGCATTGTCAACATTTTGAGAATGATAAGTGGAGTAAATTGTTTGCATTCCCTTAGGTGGGCAGGTATTTTATGCTAAAAAAAAAAGAAAATAGTTGCATTCACATCTCTTAACCTATATGCACACTTCCTTTGCACGGTGGGGTTTGGCAAAGCTCTATCTTCTGCTAGTGATAGGGCAATTCTGATTGAAATCATACCATTTTAGATAAAATTAAAAATTAAACTTGTATTTGTATAACTTGAAAATTGTGAATTTTTCCTGCAATGACAGGGAGGCACACATCATGATTGGCACTCAGGTTTATGTTTTAGAGTAGCAAACAGACAGTGATAAGCCAGAAAAATGAGTTTGTACGTAAACTGCAAATATTTTTACTTAATATAGTAAGCAGTAAATAATTAGTCAATGTTTTTGATCATATGAATGACAATTTGAACATGGGAATATTGCAGCCCTTATGCACTGCAGATGAGACTATGGATTGTCACACTGGTTGAAAAAACAATATGAAATTATACAATATGTTTTAAGATGCTCACAACCCCTAAAAAGCTAGCAAGGAAGCTCAGACACATGTGCATAAGGACACACAAGAGCATCCATGGCAGCTCTGTCTACGGTAACGGGGCACTGAAGATTAGCAGGAGAGCAAGTTAACAAATCATAGCATGTTTACAAATGGAATACTACACAGCAGTGTGAATGAGGGACCGGAACTGTAAATGTTAACAAGATTAATCTCAGGAACACAATGTTGAATGAAAATAGCACACCACAGAAAGATACATACTTCTTGAGTATACCTGAATAAAGTTCAAAGCATGCAACACTAAACAACATATTAGAGGCACATATGATGGTACAACTATTAATAAAAATAAAGAGGAATTAAAAACCACACAAGATACAGGATAATGGTAATCTCTTTGGGGGAGAGAGTTGTCAGGTTGAGGGACCCTCAGGGACCCTAAGGGTTTCGGCAACTTCTTTTTTTTTTATTTTTTTTTGAGACAGAGTCCCGCTCTGTCACCCAGGCTGGAGTGTAGTGGCGCGATCTCGGCTCACTTCAAGCTCCGCCTCCCGGGTTCCCGCCATTCTCCTGCCTCAGCCTCTCCGAGTAGCTGGGACTACAGGCGCCGCCACCACGCCCGGCTAATTTTTTGTATTTTTAGTAGAGACGGGGTTTCACCGTGGTCTCGATCTCCTGACCTCGTGATCCGCCCGCCTCGGCCTCCCAAAGTGCTGGGATTACAAGCGTGAGCCACCGTGCCCAGCCTCAGCAACTTCTTATTTTGAGCTGGGTAGCTAGGCGGTGGGTGTAAGGAACACCCTTTTACATTTAATCTCAGTGTCTCACGTTTATCACAAGCATTTTTTGTTTTTGCTTTTGTTTTTTTGAGACAGGGTTTTGCTGTGCTGCCCAGGCTGGAGTGCAATGATGTGACCACAGCTCACTGCTTCAGCCACGACCTCTTGGGCTCAAGCAGTCCTGTCACCTCAGCCTCTGGAGTAGCTGAGACCACAGGCGCATGCCACCACCCCTGGCTAATTTACGTGTATATATATATATTTTGTGTGTGTAGAGACAGAGTTTTCCATATTGCCCAGGCTGATCTCAAACTCCTGGACTCAAGTGATCCATCTCCCTCAGTCTCCCAAAGTGCTGGGATTACAGGCGAGAGCCACAGAGCCTGGCCACAAGCGTTCCTTTAGTGTCTATGTATTCAATATTCCAACAAGGACAAACAATGAGAAAATATTTAGACCTTAAATATTTTCTAAGTAAAGTTATTTATATCACGCTCTTTAGAGAAGCACCTCCTCTTACTTTATTATTTACACATATTCTTCTCTGAATTTAATTCATAAAAGTTATTGTCCAGTGTCCTCTAATTTGTGCCACTTTTTCATCAAACGAGGAAGATATGTGTGTGTCCTCGTACCCTGGGTGGCATGTTGCAAATTTTTCACTCCTGGTAGTGCATAGTCCCTCTCTGGAAATCAGGTCAATTGGTAGAGTCCTCTGTATTTCTGCCTCCTGCCCCAGTGTATTAAAAATGATAAAAAGATAGGCCTCTTCTTCTTCGTGTTGTAATACAACCCAAGCATAGCAAAGCTTTGATTAAATGAGTAGAGAATAGTTGGTAGCTGATGCTTGCTATTCCCCAGTGTGATGGTTAATAACGAGTGTCAACTTGATTGGGTTGAAAGATGCAAATAACTGTTCCTGGGTGTGTCTTTGAGGGTATTGCCAAAGGACATTAGCATTTGAGTCAGTGGACTAAGAGACACAGACCCACCGTCAATCTGAGTGGGCGCTGTCTAAGCAGCTGCCATTGTGGCTAAGATAAAAGCAGGCAGGAGAACGCAGAAGGACCAGACTGGCTAAGTCCTCAGGTCTCCATCTTTCTCCCGTGCTGGGTGCTTTCTGCCCTCGAACATCGGACTCTGAGTTCTTCAGCTTTCAGACTCTTGGATTACACCAGTGATTTGCCAGGGGCTCTCGCGTCTTCGGCCACACACTGAAGGGGACACTGCTGGCTTCCCTGCTTTTGCAGTTTGGGACTCAGACTGGCTTCCTGGGTCCTCAGCTTGCAGATGGCGTATTGGGGGCTTCACCTTAAGATCATGTGAGTCAATTCTCCTAATAAACTCCCTTTCATGCATACATCTATCCTATTAGTCCTGTCGCCCTAGAGAACCCTGACTAATACACCCAGCTAGGAGGTACAGTTAAGTTGTAAATACCACCCACAGGCTGGTTCTTGTGGCCACTGCCTCTTACAGTGTTTATTTCTCCATCGAGTTCGCAACGGCTGTGTGCTTGCTGTGCTCTCCCTCTTCTCTCTCAGTACCTGATGGCCAGAGCTGTTTCCAGATCTTTTGCCTTTATAAATGCCTTCTTCCCTCCTACAGCTGATTCCTTCCAACAGGGCTCAGCAGGTGAAAGGCAGTTCACACAATTCTTCTCTAATGAATACTGCTATGATGCTTTTTGAAATTACTAACATTCCTATCGTTTTCATTAAACAGTGAAGATAGAAGATTAAAGGCCACTATCCCTGCACAAGAGCTCCTCCTTGTGGCCTGCCCATGTTTTAAATGTGCAAACCTTGGTGATATATTGATATCCTGTGATGAGTTTATCCCACATCAACAATTGAGTTTTCTTCTGTTCTTTCGTATTTTATCACGTGTATAATTATTTTTCTCCAGATGAATCTTGTACTGTTTGTTATATTTACTTGTTCTTATATATATTGCCATATTGCCTAGGCTGGGAAAAAAATTGACGTATGCACTTACTTAGTGCCTCATTTGAAAAAAATGATTTCAGTGATATGAAACTCTAAAGTACATTTTCTTCATGTCTGTTTTCTATATTTTAAAAATGAAGTACTTTCATATGTATTCATGTCACTACAGTCATAAGTTCCCGTCCAAAGTTCCTCTGAAGAACCACCTTATCTTACACATCTCAAGGGAATTTAGCTGATGAAATAATTTGAACTACATTAATCACTGTTTCTGACAGGTAAAATGCTGAAATAAGCTTCTTGTAATGAATGTGAATTTTTTTGGGGGCTTGCAGAATATTGCAGATTAATATCACAGAAAGCATGTCTAGTTCATGCAACAATTATTTTCATGCAAATTTTGTGGGGCTTTACAAATAATACGTATTTGTTACCACTCTTCTTGACAGCAAAGAAAATAAAAATAATAAATATTTGAGAAAAGATCAGGTTCACTTATACTACATATACCACATTATCTTTCATGTCAATAGTTGCCTTGCACTTTAAACCTGTGACAAAACATGACAAATTTTAGAAGGGAAAATATTGTAAGATAAATTAATACCTCTGAAGCCTGTATTCCTATAAATTTAGTTGATAAAGCTCAGCTTATTTAGAGTTTTGAAGAGATATTTTCTCTTCAATGAAGAAATCTCCATAATTGAATGATCTAAATTTCAATGATTAAAAGTACTATTAAAAGAAAATATTTATAGAAAAGCTTTCCTTTAACAATTTTTACGTCCAAAATATGATTTATTTTTTCATGAAATGGGAATATGAATGATCATACATTCTTTTACACACACTTCATAAATTAAAAAGTTCTCAATCTATTTTAAAAACCCATATGTAAACAACAGTGTCATAGGATGTGTTAAGAACTACAGCAGTCAGAAAAAGTTAACAACCCTTGAAATGGCACAGGAAAGGACAGGATGTCTTCCAGGAAGAGGTGCCAATTCTGTTTAAAATTAAGAGACAACGGAGTAATGCAAATACTAACTTTACCCTGCAAATTGCAACATTTATCATCTAGCATCAAATGTGTATGCTGGGACTGACACATGCACGCATAGATGGTTTGTGTTCCATAATAAAGTTAATTGGTGAAATAAAATAATGGGTTTAATTTCTAGCAAAGAAATGCTTGGTTAATCTAAATTAGTAATGTTTGCTTATGGAATTTCCTACCCCAATTATTTCAGATGCTGTCCTTGAGATTCTTTTTGTTAAACTGCATGATACACATTTTGCGTGAAGTATTTTTAAAACTTAGGGTATCTCCTTATTTTCTGATTAAAGTAAAATTTCTCAGTGTTTCTGTAAGGACTTTGGCAAATACTCTTTCTGCTTTATAAAGCAAAATATAAGAACCAGAAATCTTTGTAATCCTTCACTATGTTGATGTCTTTTTACAGCAGATTTCTCAGGAATTATTGTTTGTGGTTCCAAATTGAAATTTTCCCTGCATAATCTAACATTCATATCTTCAGATCTGATGTGATAAACTGACCAATCTCTTTGTAAGTGATATTTTGTAAAACTCATTCTGTGTTTCGGACAAGGGAACACAAAGTTGTCACCTTCAAAATAGCTAATGGTCATATCACATGTTAAATTGACTGGGGAAATTCTAAACATTGAAAGTGTTCAAGTCTGGATTTTTCCTCAGGAAATATAACCTTTGGTTATTTATATTTGAAAGAAGCTAGTTTTATGAATTAAGCTTTAATTCTGAGATAATTATATGTTCATAGGCAGTTATAAGAAATAATACAGAGATATTTTATTGCCACTTGCCTAGCTTCCCGCAGTGGTCATGTAGGCCAAACTATAGGACAGTATCGTAACAAAGATGCTGACATTGATATAATCCACTGAACTTATTCAGGGTCAGTTTTACTTTTTACGTTAAAGTACATGATTCATTTAGTTTTTGTTTTTAAAATAAAATATCTGAGGGCCAAGTCTGCTGACTTAGTTCTTTAAATTTTACAACTAATACAAAGTTACTGAGACTTACAGAGCTTTGAGAAGTGCACTGTTATTTCTAGAGTTAAATTTAAATAAAACACTTAAAGTCTGAGACTATTTTCTAGTTGTAAAAAGGTTAAAACTGCATTGTAGATGTTCTTTTCCTTTCATTTCAAAACCTAAACAATGTTCTATTATTTAAAGGTAGTTCATTAATAAGCAAAGATTTGTTACAACTGTGATGAGAATAACATGTATGTATATTTTAGCATTTGAATACATTCTACATGAAAACATTTCTTTATATTTAAACTATTATTTCATACAAATAGAAGTCAAAAGAAATGTTATCAGATGCTATAAAATAACTCTTCCATAATGTAGGATGCACTAGGAAAATAGTGAATACAATATCATGTGCTGTTTTGGCATTAGATTTTCCATACATTAAGATAAATGCGTTCATTAACTTCTTCCACCCACCTTTTTTATTTTGGAGATTGACTTCATATTACTGTGATAAGAGGCAAATTGAAATCCTGGCTTCCTGATGATATATCTTCTTGTATGAACTCTTGTTGATGTAGATTAAGTGGGCTAGCAGATACAGTAGTACTCATAAAATAGTTTTTCAGAGCTTTTTATAGTTTAATAAACATTTGCCTATTTCCCAAAAATATCGTGCAAACATACTAAATTTAAGTCAATAATCCGTACTTTATATATCTATTACCATTGTCTAACAATGTAATTTATCTATTTGAAACTAAATTGACCAAAGACATTAACAAACATATAGGGAAATTTAAGTTTTATGTCTTTATGGAAATATGTTTTAAGTCCTGCCTTTTTGTAATTGAGAGTTATATTTTTACTCGAATATTTAAATGTTATAAGTAATTACAATCATAAGGCAACCCCTATCATGAATGAATCCTGATTTGGTGAGGTGAAATGTCTTAGTTTATGTTTGTATAAATTGTATACAGTATTGTGTAATTTGTATAAAATATTTTATCTGAATTTAGTTCTTTAGTTCAGATTGAAAAACCTCTCCTGCCTAGCCCTACCTCCAATAATTGGAAAATCTACTTACTGACATGTCAAGTCACTTCTCTTGAGGAATCAACTTCTAAAAGTAGTAGTCATAGAGTGAGTTTAGACAGAAATTCAGAAACGTCAACTAAAGTTAACTATACCCCTGTTGTTCACTGTTATCATGACTTTCATTTTTCTATCCGGCCAAAAATACTTCTAGTTTTATTCCCTCCAAGTTTAATGCCTTCTTGTTTACATGCCTATTGCATGTTGTCACTTATAAGTAGGAGCTGAAGAGTAAGGACACATGGACATAAACAGAGATAACAGACACTGGGAATTCCAACAGGATTTGGATTATGTATTATATTATTCACATTAAGTCCTATGAGCCTATCAGTGGAGGTGCATAATAATTATTTCAAAAATAATTTTAAACATGGAAGTTTGAAACGCATTTTTGGCATAGTTTATCAGGGAAAGTTGGAGAGAAGAGCAGAGATTTTCTAGCTGTCCTCTTGGTATGCTTGCTTATGCATTAGCTTGCATAAACTGACACATCCCGTGTCAGCCCTGAAACCCTTAAGCTGGAGTTTGGGGAGGTGAGGAATCTCTGGACATATCCTTGAGTTGATTGATTATCAGTTTGAAAGTGCAGTGTACTAGTCTGTTCTCATGCTGCTAATAAAGACACACCCGAGACTGGGTCATTTATGAAGGAAAGAGGTTTAATGGACTCACAGTTCTACATTGCTGGAGAGGCCTCACAATCATGGCTGAAGGTGAATGAGGAGCAAAGTCACATCTTACATGGCAGCAGGGAAGAGGGCATGTGCTTTATAAAACCATCAGCTCTCATGAGACTTATTCAACATCACGAGAACGGCATGGAAAATAACCACCTCCATGATTCAGTATCTCGCACGGGGTCCCTCCCACAACCTGTGGGGATTCTGGGAGCTACAATTCAAGATGAGATTTGGGTGGGGACACAAAGCCAAACCATATCAGGCAGACCTTACTAATTGTCACCACCATCTTTTTATTGTATTTATCTTATGTCTAATTTTAGATACATAGATTATTTGTTACATGGCTATTCCATGCGTGATGGTAGGGAATGTGCTTCTAGTACACCTGTCACCCAAATGGTGAACATTATACACAATAGGCAGTTTATGAACCCTCATTCCCATCGCCCTCCCCGCTTTTGGAGTTTTCAGTGTCTGTTATCTCCATCTTTATGTCCATGTGTCCCCATTATTTAGCTCCTACTTGTGAGAATATGAAATGATTTGATTTCCTGCTTCTGGGTTTGTTCACTTAGAATAATAGCCTCTAGCTCCATCCACATTGCTGCAAAGGGCATGATTTTATTATTTTTATGACTGTATGGTATTCCATGGTGTATATATACATTTTTTAAATCTAATCAACTGTTGACTACCAGCTTTTATTTTATTTATTTATTTTTTTAATTTCATTTTTTGAGATGGAGTCTCACTCTGTTGCCAGGCTGGAGTGCAGTGGTGCCATCTCGGCTAGCTGCAACCTCCACCTCCTGGGTTCAAGCGATTTTCCTGCTTCAGCCTCCCAAGTAGCTGGGACTACAGGCACCACCACCACACCCGGCTGGACCACCAGCTTTTAAAAACAAACTTGATTGACTAATTTTACTAGTTTTTGTGACTCACGACTCATTCAACACTTTGGAGATTAAAAATACATCCTCTGGTTTTGCATCCATGGATTCAACCAAGTGCTAATTGAAAATATTTGAAAAAATGAAAAACAAAAAAAGATACAAATAACACAAATTAAAAACAATACAGTATAACAACTACATAGCATTCATATTGTATTAAGTATTATAACAACTCTGTAGATAATTTAAAGTATACGGGAGGATGTGCATAGATTATATACACATATTACACCATTTTATGTAAAGGACTTGAGTATCTGCAGATTCTGAGGAGGGTCCGTTCTGGAACAAGCGCCCCACAGGTACCAAGGGATGACTGTATTCAGACTGAAACAAAATATTCTTAAACAGAAGCCATTGGCCCATATAATATAGTTCTAATACTAACCCTGCTTTTAAAACCTTTAAATTACATGATATTTTCTTTAAAAAATGGTGACTTTTTAAAAGGCACGATCATGTTGGTTGTATTTAATTTTAACTACATGTTCTAAAAGGGTCTCCAAAATAAAATCGAAAAAAAATAACCCATTCACTTTTAAAATACTGAGGTTTTGTTGCCTGTTTATAGAGGAGGTTACCAAAAAAAAAGAAAAGAAAAAGGATCTTACATGTATCACTACACTGAAGCAATTGCCTTCAGAATACTTAGCATAGACTTAAATTTGAGTCTTGTAACATTCTGAGGAACATTTATGATGGGAGGGTTGCAGATGTTTATGGCAATTTAAGGAGGTACACATCTTAAACATACATCAGTAGATTATGAATTCAGAAGTGGTGATTGGTAGCACTTTATAATCTGCAAATTGATTTGCTAAAGTCTACCCTATAATAGAGGAAAGTGTAATGTCAGATGTAGCAAATTGCAATTTTGGGGCATATGTTAATAGTATGCAGTTTCAATCCTTCATTAAAACAAAACAAAACAGCTAAAAATTATGGTCTTTTTTAAAAAAAAATAATTATGTTGTGTATGCATGTGTATGTATTTAAAATATGTTATTTACCTAAATATTCTGTCTACTTAATTTTGGAGTTCCCCAAATTTTCTAAAGACCAGTTAGAAACAAAATGAGATCTTAAAATATTTTATCATGAGCATCTGGATTCCGTTCCTTTGTGTGTAATATTTTAAGTTACCATCATCTCTCACCTTCTAGGGCCTTTTATTTATACGTGCTTCAATCTGATACTAGGCGTATGCAGGCTTATTCAAATGTGTGCCACTCACAGCCTGCAGTGCCTATGACATTGAAGGAGTTTCTTAAAGTCATTTAGACTCTCCATCCTTGGGTTTATACGACACATTTGTTACTTCAGTAATTCAGTATGAATGATCCTCAGTACCTCAGGAGGAACAAAGCTCTTATGCTTAGAGATGTTAATATTTAGAAGCTTTGGAAGGTTCGAAATACTTTAAAGGAGACAAGCATTCTCTTAAAAAGCTAGAATATTTCCATATTTCCTTTATAAACATGTTCATGGTTGATAAATAAGTCAGTTTTGGGTCACAAAAAGGGGTTGTGCTGCACACTTCTGCATTTGGAATTATCCTCAGCATAGTAAGCTTTCAGGGTGACACGTAGATGGAACTTTTTTAGAGATATGTCACTTTCTCGGGAAAGTATTGTGGAGTAGAACAGATTTATAGAGCTGGAACCGTATTATACAGAGCTGTAGATCACTGCTGCTGACCAATGAGACCAGCTTTTTTTTCCCTTTTTGCAAATATTCACCAAATGTCCTTTGTTTTATCTTTCCTTGTTGAAGTAACAATTCAATTAGTTTTTTGGTCTGAAAAATAAGATCATTCCCTGTTCTAAATCATTTTTCTTGATTTTTGTTCCTAATCTCATACCATAAACAAATGTTTTTGTTTAGCTGTGTTTGTCAGGAATGACAGATTTAACAGCAAAGCATAAATGTAGATAGGTAGTTAAAAATCCAGTACAGTAAATCACTGCTTTTACCATGTGTTTGTGAAGGGTTATGATTAAAAATGGAACCTGAGTGAGGTAGATAAAAGAAATCCAATAATGTTATTTTAGGAGGATAGTGTTGTAACTTTCAGAATTGTAATCATTATAAAGAGCTTTTTTTTTCCCCTTTTTTAAACTATACATTCACTTCTGGGACACATGTGCAGAATGTGAAGGTTTGTTACGTAGGTCTACACGTGCCATGGTGGATAGCTGCACCCATCAACCCATCACCTCCATTAGGCATTTCTCCTAATGCTCTCCCTCCCATAACTCCCACCCCTGACAGGCCCCAGTGTGTGATGTCCCCTCCCTGTGTCCACGTGTTCTAATTGTTCAACTCCCACTTAGGAGTGAGAACACGCGGTGTTTGGTTTTCTGTAGAGAATATTTTTAAAAGGAAAACAGATACTATAGTTATTACTACTGAATGTATTTAGAAGTTCTAATAAGTTCATATTATGAATGTAATACTGCCTTTTGCCTGAAGCACCTAGTGGGTAATTATAAAACTCATTGCGACCTAATTGATTAAATAGGTAGAGTGACAATTTCCACTTGTTGATGAACGTTACACATGAACTATCACATGTCGAAACAGCAGAAACTCTTTTTTTTTTTTTTTGCTATTTGGTTGCAAGATGGTTTCTTTGCCTTTTTCTTTTAATTATTATTATACTTTAGGTTTTAGGGTCCATGTGCACAACGTGCAGGTTTGTTACATATGTATCCATGTGCCGTGTTGGTTTGCTGCACCCATTAACTCGTCATTTAACATTAGGTATATCTCCTAATGCTGTCCCTCTCCCCACCCCACAACAGTCCCCGGAGTGTGATGTTCCCCTTCCTGTGTCCATGTGTTCTCATTGTTCAATTCCCACCTATGAGTGAGAACATGTGGTGTTTGGTTTTTGTCCTTGTGACAGTTTACTGAGAATGATGGTTTCCAGCTTCATCCATGTCCCTACAAAGGACATGAACTCATCCTTTTTTATGGCTGCATAGTATTCCATGGTGTATATGTGCCACATTTTCTTAATCCAGTCTATCACTGATGGACATTTGGGTTGGTTCGAAGTCTTTGCTATTGTGAATAGTGCCTCAGTAAACATATGTGTGCATGTGTCTTTATAGTAGCAACGATTTATAATCCTTTGGGTATATGCCCAGTAATGGGATGGCTGGGTCAAATGGTATTTCTAGTTCTAGATCCCTGAGAAATCGCCACACTGACTTCCACAATGGTTGAACTAGTTTACAGTCCCACCAACAGTGTAAAAGTGTTCCTATTTATCCATTTATCCGCATCCTCTCCAGCACCTGTTGTTTCCTGACTTTTTAATGATGGCCATTCTAACTGGTGTGAGATGGTATCTCACTGTGGTTTTGATTTGCATTTCTCTGATGGCCAGTGATGATGAGCATTTTTTCATGTGTTTTTTGGCTGCATAAATGTCTTCTTTTGAGAAGTGTCTTTTCATGTCCTTCACCCACTTTCTGATGGGGTTGTTTTTTTCTTGTAAATTTGTTTGAGTTCATTGTAGATTCTGGATATTAGCCCTTTGTCAGATGAGTAGGTTGTGAAAATTTTCTCCCTTTCTGTAGGTTGCCTGTTCACTCTGATGGTGGTTTCTTTTGCTGTGCAGAAGCTCTTGAGTTTAATTAGATCCCATTTGTCAATTTTGGCTTTTGTTGCCATTGCTTTTGGTGTTTTAGACATGAAATCCTTGCCCATGCCTATGTCCTGAATGGTATTACCTAGGTTTTCTTCTAGGGTTTGTATGGTTTTAGGTCTAACATGTAAGTCTTTAATCCATCTTGAATTAGTTTTTGTATAAGGTGTAAGGAAGGGATCCAGTTTCAGCTTTCTCCATATGGCTAGCCAGTTTTCCCAGCACCATTTATTAAATAGGGAATCCTTTCCCCATTTCTTGTTTTTGTCAGGTTTGTCAAAGATCAGATGGTTGTAGATGTGTGGTGTTATTTCTGAGGGCTCTGTTCTGTTCCATTGGTCTATATCTCTGTTTTGGTACCAGAGAAATTCTTTTATATATTTTTAAGACATTATCACATCAAGGTATTTTGGTGTGATTTCCAGCAGAATCGGCTAGAAAATGTTTTTTTTTAAAAAAAGAAAATGTGATTTGAGTATTTGATTATCATCACTGACTATAACTATAAATCATTTCCATGCTCTTATAATCCAAAAACTACCTGTGGGAAAATTATTAGCAATCACATCTATGCTGAATGTTCATTCATACATAAATTAAAAAGCATTTTCACACAGAGACCTGATTTTTGTGTACATCAGAAATAGAATAAAACCTAATATGGGTATTGTATTAATAATCCCATGTGGTGAAGGAACGATTAACTATATCTGTAACCATAATCTTGAGAAATATCTTACCTTTTAGTAAATAATAAAACCCATCTGCTGTTGCATCTCTCTGAGGTTTATAAAATTATGCTAGGGTTAGTTATTTTAATCAGCACAGGACATTTTGGCCCCGGATCTGTTGTCTTCTGGGAAAACATTGGCTTCCACAGAAGGTGGTCGTTTCGAAGGCTGGCAGCGATTTCTGCTGGTGACTGTCACCGAGGATTTTCATCCCTAACAATGGGAAGTGTAAATATAATCTGACTGCTGTGGCTAATTTGGGTCCCTTTACAACTGTAAATAACTAGTCCAAGGTTTTTGCTTAAGGTGTCACACCAATGTTACAACTCTTTTGAATTTTTTCAAGTCAGGAATAGACATCTCCTTCTTACTGCTGTGTGAAAGATAATTAATAGATCTTGTCTGTGACTCTTAACTTGGAAAAATGATTTGTTATGGGCAGAGAAATAACAGAGAATAAGAAATCTCAAACTTCGCCATCTCATGATCATCCCTGTTCCCACCTTGGAATTTGATTTAATGTTCTTTCACCTTGGACAGCGGTCAGTGTTTCAACATTAGAAATCCTAGAAGCATGTTCTTGCTATAGTTTCACCCCAAGGACAAGATTATTGCAAAACTCCACTCGATTTGAGGATTTTATTTTCCCTGGTATGATTTGCAGCCACCTGGAAAATGCCATGTTTATTTATGTTATTCTTCTTTATAAAGATTGCGAAAAATCAATGTCAAGGTGAATTCACATGTGCAAATTCTCAGCAACAAGTTAATTTAATGTCAAAGTTTAAAAAAAATGTCGTTATCATTCCTAAAACCAATTTTAGAAGCTGGAATTGTTTTACTGAATAAATTCAGGTAAAGTGCATGCTTCCTTTGAACACCTGCATCCTGCATCTCATGGTCAGCAACCAAGTTAATAATTAGGAAACACATCGCATTTCAGCTGAGTTGTTTGAGCTCTCTGTGTTTAAGTATAGTCTCATTATTCAGATTGTTTTTTTCTTTTTTTGGTAAGATGTATTTTTTACTTTTAAAGGAACCTGTAGTCATTGTTTACTCTGTAACTAAAGGTGGACACAGATATAAAATATTGCTTGCCTGTATTTTCTATATTTGACCAGGAGTTATTAACAGAGTTGTTTGATAGTAGAGACATGTTCTGTTGAAATTTGTGAAAAAAACATATTTTATCTAGATGAACCTGTTTACCAAATACTTTTTGGATATACAGCTGGAAGCACCAGAAATTTCCCTCCTGGAGAAAGTAAAGTCACACTTTTTAATTGTGTTAGTTCTATGCAGCTGCTGTAACAAATTACCTCTAATGGCTTGGTGGCTAAAACCCCAGAAATCCATTATCTTAAATTATGTATCTTAGAAATTCAACAAGGGTCTCAGTGGGCTGAAATCGAGGTATCAGCAGGACTGAATTCCTTTCTGGAGGTTCTACAGGGTCCATTTCCTTTCTTTTTCTATCCGGCAGGGGCCACCCGCATTCCTTTGGTCCCACAGCATCCTCAAAGCCAGCAACACTGCTCTCTCTGTTTCTTTCTTCCATAGTCACATCTCCCTCTGACTCTCGCTCTTCAGCTTCTCTTTCCCATTTTAAAGACCATTCTGATGTCACTGGGCTTGCTGGGATGACTCTAAATAATCTACCTATTTTGAGGCCAATTGGCTAGCAATCTTAACTTTCCCTGTGCCATGTAACCTAACATATTCACAGGTGTACAGAGATTAGAATGCGGACATTCTTGGGGGATATGGCCTAGTTCTGCCCACCACAAAGATGGAGCCAACTCTTAAAACAATCTTTGAAAGGCATAACTGATTTTTGGGTGCAACAGTAAAATTTAAATATTAATAAGATAATCAAAACAGCACGTCTAAAATAATTTGTTTTAAAAGTTAACTTACAAATTTCAATTGAAACATATTTTTTTTTATCAGAAATCCTAGCAGAGTTATATGCTGTCCGACTACTTCACTAATGTGATCCCCAAACAATTACAGGTGTACGAGTCACTGTAGTTTTACGACATTAGCAAAACTTTGTACCAGGTTTTGTCAGTCACAAAACGCGAAATTTCAAATCCAAGTTTCTCCCTCCTTCATTGATAAAAAGTGAAGTCAATACTCAGTCTTACCTGGCATTCTTCTTCTTACTTGGGTTATAGGCCTGTGTTCTAGATGCAAAGGAAATTGGGTTTTTGCTTTCATCTTAGAGAAGAATTTATAAGGTGAAATTTTCCCAGACACAGGCACAGTATTCAAAGAAATGCAGATCAAAAAGCATGAACAGTGTTAGCTATAGGGCTGTCAGAACGGAATCGTTGCTTGACCCTAGCAAATCATAGCTTTGTTCTGTTTTCCCCCAGATAATGGTGAGAAATCACAGAAAACATTTGGGGAGATTTCAAAATTGTTAAAATCATATATGTTGGAGTTAATATAGGAGAAAATTATGCCTACTGATACTAATATTTGTCTATGTCATTTTTAACAATCAGAGTTCATTTAAGTGATTTTCTATTCATAAGTAAGAAATCTATTACTGTAAGTTCTTGATTAAGCTTATTAGATTCATTCATTCTAAAAGCCTGGTTACATTTTGTCACATATCAGCTCATTTAAACAACTGATACTCAAATACTTAACCTATGTTTATGCAAGGTAACACTAACTATAGTCTTTAAAGAGGGAATGAGTCACCATACTTGGCAGCTATGCAAAAGTTTTGCATTGTTAATCATGAGCGTAATGTAATGTGGCAGAGGGCATGGGGCCTTTTGAGTTACTGGGCGAAGTCTAAAAATAGCTGCCATTCACTGAGTCCAGACCGTAGACGTTGCTCTGAGAATTTTTTTATGCTGCCCTCCTCCCTCCCTTTTTTTTTTTTGAGGCGGAGTCTCACTCTGTCACCCAGGTTGGAGTGCAGTGGCACAATCTTGGCTCACTGCAAACTCCACCTCCCGGGTTCACGCCATTCTCCTGCCTCAGCCTCCAAGTAGCTGGGACTACAGGCACCACCACCACGCCCGGCTAATTTTTTTGTATTTTTAGTAGAGACGGGGTTTCACCGTGGTCTCGATCTCCTGACCTCGTGATCCGCTCGCCTCAGCCTCCCAAAGTGCTGGGATTACAAGCGTGAGCCACCGCGCCCGGCCTTTTTTTTTTTTTTTTTTGAGACAGAGTCTCACTTTGCTGCCCAGGCTGGAGTGCAGTGGTGCAACGGTGGCTGACTGCAGTCTTGACTCCCTTTGGGCTCAAGCAATCCTCCCACCTCAGACCCCCAGGTAGCTGAGACTGCAGGTGTTGCCACCACACATGACCAATTTTATTATTTTTTTTGTAGAGATGAGACCTCACTCTGCGATCCAGGCTTGTCTTGAACTCCTGGCCTCAAGCTATCCTCCCATTTCGACCTCCCAAAGTGCTGGCAATACAGGCATAAGCCACTGTACCCAGCCTGTGTTAACTTTTCTTTCTACCAAACTTTTGTGATAGGTGCTAAGCTTATTCATATACTGAGATGTAACTTGACAAAGGTCACTCAGCAGACTTATGGCAGAGTAAAATCTCTGTACATCTGTTTTGTCTCCTGTGTACATGTGCTTTGTTTAATACCCTACCTTTAAGTGGAATTGGTGTGTGTGAATATAACTAAGCAAATTATACCACAAGAGTGATCCTCTTGGGATTATTTCTTGTTACATAAGCCTCCCTTATAGCAGGCTGGAGAGTTTCCTCTAGCTTTAGAGAAGTAAGCTGCTATGTGTTGAGAGGGCCATATGGCTTGGATCTGAAGGTGGCCTCCAAGAGCTGAAAGCAACTCTCGTTGACAACCAGCAGAGAAACAGGGACGTCAGTCCTCTAACTGCAAGAAGCTGAGTTCTGCCATCAATCAGAATGAGACTGGAAAAAGACCTCCGAGTTTCATGTGAGAATTGCAGACCGGTTGACACCTTGATTTCAGACTTGTGAGACCCAGAGCAGAGGATGCAGTTGAGTCACACACTCAGATTCCTGACCCATGGAAAATGTGAAATAATACACTTGTGTTGTGTTACACTTCTAATTTTGTTGTAATCTGTTATGCAGCAAGAGGAAACTGACATATTATGAAGGTTACACAGCTGATGAGGAGTTAAGTATTTTGCTGAGGAAGCTCAGCTGCAAATCCTCTGGCCTCTCCCATTATAGATGGTTGCCTTCAAATTCGAGGACTCAGCCGTGAACCAGTCCAGGGAACTAGCACAACCCTTGTCCTCTGGGCCAAGCTCCTAGGTAGTTCCACTCTCATTAGAGAATTACGGTTTGGTCCTCTGATGACCAAATTTAAAGACAAATTATTGGTGATTTGAAATTTATCTGAATGCTAATATATGATTAGCTCTAACAATCCTTAAAAAGAAAGAAAGATTTTCTAATAATTACTTTTATTCCTTTAGCAAATATAAGTACATCTGAATCAGGTCTTTTAAACTGATTTTCTTTTAATGAAAATAAAAGTTGGGGGCCTGAAAGAATACATACAATGTAAAAGCACAATAGAGCTAAGATATTTGAGGAAGTGTCTATTCAGGGCAGCTTGAATCTATGCTCCTGGAAATAACATTTTAAAAATAAAAAAGAGAAAGATCTAAATATTTTAAAGGGTGTATGTACCTAATAATACCTATCTTTTCCAATTTTATTTCAAATGTGCCATGCTGCCATAAAATAAAGGTAAGTTTTTTTTCTTTGTTTGTTTGTGTTTGACTTGTATATCTTTATCACAGGAGTATAACAAAGATTATATGTATAGTCATTAATCAATTTGCATTCCAGATTGTTATTATATATATATTTGCATTCCAGATTGTCCATATATAGGGAAATAGATAAGTTGAAACAACTTTCAGAAAGAAATGAAGCAAAAGTGGTTAATAAATATAATAGCATAAAAATTATTGTAAGAAACCGAAAGATTTGTAGCCCGTAAAGATTTCATTAATGTGGTGAGAGACACAGGCTCCGTATCTCTCTGTTGTCAGAGTTAACTTGATTTCCTCACAAAAAAGTGCTTTCAACAATCATTGTGGTTGCTTATCCTAGAATTATAGAATATGTTTTTCTTTGCTCAATTGTAAAGTAGTAATTAGTGCTTATTCTCAGGATATTTTAAATAATGTGCGAGAACAATTTACAATCTCAAGGAAGATGACTGCAAAGCGGCTTTTAAAACACTGTGTATATGATTCAAAAATCATTGGTAAAGACATAACAATCGTGTTGTGTTGAATACTTACTTCCAAATCGATGCCAAAGATTGTTGGCCACTAGTTAACCATATTTTGAACTATAAGAAACAAAATCTTTGGCAAATTCTGTCTGTAAAAGCATCAGAAACCTAAAAAGCCTCTACTTAGAAAATGAAATTTCCCTTATAATAACCTTTCCTCCAAAGGGTTATATTTTTGTAATGTTATGGAAGAAATAAAAATTATTTGACAAAGTAAAATTTTAAATGCCTAAAAATACAGCCTGATATGAGTTTTCACATTCATACCAATTTTTAAACTAAATATAAGCATGTGTATATATATATACACTCACATATATGCTGCCATTTGTAGTTTTACTTAGACATGTTGATTCAGTGCAGTGGTTATTCCAAATTTTGTCTGAAATATTTTAGATTAACTATTTAAAGAATAGTCCCTGTATTGAAAAATTGTCCATCCCATGGCAGTGCAGATGATAAGCTTTCTGTACTTCTGTATTATTCCCTGCTCTCAACAGCTGCTCTTAATTGAACCCTAGGTACGATTTAGGATTGTTTTCTTTTGCTTTGTTGTTCTAAGAATTCTCACTTTAAATCCGTCTAAGGTTACAACAGCCTCTTATCATGTAGCTTTCGTACAAATGTGACATGGTCTCATTATATTTCTGCCAATGGATTTTATCGCTTTAATAATCCTTTGCAATATTTATAGAATGTCATGATGAATCATATTATATTTATCATATCACACAATAAATAGCATGACATGCTAATAAATCATTCCAGTTTGGAGAGTGTTGAAATTATTCTTTGTAAGCTTACATCAAAATGATTAGTCAGCATCCAGTCTCTGCATTAAATCTGTAGTCTTACACCAATTTATAACTTAGAATGGATAATGCAAATGAATACTCAAAATTATTTAATTATTTGCTAATATTTTATATAAGTTAACTTCTTTAGTTGTACAAAATACTAAATTACGGAACCAAATATTTTTTATAATGAACCATTTTCTTAAGAATAATACAATAGACATAAGTCTAATAAGACTTTGCAAAAATTGAGATGTTTGTTGAACATTTTTCAAATTAGCAAGAATAAATTTAAGAGAAAACTTTATTTTAAGGATATTAGAATCCACAGAGAAGAAAGGAATAGAGAAATATGATTTAGTCTGCCAATTTTATATGTGAAAAAACATAGGCTCACCTATGTTAAGGAATGCAATCAGTTAGACTGACAAAGAAATGAAATTAGAAATTAGGTTTTCAGACATTTATCTTAGTGGTACTTTATAATAAGTTCTTTTCTGTTCTCTTTAAAATTTCATGTTGAGTTTTAAGAATTTAAGAAATAATATATAAATATTAAAAGATAATTAAGCTGATAGATATAATCAATCAAGTTAGCTTAGATTGCATCAGAATCTTTTGGAATCCGGGTGTTATCTTCTTGGCTGCGTGTTTGAAGCCAGCAATTTCTTTTCAATTGTCTTTTGCCTTAATGTGAATTCTTTATTAGCTCTTTCGAAACAAAGACACTTTCCATGGACAAATACGAGTCTCCAGCTCGATGACTGTAGGGTTCCTGAGGTTGTGTGGCTGACACAGGAAGCCCGAGGCAATAGCTGAGCAAAGTGGTTCAGGTTGTGAATTCTGGAGTCGGCTTTTTTGGTTTGAATCCCAGATTAGACACAAATCAGAAATGTGATCACAGGCCAGTTATCTGATTTTTCTAAGCCCCAGTTCCCTTCTGTTAAAAATGGGGATAATAAAGAATACAACACAGCTCACATCTGTTGTATGATTAATTATTGTATACCAAGATCAAAGGAGGACAATATCTGCATAATAATCAGCAAATAACAGCTATTGTGTATACTAGTAACAGGGACTAAGAGGAATCTTTCTGAACAAATGTTTGGAAAATATGGTAGAGATTGGCAGCCAAATTTAGTCAAATAGTTTACAGAATTCCTGCGATTCACTCCTTTTCTTTACAATAGATACCAGAGCCTTGGAAATGTTTTTTTTAAAAAAAACTATTGTTTACCTAAAGATCCATAAATATATCAGGCTCCGCACAATTAAGTAGAAAAAGAATCTTTTTTATATTATTATTATCCTGTAGCATTTATCTGTACTTGGTGTCATATCAAAAACCTTTGCGAGAGGGCCTGGTTTCTTCCAATTACAAAGTAGGAAATGTATTTATTTTGTAAACTTTCACCAGTGCTCTAGTTACCAGTATTTATTTTTGCCTTCTAGTCTTACGAGAAATCTCACTGAAAACTACAATACCCTCTAGTGTACATGATTGCATATAGTTTAAACATTGTTGTTTTAGGATTTTTATGCAAAGTAGTAAAAATTTGAGGTTAAGCCCTAAAATATCATTTTATTCATTTATCTGGCAAACTTACTGAACATGTAATATGTGATGGATAGTAATTTAGCTGCTGGATATATAGCAGTGAACGACGGGTAAAAATTTGTGTTCTCTTAAAATCTAAAGGGGTAAGACAATTATCAAAGAAAATATTTAAAACTCTTAATATGTCGTGTATTGGTGAGTGCTAAGGAGAAGAAGTACACGTGGAGGGTGGAGGGTTACAAGGTCAGGAAAGACTTCATTAAGCAGGTGAAATGTGAGCAAAGGCACAAATGAAAAGAGAAGGCAAGCCCTGCAGAATAGCCTAGTTGTTAAGAGCACAGACTTTGCAGGTACAGAGGCGTGCAGGTGTCTGGTGTGTTTGAGGGAGGGTAAGGAGTTCTGTCTGACTGGGCTGTAGTCAGCAAAAGGACAGTGAGAGCAGAAGGGGACAGCGGGGTAATGGAGCCAAATTACATAGTTCCTTGTAGGCCTCCGTAACACCTCAGGCTTTTACTTTGAATGAGATGGAAAGCCACTGAGGAGTTTGTAACCAGCCATACCTTATGGTCTGGTTTAATACGAGAAACTGTCACTGTGGGTGCCATGGAGAAGGTGCCCTAAGAGGCCACAGTGTGTTCATAGGAAATGCTAAGCCTTCTACCTGTGTGCCAGACACTGTCACCTCTCACCTAATGCAGGAACATCATTCCCCCAACTTTTCCCTTTCTTCTGCATCATCAATTCTCCTCTTGCTAATTAATAATATTCTTCATATGCAAACATGCTACAATTATTCTTATTTTAAAATACCTTTCCACATTCTACAAATCTCTCAAGATACTGCCTCCGTTCTCTGATCCTCAGAGCAAAACTCCATGCACCCATTATACCCAAATCCTTTCATCTTGGTTTTTAAAGATTCCACCCCAATCTGCCTTCTCCTTTTCTACTGTCCAAAATTTGTTGTTGCCAAGGACAACATTGATCTCCATATTCTTCAACTTTTAGTCCTTTTCACAGAATTTGACACAGGTAATCACTGACTTCTCCTTGAAACATGTTTGTCACCTGGGTTCCAGGTCACAGTATTGTCAGTTCCATTCACCTTGTTACAGCTGCTGCTTCCTGCGTTCCTTCGTTCACCACCATCTTCCTGATTTCTCAGTTACAGCACAGAAGGGATGATTCTGGCATTTATTTACTTTATTTAAATGCATTTTCTTTTTTATCTCAGATGGTGTCATGCTTTAACTCCTATGCGTATACTGCCGATTTTCAAGTGTTTAATCCCCAGCCTTCATTGTGCTGTAGAACTCTAGAATTGTACATTGAGCCACCTAGTTGATATCACTTCTTGAAATCTAATAAGTAACTCAAGGTTATTATTTGCAAAATTGACCCTCTGATTTTCTCCCTAAACCTGGTTCTGCCGCAACTTGGCCAGCTCAATAAATGACAGTTTTATTCTTCGATAATTTAAACCAAACTCTATGAAGTTATCCTTACCTGCTATTTCTAGTTTTCCCAGATTCAATCCATCAGGAAATCCTGCAAGTCTACTTTTAAACTGAATGCCTGTTGAGGTAATTTGCACTGACACTACTTGGTATAAACCACCATCAGCTCTCAATGGAATATTGCCTTAGTTTCCTGTTTGCGTCTAGAGCTGATGAAGCCGGACAGCAGGCTGATGGCTAGTTTTTTTTTTTTCCTGAAAGAAATAAATTATTGTAATTTGGTGGGTCTTAAATAACTGACTTAGAAATTATGTAATCTCATTAAAATTCCTACACTATTTTTTAATGAAAATTAGAAACATCCTAAACTTTGTTTAGTAAAGTCTTGACAAGTTCTTTCTGTGTGAGTTTTAATGGCGAAATCTTGTTCAAGAACAAAGAACACGTTCAGACGTGTTAGGTAAGGGAAGGTCTAAGCTAAACTCAGAGAGAAGAGGCCTATTGCTTTATTTGAATTTGTGATTCTTTGAGATTCTTAATGTCACAAAAACAAGTATAAAAAGAAACCATACAAATACCTCATTAGCCATCTAGTTTTTAATATGCTGTCTAACCAAGGGTTGCATTTCTTGAGTCAAAGGTAGCATTTTATGATTCATAGTTTCTACCATTGCTAAAATTTTAAATTTGGTCTTAACATTTGATTGGTTCTCTTTCATAATTGCAATTTCAGGGCCTATAGTTTGTCTGGGTTGATAATTATTCAGATGAATGATTTATCCATTTAGATAAACATCAACTGGTTCTAATAATTTGCAGTTACTGTTTATGTCAGGTTGCTTAATCATAAATGCTTTCTTGAGACCCCCTCTTTGTCAAAACTGTTCTTTAGATTCCCACAAAACACTTTTGGAGTTAGAATTTTCCCTATCATTTCTAAAGATAAATGGAAGAACTCAGAAATTAATTTGACCTCTTTGCTGCCTTGCCATCCTGCTTAATTACTACAGAGTTAACTATAAAAGCTATTATCTCATCAGTAACTATCTAATTTATAATATCCTATATTGAGTATAAAATGTATGAACTGGTTGGGTTATCTGGCTTTATGTTACATAATTGCCCATTCAAATTTTTATTTCAACCTGGTTTATGTGCTTTGCGACATTTCGGATATATTCGTATTTTTAGGTATTTCTCGTTTTAGTAGAGACTGATGTTCTTAAATACAAGCTTTTACTTTGATTTTTATCAGCATTGTGAGCAATTTGCTCATTTTCTAATCGGACGTTTTCAGGTCATAGAAAAATTAAGGAATGATATTGTCATTTAAATTCACTAAGAGAGTTGGAAACACCAGTAGTGATTTACAAGTTAAGGAAAGTAAACAGACGCTTTAAAAATATATATTTTTTAATGATTATATTATTATTAATTGAAAGCTGATTTTTAGGAATGGAAACAAATGTAGATTTGTGGGTTCTTAATGTCAAGCTAACACCTGTTTCTGGTAGTTTAATTTACTTTGGTTCACTGTCTTCTTCATGTAAGAGTAAAAACTGTTTTGTGGAACACACTTCAGTACCAAGAAAAGCTTGTTAATAGCTGTTCTACAGTATATATTCTCAAATTCGTGTCATGCCACATCTTTTCATATGTTGTAAGTCAGTGGTTTAGGACATTAAAAAATGATGTTTCTCAAAACACTTGTTATTTTCTCACACATACTGTGTTCTAGCATTCTAGAAGTGTTTTGGTAGATTTAAAGATTGGTTTGCTCTGTCACACTATAATCTAACAAAGTTTTCTTTGGCTTTTAAATCTAATCTCTGAGGCTGGATAGTAGGCTTTCTTTCCCCCACAAAAAAACTCTTCGTTGGATTTTTTTTCCTTGAGGCATATCAAATTCTTATTTCCTTTAGGTTATAAAGAAATAGAGACTCAAAACATTGTGTCAAAACTTTTTCATATTTTACCCCCTATTTTGTGGAGAAATGTTTCGAAAAGTAGCCAATGCTATATTTCTTAGTTGTATTTTATTTTTATTTTTACTTCATATTATGTTGAATATAAAATAAAACTTGAGAGATGCATTTACCAGTTTATTCAATAAGGCCTTTTCTTTATATATACTCCTAGATAAATTTTAGCAGGAAAGTCAGAAACTTGTACTAAATTAAAGCTTAGTTTTTTTTTTTGTTTTTTTTTTTTAAGACCTACAAACTCCTCTTGTATCAGCACACTTCATATTATGGCTTAAGCTGTTATCAGAAATACTATTTCTTAATATCATATATTATTTTTAAAGCGCAAAAATTTAATACAGCTCTATTTATTAAGACCCTCACAGATCAAGAGCTGAGGGTGTTTATAAATGAAACATAAAAGATGACAGACATAGGGCCAGTGGTCTCGAGCAATGTCCATGAAACCCCAGTGCAGGAATGCAGGCAGGCCTCAGAGGTAGTAAAGTTATACTAAGAAGTAGAAAGTTGACAATTGTTTCTCTACCTATTCAGACCTCTGTTTCCTCATTTGTCAAATGAAATCAATAATAGAAAGTACCTCCCAGGACAAACGATGGGATGGATATAAAGCATTCTTACACTTTAGCACATAATAATTTTTCAGTGTTCCACAAGAAACCTTTATTTTGATTTATTTTATTTTGTCCCTATTCTTTCCCCAGTCACTTGAAATGTTGGAATGAAGGTGAGGGGACTGATCTGCTTACTGCTCTTGTGTTGTGGCTGAAATTTGTAGGGGAGGCTGCTCTCCATAATTAAGTCTAGTATCATTGTTTCATACGTGTGCCTTTAATATTTTTAAAACATTTATTTAAAAACTTAAGCCTAACTGATTTGTGAACTTCTCAGAATGAGTATTCTTCTGAAAATGTTAAATTAATAAGAAAATTAAGCACAATATAAGGAAGACATTTATATAAAAACTGAACAATAAGTTAAATTGGAGTGTAGTCAAAGGCACTTGGGATGCTAGAGCTGTTATAAGTGAGCTTTCAATTTATGTCAAGAGTCCTGGTAGATGGAAGATTAAGAGTCTTTGTATCTTACCATCTTATAAAGTAAGTTATACGGGTTCAACTAGAGAGATAAGCAGTGTCCTGACAAACGTGAATACGGGTTCCCTTTTAAAAACGTTTCTAATAAAGGCATTGCGTTGAGCTTGCCTCCAATGTGGCATCTCGGTGGAGACCTGAAGCTGAGGCTCCAGGTCCGTGGAGGTCATTTCTCACTCTTCAGTTCCATCAGATGATGTGCCAGGGGTTAGGAGAAGCTACACCCCGTCTCACATTTCAACTCTGCTGCAATGAGAAGGAAATAAGCCAAGGAAAATGCCTTACTGCGTTAAGGCAGGGGCAAGAGAGAAGAAGAGCACCATGGTTTGCTCATGATTAAAAAATATTCAGCCAGATGGCCCACAAGTAAATGTGGCCCAATTAATTGGTAATGTGTAATCAGATTAGAATCTCTTGCCTTCTTAGAGGAGTAAGAAATGGGCAAAGATATGGACAGAGGTGCCAAACATATCTTCTTTCTTAATTTCTCATCAGGAAAAATGTTGATTATGAGTAAAAAGGAAGGAATTAATTGAAGTTAAACTAATATTAAGTGAGATGGATCAATATGTTAGGTTAAATACTTGTCATTAATCTGGAGGAATTAGTATAAAGTAAAATATAAGACTGTTCATTGTAAAATAGTCAATAAAATGAATATAAAGGCACATAGCCCACATATGCTAGTTTTTTAATGAAAAAGGAAAGTTCTGTTTCAGATATGGCCCTTCAAAATATATGTAAAGAAGACACAAAATAAATTGATCAAAAAATGGTAAAGTAACATGTCAGATTACTTTTAAAAATTGTTCCTTTAAGCAAAAGTTAATGAAATGGTGGTAGTTGCATATAAAGAAAGAAATATGTGACAATAGGGTCTTTCATGTTCACTAGAAACATACTTGGGGATGAGACTTAACCCATAAGGCATGAATACGAACAGAAATGGAAGACAATCAGACACAAGTGATCATTTGTGAGACATGAGATTGGTCGTATTTATCCTGCTGAGTTCTTTGTTGAAACGACATTGCTTCCCCACATGATATTTCCCACAGCCCGTCTGAATTATGCTGTGTGGAGCCGTGTCACCCAGGCTTTCTGTGCCAGGGCCACCGTGTGATGGCTCATCCAGTATCTACTATCCACTAGCCAGTAACTTCCAAGGCTGAGAGTGGCCAGGGGAGGAAGAAAGATTATGTCATTATTACCAGGAAGGCAAGGTACACTGGTGATATCTACAGCCTGAATGTTTCTACAGGAAGAGTGTTTCAGAAAGGCTCAATCAAAAATATAGTTCAACTCTTTTAGTTGAATGCAAAGAACGGAACGAAGTTTCACAGAATGCTTCTGTGTAGTTTAGATTTGAATATATTCCTTTTTCACTATTACCCTCTTAGCGCTCCGAATGTCCACTTGCATTTTCTACAGAAAGAGTGTTAAGAACTGCGCAATCAAAAGTATGGTTTAATTCTGTTAGCTGAATGCACATATCAGAAATAAGTTTCACACAATGCTTCTGTGTAGTTTTTATTTGAAGATATTATTTTTACAATATAGGCCTCTTAGCGCGCAGAATGTCCAATTGCAGTTTCTACAGAAAGAGTGTTTCAGAACGGCTCAATCAAAAGTAAGGTTCAACACTGTTAGTTGAATGCACAGAACAGAAAGAAGTTTCATACAATGCTTCTGTGTAGTTTATATTTGAACATATTCCTTTTTCCACTGTTACCCACTTAGCGCTCCGAATGTCCAGTTGCATTTTCTACAGACAGAGTGTTTCAAAACTGCTCAATCAAAAGTATGGTTTAACTCTGTTAGCTCAATGCTCAGATCAGAAAGAAGTTTCACAGAATGCTTCTGTGTAGTTTATATTTGAATATATTCCTTTTTCCACTACTACCCTCTTAGCGCTCCAAATGTCCAGTTGCATTTTCTACAGAAAGAGTGTTCAGAACTGCTCAAGCAAAAGTATGGTTTAACTCTGTTAGCTGAATGCACAGATCAGAAAGAAGTTTCACAGAATGATTCTGTGTAGTTGATATTTGAAGATATTACTTTTTCCACTATTACCCTCTTAGCGCTCCGAATCTCCACTTGCATTTTCTACAGAAAGAGTGTTTCAGAACGGCTCAATCAAAACTAAGGTTCAACTCTTTTAGTTGAATGCACAGAACAGAAAGAAGTTTCACAGAATGCTTCAGTATAGTATTTAGTTGAAGATATTCCTTTTTCGACTATTACCGTCTTAGCGCTCCGAATGTCCACTGGCAGTTTCTACACAAAGAGTGTTTCAGAACTGCTACTTCAAAAGTAAGGCTCAGCTCTGTTAGTTGAATGCAGAGAACAGAAAGGAGTTTCAGAGAATGCTTCTGTGTAGTTTTTATTTGGAGATATTCCATTTTCCACTATTACAATCTTAGCGCTCCGAATGTCCACTTGCATTTTCTACAGAAAGAGTGGTCAGAACTGCTCAATCAAAAGAATGGTTTAACTCTGTTAGCTGTATGAACAGATCAGAAAGAAGTTTCACAGAATGCTTCTGTGTAGTTTTATTTGAAGAAATCCTTTTCCCAATATAGGCCACTTAGCGCTCTGAATGTCCAATTGCAGTATCTACAGAAAGAGTGTTACAGAACTGTTCAATCAAAAATAAGGTTCAATAGTGTTAGTTGAATGCACAGAACAGAAAGAAGTTTCATACAATGCTTCTGTGTAGTTTATATTTGAAGATATTCCTTTTTCCACTATTACCCACTTAGCGCTCCAAATGTCCAGTTGCATTATCTACCGAAAGAGTGTTTCAGAACTGCTCAATCAAAAGTAAGGTTCAACTCTTTTAGTTGAATGCACAGAACAGAAAGAAGTTTCACAGAATGCTTCTGTGTAGTTTATATTTGAATATATTCCTTTTTCCACTATTACCCTCTTAGCGCTCCGAATGTCCACTTGCATTTTCTACAGAAAGAGTGATCAGAACTGCTCAATCAAACTGTGGTTTAACTCTATTAGCTGAATGCCAATATCAGAAATAAGTTTAACAGAATGCTTCTGTGTAGTTTTTATTTGAAGATATTCTTTTTCCCAATATAGGCCTCTTAGCGCTCAGAATGTCCAATTGCAGTTTCTACAGAAAGAGTGTTTCAGAACGGCTGCATCAAAAGTAAGGTTCAACTCAGTTACTTGAATGCAAAGAACAGAAAGAAGTTTCAAAGAATGCTTCTGTGTAGTTTGTATTTGAATATATCCCTTTTTCCACTACTACCCTCTTAGCGCTCCAAATGTCCAGTTGCATTTTCTACAGAAAGAGTTTTCAGAGCTGCTCAATCAAAAGTATGGTTTAATTCTGTTAGCTGAATGCACAGATCAGAAAGAAGTTTCACAGAATGATTCTGTGTAGTTGATATTTGAAGATATTACTTTTTCCACTATTACCCACTTACCGCTCCAAATGTCCAGTTGCATTTTCTACAGAAAGAGTGTTTCAGAACTGCTCAATCAAAAGTATGGTTTAACTCTGTTAGTTGAATGCAGAGATCAGAAAGAAGTTTCACAGAATGCTTCTGTGTAGTGTTTATATGAAGATATTCTTTTTACCAATATAGGCCTCTTAGCGCTCAGAATGTCCAATTGCAGTTTCTATAGAAAGAGTGTTTCAGAACGGCTCAATAAAAATAAGGTTCACCTCTTTTAGTTGAATGCACAGAAGAGAAAGAAGTTTCACAGAATGCTTCTGTGTAGTATTTAGTTGAAGATATTCCTTTTTTGACTATTATCCACTTAGCGCTCCGAATGTCCACTGGCAGTTTCTACACAAAGAGTGTTTCAGAACTGCTCCTTCAAAAGTAAGGCTAAACTCTGTTAGTTGAATGCAGAGAACAGAAAGGAGTCTCAGAGAATGCTTCTGTGTAGTTTTTATTTGGAGATATTCCCTTTTCCTCTATTACAATCTTAGCGCTCCGAATGTCCACTTGCATTTTCTACAGAACGAGTGTTTCATAACTGCTCAATCAAAAGTATGGTTTAGCTCTGTTAACTGAATGCACTGATCAGAAATAAGTTTCACAGAATGCTTCTGTGTAGTTTTTATTTGAAGATATTCTTTTTAACAATGTAGGCCTCTTAGCGCTTAGAAAGTCCAATTGCAGTTTCTACAGAAAGAGTGTTTCAGAACGGCTCAATCAAATGTAAGGTTCAACTCTGTTAGTTGAATGCACAGAACAGAAAGAAGTTTCACAGAATGCTTCTGTGTACTTTTTATTTGAATATATACCTTTTTCAACTATTACCCTCTTAGCGCTCTGAATGTCCACTTACATTTTCTACAGAAAGAGTGTTCAGAACGGCTCAATCAAAAGTATGGTTTTACTCTGTTAGTTCAATGCACAGATCAGAAAGAAGTTTCACAGAATGCTTCTGTGTAGTTTTTATTTGTAGATATTATTTTTCCCAATATAGGACTTTTAGCGGTCAGAATGTCCGTTTGCAGTTTCTACAGAAAGAGTGTTTCACAACGGCTCCATCAAAAGTAAGGTTCAAATCAGTTAGTTGAATGCACAGAACTGAAAGAAGTTTCACAGAATGCTTCTGTGTATTTTATAATTTCATATATTCCTTTTCCCACTATTACCGTATTAGCGCTCCGAATGTCCACTTGCATTTTCTACAGAAAGAGTGTTCAGAACTGCGCAATCAAAAGTATGGTTTAGCTCTGTTAGCTGAATGCACATATCAGAAATAAGTTTCACACAATGCTGCTGTGTAGTTTTTATTTGAAGATATTATTTTTCCCAATATAGGCCTCTTAGCGCTCAGAATGTCCAATTGCAGTTTCTACAGAAAGAGTGTTTCAGAACGGCTCAATCAAAAGTAAGGCTCAACTCTGTTACTTGAATGCACAGAACAGAAGGAAGTTTCATACAATGCTTCTGTGTACTTTATATTTGAACATATTCCTTTTTCCATTATTACCCACTTAGCGCTCCGAATGTCCAGTTGCATTTTCTACAGACAGAGTGTTTCAAATCTCCACAATCAAAAGTATGCTTTAACTCTGTTAGCTGAATGCTCAGATCAGAATGAAGTTTCACAGAATGCTTCTGTGTAGCTTATATTTGAATATATTCCTTTTTCCACTACTAAACTCTTAGCGCTCAAAATGTCCATTTGCATTTTCTACAGAAAGAGTGTTCAGAACTGCTCTATCAAAACTATGGTTTAACTCTGTTAGCTGAATGCACATATCAGAAAGAAGTTTCACAGAATGATTCTGTGTAGTATTTAGTTGAAGATATTCCTTTTTTACTATTACCCACTTAGCGCTCCGAATATCCACTGGCAGTTTCTACACAAAGAGTGTTTCAGAACTGCTCCTTCAAAAGTAAGGCTAAACTCTGTTAGTTGAATGCAGAGAACAGAAAGGAGTCTCAGAGAATGCTTCTGTGTAGTTTTTATTTGGAGATATTCCCTTTTCCTCTATTACAATCTTAGCGCTCCGAATGTCCACTTGCATTTTCTACAGAACGAGTGTTTCATAACTGCTCAATCAAAAGTATGGTTTAGCTCTGTTAACTGAATGCACTGATCAGAAATAAGTTTCACAGAATGCTTCTGTGTAGTTTTTATTTGAAGATATGCTTTTTAACAATGTTGGCCTCTTAGCGCTTAGAAAGTTCAATTGCAGTTTCTACAGAAAGAGTGTTTCAGAACGGCTCAATCAAAAGTAAGGTTCAACTCTGTTAGCTGAATGCACAGAACAGAAAGAAGTTTCAAAGAATGCTTCTGTGTACTTTTTATTTGAATATATTCCTTTTTCAACTATTACCCTCTTAGCGCTCTGAATGTCCACTTACATTTTCTACAGAAAGAGTGTTCAGAACGGCTCAATCAAAAGTATGGTTTTACTCTGTTAGTTCAATGCACAGATCCGAAAGAAGTTTCACAGAATGCTTCTGTGTAGTTTTTATTTGTAGATATTCTTTTTCCCAATATAGGCCTTTTAGCGGTCAGTATGTCCGATTGCAGTTTCTACAGAAAGAGTGTTTCACAACGGCTCCATCAAAAGCAAGGTTCAAATCAGTTAGTTGAATGCACAGAACTGAGAGAAGTTTCACAGAATGCTTCTGTGTAGTTTATAATTTCATATATTCCTTTTCCCACTATTACCGTATTAGCGCTCCGAATGTCCACTTACATTTTCTACAGAAAGAGTGTTCAGAACTGCGCAATCAAAAGTATGGTTTAGCTGTGTTAGCTGAATGTACATATCAGAAATAAGTTTCACACAATGCTGCTGTGTAGTTTTTATTTGAAGATATTATTTTTCCCAATATAGGCCTCTTAGCGCTCTGAATGTCCAATTGCAGTTTCTACAGAAAGAGTGTTTCAGAACGGCTCAATCAAAAGTAAGGCTCAACTCTGTTACCTGAATGCACAGAACAGAAAGAAGTTTCATACAATGCTTCTGTGTAGTTTATATTTGAACATATTCCTTTTTCCATTATTACCCACTTAGCGCTCCGAATGTCCAGTTGCATTTTCTACACACAGAGTGTTTCAAATCTCCTCAATCAAAAGTATGGTTTAACACTGTTAGCTGAATGCTCAGATCAGAATGAAATTTCACAGAATGCTTCTGTGTAGCTTATATTTGAATATATTCTTTTTCCACTACTAAACTCTTAGCGCTCCAAATGTCCAGTTGCATTTTCTACAGAAAGAGTGTTCAGAACTGCTCTATCAAAACTATGGTTTAACTCTGTTAGCTGAATGCACATATCAGAAAGAAGTTTCACAGAATGATTCTGTGTAGTTTATATTTTAAGATATTCCTTTTTCCACTATTACCCTCTTAGCGCTCCGAATCTCCACTTTCATTTTCTACAGAAAGAGTGTTTCAGAACGGCTCAATCAAAACTAAGGTTCAACTCTTTTAGTTGAATGCACAGAACAGAAAGAAGTTTCACAGAATGCTTCTGTGTAGTATTTAGTTGAAGATATTCCTTTTTCGAATATTACCCTCTTAGCGCTCTGAATTTCCACTGGCAGTTTCTACACAAAGAGTGTTTCAGAACTGCTCCTTCAAAAGTAAGGCTCAGCTCTGTTAGTTGAATGCAGAGAACACAAAGGAGTTTCAGAGAATGCTTCTGTGTAGTTTTTATTTGGAGATATTCTTTTTTCCACTATTACTATCTTAGCGCTCCAAATGTCCACTTGCATTTTCTACAGAAAGAGTGTTTCAGAACGGCTCAATCAAAACTAAGGTTCAACACTTTTAGTTGAATGCACAGAACAGAAACAAGTTTCACAGAATGCTTCTCTGTAGTTTTTATTTGTAGATATTCTTTTTCCCAATATAGGCCTCTTAGCGCTCAGAATGTCTAATTGCATTTTCTACAGAAAGAGTGTTCCAGAACGGCTCAATCAAAAGCAAGGTTCAACTCAGTTAGTTGAATGCAAAGAACAGAAAGAAGTTTCACAGAATGCTTCTGTGTAGTTTATATTTGAATATATTGCTTTTTCCACTATTACCCTCTTAGCGCTCCGAATGTACATTGCATTTTCTACAGAAAGAGGGTTCAGAACTGCGCAATCAAAAGTATGGTTTAACTCTGTTACCTGAACGCACATATGAGAAATAAGTTTCACACAATGCTTCTGTGTAGTTTTTATTTGAATATATTATTTTTCCCCATATAGGCCTCTTAGGGCTCAGAATGTCCAATTGCAGTTTCTACAGAAAGAGTGTTTCAGAACAGCTAAATCAAAAGTAAGTTTCAACTCTGTTAGTTGAATGTACAGAACAGAAAGATGTTTCATACAATGCTTCTGTGTAGTTTATATTTGAACATATTCCTTTTTCCACTATTACCCACTTAGCGCTCCGAATGTCCAGTTGGATTTTCTACAGACAGAGTGTTTCAAAACTGCTCAGTCAAAAGTATGGTTTAACTCTGTTAGCTGAATGCTCAAATCAGAAAGAAGTTTCACAGAATGCTTCTGTGTAGTTTTTATTTGAAGATATTCTTTTTAACAATGTAGGCCTCTTAGCGCTTAGAAAGTCCAATTGCAGTTTCTACAGAAAGAGTGTTTCAGAACGGCTCAATAAAATGTAAGTTTCAACTCTGTTAGTTGAATGCACAGAACAGAAAGAAGTTTCACACAATGCTTCTGTGTAGTTTATATTTGAATATATTCCTTTTTCAACTATTACCCTCTTAGCGCTCTTAATGTCCACTTACATTTTCTACAGAAAGAGTGTTCAGAACGGCTCAATCAAAAGTATGGTATTACTCTGTTAGTTCAATGCAGAGATCCGAAAGAAGTTTCACAGAATGCTTCTGTGTAGTTTTTATTTGTAGATATTCTTTTTCCCAATATAGGCCTTTTAGCGGTCAGAATGTCCAATTGCAGTTTCTACAGAAAGAGTGTTTCACAACGGCTCCATCAAAAGTAAGGTTCAGCTCAGTTAGTTGAATGCACAGAACTGAAAGAAGTTTCACAGAATGCTTCTGTGTAGTTTATAATTGAATATATTACTTTTTCCACTATTACCCTATTAGCGCTCCGAATGTCCACTTGCATTTTCTACAGAAAGAGTGTTCAGAACTGCGCAATCAAAGTATGGTTTAGTTCTGTTAGCTGAATGCACATATCAGAAATAACTTTCACAAAATGCTGCTGTGTAGTATTTATTTGAAGATATTATTTTTCCCAATATAGGCCTCTTATCGCTCAGAATGTCCAATTGCAGTTTCTACAGAAAGAGTGTTTCAGAACGGCTCAATCAAAAGTAAGGTTCAACTCTGTTAGTTGAATGCACAGAACAGAAAGAAGTTTCATACAATGCTTTTGTGAAGTTTATATTTGAACATATTACTTTTTCCATTATTACCCACTTAGCGCTCCGAATATCCAGTTGCATTTTGTACAGACAGAGTGTTTCAAATCTCCTCAATCAAAAGTATGGTTTAACTCTGTTAGCTGAATGCTCAGATGAGAAAGAAGTTTCACAGAATGCTTCTGTGTAGCTTGCATTTGAATATATTCCTTTTTCCACTACTACCCTCTTAGCGCTCCAAACGTCCAGTTGCATTATCTACAGAAAGTGTGTTTAGAACTGATCTATCCAAACTATGGTTTAACTCTGTTAGCTGAATGCATATATCAGAAAGAAGTTTCACAGAATGATTCTGTGTAGTTTATATTTGAAGATAATATTTTTTCCACTATTACCCTCTTAGCGCTCCGAATCTCCACTTTCATTTTCTACAGAAAGAGTGTTTAAGAACGGCTCAATCAAAACTAAGGTTCAACTCTTTTAGTTGAATGCACAGAACAGAAAGAAGTTTCACAGAATGCTTCTGTGTAGTATTTAGTTGAAGATATTCCTTTTTCGAATATTACCCTCTTAGCGCTCTGAATTTCCACTGGCAGTTTCTACACAAAGAGTGTTTCAGAACTGCTCCTTCAAAAGTAAGGCTCAGCTCTGTTAGTTGAATGCAGAGAACAGAAAGGAGTTTCAGAGAATGCTTCTGTGTAGTTTTTATTTGGAGATATTCCTTTTTCCACTATTACTATCTTAGCGCTCCGAAAGTCCACTTGCATTTTCTACAGAAAGAGTGTTTCAGAACGGCTGAATCAAAACTAAGGTTCAACACTTTTAGTTGAATGCACAGAAGAGAAAGAAGTTTCACAGAATGCTTCTGTGTAGTTTTTATTTGTAGATATTCTTTTTCCCAATATAGGCCTCTTAGCGCTCAGAATGTCCAATTGCATTTTCTACAGAAAGAGTGATCCAGAACGGCTCAATCAAAAGCAAGGTTCAACTCAGTTAGTTGAATGCAGAGAACAGAAAGAAGTTTCATAGAATGCTTCTGTGTAGTTTATATTTGAATATATTGCTTTTTCCAATATTACCCTCTTAGCGCTCGGAATGTCCACTTGCATTTTCTACAGAAAGAGTGTTCAGAAATGCGCAATAAAAAGTATGGTTTGTCTCTGTTAGCTGAACGCACATATCAGAAATAAGTTTCACACAATGCATCTGTGTAGTTTTTATTTCAATATATTATTTTTCCCAGTATAGGCCTCTTAGCGCTCAGAATGTCCAATTGCAGTTTCTACAGAAAGAGTGTTTCAGAACGGCTAAATCAAAAGTAAGGTTCAACCCTGTTAGTTGAATGTACAGAACAGAAAGCTGTTTCATACGATGCTTCTGTGTAGTTTATATTTGAACATATTACTTTTTCCACTATTAGCCACTTAGCGCTCCGAATGTCCAGTTGCATTTTCTACAGACAGAGTGTTTCAAAACTGCTCAGTCAAAACTATGGTTTAAATCTGTAAGCTGAATGCTCAGAACAGAAAGAAGTTTCACAGAATGCTTCTGTGTAGTTTATATTTGAATGTATTCCTTTTTCCACTACTACCCTCTTAGTGCTCCAATTGTCCAGTTGCATTTTCTACAGAAAGAGTGTTCAGAACTGCTCAATGAAAAGTATGTTTTAATTCTGTTAGCTGAATGCACAGATCAGAAAGAAGTTTCACAGAATGATTCTGTGTAGTTAATATTTGAAGATATTACTTTTTCTAGTATTACCCTCTTAGCGCTCAGAATGTCCACTTGCATTTTCTACAGAAAGAGTGTTCAGAACGGCTCAATCAAAAGTAAAGTTTTACTCTATTAGTTGAATGCCTATATCAGAAATAAGTTTCACAGAATGCTTCTGTGTAGTTTTTATTTGAAGACATTCTTTTTCAAAATATAGGCCTCTTAGCGCTAAGAATGTCCAATTGCAGTTTCTACAGAAAGAGGTTTTCAGAACGGCTCCATCAAAAGTAAGGTTCAACTCAGTTAGTTGAATGCACAGAACAGAAAGAAGTTTCACAGAATGCTTCTGTGTAGTTTATATTTGAATATATTCCTTTTCCAGTATTACCGTCTTAGCGCTGCGAATATCCACTTGCATTTTCTAAAGAAAGAGTGTTTCAGAACGGCTCAATCAAAAATAAGGTTCAACTCTGTTAGTTAAATGCACAGAAGAGAAAGGAGTTTCATACAATGCTTTTGTGTAGTTTATATTTGAATATATTACTTTTTCCACTACTACCCTCTTAGCGCTCCAAATGTCCAGTTGCATTTTCTACAGAAAGAGTGTTCAGAACTGCTCAATCAAAAGTATGGTTTAACTCTGTTAGCTGAATGCACAGATCAGAAAGAAGTTTCACAGAATGATTCTGTGTGGTTTATATTTGAAGATATTCCTTTTTCCACTATTACCCACTTAGCGCTCCAAATGTCCAGTAGCATTTTCTACAGAAAGAGTGTTTCAGAACTGCTCAATCCAAAGTATGGTTTAACTCTGTTAGCTGAATGCACAGATCAGAAAGAAGTTTCACAGAATGCTTCTGTGTAGTGTTTATATGAAAATATTATTTTTACCAATATAGGCCTCTTAGCGCTCAGAATGTCCAATTGCAGTTTCTACAGAAAGAGTGTTTCACAGCGGCTCCATCAAAAGTAAGGTTCAACTCAGTTAGTTGAATGCACAGAACAGAAAGGTGTTTCACAGAATGCTTCTGTGTAGTATTTAGTTGAAGATATTCCTTTATTGACTATTACCCACTTAGCGCTCCGAATGTCCACTGGCAGTTTCTACACAAAGAGTGTTTCAGAACTGTTCCTTCAAAAGTAAGGCTCAACTCTGTTAGTTGAATTCAGAGAACAGAAAGGAGTTTCAGAGAATGCTTCTGTGTGGTTTTTATTTGGAGATAATCCTTTTTCCTCTATTACAATCTTAGCGCTCCGCATGTCCACTTATATTTTCTACACAAAGAGTGTTTCATAACTGCTCAATCAAAAGTATGGTTTAGCTCTGTTAACTGAATGCACATATCAGAAATATGTTTCACAGAATGCTTCTGTGTAGTTTTTATTTGAAGTTATTCTTTTTAACAATGTAGGCCTCTTAGCGCTTAGAAAGTCCAATTGCAGTTTCTACAGAAAGAGTGTTTCAGAACGTCTCAATCAAAAGTAAGGTTCAACTCTGTTAGTTGAATGCACAGAAGAGAAAGAAGTTTCACAGAATGCTTCTGTGTAGTTTATATTTGAATATATTCCTTTTTCAACTATTACGCTCTTAGCGCTCCGAATGTCCACTTGCATTTTCTACAGAAAGAGTGTTCAGAACGGCTCAATCAAAAGTATGGTTTTACTCTGTTAGTTGAATGCACAGATCCGAAAGAAGTTTCACAGAATGCTTCTGTGTAGTTTTTATTTGTAGATATTCTTTTTCCCAATATAGGCCTTTAGCAGTCAGAATGTCCAATTGCAGTTTCTACAGAAAGAGTGTTTCACAACGGCTCCATCAAAAGTAAGGTTCAACTCAGTTAGTTGAATGCACAGAACAGAAAGAAGTTTCACAGAATGCTTCTGTGTAGTTTATAATTGAATATATTCCTTTTTCCACTATTACCGTATTAGCGCTCCGAATGTCCACTTGCATTTTCTACAGAAAGAGTGTTCAGAACTGCGCAATCAAAAGTATGGTTTAACTCTGTTAGCTGAATGCACATATCAGAAATAAGTTTCACACAATGCTGCTGTGTAGTTTTTATTTGAAGATATTATTATTCCCAATATAGGCCTCTTAGAGCTGAGAATGTCTAATTGCAGTTTCTACAGAAAGAGTGTTTCAGAACGGCTCAATCAAAAGTAAGGTTCAACTCTGTTAGTTGAATGCACAGAACAGAAAGAAGTTTCATACAATGCTTCTGTGTTGTTTATATTTGAATATATTCCTTTTTCCATTATTACCCACTTAGCGCTCCGAATGTCCAGTTGCATTTTCTACAGTCAGAGTGTTTCAAATCTCCTCAATCAAAAGTATGGTTTAACTCTGTTAGCGGAATGCTCAGATCAGAAAGAAGTTTCACAGAATGCTTCTGTGTAGCTTATATTTGAATATATTCCTTTTTACACTACTACCCTCTTAGCGCTCCAAATGTCCAGTTGCATTTTCAACAGAAAGAGTGTTCAGAACTGCACTATCAAAACTATGGTTTAACTCTGTTAGCTGAATGCACATATCAGAAAGAAGTTTCACAGAATGATTCTGTGTAGTTTATATTTGAAGATAATCCTTTTTCCACTATTACCCTCTTAGCGCTCCGAATCTCCACTTACATTTTCTACAGAAAGAGTGTTTCAGAACGGCTCAATCAAAACTAAGGTTCAACTCTTTTAGTTGAATGCACAGAACAGAAAGAAGTTTCACAGAATGCTTCTGTGTAGTGTTTATATGAAAATATTATTTTTACCAATATAGGCCTCTTAGCGCTCAGAATGTCCAATTGCAGTTTCTACAGAAAGAGTGTTTCACAGCGGCTCCATCAAAAGTAAGGTTCAACTCAGTTAGTTGAATGCACAGAACAGAAAGGTGTTTCACAGAATGCTTCTGTGTAGTATTTAGTTGAAGATATTCCTTTATTGACTATTACCCACTTAGCGCTCCGAATGTCCACTGGCAGTTTCTACACAAAGAGTGTTTCAGAACTGTTCCTTCAAAAGTAAGGCTCAACTCTGTTAGTTGAATTCAGAGAACAGAAAGGAGTTTCAGAGAATGCTTCTGTGTGGTTTTTATTTGGAGATAATCCTTTTTCCTCTATTACAATCTTAGCGCTCCGCATGTCCACTTATATTTTCTACACAAAGAGTGTTTCATAACTGCTCAATCAAAAGTATGGTTTAGCTCTGTTAACTGAATGCACATATCAGAAATATGTTTCACAGAATGCTTCTGTGTAGTTTTTATTTGAAGTTATTCTTTTTAACAATGTAGGCCTCTTAGCGCTTAGAAAGTCCAATTGCAGTTTCTACAGAAAGAGTGTTTCAGAACGTCTCAATCAAAAGTAAGGTTCAACTCTGTTAGTTGAATGCACAGAAGAGAAAGAAGTTTCACAGAATGCTTCTGTGTAGTTTATATTTGAATATATTCCTTTTTCAACTATTACGCTCTTAGCGCTCCGAATGTCCACTTGCATTTTCTACAGAAAGAGTGTTCAGAACGGCTCAATCAAAAGTATGGTTTTACTCTGTTAGTTGAATGCACAGATCCGAAAGAAGTTTCACAGAATGCTTCTGTGTAGTTTTTATTTGTAGATATTCTTTTTCCCAATATAGGCCTTTAGCAGTCAGAATGTCCAATTGCAGTTTCTACAGAAAGAGTGTTTCACAACGGCTCCATCAAAAGTAAGGTTCAACTCAGTTAGTTGAATGCACAGAACAGAAAGAAGTTTCACAGAATGCTTCTGTGTAGTTTATAATTGAATATATTCCTTTTTCCACTATTACCGTATTAGCGCTCCGAATGTCCACTTGCATTTTCTACAGAAAGAGTGTTCAGAACTGCGCAATCAAAAGTATGGTTTAACTCTGTTAGCTGAATGCACATATCAGAAATAAGTTTCACACAATGCTGCTGTGTAGTTTTTATTTGAAGATATTATTATTCCCAATATAGGCCTCTTAGAGCTGAGAATGTCTAATTGCAGTTTCTACAGAAAGAGTGTTTCAGAACGGCTCAATCAAAAGTAAGGTTCAACTCTGTTAGTTGAATGCACAGAACAGAAAGAAGTTTCATACAATGCTTCTGTGTTGTTTATATTTGAATATATTCCTTTTTCCATTATTACCCACTTAGCGCTCCGAATGTCCAGTTGCATTTTCTACAGTCAGAGTGTTTCAAATCTCCTCAATCAAAAGTATGGTTTAACTCTGTTAGCGGAATGCTCAGATCAGAAAGAAGTTTCACAGAATGCTTCTGTGTAGCTTATATTTGAATATATTCCTTTTTACACTACTACCCTCTTAGCGCTCCAAATGTCCAGTTGCATTTTCAACAGAAAGAGTGTTCAGAACTGCACTATCAAAACTATGGTTTAACTCTGTTAGCTGAATGCACATATCAGAAAGAAGTTTCACAGAATGATTCTGTGTAGTTTATATTTGAAGATAATCCTTTTTCCACTATTACCCTCTTAGCGCTCCGAATCTCCACTTACATTTTCTACAGAAAGAGTGTTTCAGAACGGCTCAATCAAAACTAAGGTTCAACTCTTTTAGTTGAATGCACAGAACAGAAAGAAGTTTCACAGAATGCTTCTGGGTAGTATTTAGTTGAAGATATTCCTTTTTCGACTATTACACTCTTAGCGCTCTGAATTTCCACTGGCAGTTTCTACACAAAGAGTGTTTCAGAACTGCTCCTTCAAAAGTAAGGCTCAGCTCTGTTATTTGAATGCAGAGAACAGAAAGGAGTTTCAGAGAATGCTTCTGTGTAGTTTTTATTTGGAGATATTCCTTTTTCCACTATTACTAACTTAGCGCTCCGAATGTCCACTTGCATTTTCTACAGAAAGAGTGTTTCAGAACGGCTCAATCAAAACTAAGTTTCAACACTTTTAGTTGAATGCACAGAACAGAAATAAGTTTCACAGAATGCTTCTGTGTAGTCTTTATTTGTAGATATTCTTTTTCCCAATATAGGCCTCTTAGCGCTCAGAATGTCCAATTGCATTTTCTACAGAAAGAGTGTTCCAGGACGGCTCAATCAAAGGCAAGGTTCAACTCAGTTAGTTGAATGCAGAGAACAGAAAGAAGTTTCACAGAATGCTTCTGTGTCGTTTATATTTGAGTATATTGCTTTTTCCACCATTACCCTCTTAGCGCTCCGAATATCAACTTGAATTTTCTACAGAAAGAGTGTTCAGAACTGCGCAATCAAAAGTATGGTTTAACTCTGTTAGCTGAATGCACATATCAGAAATAAGTTTCACACAATACCTCTGTGTAGTTTTTATTTGAATATATTATTTTTCCCAATATAGGCCTCTTAGGGCTCCGAATGTCCAATTGCAGTTTCTACAGAAAGAGTGTTTCAGAACGGCTCAATCAAAAGTAAGTTTCAACTCTGTTAGTTGAATGTACAGAACAGAAAGATGTTTCATAAAATGCTTCTGTGTAGTTTATATTTGAACATATTCCTTTTTCCAGTATTACCCACTTAGCGCTCCGAATGTCCAGTTGCATTTTCTACAGACAGAGTGTTTCAAAACTGCTCAGTCAAAAGTATGGTTTAACTCTGTTAGCTGAATTCTCAGATCAGAAAGGAGTTTCACAGAATGCTTCCGTGTAGTTTATATTTGAATATATTCCTTTTTCCACTACTACCCTCTTATCGCTCCAAATGTCTAGTTGCATTTTCTACAGAAAGAGTGTTCAGAACTGCTCAATGAAAAGTATGGTTTAATTCTGTTAGCTGAATGCACAGATCAGAAAGAAGTTTCACAGAATGATTCTGTGTAGTTTATATTTGAAGATATTACTTTTTCTAGTATTACCCTCTTAGCGCTCAGAATGTCCACTTGCATTTTCTACAGAAAGAGTGTTCAGAACGGCTCAATCAAAAGTATGGTTTTACTCTATTAGTTGAATGCCCATATCCGAAATAAGTTTCACAGAATGCTTCTGTGTAGTTTTTATTTGAAGATATTCTTTTTCAAAATATAGGCCTCTTAGCGCTCAGAATGTCCAATTGCAGTTTCTACAGAAAGAGCTTTTCAGAACGGCTCCATCAAAAGTAAGGTTCAACTCAGTTAGTTGAATGCACAGAACAGAAAGAAGTTTCACAGAATGCTTCTGTGTAGTTTATATTTGAATATATTCCTTTTCCAGTATTACCGTCTTAGCACTGCGAATATCCACTTGCATTTTCTAAAGAAAGAGTGTTTCAGAACGGCTCAATCAAAAATAAGGTTCAACTCTGTTAGTTAAAGGCACAGAAGAGAAAGGAGTTTCGTACAATGCTTCTGTGTAGTTTATATTTGAATATATTACTTTTTCCACTACTACCCTCTTAGCGCTCCAAATGTCCAGTTGCATTTTCTACAGAAAGAGTGTTCAGAACGGCTCAATCAAAAGTATGGTTTAACTCTGTTAGCTGAATGCAGAGATCAGAAAGAAGTTTCACAGAATGCTTCTGTGTAGTGTTTATATGAAAATATTCTTTTTACCAATATAGGCCTGTTAGCGCTCAGAATGTCCAATTGCAGTTTCTATAGAAAGAGTGTTTCAGAACGGCTCAATGAAAAGTAAGGTTCACCTCTTTTAGTTGAATGCACAGAACAGAAAGGAGTTTCACGGAATGCTTCTGTGTAGTATTTAGTTGAAGATATTCCTTTATTGACTATTACCCACTTAGCGCTCCGAATGTCCACTGGCAGTTTCTACACAAAGAGTGTTTCAGAACTGTTCCTTCAAAAGTAAGGCTCAACTCTGTTAGTTGAATTCAGAGAACAGAAAGGCGTTTCAGAGAATGCTTCTGTGTGGTTTTTATTTGGAGATAATCCTTTTTCCTCTATTACAATCTTAGCGCTCCGAAGGTCCACTTATATTTTCTACACAAAGAGTGTTTCATAACTGCTCAATCAAAAGTATGGTTTACCTCTGTTAACTGAATGCACATATCAGAAATATGTTTCACAGAATGCTTCTGTGTAGATTTTATTTGAAGTTATTCTTTTTAACAATGTAGGCCTCTTAGCGCTTAGAAAGGCCAATTGCAGTTTCTACAGAAAGAGTGTTTCAGAACGTCTCAATCAGAAGTAAGGTTCAACTCTGTTAGTTGAATGCACAGAACAGAAAGAAGTTTCACAGAATGCTTCTGTGTAGTTTATATTTGAATATATTCCTTTTTCAACTATTACCCTCTTAGCGCTCCGAATGTCCACTTGCATTTTCTACAGAAAGAGTGTTCAGAACGGCTCAATCAAAAGTATGGTTTTACTCTGTTAGTTGAATGAACAGATCCGAAAGAAGTTTCACGGAATGCTTCTGTGTAGTTTTTATTTGTAGATATTCTTTTTCCCAATATAGGCCTTTTAGCGGTAAGAATGTCCAATTGCAGTTTCTACAGAAAGAGTGTTTCACAACGGCTCCATCAAAAGTAAGGTTCAACTCAGTTAGTTGAATGCACAGAACAGAAAGAAGTTTCATACAATGCTTCTGTGTAGTTTATATTTGAACATATTCTTTTGTCCACTATTACCCACTTAGCGCTCCAAATGTCCAGTTGCATTTTCTACAGAAAGAGTGTTCAGATCTGCTCAATCAAAAGTATGGTTTAACTCTGTTAGCTGAATGCACAGATCAGAAAGAAGTTTCACCGAATGATTCTGTGTAGTTTATATTTGAAAACATTCCTTTTTCCACTATTACCCTCTTAGCGCTCCGAATCTCCACTTGCATTTTCTACAAAAAGAGTGTTTCATAACTGCTCAATCAAAAATATGTTTTATCTCTGTTAACTGAATTTACAGATCAGAAATAAGTTTCACAGAATGCATCTGTGTAGTTTTTATTTGAAGATATTCTTTTTCCTAATGTAGGCCTCTTAGCGCTTAGCATGTCCAATTGCAGTTTCTACAGAAAGAGTGTTTCAGAACGGCTCAATCAAAAGTAAGGTTCAACTCTGTTAGTTGAATGCACAGAACAGAAAGAATTTTCACAGAATGCTACTGTGTAGTTTATATTTGAATATATTCCTTTTTCCACAATTACCCTCTTAGCGCTCCGAATGTCCACTTGCATTTTCTACAGAAAGAGTGTTCAGAACTGCGCAATCAAAAGTGTTGTTTAACTCTGTTAGCTTAATGAACATATCAGAAATAAGTTTCACACAATGCTTCTGTGTAGTTTTTATTTGAAGATATTATTTTTCCCAATAGAGGCCTCTTAGCGCTCAGAATGTCCAATTGCAGTTTCTACAGAAAGAGTGTTTCAGAAAGGCTCAATCAAAAGTAAGGTTCAACTCTGTTAGTTGAATGCACAGAACAGAAAGAAGTTTCATACAATGCTTCTGTGTAGTTTATATTTGAACATATTCTTTTTTCCACTATTACCCACTTAGCGCTACGAATGTCCAGTTGCATTTTCTACAGACAGAGTGTTTCAAAACTGCTCAATCAAAAGTATGGTTTAACTCTGTTAGCTGAATGCTCAGATCAGAAAAAAGTTTCACAGAATGCTTCTGTGTAGTTTATATTTGAATATATTCCTTTTTCCACTACTACTCTCTTAGCGCTCAAAATGTCCAGTTGCATTTTCTACAGAAAGAGTGTTCAGATCTGCTCAATCAAAAGTATGGTTTAACTCTGTTAGCTGAATGCACAGATCAGAAAGAATTTTCACAGAATGATTCTGTGTAGTTTATATTTGGAGACATTCCTTTTTCCACTAGTACCCTCTTAGCGCTCCGAATCTCCACTTGCATTTTCTACAGAAAGAGTGTTTCAGAACGGCTCAATCAAAACTAAGGTTCAACTCTTTTAGTTGAACAAACAGAACAGAAAGAAGTTTCACACAATTCTTCTGTGTAGTTTTTATTTGTAGACATTCTTTTTCCCAATATAGGCCTCTTAGCGCTCAGAATGTCCAATTGCAGTTTCTACAGAAAGAGTGTTTCAGAACGGCTCAATCAAAAGTAAGGTTCAACTCTGTTAGTTGAATGCACAGAACAGAAAGAAGTTTCATACAATGCTTCTGTGTAGTTTATATTTGAACATATTCTTTTTTCCACTATTACCCACTTAGCGCTACGAATGTCCAGTTGCATTTTCTACAGACAGAGTGTTTCAAAACTGCTCAATCAAAAGTATGGTTTAACTCTGTTAGCTGAATGCTCAGATCAGAAAGAAGTTTCACAGAATGCTTCTGTGTAGTTTATATTTGAATATATTCCTTTTTCCACTACTACGCTCTTAGCGCTCCAAATGTCCAGTTGCATTTTCTACAGAAAGAGTGTTCAGATCTGCTCAATCAAAAGTATGGTTTAACTCTGTTAGCTGAATGCACAGATCAGAAAGAAGTTTCACCGAATGATTCTGTGTAGTTTATATTTGAAGACATTCCTTTTTCCACTATTACCCTCTTAGCGCTCCGAATCTCCACTTGCATTTTCTACAAAAAGAGTGTTTCATAACTGCTAAATCAAAAATATGTTTTATCTCTGTTAACTGAATTTACAGATCAGAAATAAGTTTCACAGAATGCATCTGTGTAGTTTTTATTTGAAGATATTCTTTTTCCCAATGTAGGCCTCTTAGCGCTTAGCATGTCCAATTGCAGTTTCTACAGAAAGAGTGTTTCAGAACGGCTCAATCAAAAGTAAGGTTCAACTCTGTTAGTTGAATGCACAGAACAGAAAGAATTTTCACAGAATGCTACTATGTAGTTTATATTTGAATGTATTCCTTTTTCCACTATTACCCTCTTAGCGCTCCGAATGTCCACTTGCATTTTCTACAGAAAGAGTGTTCAGAACTGCGCAATCAAAAGTATGGTTTAACTCTGTTAGCTTAATGAACATATCAGAAATAAGTTTCACACAATGCTTCTGTGTAGTTTTTATTTGAAGATATTATTTTTCCCAATATAGGCCTCTTAGCGCTCAGAATGTCCAATTGCAGTTTCTACAGAAAGAGTGTTTCAGAAAGGCTCAATCAAAAGTAAGGTTCAACTCTGTTAGTTGAATGCACAGAACAGAAAGAAGTTTCATACAATGCTTCTGTGTAGTTTATATTTGAACATATTCTTTTTTCCACTATTAGACACTTAGCGCTACGAATGTCCAGTTGCATTTTCTACAGACAGAGTGTTTCAAAACTGCTCAATCAAATGTATGGTTTAACTCTGTTAGCTGAATGCTCAGATCAGAAAGAAGTTTCACAGAATGCTTCTGTTTAGTTTATATTTGAATATATTCCTTTTTCCACTACTACTCTCTTAGCGCTCCAAATGTCCAGTTGCATTTTCTACAGAAAGAGTGTTCAGATCTGCTCAATCAAAAGTATGGTTTAACTCTGTTAGCTGAATGCACAGATCAGAAAGAAGTTTCACCGAATGATTCTGTGTAGTTTATATTTGGAGACATTCCTTTTTCCACTATTACCCTCTTAGCGCTCCGAATCTCCACTTGCATTTTCTACAGAAAGAGTGTTTCAGAACGGCTCAATCAAAACTAAGGTTCAACTCTTTTAGTTGAACAAACAGAACAGAAAGAAGTTTCACACAATTCTTCTGTGTAGTTTTTATTTGTAGACATTCTTTTTCCCAATATAGGCCTCTTAGCGCTCAGAATGTCCAATTGCAGTTTCTACAGAAAGAGTGTTTCAGAACGGCTCAATCAAAAGTAAGGTTCAACTCTGTTAGTTGAATGCACAGAACAGAAAGGAGTTTCATACAATGCTTCTGTGTAGTTTATATTTGAACATATTCTTTTTTCCACTATTACCCACTTAGCGCTACGAATGTCCAGTTGCATTTTCTACAGACAGAGTGTTTCAAAACTGCTCAATCAAAAGTATGGTTTAACTCTGTTAGCTGAATGCTCAGATCAGAAAGAAGTTTCACAGAATGCTTCTGTGTAGTTTATATTTGAATATATTCCTTTTTCCACTACTACGCTCTTAGCGCTCCAAATGTCCAGTTGCATTTTCTACAGAAAGAGTGTTCAGATCTGCTCAATCAAAAGTATGGTTTAACTCTGTTAGCTGAATGCACAGATCAGAAAGAAGTTTCACCGAATGATTCTGTGTAGTTTATATTTGAAGACATTCCTTTTTCCACTATTACCCTCTTGGCGCTCCGAATCTCCACTTGCATTTTCTACAAAAAGAGTGTTTCATAACTGCTCAATCAAAAATATGTTTTATCTCTGTTAACTGAATTTACAGATCAGAAATAAGTTTCACAGAATGCATCTGTGTAGTTTTTATTTGAAGATATTCTTTTTCCCAATGTAGGCCTCTTAGCGCTTAGCATGTCCAATTGCAGTTTCTACAGAAAGAGTGTTTCAGAACGGCTCAATCAAAAGTAAGGTTCAACTCTGTTAGTTGAATGCACAGAACAGAAAGAATTTTCACAGAATGCTACTGTGTAGTTTATATTTGAATATATTCCTTTTTCCACTATTACCCTCTTAGCGCTCCGAATGTCCACTTGCATTTTCTACAGAAAGAGTGTTCAGAACTGCGCAATCAAAAGTGTTGTTTAACTCTGTTAGCTTAATGAACATATCAGAAATAAGTTTCACACAATGCTTCTGTGTAGTTTTTATTTGAAGATATTATTTTTCCCAATAGAGGCCTCTTAGCGCTCAGAATGTCCAATTGCAGTTTCTACAGAAAGAGTGTTTCAGAAAGGCTCAATCAAAAGTAAGGTTCAACTCTGTTAGTTGAATGCACAGAACAGAAAGAAGTTTCATACAATGCTTCTGTGTAGTTTATATTTGAACATATTCTTTTTTCCACTATTACCCACTTAGCGCTACGAATGTCCAGTTGCATTTTCTACAGACAGAGTGTTTCAAAACTGCTCAATCAAAAGTATGGTTTAACTCTGTTAGCTGAATGCTCAGATCAGAAAAAAGTTTCACAGAATGCTTCTGTGTAGTTTATATTTGAATATATTCCTTTTTCCACTACTACTCTCTTAGCGCTCAAAATGTCCAGTTGCATTTTCTACAGAAAGAGTGTTCAGATCTGCTCAATCAAAAGTATGGTTTAACTCTGTTAGCTGAATGCACAGATCAGAAAGAATTTTCACAGAATGATTCTGTGTAGTTTATATTTGGAGACATTCCTTTTTCCACTAGTACCCTCTTAGCGCTCCGAATCTCCACTTGCATTTTCTACAGAAAGAGTGTTTCAGAACGGCTCAATCAAAACTAAGGTTCAACTCTTTTAGTTGAACAAACAGAACAGAAAGAAGTTTCACACAATTCTTCTGTGTAGTTTTTATTTGTAGACATTCTTTTTCCCAATATAGGCCTCTTAGCGCTCAGAATGTCCAATTGCAGTTTCTACAGAAAGAGTGTTTCAGAACGACTCAATCAAAAGTAAGGTTCAACTCTGTTAGTTGAATGCACAGAACAGAAAGAAGTTTCATACAATGCTTCTGTGTAGTTTATATTTGAACATATTCTTTTTTCCACTATTACCCACTTAGCGCTACGAATGTCCAGTTGCATTTTCTACAGACAGAGTGTTTCAAAACTGCTCAATCAAAAGTATGGTTTAACTCTGTTAGCTGAATGCTCAGATCAGAAAGAAGTTTCACAGAATGCTTCTGTGTAGTTTATATTTGAATATATTCCTTTTTCCACTACTACGCTCTTAGCGCTCCAAATGTCCAGTTGCATTTTCTACAGAAAGAGTGTTCAGATCTGCTCAATCAAAAGTATGGTTTAACTCTGTTAGCTGAATGCACAGATCAGAAAGAAGTTTCACCGAATGATTCTGTGTAGTTTATATTTGAAGACATTCCTTTTTCCACTATTACCCTCTTAGCGCTCCGAATCTCCACTTGCATTTTCTACAAAAAGAGTGTTTCATAACTGCTAAATCAAAAATATGTTTTATCTCTGTTAACTGAATTTACAGATCAGAAATAAGTTTCACAGAATGCATCTGTGTAGTTTTTATTTGAAGATATTCTTTTTCCCAATGTAGGCCTCTTAGCGCTTAGCATGTCCAATTGCAGTTTCTACAGAAAGAGTGTTTCAGAACGGCTCAATCAAAAGTAAGGTTCAACTCTGTTAGTTGAATGCACAGAACAGAAAGAATTTTCACAGAATGCTACTATGTAGTTTATATTTGAATGTATTCCTTTTTCCACTATTACCCTCTTAGCGCTCCGAATGTCCACTTGCATTTTCTACAGAAAGAGTGTTCAGAACTGCGCAATCAAAAGTATGGTTTAACTCTGTTAGCTTAATGAACATATCAGAAATAAGTTTCACACAATGCTTCTGTGTAGTTTTTATTTGAAGATATTATTTTTCCCAATATAGGCCTCTTAGCGCTCAGAATGTCCAATTGCAGTTTCTACAGAAAGAGTGTTTCAGAAAGGCTCAATCAAAAGTAAGGTTCAACTCTGTTAGTTGAATGCACAGAACAGAAAGAAGTTTCATACAATGCTTCTGTGTAGTTTATATTTGAACATATTCTTTTTTCCACTATTAGACACTTAGCGCTACGAATGTCCAGTTGCATTTTCTACAGACAGAGTGTTTCAAAACTGCTCAATCAAATGTATGGTTTAACTCTGTTAGCTGAATGCTCAGATCAGAAAGAAGTTTCACAGAATGCTTCTGTTTAGTTTATATTTGAATATATTCCTTTTTCCACTACTACTCTCTTAGCGCTCCAAATGTCCAGTTGCATTTTCTACAGAAAGAGTGTTCAGATCTGCTCAATCAAAAGTATGGTTTAACTCTGTTAGCTGAATGCACAGATCAGAAAGAAGTTTCACCGAATGATTCTGTGTAGTTTATATTTGGAGACATTCCTTTTTCCACTATTACCCTCTTAGCGCTCCGAATCTCCACTTGCATTTTCTACAGAAAGAGTGTTTCAGAACGGCTCAATCAAAACTAAGGTTCAACTCTTTTAGTTGAACAAACAGAACAGAAAGAAGTTTCACACAATTCTTCTGTGTAGTTTTTATTTGTAGACATTCTTTTTCCCAATATAGGCCTCTTAGCGCTCAGAATGTCCAATTGCAGTTTCTACAGAAAGAGTGTTTCAGAACGGCTCAATCAAAAGTAAGGTTCAACTCTGTTAGTTGAATGCACAGAACAGAAAGGAGTTTCATACAATGCTTCTGTGTAGTTTATATTTGAACATATACTTTTTTCCACTATTACCCACTTAGCGCTACGAATGTCCAGTTGCATTTTCTACAGACAGAGTGTTTCAAAACTGCTCAATCAAAAGTATGGTTTAACTCTGTTAGCTGAATGCTCACATCAGAAAGAAGTTTCACAGAATGCTTCTGTGTAGTTTATATTTGAATATATTCCTTTTTCCACTACTACGCTCTTAGCGCTCCAAATGTCCAGTTGCATTTTCTACAGAAAGAGTGTTCAGATCTGCTCAATCAAAAGTATGGTTTAACTCTGTTAGCTGAATGCACAGATCAGAAAGAAGTTTCACCGAATGATTCTGTGTAGTTTATATTTGAAGACATTCCTTTTTCCACTATTACCCTCTTGGCGCTCCGAATCTCCACTTGCATTTTCTACAAAAAGAGTGTTTCATAACTGCTCAATCAAAAATATGTTTTATCTCTGTTAACTGAATTTACAGATCAGAAATAAGTTTCACAGAATGCATCTGTGTAGTTTTTATTTGAAGATATTCTTTTTCCCAATGTAGGCCTCTTAGCGCTTAGCATGTCCAATTGCAGTTTCTACAGAAAGAGTGTTTCAGAACGGCTCAATCAAAAGTAAGGTTCAACTCTGTTAGTTGAATGCACAGAACAGAAAGAATTTTCACAGAATGCTACTGTGTAGTTTATATTTGAATATATTCCTTTTTCCACTATTACCCTCTTAGCGCTCCGAATGTCCACTTGCATTTTCTACAGAAAGAGTGTTCAGAACTGCGCAATCAAAAGTGTTGTTTAACTCTGTTAGCTTAATGAACATATCAGAAATAAGTTTCACACAATGCTTCTGTGTAGTTTTTATTTGAAGATATTATTTTTCCCAATAGAGGCCTCTTAGCGCTCAGAATGTCCAATTGCAGTTTCTACAGAAAGAGTGTTTCAGAAAGGCTCAATCAAAAGTAAGGTTCAACTCTGTTAGTTGAATGCACAGAACAGAAAGAAGTTTCATACAATGCTTCTGTGTAGTTTATATTTGAACATATTCTTTTTTCCACTATTACCCACTTAGCGCTACGAATGTCCAGTTGCATTTTCTACAGACAGAGTGTTTCAAAACTGCTCAATCAAAAGTATGGTTTAACTCTGTTAGCTGAATGCTCAGATCAGAAAAAAGTTTCACAGAATGCTTCTGTGTAGTTTATATTTGAATATATTCCTTTTTCCACTACTACTCTCTTAGCGCTCAAAATGTCCAGTTGCATTTTCTACAGAAAGAGTGTTCAGATCTGCTCAATCAAAAGTATGGTTTAACTCTGTTAGCTGAATGCACAGATCAGAAAGAATTTTCACAGAATGATTCTGTGTAGTTTATATTTGAAGACATTCCTTTTTCCACTAGTACCCTCTTAGCGCTCCGAATCTCCACTTGCATTTTCTACAGAAAGAGTGTTTCAGAACGGCTCAATCAAAACTAAGGTTCAACTCTTTTAGTTGAACAAACAGAACAGAAAGAAGTTTCACACAATTCTTCTGTGTAGTTTTTATTTGTAGACATTCTTTTTCCCAATATAGGCCTCTTAGCGCTCAGAATGTCCAATTGCAGTTTCTACAGAAAGAGTGTTTCAGAACGGCTCAATCAAAAGTAAGGTTCAACTCTGTTAGTTGAATGCACAGAACAGAAAGAAGTTTCATACAATGCTTCTGTGTAGTTTATATTTGAACATATTCTTTTTTCCACTATTACCCACTTAGCGCTACGAATGTCCAGTTGCATTTTCTACAGACAGAGTGTTTCAAAACTGCTCAATCAAAAGTATGGTTTAACTCTGTTAGCTGAATGCTCAGATCAGAAAGAAGTTTCACAGAATGCTTCTGTGTAGTTTATATTTGAATATATTCCTTTTTCCACTACTACGCTCTTAGCGCTCCAAATGTCCAGTTGCATTTTCTACAGAAAGAGTGTTCAGATCTGCTCAATCAAAAGTATGGTTTAACTCTGTTAGCTGAATGCACAGATCAGAAAGAAGTTTCACCGAATGATTCTGTGTAGTTTATATTTGAAGACATTCCTTTTTCCACTATTACCCTCTTAGCGCTCCGAATCTCCACTTGCATTTTCTACAAAAAGAGTGTTTCATAACTGCTAAATCAAAAATATGTTTTATCTCTGTTAACTGAATTTACAGATCAGAAATAAGTTTCACAGAATGCATCTGTGTAGTTTTTATTTGAAGATATTCTTTTTCCCAATGTAGGCCTCTTAGCGCTTAGCATGTCCAATTGCAGTTTCTACAGAAAGAGTGTTTCAGAACGGCTCAATCAAAAGTAAGGTTCAACTCTGTTAGTTGAATGCACAGAACAGAAAGAATTTTCACAGAATGCTACTATGTAGTTTATATTTGAATGTATTCCTTTTTCCACTATTACCCTCTTAGCGCTCCGAATGTCCACTTGCATTTTCTGCAGAAAGAGTGTTCAGAACTGCGCAATCAAAAGTATGGTTTAACTCTGTTAGCTTAATGAACATATCAGAAATAAGTTTCACACAATGCTTCTGTGTAGTTTTTATTTGAAGATATTATTTTTCCCAATATAGGCCTCTTAGCGCTCAGAATGTCCAATTGCAGTTTCTACAGAAAGAGTGTTTCAGAAAGGCTCAATCAAAAGTAAGGTTCAACTCTGTTAGTTGAATGCACAGAACAGAAAGAAGTTTCATACAATGCTTCTGTGTAGTTTATATTTGAACATATTCTTTTTTCCACTATTAGACACTTAGCGCTACGAATGTCCAGTTGCATTTTCTACAGACAGAGTGTTTCAAAACTGCTCAATCAAATGTATGGTTTAACTCTGTTAGCTGAATGCTCAGATCAGAAAGAAGTTTCACAGAATGCTTCTGTTTAGTTTATATTTGAATATATTCCTTTTTCCACTACTACTCTCTTAGCGCTCCAAATGTCCAGTTGCATTTTCTACAGAAAGAGTGTTCAGATCTGCTCAATCAAAAGTATGGTTTAACTCTGTTAGCTGAATGCACAGATCAGAAAGAAGTTTCACCGAATGATTCTGTGTAGTTTATATTTGGAGACATTCCTTTTTCCACTATTACCCTCTTAGCGCTCCGAATCTCCACTTGCATTTTCTACAGAAAGAGTGTTTCAGAACGGCTCAATCAAAACTAAGGTTCAACTCTTTTAGTTGAACAAACAGAACAGAAAGAAGTTTCACACAATTCTTCTGTGTAGTTTTTATTTGTAGACATTCTTTTTCCCAATATAGGCCTCTTAGCGCTCAGAATGTCCAATTGCAGTTTCTACAGAAAGAGTGTTTCAGAACGGCTCAATCAAAAGTAAGGTTCAACTCTGTTAGTTGAATGCACAGAACAGAAAGGAGTTTCATACAATGCTTCTGTGTAGTTTATATTTGAACATATACTTTTTTCCACTATTACCCACTTAGCGCTACGAATGTCCAGTTGCATTTTCTACAGACAGAGTGTTTCAAAACTGCTCAATCAAAAGTATGGTTTAACTCTGTTAGCTGAATGCTCACATCAGAAAGAAGTTTCACAGAATGCTTCTGTGTAGTTTATATTTGAATATATTCCTTTTTCCACTACTACGCTCTTAGCGCTCCAAATGTCCAGTTGCATTTTCTACAGAAAGAGTGTTCAGATCTGCTCAATCAAAAGTATGGTTTAACTCTGTTAGCTGAATGCACAGATCAGAAAGAAGTTTCACCGAATGATTCTGTGTAGTTTATATTTGAAGACATTCCTTTTTCCACTATTACCCTCTTGGCGCTCCGAATCTCCACTTGCATTTTCTACAAAAAGAGTGTTTCATAACTGCTCAATCAAAAATATGTTTTATCTCTGTTAACTGAATTTACAGATCAGAAATAAGTTTCACAGAATGCATCTGTGTAGTTTTTATTTGAAGATATTCTTTTTCCCAATGTAGGCCTCTTAGCGCTTAGCATGTCCAATTGCAGTTTCTACAGAAAGAGTGTTTCAGAACGGCTCAATCAAAAGTAAGGTTCAACTCTGTTAGTTGAATGCACAGAACAGAAAGAATTTTCACAGAATGCTACTGTGTAGTTTATATTTGAATATATTCCTTTTTCCACTATTACCCTCTTAGCGCTCCGAATGTCCACTTGCATTTTCTACAGAAAGAGTGTTCAGAACTGCGCAATCAAAAGTGTTGTTTAACTCTGTTAGCTTAATGAACATATCAGAAATAAGTTTCACACAATGCTTCTGTGTAGTTTTTATTTGAAGATATTATTTTTCCCAATAGAGGCCTCTTAGCGCTCAGAATGTCCAATTGCAGTTTCTACAGAAAGAGTGTTTCAGAAAGGCTCAATCAAAAGTAAGGTTCAACTCTGTTAGTTGAATGCACAGAACAGAAAGAAGTTTCATACAATTCTTCTGTGTAGTTTATATTTGAACATATTCTTTTTTCCACTATTACCCACTTAGCGCTACGAATGTCCAGTTGCATTTTCTACAGACAGAGTGTTTCAAAACTGCTCAATCAAAAGTATGGTTTAACTCTGTTAGCTGAATGCTCAGATCAGAAAAAATTTCACAGAATGCTTCTGTGTAGTTTATATTTGAATATATTCCTTTTTCCACTACTACTCTCTTAGCGCTCAAAATGTCCAGTTGCATTTTCTACAGAAAGAGTGTTCAGATCTGCTCAATCAAAAGTATGGTTTAACTCTGTTAGCTGAATGCACAGATCAGAAAGAATTTTCACAGAATGATTCTGTGTAGTTTATATTTGAAGACATTCCTTTTTCCACTAGTACCCTCTTAGCGCTCCGAATCTCCACTTGCATTTTCTACAGAAAGAGTGTTTCAGAACGGCTCAATCAAAACTAAGGTTCAACTCTTTTAGTTGAACAAACAGAACAGAAAGAAGTTTCACACAATTCTTCTGTGTAGTTTTTATTTGTAGACATTCTTTTTCCCAATATAGGCCTCTTAGCGCTCAGAATGTCCAATTGCAGTTTCTACAGAAAGAGTGTTTCAGAACGGCTCAATCAAAAGTAAGGTTCAACTCTGTTAGTTGAATGCACAGAACAGAAAGAAGTTTCATACAATGCTTCTGTGTAGTTTATATTTGAACATATTCTTTTTTCCACTATTACCCACTTAGCGCTACGAATGTCCAGTTGCATTTTCTACAGACAGAGTGTTTCAAAACTGCTCAATCAAAAGTATGGTTTAACTCTGTTAGCTGAATGCTCAGATCAGAAAGAAGTTTCACAGAATGCTTCTGTGTAGTTTATATTTGAATATATTCCTTTTTCCACTACTACGCTCTTAGCGCTCCAAATGTCCAGTTGCATTTTCTACAGAAAGAGTGTTCAGATCTGCTCAATCAAAAGTATGGTTTAACTCTGTTAGCTGAATGCACAGATCAGAAAGAAGTTTCACCGAATGATTCTGTGTAGTTTATATTTGAAGACATTCCTTTTTCCACTATTACCCTCTTAGCGCTCCGAATCTCCACTTGCATTTTCTACAAAAAGAGTGTTTCATAACTGCTAAATCAAAAATATGTTTTATCTCTGTTAACTGAATTTACAGATCAGAAATAAGTTTCACAGAATGCATCTGTGTAGTTTTTATTTGAAGATATTCTTTTTCCCAATGTAGGCCTCTTAGCGCTTAGCATGTCCAATTGCAGTTTCTACAGAAAGAGTGTTTCAGAACGGCTCAATCAAAAGTAAGGTTCAACTCTGTTAGTTGAATGCACAGAACAGAAAGAATTTTCACAGAATGCTACTATGTAGTTTATATTTGAATGTATTCCTTTTTCCACTATTACCCTCTTAGCGCTCCGAATGTCCACTTGCATTTTCTGCAGAAAGAGTGTTCAGAACTGCGCAATCAAAAGTATGGTTTAACTCTGTTAGCTTAATGAACATATCAGAAATAAGTTTCACACAATGCTTCTGTGTAGTTTTTATTTGAAGATATTATTTTTCCCAATATAGGCCTCTTAGCGCTCAGAATGTCCAATTGCAGTTTCTACAGAAAGAGTGTTTCAGAAAGGCTCAATCAAAAGTAAGGTTCAACTCTGTTAGTTGAATGCACAGAACAGAAAGAAGTTTCATACAATGCTTCTGTGTAGTTTATATTTGAACATATTCTTTTTTCCACTATTAGACACTTAGCGCTACGAATGTCCAGTTGCATTTTCTACAGACAGAGTGTTTCAAAACTGCTCAATCAAATGTATGGTTTAACTCTGTTAGCTGAATGCTCAGATCAGAAAGAAGTTTCACAGAATGCTTCTGTTTAGTTTATATTTGAATATATTCCTTTTTCCACTACTACTCTCTTAGCGCTCCAAATGTCCAGTTGCATTTTCTACAGAAAGAGTGTTCAGATCTGCTCAATCAAAAGTATGGTTTAACTCTGTTAGCTGAATGCACAGATCAGAAAGAAGTTTCACCGAATGATTCTGTGTAGTTTATATTTGGAGACATTCCTTTTTCCACTATTACCCTCTTAGCGCTCCGAATCTCCACTTGCATTTTCTACAGAAAGAGTGTTTCAGAACGGCTCAATCAAAACTAAGGTTCAACTCTTTTAGTTGAACAAACAGAACAGAAAGAAGTTTCACACAATTCTTCTGTGTAGTTTTTATTTGTAGACATTCTTTTTCCCAATATAGGCCTCTTAGCGCTCAGAATGTCCAATTGCAGTTTCTACAGAAAGAGTGTTTCAGAACGGCTCAATCAAAAGTAAGGTTCAACTCTGTTAGTTGAATGCACAGAACAGAAAGGAGTTTCATACAATGCTTCTGTGTAGTTTATATTTGAACATATACTTTTTTCCACTATTACCCACTTAGCGCTACGAATGTCCAGTTGCATTTTCTACAGACAGAGTGTTTCAAAACTGCTCAATCAAAAGTATGGTTTAACTCTGTTAGCTGAATGCTCACATCAGAAAGAAGTTTCACAGAATGCTTCTGTGTAGTTTATATTTGAATATATTCCTTTTTCCACTACTACGCTCTTAGCGCTCCAAATGTCCAGTTGCATTTTCTACAGAAAGAGTGTTCAGATCTGCTCAATCAAAAGTATGGTTTAACTCTGTTAGCTGAATGCACAGATCAGAAAGAAGTTTCACCGAATGATTCTGTGTAGTTTATATTTGAAGACATTCCTTTTTCCACTATTACCCTCTTGGCGCTCCGAATCTCCACTTGCATTTTCTACAAAAAGAGTGTTTCATAACTGCTCAATCAAAAATATGTTTTATCTCTGTTAACTGAATTTACAGATCAGAAATAAGTTTCACAGAATGCATCTGTGTAGTTTTTATTTGAAGATATTCTTTTTCCCAATGTAGGCCTCTTAGCGCTTAGCATGTCCAATTGCAGTTTCTACAGAAAGAGTGTTTCAGAACGGCTCAATCAAAAGTAAGGTTCAACTCTGTTAGTTGAATGCACAGAACAGAAAGAATTTTCACAGAATGCTACTGTGTAGTTTATATTTGAATATATTCCTTTTTCCACTATTACCCTCTTAGCGCTCCGAATGTCCACTTGCATTTTCTACAGAAAGAGTGTTCAGAACTGCGCAATCAAAAGTGTTGTTTAACTCTGTTAGCTTAATGAACATATCAGAAATAAGTTTCACACAATGCTTCTGTGTAGTTTTTATTTGAAGATATTATTTTTCCCAATAGAGGCCTCTTAGCGCTCAGAATGTCCAATTGCAGTTTCTACAGAAAGAGTGTTTCAGAAAGGCTCAATCAAAAGTAAGGTTCAACTCTGTTAGTTGAATGCACAGAACAGAAAGAAGTTTCATACAATGCTTCTGTGTAGTTTATATTTGAACATATTCTTTTTTCCACTATTACCCACTTAGCGCTACGAATGTCCAGTTGCATTTTCTACAGACAGAGTGTTTCAAAACTGCTCAATCAAAAGTATGGTTTAACTCTGTTAGCTGAATGCTCAGATCAGAAAAAAGTTTCACAGAATGCTTCTGTGTAGTTTATATTTGAATATATTCCTTTTTCCACTACTACTCTCTTAGCGCTCAAAATGTCCAGTTGCATTTTCTACAGAAAGAGTGTTCAGATCTGCTCAATCAAAAGTATGGTTTAACTCTGTTAGCTGAATGCACAGATCAGAAAGAATTTTCACAGAATGATTCTGTGTAGTTTATATTTGGAGACATTCCTTTTTCCACTAGTACCCTCTTAGCGCTCCGAATCTCCACTTGCATTTTCTACAGAAAGAGTGTTTCAGAACGGCTCAATCAAAACTAAGGTTCAACTCTTTTAGTTGAACAAACAGAACAGAAAGAAGTTTCACACAATTCTTCTGTGTAGTTTTTATTTGTAGACATTCTTTTTCCCAATATAGGCCTCTTAGCGCTCAGAATGTCCAATTGCAGTTTCTACAGAAAGAGTGTTTCAGAACGGCTCAATCAAAAGTAAGGTTCAACTCTGTTAGTTGAATGCACAGAACAGAAAGAAGTTTCATACAATGCTTCTGTGTAGTTTATATTTGAACATATTCTTTTTTCCACTATTACCCACTTAGCGCTACGAATGTCCAGTTGCATTTTCTACAGACAGAGTGTTTCAAAACTGCTCAATCAAAAGTATGGTTTAACTCTGTTAGCTGAATGCTCAGATCAGAAAGAAGTTTCACAGAATGCTTCTGTGTAGTTTATATTTGAATATATTCCTTTTTCCACTACTACGCTCTTAGCGCTCCAAATGTCCAGTTGCATTTTCTACAGAAAGAGTGTTCAGATCTGCTCAATCAAAAGTATGGTTTAACTCTGTTAGCTGAATGCACAGATCAGAAAGAAGTTTCACCGAATGATTCTGTGTAGTTTATATTTGAAGACATTCCTTTTTCCACTATTACCCTCTTAGCGCTCCGAATCTCCACTTGCATTTTCTACAAAAAGAGTGTTTCATAACTGCTAAATCAAAAATATGTTTTATCTCTGTTAACTGAATTTACAGATCAGAAATAAGTTTCACAGAATGCATCTGTGTAGTTTTTATTTGAAGATATTCTTTTTCCCAATGTAGGCCTCTTAGCGCTTAGCATGTCCAATTGCAGTTTCTACAGAAAGAGTGTTTCAGAACGGCTCAATCAAAAGTAAGGTTCAACTCTGTTAGTTGAATGCACAGAACAGAAAGAATTTTCACAGAATGCTACTATGTAGTTTATATTTGAATGTATTCCTTTTTCCACTATTACCCTCTTAGCGCTCCGAATGTCCACTTGCATTTTCTGCAGAAAGAGTGTTCAGAACTGCGCAATCAAAAGTATGGTTTAACTCTGTTAGCTTAATGAACATATCAGAAATAAGTTTCACACAATGCTTCTGTGTAGTTTTTATTTGAAGATATTATTTTTCCCAATATAGGCCTCTTAGCGCTCAGAATGTCCAATTGCAGTTTCTACAGAAAGAGTGTTTCAGAAAGGCTCAATCAAAAGTAAGGTTCAACTCTGTTAGTTGAATGCACAGAACAGAAAGAAGTTTCATACAATGCTTCTGTGTAGTTTATATTTGAACATATTCTTTTTTCCACTATTAGACACTTAGCGCTACGAATGTCCAGTTGCATTTTCTACAGACAGAGTGTTTCAAAACTGCTCAATCAAATGTATGGTTTAACTCTGTTAGCTGAATGCTCAGATCAGAAAGAAGTTTCACAGAATGCTTCTGTTTAGTTTATATTTGAATATATTCCTTTTTCCACTACTACTCTCTTAGCGCTCCAAATGTCCAGTTGCATTTTCTACAGAAAGAGTGTTCAGATCTGCTCAATCAAAAGTATGGTTTAACTCTGTTAGCTGAATGCACAGATCAGAAAGAAGTTTCACCGAATGATTCTGTGTAGTTTATATTTGGAGACATTCCTTTTTCCACTATTACCCTCTTAGCGCTCCGAATCTCCACTTGCATTTTCTACAGAAAGAGTGTTTCAGAACGGCTCAATCAAAACTAAGGTTCAACTCTTTTAGTTGAACAAACAGAACAGAAAGAAGTTTCACACAATTCTTCTGTGTAGTTTTTATTTGTAGACATTCTTTTTCCCAATATAGGCCTCTTAGCGCTCAGAATGTCCAATTGCAGTTTCTACAGAAAGAGTGTTTCAGAACGGCTCAATCAAAAGTAAGGTTCAACTCTGTTAGTTGAATGCACAGAACAGAAAGGAGTTTCATACAATGCTTCTGTGTAGTTTATATTTGAACATATACTTTTTTCCACTATTACCCACTTAGCGCTACGAATGTCCAGTTGCATTTTCTACAGACAGAGTGTTTCAAAACTGCTCAATCAAAAGTATGGTTTAACTCTGTTAGCTGAATGCTCACATCAGAAAGAAGTTTCACAGAATGCTTCTGTGTAGTTTATATTTGAATATATTCCTTTTTCCACTACTACGCTCTTAGCGCTCCAAATGTCCAGTTGCATTTTCTACAGAAAGAGTGTTCAGATCTGCTCAATCAAAAGTATGGTTTAACTCTGTTAGCTGAATGCACAGATCAGAAAGAAGTTTCACCGAATGATTCTGTGTAGTTTATATTTGAAGACATTCCTTTTTCCACTATTACCCTCTTGGCGCTCCGAATCTCCACTTGCATTTTCTACAAAAAGAGTGTTTCATAACTGCTCAATCAAAAATATGTTTTATCTCTGTTAACTGAATTTACAGATCAGAAATAAGTTTCACAGAATGCATCTGTGTAGTTTTTATTTGAAGATATTCTTTTTCCCAATGTAGGCCTCTTAGCGCTTAGCATGTCCAATTGCAGTATCTACAGAAAGAGTGTTTCAGAACGGCTCAATCAAAAGTAAGGTTCAACTCTGTTAGTTGAATGCACAGAACAGAACTAATTTTCACAGAATGCTACTGTGTAGTTTATATTTGAATATATTCCTTTTTCCACTATTACCCTCTTAGCGCTCCGAATGTCCACTTGCATTTTCTACAGAAAGAGTGTTCAGAACTGCGCAATCAAAAGTATGGTTTAACTCTGTTAGCTTAATGAACATATCAGAAATAAGTTTCACACAATGCTTCTGTGTAGTTTTTATTTGAAGATATTATTTTTCCCAATAGAGGCCTCTTAGCGCTCAGAATGTCCAATTGCAGTTTCTACAGAAAGAGTGTTTCAGAAAGGCTCAATCAAAAGTAAGGTTCAACTCTGTTAGTTGAATGCACAGAACAGAAAGAAGTTTCATACAATGCTTCTGTGTAGTTTATATTTGAACATATTCTTTTTTCCACTATTACCCACTTAGCGCTACGAATGTCCAGTTGCATTTTCTACAGACAGAGTGTTTCAAAACTGCTCAATCAAAAGTATGGTTTAACTCTGTTAGCTGAATGCTCAGAACAGAAAGAAGTTTCACAGAATGCTTCTGTGTAGTTTATATTTGAATGTATTCCTTTTTCCACTACTACTCTCTTAGCGCTCCAAATGTCCAGTTGCATTTTCTACAGAAAGAGTGTTCAGATCTGCTCAATCAAAAGTGTGGTTTAACTCTGTTAGCTGAATGCAAAGATCAGAAAGAAGTTTCACCGAATGATTCTGTGTAGTTTATATTTGAAGACATTCCTTTTTCCACTATTACCCTCTTAGCGCTCCGAATCTCCACTTGCATTTTCTACAAAAAGAGAGTTTCATAACTGCTCAATCAAAAATATGTTTTATCTCTGTTAACTGAATTTACAGATCAGAAATATGTTTTACAGAATGCATCTGTGTAGTTTTTATTTGAAGATATTCTTTTTCCCAATGTAGGCCTCTTAGCGCTTAGCATGTCCAATTGCAGTATCTACAGAAAGAGTGTTTCAGAACGGCTCAATCAAAAGTAAGTTTCAACTCTGTTAGTTGAATGCACAGAACAGAAAGAATTTTCACAGAATGCTACTGTGTAGTTTATATGTGAATATATTCCTTTTTCCACTATTACCCTCTTAGCGCTCCGAATGTCCACTTGCATTTTCTACAGAAAGAGTGTTCAGAACTGCGCAATCAAAAGTATGGTTTAACTCTGTTAGCTTAATGAACATATCAGAAATAAGTTACACACAATGCTTCTGTGTAGTTTTTATTTGAAGATATTATTTTTCCCAATATAGGCCTCTTAGCGCTCAGAATGTCCAATTGCAGTTACTACAGAAAGAGTGTTTCAGAAAGGCTCAATCAAAAGTAAGGTTCAACTCTGTTAGTTGAATGCACAGAACAGAAAGAAGTTTCATACAATGCTTCTGTGTAGTTTATATTTGAACATATTCTTTTTTCCACCCTTACCCACTTAGCGCTACGAATGTCCAGTTGCATTTTCTACAGACAGAGTGTTACAAAACTGCTCAATCAAAAGTATGGTTTAACTCTGTTAGCTGAATGCTCAGAACAGAAAGAAGTTTCACAGAATGCTTCTGTGTAGTATATATTTGAATATATTCCTTTTTCCACTACTACTCTCTTAGCGCTCCAAATGTCCAGTTGCATTTTCTACAGAAAGAGTGTTCAGATCTGCTCAATCAAAAGTATGGTTTAACTCTGTTAGCTGAATGCACAGATCAGAAAGAAGTTTCACAGAATAATTCTGTGTAGTTTATATTTGGAGACATTCCTTTTTCCACTATTACCCTCTTAGCGCTCCGAATCTCCACTTGCATTTTCTAAAGAAAGAGTGTTTCAGAAAGGCTCAATCAAAACTAAGGTTCAACTCTTTTAGTTGAACAAACAGAACAGAAAGAAGTTTCACACAATTCTTCCGTGTAGTTTTTATTTGTAGACATTCTTTTTCCCAATATAGGCCTCTTAGCGCTCAGAATGTCCAATTGCAGTTTCTACAGAAAGAGTGTTTCAGAACGGCTCAATCAAAAGTAAGGTTCAACTCTGTTAGTTGAATGCACAGAACAGAAAGGAGTTTCATACAATGCTTCTGTGTAGTTTATATTTGAACATATTCTTTTTTCCACTATTACCCACTTAGCGCTACGAATGTCCAGTTGCATTTTCTACAGACAGAGTGTTTCAAAACTGCTCAATCAAAAGTATGGTTTAACTCTGTTAGCTGAATGCTCAGATCAGAAAGAAGTTTCACAGAATGCTTCTGTGTAGTTTATATTTGAATATATTCCTTTTTCCACTACTACGCTCTTAGCGCTCCAAATGTCCAGTTGCATTTTCTACAGAAAGAGTGTTCAGATCTGCTCAATCAAAAGTATGGTTTAACTCTGTTAGCTGAATGCAAAGATCAGAAAGAAGTTTCACCGAATGATTCTGTGTAGTTTATATTTGAAGACATTCCTTTTTCCACTATTACCCTCTTAGCGCTCCGAATCTCCACTTGCATTTTCTACAAAAAGAGATTTTCATAACTGCTCAATCAAAAATATGTTTTATCTCTGTTAACTGAATTTACAGATCAGAAATAAGTTTTACAGAATGCATCTGTGTAGTTTTTATTTGAAGATATTCTTTTTCCCAATGTAGGCCTCTTAGCGCTTAGCATGTCCAATTGCAGTATCTACAGAAAGAGTGTTTCAGAACGGCTCAATCAAAAGTAAGGTTCAACTCTGTTAGTTGAATGCACAGAACAGAAAGAATTTTCAGAGAATGCTACTGTGTAGTTTATATTTGAATATATTCCTTTTTCCACTATTACCCTCTTAGCGCTCCGAATGTCCACTTGCATTTTCTACAGAAAGAGTGTTCAGAACTGCGCAATCAAAAGTATGGTTTAACTCTGTTAGCTTAATGAACATATCAGAAATAAGTTACACACAATGCTTCTGTGTAGTTTTCATTTGAAGATATTATTTTTCCCAATATAGGCCTCTTAGCGCTCAGAATGTCCAATTGCAGTTTCTACAGAAAGAGTGTTTCAGAAAGGCTCAATCAAAAGTAAGGTTCAACTCTGTTAGTTGAATGCACAGAACAGAAAGAAGTTTCATACAATGCTTCTGTGTAGTTTATATTTGAACATATTCTTTTTTCCACTCTTACCCACTTAGCGCTACGAATGTCCAGTTGCATTTTCTACAGACAGAGTGTTACAAAACTGCTCAATCAAAAGTATGGTTTAACTCTGTTAGCTGAATGCTCAGAACAGAAAGAAGTTTCACAGAATGCTTCTGTGTAGTATATATTTGAATATATTCCTTTTTCCACTACTACTCTCTTAGCGCTCCAAATGTCCAGTTGCATTTTCTACAGAAAGAGTGTTCAGATCTGCTCAATCAAAAGTATGGTTTAACTCTGTTAGCTGAATGCACAGATCAGAAAGAAGTTTCACAGAATGATTCTGTGTAGTTTATATTTGGAGACATTCCTTTTTCCACTATTACCCTCTTAGCGCTCCGAATCTCCACTTGCATTTTCTAAAGAAAGAGTGTTTCAGAAAGGCTCAATCAAAACTAAGGTTCAACTCTTTTAGTTGAACAAACAGAACAGAAAGAAGTTTCACACAATTCTTCCGTGTAGTTTTTATTTGTAGACATTCTTTTTCCCAATATAGGCCTCTTAGCGCTCAGAATGTCCAATTGCAGTTTCTACAGAAAGAGTGTTTCAGAACGGCTCAATCAAAAGTAAGGTTCAACTCGGTTAGTTGAATGCACAGAACAGAAAGGAGTTTCATACAATGCTTCTGTGTAGTTTATATTTGAACATATTCTTTTTTCCACTATTACCCACTTAGCGCTACGAATGTCCAGTTGCATTTTCTACAGACAGAGTGTTTCAAAACTGCTCAATCAAAAGTATGGTTTAACTCTGTTAGCTGAATGCTCAGATCAGAAAGAAGTTTCACAGAATGCGTCTGTGTAGTTTATATTTGAATATATTACTTTTTCCACTACTACGCTCTTAGCGCTCCAAATGTCCAGTTGCATTTTCTACAGAAAGAGTGTTCAGATCTGCTCAATCAAAAGGATGGTTTAACTCTGTTAGCTGAATGCACAGATCAGAAAGAAGTTTCACCGAATGATTCTGTGTAGTTTATATTTAAGACATTCCTTTTTCCACTATTACCCACTTAGCGCTCCGAATCTCCACTTGCATTTTCTACAAAAAGAGTGTTTCATAACTGCTCAATCAAAAATATGTTTTATCTCTGTTAACTGAATTTACAGATCAGAAATAAGTTTCACAGAATGCATCTGTGTAGTTTTTATTTGAAGATATTCTTTTTCCCAATGTAGGCCTCTTAGCGCTTAGCATGTCCAATTGCAGTTTCTACAGAAAGAGTGTTTCAGAACGGCTCAATCAAAAGTAAGGTTAAACCCTGTTAGTTGAATGCACAGAACAGAAAGAATTTTCACAGAATGCTACTGTGTAGTTTATATTTGAATATATTCCTTTTTCCACTATTACCCTCTTAGCGCTCCGAATGTCCACTTGCATTTTCTACAGAAAGAGTGTTCAGAACTGCGCAATCAAAAGTATGGTTTAACTCTGTTAGCTTAAAGAACATATCAGAAATAAGTTTCACACAATGCTTCTGTGTAGTTTTTATTTGAAGATATTATTTTTCCCAATATAGGCCTCTTAGCGCTCAGAATGTCCAATTGCAGTTTCTACAGAAAGAGTGTTTCAGAAAGGCTCAATCAAAAGTAAGGTTCAACTCTGTTAGTTGAATGCACAGAACAGAAAGAAGTTTCATACAATGCTTCTGTGTAGTTTATATTTGAACATATTCTTTTTTCTACTATTACCCACTTAGCGCTACGAATGTCCAGTTGCATTTTCTACAGACAGAGTGTTTCAAAACTGCTCAATCAAAAGTATGGTTTAACTCTGTTAGCTGAATGCTCAGATCAGAAAGAAGTTTCACAGAATGCTTCTGTGTAGTTTATATTTGAATATATTCCTTTTTCCACTACTACGCTCTTAGCGCTCCAAATGTCCAGTTGCATTTTCTACAGAAAGAGTGTTCAGATCTGCTCAATCAAAAGTATGGCTTAACTCTGTTAGCTGAATGCACAGATCAGAAAGAAGTTTCACAGAATGATTCTGTGTAGTTTATATTTGGAGACATTCCGTTTTCCACTATTACCCTCTTAGCGCTCCGAATCTCCACTTGCATTTTCTAAAGAAAGAGTGTTTCAGAAAGGCTCAATCAAAACTAAGGTTCAACTCTTTTAGTTGAACAAACAGAACAGAAAGAAGTTTCACACAATTCTTCCGTGTAGTTTTTATTTGTAGACATTCTTTTTCCCAATATAGGCCTCTTAGCGCTCAGAATGTCCAATTGCAGTTTCTACAGAAAGAGTGTTTCAGAACGGCTCAATCAAAAGTAAGGTTCAACTCTGTTAGTTGAATGCACAGAACAGAAAGGAGTTTCATACAATGCTTCTGTGTAGTTTATATTTGAACATATTCTTTTTTCCACTATTACCCACTTAGCGCTACGAATGTCCAGTTGCATTTTCTACAGACAGAGTGTTTCAAAACTGCTCAATCAAAAGTATGGTTTAACTCTGTTAGCTGAATGCTCAGATCAGAAAGAAGTTTCACAGAATGCTTCTGTGTAGTTTATATTTGAATATATTCCTTTTTCCTCTACTACGCTCTTAGCGCTCCAAATGTCCAGTTGCATTTTCTACAGAAAGAGTGTTCAGATCTGCTCAATCAAAAGTATGGTTTAACGCTGTTAGCTGAATGCAAAGATCAGAAAGAAGTTTCACCGAATGATTCTGTGTAGTTTATATTTGAAGACATTCCTTTTTCCACTATTACCCTCTTAGCGCTCCGAATCTCCACTTGCATTTTCTACAAAAAGAGAGTTTCATAACTGCTCAATCAAAAATATGTTTTATCTCTGTTAACTGAATTTACAGATCAGAAATAAGTTTTACAGAATGCATCTGTGTAGTTGTTATTTGAAGATATTCTTTTTCCCAATGTAGGCCTCTTAGCGCTTAGCATGTCCAATTGCAGTATCTACAGAAAGAGTGTTTCAGAACGGCTCAATCAAAAGTAAGGTTCAACTCTGTTAGTTGAATGCACAGAACAGAAAGAATTTTCACAGAATGCTACTGTGTAGTTTATATTTGAATATATTCCTTTTTCCACTATTACCCTCTTAGCGCTCCGAATGTCCACTTGCATTTTCTACAGAAAGAGTGTTCAGAACTGCGCAATCAAAAGTATGGTTTAACTCTGTTAGCTTAATGAACATATCAGAAATAAGTTACACACAATGCTTCTGTGTAGTTTTTATTTGAAGATATTATTTTTCCCAATATAGGCCTCTTAGCGCTCAGAATGTCCAATTGCAGTTTCTACAGAAAGAGTGTTTCAGAAAGGCTCAATCAAAAGTAAGGTTCAACTCTGTTAGTTGAATGCACAGAACAGAAAGAAGTTTCATACAATGCTTCTGTGTAGTTTATATTTGAACATATTCTTTTTTCCACTCTTACCCACTTAGCGCTACGAATGTCCAGTTGCATTTTCTACAGACAGAGTGTTACAAAACTGCTCAATCAAAAGTATGGTTTAACTCTGTTAGCTGAATGCTCAGAACAGAAAGAAGTTTCACAGAATGCTTCTGTGTAGTATATATTTGAATATATTCCTTTTTCCACTACTACTCTCTTAGCGCTCCAAATGTCCAGTTGCATTTTCTACAGAAAGAGTGTTCAGATCTGCTCAATCAAAAGTATGGTTTAACTCTGTTAGCTGAATGCACAGATCAGAAAGAAGTTTCACAGAATGATTCTGTGTAGTTTATATTTGGAGACATTCCTTTTTCCACTATTACCCTCTTAGCGCTCCGAATCTCCACTTGCATTTTCTAAAGAAAGAGTGTTTCAGAAAGGCTCAATCAAAACTAAGGTTCAACTCTTTTAGTTGAACAAACAGAACAGAAAGAAGTTTCACACAATTCTTCCGTGTAGTTTTTATTTGTAGACATTCTTTTTCCCAATATAGGCCTCTTAGCGCTCAGAATGTCCAATTGCAGTTTCTACAGAAAGAGTGTTTCAGAACGGCTCAATCAAAAGTAATGTTCAACTCTGTTAGTTGAATGCACAGAACAGAAAGGAGTTTCATACAATGCTTCTGTGTAGTTTATATTTGAACATATTCTTTTTTCCACTATTACCCACTTAGCGCTACGAATGTCCAGTTGCATTTTCTACAGACAGAGTGTTTCAAAACTGCTCAATCAAAAGTATGGTTTAACTGTGTTAGCTGAATGCTCAGATCAGAAAGAAGTTTCACAGAATGCTTCTGTGTAGTTTATATTTGAATATATTCCTTTTTCCACTACTACGCTCTGAGCGCTCCAAATGTCCAGTTGCATTTTCTACAGAAAGAGTGTTCAGATCTGCTCAATCAAAAGGATGGTTTAACTCTGTTAGCTGAATGCACAGATCAGAAAGAAGTTTCACCGAATGATTCTGTGTAGTTTATATTTGAAGACATTCCTTTTTCCACTATTACCCTCTTAGCGCTCCGAATCTCCACTTGTATTTTCTACAAAAAGAGTGTTTCATAACTGCTCAATCAAAAATATGTTTTATCTCTGTTAACTGAATTTACAGATCAGAAATAAGTTTCACAGAATGCATCTGTGTAGTTTTTATTTGAAGATATTCTTTTTCCCAATGTAGGCCTCTTAGCGCTTAGCATGTCCAATTGCAGTTTCTACAGAAAGAGTGTTTCAGAACGGCTCAATCAAAAGTAAGGTTCAACCCTGTTAGTTGAATGCACAGAACAGAAAGAATTTTCACAGAATGCTACTGTGTAGTTTATATTTGAATATATTCCTTTTTCCACTATTACCCTCTTAGCGCTCCGAATGTCCACTTGCATTTTCTACAGAAAGAGTGTTCAGAACTGCGCAATCAAAAGTATGGTTTAACTCTGTTAGCTTAATGAACATATCAGAAATAAGTTTCACACAATGCTTCTGTGTAGTTTTTATTTGAAGATATTATTTTTCCCAATATAGGCCTCTTAGCGCTCAGAATGTCCAATTGCAGTTTCTACAGAAAGAGTGTTTCAGAAAGGCTCAATCAAAAGTAAGGTTCAACTCTGTTAGTTGAATGCACAGAACAGAAAGAAGTTTCATACAATGCTTCTGTGTAGTTTATATTTGAACATATTCTTTTTTCCACTATTACCCACTTAGCGCTACGAATGTCCAGTTGCATTTTCTACAGACAGAGTGTTTCAAAACTGCTCAATCAAAAGTATGGTTTAACTCTGTTAGCTGAATGCTCAGATCAGAAAGAAGTTTCACAGAATGCTTCTGTGTAGTTTATATTTGAATATATTCCTTTTTCCACTACTACTCTCTTAGCGCTCCAAATGTCCAGTTGCATTTTCTACAGAAAGAGTGTTCAGATCTGCTCAATCAAAAGTATGGTTTAACTCTGTTAGCTGAATGCACAGATCAGAAAGAAGTTTCACAGAATGATTCTGTGTAGTTTATATTTGGAGACATTCCTTTTTCCACTATTACCCTCTTAGCGCTCCGAATCTCCACTTGCATTTTCTACAGAAAGAGTGTTTCAGAACGGCTCAATCAAAACTAAGGTTCAACTCTTTTAGTTGAACAAACAGAACAGAAAGAAGTTTCACACAATTCTTCTGTGTAGTTTTATTTGTAGACATTCTTTTTCCCAATATGGGCCTCTTAGCGCTCAGAATGTCCAATTGCAGTTTCTACAGAAAGAGTGTTTCAGAACGGCTCAATCAAAATTAAGGTTCAACTCTGTTAGTTGAATGCACAGAACAGAAAGAAGTTTCATACAACGCTTCTGTGTAGTTTATATTTGAACATATTCTTTTTTCCACTATTACCCACTTAGCGCTACGAATGTCCAGTTGCATTTTCTACAGACAGAGTGTTTCAAAACTGCTCAATCAATAGTATGGTTTAACTCTGTTAGCTGAATGCTCAGATCAGAAAGAAGTTTCACAGAATGCTTCTGTGTAGTTTATATTTGAATATATTCCTTTTTCCACTACTACGCTCTTAGCGCTCCAAATGTCCAGTTGCATTTTCTACAGAAAGAGTGTTCAGATCTGCTCAATCAAAAGTATGGTTTAACTCTGTTAGCTGAATGCACAGATCAGAAAGAAGTTTCACAGAATGATTCTGTGTAGTTTATATTTGGAGACATTCCTTTTTCCACTATTACCCTCTTAGCGCTCCGAATCTCCACTTGCATTTTCTACAAAAAGAGTGTTTCATAACTGCTCAATCAAAAATATATTTTATCTCTGTTAACTGAATTTACAGATCAGAAATAAGTTTCACAGAATGCATCTGTGTAGTTTTTATTTGAAGATATTCTTTTTCCCAATGTAGGCCTCTTAGCGCTTAGCATGTCCAATTGCAGTTTCTACAGAAAGAGTGTTTCAGAACGGCTCAATCAAAAGTAAGGTTCAACTCTGTTAGTTGAATGCACAGAACAGAAAGAATTTTCACAGAATGCTACTGTGTAGTTTATATTTGAATATATTCCTTTTTCCACTATTACCCTCTTAGCGCTCCGAATGTCCACTTGCATTTTCTACAGAAAGAGTGTTCAGAACTGCGCAATCAAAAGTATGGTTTAACTCTGTTAGCTTAATGAACATATCAGAAATAAGTTTCACACAATGCTTCTGTGTAGTTTTTATTTGAAGATATTATTTTTCCCAATATAGGCCTCTTAGCGCTCAGAATGTCCAATTGCAGTTTCTACAGAAAGAGTGTTTCAGAAAGGCTCAATCAAAAGTAAGGTTCAACTCTGTTAGTTGAATGCACAGAACAGAAAGGAGTTTCATACAATGCTTCTGTGTAGTTTATATTTGAACATATTCTTTTTTCCACTATTACCCACTTAGCGCTCCAAATGTCCAGTTGCATTTTCTACAGAAAGAGTGTTCAGATCTGCTCAATCAAAAGTATGGTTTAACTCTGTTAGCTGAATGCACAGATCAGAAAGAAGTTTCACCGAATGATTCTGTGTAGTTTATATTTGAAGACATTCCTTTTTCCACTATTACCTTCTTAGCGCTCCGAATCTCCACTTGCATTTTCTGCAAAAAGAGTGTTTCATAACTGCTCAATCAAAAATATGTTTTATCTCTGTTAACTGAATTTACAGATCAGAAATAAGTTTCACAGAATGCATCTGTGTAGTTTTTATTTGAAGATATTCTTTTTCCCAATGTAGGCCTCTTAGCGCTTAGCATGTCCAATTGCAGTTTCTACAGAAAGAGTGTTTCAGAACGGCTCAATCAAAAGTAAGGTTCAACTCTGTTTGTTGAATGCACAGAACAGAAAGAATTTTCACAGAATGCTACTGTGTAGTTTATATTTGAATATATTCCTTTTTCCACTATTACCCTCTTAGCGCTCCGAATGTCCACTTGCATTTTCTACAGAAAGAGTGTTCAGAACTGCGCAATCAAAAGTATGGTTTAACTCTGTTAGCTTAATGAACATATCAGAAATAAGTTTCACACAATGCTTTTGTGTAGTTTTTATTTGAAGATATTATTTTTCCCAATAGAGGCCTCTTAGCGCTCAGAATGTCCAATTGCAGTTTCTACAGAAAGAGTGTTTCAGAAAGGCTCAATCAAAAGTAAGGTTCAACTCTGTTAGTTGAATGCACAGAACAGAAAGAAGTTTCATACAATGCTTCTGTGTAGTTTATATTTGAACATATTCTTTTTTCCACTATTACCCACTTAGCGCTACGAATGTCCAGTAGCATTTTCTACAGACAGAGTGTTTCAAAACTGCTCAATCAAAAGTATGGTTTAACTCTGTTAGCTGAATGCTCAGAACAGAAAGAAGTTTCACAGAATGCTTCTGTGTAGTTTATATTTGAATATATTCCTTTTTCCACTACTACTCTCTTAGCGCTCCAAATGTCCAGTTGCATTTTCTACAGAAAGAGTGTTCAGATCTGCTCAATCAAAAGTATGGTTTAACTCTGTTAGCTGAATGCACAGATCAGAAAGAAGTTTCACAGAATGATTCTGTGTAGTTTATATTTGGAGACATTCCTTTTTCCACTATTACCCTCTTAGCGCTCCGAATCTCCACTTGCATTTTCTACAGAAAGAGTGTTTCAGAACGGCTCAATCAAAACTAAGGTTCAACTCTTTTAGTTCAACAAACAGAACAGAAAGAAGTTTCACACAATTCTTCTGTGTAGTTTTTATTTGTAGACATTCTTTTTCCCAATATAGGCCTCTTAGTGCTCAGAATGTCCAATTGCAGTTTCTACAGAAAGAGTGTTTCAGAACGGCTCAATCAAAAGTAAGGTTCAACTCTGTTAGTTGAATGCACAGAACAGAAAGAAGTTTCATACAATGCTTCTGTGCAGTTTATATTTGAACATATTCTTTTTTCCACTATTACCCACTTAGCGCTACGAATGTCCAGTTGCATTTTCTACAGACAGAGTGTTTCAAAACTGCTCAATCAAAAGTATGGTTTAACTCTGTTAGCTGAATGCTCAGATCAGAAAGAAGTTTCACAGAATGCTTCTGTGTAGTTTATATTTGAATATATTCCTTTTTCCACTACTACGCTCTTAGCGCTCCAAATGTCCAGTTGCATTTTCTACAGAAAGAGTGTTCAGATCTGCTCAATCAAAAGTATGGTTTAACTCTGTTAGCTGAATGCACAGATCAGAAAGAAGTTTCACCGAATGATTCTGTGTAGTTTATATTTGAAGACATTCCTTTTTCCACTATTACCCTCTTAGCGCTCCGAATCTCCACTTGCATTTTCTACAAAAAGAGTGTTTCATAACTGCTCAATCAAAAATATGTTTTATCTCTGTTAACTGAATTTACAGATCAGAAATAAGTTTCACAGAATGCATCTGTGTAGTTTTTATTTGAAGATATTCTTTTTCCCAATGTAGGCCTCTTAGCGCTTAGCATGTCCAATTGCAGTTTCTACAGAAAGAGTGTTTCAGAACGGCTCAATCAAAAGTAAGGTTCAACTCTGTTAGTTGAATGCACAGAACAGAAAGAATTTTCACAGAATGCTACTGTGTAGTTTATATTTGAATATATTCCTTTTTCCACTATTACCCTCTTAGCGCTCCGAATGTCCACTTGCATTTTCTACAGAAAGAGTGTTCAGAACTGCGCAATCAAAAGTATGGTTTAACTCTGTTAGCTTAATGAACATATCAGAAATAAGTTTCACACAATGCTTCTGTGTAGTTTTTATTTGAAGATATTATTTTTCCCAATATAGGCCTCTTAGCGCTCAGAATGTCCAATTGCAGTTTCTACAGAAAGAGTGTTTCAGAAAGGCTCAATCAAAAGTAAGGTTCAACTCTGTTAGTTGAATGCACAGAACAGAAAGGAGTTTCATACAATGCTTCTGTGTAGTTTATATTTGAACATATTCTTTTTTCCACTATTACCCACTTAGCGCTCCAAATGTCCAGTTGCATTTTCTACAGAAAGAGTGTTCAGATCTGCTCAATCAAAAGTATGGTTTAACTCTGTTAGCTGAATGCACAGATCAGAAAGAAGTTTCACCGAATGATTCTGTGTAGTTTATATTTGAAGACATTCCTTTTTCCACTATTACCTTCTTAGCGCTCCGAATCTCCACTTGCATTTTCTGCAAAAAGAGTGTTTCATAACTGCTCAATCAAAAATATGTTTTATCTCTGTTAACTGAATTTACAGATCAGAAATAAGTTTCACAGAATGCATCTGTGTAGTTTTTATTTGAAGATATTCTTTTTCCCAATGTAGGCCTCTTAGCGCTTAGCATGTCCAATTGCAGTTTCTACAGAAAGAGTGTTTCAGAACGGCTCAATCAAAAGTAAGGTTCAACTCTGTTTGTTGAATGCACAGAACAGAAAGAATTTTCACAGAATGCTACTGTGTAGTTTATATTTGAATATATTCCTTTTTCCACTATTACCCTCTTAGCGCTCCGAATGTCCACTTGCATTTTCTACAGAAAGAGTGTTCAGAACTGCGCAATCAAAAGTATGGTTTAACTCTGTTAGCTTAATGAACATATCAGAAATAAGTTTCACACAATGCTTTTGTGTAGTTTTTATTTGAAGATATTATTTTTCCCAATAGAGGCCTCTTAGCGCTCAGAATGTCCAATTGCAGTTTCTACAGAAAGAGTGTTTCAGAAAGGCTCAATCAAAAGTAAGGTTCAACTCTGTTAGTTGAATGCACAGAACAGAAAGAAGTTTCATACAATGCTTCTGTGTAGTTTATATTTGAACATATTCTTTTTTCCACTATTACCCACTTAGCGCTACGAATGTCCAGTAGCATTTTCTACAGACAGAGTGTTTCAAAACTGCTCAATCAAAAGTATGGTTTAACTCTGTTAGCTGAATGCTCAGAACAGAAAGAAGTTTCACAGAATGCTTCTGTGTAGTTTATATTTGAATATATTCCTTTTTCCACTACTACTCTCTTAGCGCTCCAAATGTCCAGTTGCATTTTCTACAGAAAGAGTGTTCAGATCTGCTCAATCAAAAGTATGGTTTAACTCTGTTAGCTGAATGCACAGATCAGAAAGAAGTTTCACAGAATGATTCTGTGTAGTTTATATTTGGAGACATTCCTTTTTCCACTATTACCCTCTTAGCGCTCCGAATCTCCACTTGCATTTTCTACAGAAAGAGTGTTTCAGAACGGCTCAATCAAAACTAAGGTTCAACTCTTTTAGTTCAACAAACAGAACAGAAAGAAGTTTCACACAATTCTTCTGTGTAGTTTTTATTTGTAGACATTCTTTTTCCCAATATAGGCCTCTTAGTGCTCAGAATGTCCAATTGCAGTTTCTACAGAAAGAGTGTTTCAGAACGGCTCAATCAAAAGTAAGGTTCAACTCTGTTAGTTGAATGCACAGAACAGAAAGAAGTTTCATACAATGCTTCTGTGCAGTTTATATTTGAACATATTCTTTTTTCCACTATTACCCACTTAGCGCTACGAATGTCCAGTTGCATTTTCTACAGACAGAGTGTTTCAAAACTGCTCAATCAAAAGTATGGTTTAACTCTGTTAGCTGAATGCTCAGATCAGAAAGAAGTTTCACAGAATGCTTCTGTGTAGTTTATATTTGAATATATTCCTTTTTCCACTACTACGCTCTTAGCGCTCCAAATGTCCAGTTGCATTTTCTACAGAAAGAGTGTTCAGATCTGCTCAATCAAAAGTATGGTTTAACTCTGTTAGCTGAATGCACAGATCAGAAAGAAGTTTCACCGAATGATTCTGTGTAGTTTATATTTGAAGACATTCCTTTTTCCACTATTACCCTCTTAGCGCTCCGAATCTCCACTTGCATTTTCTACAAAAAGAGTGTTTCATAACTGCTCAATCAAAAATATGTTTTATCTCTGTTAACTGAATTTACAGATCAGAAATAAGTTTCACAGAATGCATCTGTGTAGTTTTTATTTGAAGATATTCTTTTTCCCAATGTAGGCCTCTTAGCGCTTAGCATGTCCAATTGCAGTTTCTACAGAAAGAGTGTTTCAGAACGGCTCAATCAAAAGTAAGGTTCAACTCTGTTAGTTGAATGCACAGAACAGAAAGAATTTTCACAGAATGCTACTGTGTAGTTTATATTTGAATATATTCCTTTTTCCACTATTACCCTCTTAGCGCTCCGAATGTCCACTTGCATTTTCTACAGGAAGAGTGTTCAGAACTGCGCAATCAAAAGTATGTTTTAACTCTGTTAGCTTAATGAACATATCAGAAATAAGTTTCACAGAATGCTTCTGTGTAGTTTTTATTTGAAGATATTATTTTTCCCAATATAGGCCTCTTAGTGCTCAGAATGTCCAATTGCAGTTTCTACAGAAAGAGTGTTTCAGAAAGGCTCAATCAAAAGTAAGTTTCAACTCTGTTAGTTGAATGCACAGAACAGAAAGTAGTTTCATACAATGCTTCTGTGTAGTTTATATTTGAACATATTCTTTTTTCCACTCTTACCCACTTAGCGCTACGAATGTCCAGTTGCATTTTCTACAGACAGAGTGTTTCAAAACTGCTCAATCAAAAGTATGGTTTAACTCTGTTAGCTGAATGCTCAGAACAGAAAGTAGTTTCACAGAATGCTTCTGTGTAGTTTATATTTGAATATATTCCATTTCCCACTACTACTCTCTTAGCGCTCCAAATGTCCAGTTGCATTTTCTACAGAAAGAGGGTTCAGATCTGCTCAATCAAAAGTATGGTTTAACTCTGTTAGCTGAATGCACAGATCAGAAGGAAGTTTCACAGAATGATTCTGTGTAGTTTATATTTGGAGACATTCCTTTTTCCACTATAACCCTCTTAGCGCTCCGAATCTCCACTTGCATTTTCTACAGACAGAGTGTTTCAGAACGGCTCAATCAAAACTAAGGTTCAACTCTTTTAGTTGAACAAACAGAACAGAAAGAAGTTTCACACAATTCTTCTGTGTAGTTTTTATTTGTAGACATTCTTTTTCCCAATATAGGCCTCTTAGCGCTCAGAATGTCCAATTGCAGTTTCTACAGAAAGAGTGTTTCAGAACGGCTCAATCAAAAGCAAGGTTCAACTCTGTTAGTTGAATGCACAGAACAGAAAGAAGTTTCATACAATGCTTCTGTGTAGTTTATATTTGAACATATTCTTTTTTCCACTATTACCCACTTAGCGCTACGAATGTCCAGTTGCATTTTCTACAGATAGAGTGTTTCAAAACTGCTCAATCAAAAGTATGGTTTAACTCTGTTAGCTGAATGCTCAGATCAGAAATAAGTTTCACAGAATGCTTCTGTGTAGTTTATATCTGAATATATTCCTTTTTCCACTACTACGCTCTGAGCGCTCCAAATGTCCAGTTGCATTTTCTACAGAAAGAGTGTTCAGATCTGCTCAATCAAAAGTATGGTTTAACTCTGTTAGCTGAATGCACAGATCAGAAAGAAGTTTCACCGAATGATTCTGTGTAGTTTATATTTGAAGACATTCCTTTTTCCACTATTACCCTCTTAGCGCTCCGAATCTCCACTTGCATTTTCTACAAAAAGAGTGTTTCATAACTGCTCAATCAAAAATATGTTTTATCTCTGTTAACTGAATTTACAGATCAGAAATAAGTTTCACAGAATGCATCTGTGTAGTTTTTATTTGAAGATATTCTTTTGACCTATGTAGGCCTCTTAGCGCTTAGCATGTCGAATTGCAGTTTCTACAGAAAGAGTGTTTCAGAACGGCTCAATCAAAAGTAAGGTTCAACTCT